>NC_140592.1:930255282-930855282 GCF_964204655.1 Triturus cristatus
TTCAGCAAGAAGCTGAAGACCTGGTTCTTCGTATAAGCACCTTGGGGTCCACAAACCTACACACCTGTCCGAGTGCCTGGATACCCTCTTGGCTGATTAGTAGGCTATTCAAATAAATATTCACTTCCTGTTGAGCAAATCTTCCATAAGGTAAGCATATGTGGAACTTTTTCATTTTTTGAAAAATCTAAGGTCTGTGCTTCCTTTTTGTACCATACATTTGTTACCACCCCTCAGACTCACCTCACCTCACATTTGCCGCCCAGCTACCTGGTAGAGGCCGTGGCAGCACTGTGTGACCCTCCGCACCTGATGGATCCTCAGAGCCCAGACATTTCTCCACCCCATTCCCACTCAGGTTCCCATTCCCCAGGACGCGGTGTACCTGGAGCACCTCACAGGTACTCCCACCACACCTGCTTTCTGACTGGGGCAACCCGGCGCACCAGAGCACGTCCCGGGGGGGGGGGGGGGGGGGGGGGGGGGCAGTGCAGTACCTAAATCCTTCCAGGTGGGCTAGTACTTCCCTTAGTTTATCGCCATGGGGGTACATTCAGATCAGTGCGCATTCCTCTATATACAATTTAAAATAAAAGCTCATTAAAACAGCTGAACAATGAATGCGTATTTTCCTCGTCAGTGATATGTAGATTTACCTCGTCGTCACCTTTAAAAATGCATGGATCGTAACAGCTGCTTTTTCTTTGCATGAAACGGTGTCTCACCCACAGCAGATAACGATTTTGGCCTCCCATTATTGGGGCTTGCAGAACAAGTTACTTACCTTCGGTAACGCTGTATCTGTAAGAAACATTAGTAGTGATAGATTCCTTACCTTAGATTTACCCCCAGGCGTCAGACTGGATCCGGAAAGTTTATCAGCAGTACACCTACGCATTGGAAGGTGGCGTCGTGCGGCTCCGCGTCCGGCGTCGCCGAGATGTCTAAGAAGCTGCCGCGACGTCATCGCAGCAGCTACTTAGAAGACGACGCGCGGACGTCAGTTCTGTACACGACTTTCCGCTCCAGGAACGCAGAGCCATGCAAGATACTGCCCACTGGTGCCTTGAAACTAGGGCCGTACAAGGGATGACCTTAACCCTAGAAATCAGTTCGCAGAACGGGGAGAATGGGTGGGGTGGTAAGGGTTCTATCACTACTAATGTTTTACAGACCCATCGTTACCGAAGGTAAGTAACTTGTTTATTTGAAAGAAACAGTGATCGATTGCTTACTTTAGAATAGATACCCCAGCAATGCCAACCCCGGTGGTGGGTCTGCGAACCCAGATCACACCAGTAAGTCCCAGAGAACAGAACGGCCAAAGAAGCCTTCTCTCCGGACTTGGCTGTCCAGGCAATAGTGCTTAGTAAAAGTGTGCAGCGAGGCCCACGTAGCTGCCTGACGGATGTCTTGCAGGTGGCCACCATGTTCCAATGCTGTAGTGGCTGCCGTCGCCCTGGTGGAATGGGCACGCAGCCCCACCGGAGGCTCCTTCTCAGCCAGAGAATAACAGGCTTTAATACACAAGACGACCCATCTGGAAATAGTTCGCTTGTGTACAGCCAGACCTTTCTTTGCGCCAACGTAGCCAACAAAGAGCTGGTCAGCCACGCGGAACTGTTGTGTGCGGTTCAAGTAAAACAAGAGCGCACGTTTTGGGTCAAGACAGTGGAGCCTCTCTTGAAGGATGCGCAGGCGGAAAGAAGGTGGGCAAAGTGATGGCTTGCCCAATGTGAAAAGCAGTGGCAACCTTTGGCAAAAAGGATGGACAGCTTCGGAGCACAACCTTGTCCGGATGGACAGATAGAAAAGGAGGTTCACGAGAAAGAGCCTGGAGCTCACTCCCTCCTAGCGGTGGTGATGGCAACCAGGAAAGCAGTCTTTAGAGTTAAGAGACGCAGAGGACAATTGTGAAGAGTCTCAAAGGGAGCGGACATTGAATGTGTGAGAACCAGATTCAAGTCCCACTGTGGCATCACAAATGAGGTAGGAGGGGAAAACGTGAGTAATTCCTTTGAGGAATCTATTTACAACAGGGGACTTGACGAGAGAGGGCTGATCAGGGAGCCTGAGAAAGACCGAAATAGCAGAAAGGTAGCCCTGGATAGTGCCCAGAGCACTGCTGGGCCAAAGCAAGAAGAAACAAAAAGGACTTCGGAAAGAGGGGCAGAAAGGTGATCCACAGCCTTTGCTGTGCACCATGCCACAAATTTGTTCCGCCTGCAGGCGTATACCAAATTAGTGGAGGGCCGTCTGGCCGCCAAAATAACATTACAAACTTCAAGAGGCAAAGTCAAAAGGCATCAACTGCAGCTGCTCAATCTCCACACAAGGAGGTGGAGACTGGACAGGTTCAGGTGGAGGATCGTACCCTGCTGCTGCAACAGAAGATCCTCCAGAAGAGGCAGTCGAATCGGGGGAAATCGATGTTCAAACAATGTAGCTAAGGATACCATACTATTCGAGCCCAGTCTGGAGCCACAAGAATGACAAGGGCCCGGTCGCGCCAGATCTTCGGCAGCACTCTGGGTAGAAGTGGTATAGGCGGAAAGGCGTACAACAGACCGCAACTCCACTCGCGACAAAAAGCGGCGCCTAGCGAGTGCCGCCTTGGAAATTCCAACACACAGAACTGCTGACATTGCACGTTCTCTTCGGTGGCGAATAGATCTAACCAAGGCTCTCCCACTGCTGAAAGAAGCCTTGAGCCACGTGGGAGTGAAGACGCCATTCATGATATATCATGCACCTGCGGCTGAGTTCGTCCACCCTGGCGTTCAGTGAACCTGCCAGGTGTTGAACCACCAGGGAAATGTCCTGATGTTTCAGCCATGTCCAGAGGCGCAGAGCCTCCTGACATAAGGTTCACAACACCTCCCCGCCCGGTTTGTTGCAGTACCACATGGCAGTAGTTTTCTCCGTGAACACCTGCACTACTCTTCCCCGGTCAGAAGGAAGGAATGCCTTCAAGTGCAAGTCGATCGCCCGAAGCTCCAGAAGGTTGATATGGAGCTGGGACTCCGCCAGAGACCAGAGGCCTCTCCCATATGACCGCCCCATCCGAGGAGGGACGCATTCGTCACCACTGTGTGCTTCGGATGGGGAGGGGAGAGGGATCTGCCATGGACCCAATGCCGGTTTGTGAGCCGCAACTGTCTTGCAGTGACCTCAGAGATATGGACGGACTCGGACAGGTTCCCCTGGTGCTGTGCCCACTGGAACTTCAGGTCCCACTGCAGAGCCCGCATATGCCATCTGGCAGGATTGAAAGATTATGGAGCCAACCACACTTGTGTGCTTTGAAAAAGTATTTGAACTTGTGTGATAAATGGGGTTGATGTGTGTGTGTGTGCTGTTGAGTACTTGCGGTCCAGCCTCTAGACCTGTGTAGACTATGAATTAAGAAAAGAAGTGGAAACGTCCCCTTCCCTTACTCAACGCAATGTTTTTGAGTCCCTAAGGTTTCAAACAGTCTTATTAAAAAATAAAGCATATAAACAAGCTTTTGTCTATGTCATTTACTGTATCATTTTTTTATATAATGAGCTCAAACCATTATAGAAAAAAGGTTATGACGTTCAAATAAAAATGAGCCATAAACATATGCATTATGTGCTAAATCTGCTGCATCACCTATGTTTTCTCAACAATTATAAGCTAATCACAAATAAAGAAAACGGAAAATACAATTTGAAAAATGCCCGATGCATTTCGGGAAGAATCCCTTCTTCAGGGGCTTTAGAATTCACAATTTTCTGCTCTTCAGGTTTATGTTCAAAACCAATTGCTGGAACACTAAACAATAAGAATCATAGTAAGTGAACTGTGGGCAATATACGAATGATGTTACTTCATGATATACAATGCATGTGTTTATAAACATTTCAAAGGTTTGTACTTGCTACCATTTTATGTGATAAAGAAAATTACGAGGTGCCAGTGAAAAAAGAAACCAAATGAATGGCAATAGAATAACAGTGTGATCATCACACTAGTGTGATTACTTAGTGCCAACATTTCCAGAATGCAGTGTCATCAGCGTCAAGCTTTAAGTTAGAACAGGAAAAAGAAAACCGAGAAAGTGTGCTGAGACCTGATGCGACAGGTACTCAACTTAAACCGTGGCAGGTGAGACAAAGGAGAAAAAGACTCGTACCTTCTCTATTGATGACCGAGAAAAGATTTCCCGAATCAAAAAGTCGAGGTTATTGCTATGAACTGAACAATAATGAACATCAACTGACTTCCCTGACGGTGAATTTAATCTGTGAATGCCAGAGAATACTGTATCAGTTATGCAAGATTCAATAAAATTTGCCCAAGTGCTGACAGCTCTCACCAGATAATAAACACTTACCAAGACGTAGCTTAAATTTTCAGTCGATAACCAAAAATCACGAAACGTTAATTCAAAAATATGCTGTAATAAAAACGTATGTCAGTTATACCCAACTGAAAAGTGTGCCCAAGTGCTGAGAAAACCGTCACCCGGTGACATACGCTTACCGAGATGTCTCGGAGTTAGAGGTTTCAAAGAACAGCCAAAAAATGCCGTGGTGTGGTCAGAAATGTGCTGTAATAGAAACCACCGCATTGGGTTAACGGTCCAAGCGAGTAAAAATATCCCCAGGATATTGCATGCAAGTATCCTATGCACTTACCAAAAAGTTGATGAACAACCGAAATACACGCGTTGTGTGCGGACGTGTCCGCGATGCGTTTGAAAACCGTGGGCTGGCGTGCCCAAGAAATATGAACTAGGTCATGTGACCGTGACGTTTGTTAATCACATGACCGCCCCAAAACAAGGGCTGTGAAAAAACGTTATCCCGGCTAACAAAGTTAAACACGCGAACATTAGAATTCAGATACAGCTAAAAAATGTGGTGCAGAGAAACTGAGTGAAAAATACTTGAAACCCACAATGCATTAGAATGCCAAAAATGAGTACTGTTTGTAAAATTAAAGAGACTTGCGAAAAGGTCGAAAAAGAAGTGTGACTGAAGGTAAATAGAACACAGGATGTGCACGAAAATTGGGGGCAAGTATAAACTTACAAACATGAGTAAAACGACAAAAATACAGTCTGCTGAATAATGGTAAGCATAGCCACAGAGTACCATCAAAAGTATCACAAAGAGACATCCATAATCCATCTAAATGATACGACCAAAAGACAATTATAAAAAATGACTATTGCATGAAGTAAATCATATTATATGAAAGACAACGTTTCAGAATGATCATTCAACCCTTTAGGAATGATGGTGTTCAGAGGTTTAATCCAAAATGTCTCCCTCTGAGCTAACTTCGTGGTAATATCTAGGTTTCCTGTTTGCGTAATGTGTTCTAAAATGGTAAATCTAAGTTGTGGAATGGAATATGCTACTTACCAGTATGCATCTGTTCTTGGCATGTAGAGCTGCAGAGTCACACACTGAGGATAAGATCGCCATCTGGTGTTGGGCTCGGATGATTGCAGGTTGTTGTTGTCTTCGGAAGAAGCCTTTGGTCACGAGGTTGGTGACTCCTCCCCTGGACAACAGTGCGCATGGGCATCCACTCCATCGTCAGATTGTTTTTCGCCATGATGGGAAAAGATGGAGTGTATAGAAATGAAAGAAAGGATGTCCATGTGTAATGTCTAAGTAAGACGGATGCTGGAACAGATACAGGTCCCGGGGAGGCGGGCGGGCGTGTGTGACTCTGCAGCTCTACATGCCAAGAACAGATGCATACTGGTAAGTAGCATATTCCGTTCGAGGCATATGAGCTGCAGATCACACACTGAGGATAGATTATACAGCAGTGCTTCCCCTTAGCGGTGGTCGCCTGTATCCGTTGCAGCAGCTTGAAATAAAGTTTTTAGGACAGCCTGGCCCACGGAGGCCTGTTGTTTGGCCTGCACATCAACACAATAGTGTTTAGTGAAGGTATGCGTGGTAGACCACGTGGCTGCCTTGCAAATGTCTTCTAAGGGAATGTTACCTAAGAAGGCCATAGAAGCCCCTATTTTACGCGTGGAGTGCGCCCTAGGGGGAACTGTAAGTGTACGTTTAGCCTTGAGGTAGCATATTTGGATGCATTTAACTATCCACCGGGCTATACCGGATTTGGAGATTGGGTTGCCTTTATGTGGTGGTGCGAAAGCAACAAAGAGTTGTTTTGTCTTTCGAAAGGGTTTTGTCCTGTCGATGTAATAAAGCAAGGCTCTTTTGACATCTAAGGTATGTAGGGCCCTTTCAGCTACGGAGTCTGGGTTTGGGAAAAAGACCGGTAGCTCTACTGATTGGTTAAGGTGGAAAGGGGAAATCACTTTTGGAAGAAATTTAGGGTTTGTCCTAAGAACCACTTTGTTACGGTGTAGTTGTAAGAAAGGTTCCTCTAGTGTAAGGGCTTGTATTTCACTTACTCTGCGTAGTGAAGTGATTGCGATAAGGAAAGCTACCTTCCATGTTAGGAATTGTAACTCACATTTGTGCATAGGTTCAAATGGGGGACCCATGAGTCTTGTTAGAACCACATTGAGATTCCACACTGGTGCAGGTGGCAATCTTGGGGGAAGGATTCTTTTGAGACCTTCCATAAACGCTTTGATGGCTGGTACCTTAAAAAGGGACAGGTGTTGCCTATTTTGCAAGTAGGCTGCCAAGGCTGCTAGGTGTAAACGTATAGAGGAATACGCTAGATTGCATCTTTGCAAGTGTAGTAGATAGCAAATGATGTTTTGGATGGAAGCGTCCAATGGATGTATGTCATTATTAGCGCAGTAGATGGCAAATCGTTTCCATTTAGCGGCATAACACGCTCTAGTAGTAGGGCGTCTGGCTTCCTTTATGATATTCATACAGTCTGGAGGGAGATTGAGGTAACCGAACTCTAAGACCTCAGGAGCCAGATCGCTAGGTTCAGTGTTTGAGGATCTGGGTGTCTGATTTCTCCATGGTTCTGGGTTAATAGATCCGGGGAGAGGCGTAGCCTTTGATGTGGAACTAAGGATAGTTCTAGAAGCGTGGTGAACCACGGTTGACGTGCCCAAGTGGGAGCCACTAGTATTAGTGTTAGTGACTGTTGTTTCAGTTTGCGTACCACAAATGGAACTAGTGGGAGAGGCGGAAAGGCGTACGCAAATCTGCCTGACCAGTTCATCCATAGGGCATTGCCCTTGGACTGTGGGTGTGGAAACCTGGCGGCGAAGGTTGGGCATTTTGTGTTTTCGGGAGTGGCGAACAGGTCTATGTCTGGTTGTCCCCACTTTTGGAAGAAGGGGAGTAGAACCTTGGGGTGTAGTTCCCATTCGTGGATCTGCTGTGTGTGGCGACTTAGGAGGTCGGCCACTTGATTGTGGATCCCTGGGAGATGTTCTGCTAACAGATAGATGTTTTGGGGAATTGCCCATCTCCAGATTTGCTGGGACAGTTGGGGAGAGTGTGTCCCTCCCTGTTTCTGTATGTAATACATTGTCGTCATGTTGTCTGTGCGTATGAGGACAGTTTTGTTCTTTAGGTGAACTTGAAAGGATTTTAGTGCTAGGAACACTGCTAAGAGTTCCAGGTGGTTGATGTGGAGCAGTTTTTGTTGACTGGTCCATCTGCCCTGAGTGGTATGGTGAAGGAGGTGGGCTCCCCACCCCGTGAGAGATGCGTCGGTAGTTAGCACAACTTGTGGAAGAGGCTCTAAGAACGGTCGCCCTTTGGACAGGTTGATGGTGTTCCACCATTTGAGTGAGCGAAGTGAGCGACTGTCCACCAACACCAGATCGGTAAGTTGTCCGTGAGCTTGGTTCCACTGTTGTGCTAAACATTCCTGTAAGGGACGCATTTGAAGTCGTGCGTGTGGGACTATGGAGATGCATGACGCCATCATGCCTAGGAGTTGCATGAACACTCTAGCTGGAAGAGATGGATGAGTTTGAAACTGAGAGATGAGATTTTGTATACTGGCTATCCTGGCAGTGCTGGGATAAGCAATGGCCTTGGATGCATCTATGGTTGCTCCTAGATACTGATGTAAGTGGGAGGGTTGTAGGTGGGATTTGGGGTAGTTGATAGTGAATCCCAAATCGTGGAGAGTTTGAATCGTGCGAGGAGTGTGGAGAACGCATTTTTGGTATGTATTGGCTTTTATGAGCCAATCGTCCAGATAGGGGAAGACATGGATCTGTTGTCTTCTGAGATGCGCTGCCACGACTGCTAAGCACTTGGTGAACACTCTGGGTGCTGTTGTTACTCCGAATGGGAGAACTGTAAATTGATAGTGTTGCCCATCTACCACAAATCGTAGATATTTTCTGTGAGCGGGATGCATAGGGATGTGAAAGTATGCGTCCTTGAGGTCTAATGTGGCAAGGAAGTCTCCCTGTTGTAGGAGTGGGAGGACTTGTTGGAGAGTGGTCATATGAAAATGATCCGAATGTATATACTGGTTTAGTAGTCTGAGGTCCAGTATGGGCCTTAGTGTTTTGTCCTTCTTGGGAATGAGGAAGTATAGAGAATATACCCCTTTTCCCTGATGTTGAAGGGGGACTGGTTCTATCGCCTGTTTTTGTAACAGGGATTGAACTTCTTGTTTGAGGAGAGAGAGATGATGTGAGGACATTGGGCGTTGTTTGGGTGGTATGTTTGGGGGGGATTGTATGAGTTCGAGGCAGTAGCCAGACTGGATAATTTGTCTTACCCATCTGTCTGTGGTGATGGAAGTCCAGACAGGTAGGAATTGTTGGAGTCGCCCCCCGACCGGAGTGGAATGGTCCGGGGGGAGTGGTGGCAAGTCACTGTTTGGTGGCTGGGGAGGTGCGGGTGTTGTTGTTATTGCCCCGCCCTCGGCCTTTGTTATTGTTTCCCCTATAACCTCCCCGGAAATAACCTCCGTTAGGGGATGTTTGTCCAGAATTTTTAAAGGTGGACGTGGTCTCAGTTGATGTGTTTTTGGAGCCTCCTCTATAAAAGGAGCGACGAAAGGAACCCCGGTTTTGAGGAGACTGCAGTGCTCCCATAGACTTGGCAGTTTCATTATCCTTTTTCATTTTTTCTAATGCAGTATCTACTGCAGGGCCAAATAACTGCTCTTGGTTGAAAGGTTGAGCCAGAATTGCGGTTTGAACTTCCGGTTTAAAACCGGAAATACGGAGCCAGGCATGTCGTCTGAGTAAGACGCTAGTATTGACCGCCCTAGAAGCGGTGTCTGCTGCATCTAAGGCGCATTTAATGGAGGCATTAGATATTAATTTGCCTTCTTGAATGAGGTCAGTGGCCTGGGACTTAAAGGGTTCAGGCAGATGTTGCATAAGGTCCTCAAGTTGGTCATAATGTGCCCTGTCATACCGAGCTAACAGGGCCTGGGTATTGGCAATACGCCAGTGGTTCGCCGCCTGTGCAGCGACTCGTTTGCCTGAGGCCTCTAAAAGCTTAGACTCCTTGTCTGGGGGGGGCGTTTCTCCAGTTGTCTGTGAGTTAACGCGCTTCCTGGCATTTGATACGACCAAGGAGTCTAAAGGGAGCTGGGCTTTAATGTATGCAGGGTCCTGCGGGGCTGGTCGGTACTTTTTTTCGATGCGGGGGTTGAGAACCCTCGCTCGAACAGGGTCTTTAAAGACGTCAGTGGCATGCTTTATAACCCCTTTAATCATGGGAAGTATATGAACAGTTTTTTGTGACTGCTCAAAGGTATCGAGGAGAAAATCCTCCTCAAGGGGGTCCGTGTGCATAGTGACACCATGGAACGTTGCTGCCCTATTTATTAGTTGGCCAAACCCTAGGTGGTCATCAGGAGGGGAGGGCTTGGAGGTGGGGTCAGGCATTGGATAAGACCAGTCATCTACCGGTGCTGTGTCTGGAAAGGTAAACGGGTCAGTTGGATCAACAGGATCATTAAATAAATCAGGGTCCGCCCCTCCCCCTAAGTCATCATTATCATCCTGTGGAGGAGGTGAATGATAGGGAGGTGGTAAAGGTAAAGGTAAAGGAGAAGCAGGAGGAGGAGGGGGGGACGGGTTAGAAGGTAAAACAGGAGAAGAAGGACGAAGTGGTGAAGTGGCACAGTCCTTTTTTCGTATGGGAGCTGGGGGTGGTGTAGTGTCCAGCTTCCGTTTTTTATATGGGATGGCAGTCACATGTCCAGTGTTAGGATTGATGTAGATCCGCTTTTGAGTAGGATCTGGTCGAAAAAGTTCATCTGGCTCCGAAGGTGGTGGCGGCGACGCCCGCTTCGGGTCTTTATGAGCTGTTTTTGGTGTGGACGTAGTTTTCGGTGCCGATGTATGTTTCGGTGCCGAGAGACTTTTAGGCATCGATGTCGAAGAACGTTTCGGCGCCGGTGGAGACTTCGGTGCCGAGGAACGTTTCAGTGCCGAAGGAGATTTCGGTCTCGAAGCCTGTTTCGGTGCCAATAGTGGGTGTTTCGGTGCCGAGGGTGTTAAAGGCACAATCACATGAGGTTTGCTCGAGCCCGAGCCACCTACAGGCTTAGATTCGAGCCTGAGCCACCTACAGGCTTAGATGTCTTCGGAGCCGGGCCCGAGGGCGGGGCTTCTGAAGAGGATTTCCGGTCGCGACTGGGCCCAGCTGGCGGAGTCTTGACCACTGTCTTTTTGGATGGGGCAGGGGCAGGGGGGGTGGTACTCACACGCTGCCCTGGAGTGATGAGGTCATCGGAATCGTCGGCCTCGGACACGATCGAGATCTTCGGTGTCGTCTTCGGGAACATCTTGAGCAAAGATGTCCTCCGGTTCTGGAGCTGGTTTGGCCATAATATGGCGTCGAGCTCTTCGGTCCCGGAGGGTCTTCTTCGAACGGAAAGCGGCACAAGCTGGACAGGTGGACTCGTTGTGTTCCGGCGACAGGCAGAGGTTACAAACCTCGTGGTGGTCACTGTGGGGGAACTTCGCTCCACACTGGGGGCATTTTTTGAAGGGTGTCCTGTCCATCAGCCGCTTCCGGAACCGGTCCGAGTTGATTTCGAGTCGATGGAATGAAGATTAAAGAGTTAAACTGATTGCTAGAAGTTTTCTGCTGGAGCGGAAAAAAGTTCATCCGAACCCAATGGCGGAAAAAAACAATCTGACGATGGAGTGGATGCCCATGCGCACTGTTGTCCAGGGGAGGAGTCACCAACCTCGTGACCAAAGGCTTCTTCCGAAGACAACAACAACCTGCAATCATCCGAGCCCAACACCAGATGGCGATCTTATCCTCAGTGTGTGATCTGCAGCTCATATGCCTCGAACACTGTGTTTAGCATCTGCCCAACGTGTGGCTCAACAGGAGTGTTGGTTGAGATTGTGTATCCTGCTTTTATGCTCAATGATTCGGGTTTTAATTTTGCGTTCTGTTCTTCCTACGTAGACTAATCCGCAGGGACATTGTATTGCATATATCACGCATTCAGTGTTGCAATATCCATTGTATTTTAATTTTATCGGCTTGCCCTTGTGCGGATGATGAAAAATGTTGCCCACCATGACATTGCCACACTGCCCGCAATTAAAGCATTTTTTTCATCCCTTTCATGGTCTGAAGCATTTGCTTTTTTCTAGGTTTCAGTATTTCTCTTAAATTTTGCGATCGTTTCAAGATGAACCACTACAGTAAATGCACAAATCACCTGTATCCAACCGATTATGCACTGTACTAATATATGTATCATATCCAACCAAGACATCTGACCGCATTACATTCTTGCTTTGTAACTCAGATTCCTACTGTTAATAAAAAGAATTAAAAAAAATAATAATTGTGATCGTTTGTGAGCAAACAGAGGTTGTCCCATGAATACATTCTAGAAATCCGGTTCATGTGTAATCTCTCATCTTTTCCTTATGATACTTTTGATTTTTGCTGCTTGTGTTGAATGTTTTAAAACAAACACTTCACTTGTTTACTATCCTTGGAGAGTTACTCACCCCGACTTCTATTGTGTACTGTGGTTTTTGTGTCGTCAAGCATTTTCAATGGATAACCACGTTGACGATTTTTTTCCAACTGATCACAAATTAATGCTTCAGATTCCTCCGCATTCGAAGCGATCCTTTTGATGCAAATCAATTGGGAGACCGGTGGATATTTTTTTAAAGTGAACGTGTGAAAACTAGAAAAATGTAAGGCATTGTTTATCTGTGGGTTTGCGATATACTGAGGTTTCCAATCCTTTGGTTGTGTTCCTTATCTCTATACCTAAAAATTGAATTTTGTTTGCATCAATGTTGAATGTGAATTGTATACCTGGATTACGTAGATTGAGTTCTGCAATGTTATTTTCCAACTGTGATTGATTGCCATTCCAAATGATCAAAATGTCAATGTATCTCATACATGATGAGATGCTGTTTCCAGAGATGGTCATGTAGAATATATTTGTCTTCAAAAGCTGCCATAAAGGTATTTGCATACGAGGGGGCCCCGGGAAAGCCCATTGATGTTCCAGTCCGTTGTTGATAAAATTTGCCATCCCATGTGAAGTAACTGATGTAAGCTAAACAATAACAGTTCCAACAAAAATACTCCAAAGTCCTGTTCCAGATCACTATTAAGAATACTCCATTCCACTGCTTCTAATCCCTCACCATGTGGGATTGAAGTGTACAAGGATACCACGTCAATGTTATGTTGAATTGATGTTGGATGCTTTGTAATTTGATTAAACAGTCAGTGGTGTCTTTTACATATGTGGTCCAAGTTTGGACTAGGGGTTGTAGATAAAAGTCAGCCAGTCGACCGAATGATTCATGAATAGAGCCGCATCCTGCTACGATAGGGTGGAAAGGAGGGTCTGATGCATTTTTGTGCATCTTTGGTAGCATATAAAGGCACTAATATTTTTCAAATTCTTTCGTAGGGTCCGATGTCAATAGAATATAAGTAGTGGTGTCTAGTACATGTTCCTCCACCTTACGGTCATAAAATGTTTTATCCATAACAACAAGGGCTCCTCCCTTATCCGCGGGTTGAAATGTCAGACTTGTATCCATGGCAAGTGATCTGAGAAGGTTTTGTTCAACTGGTGTCAAATTATTTTGAGTAGGTCTTCGGTAACTGATGTGCTGTAGGCATTTTTGAACCAAAAGTTCAAAGGTGTCCAAACTTTTATGGGATGTGGGTGCCATAAACTTGCTCTTAGGGCGAAAAAAGTCAGATTTGTCCGTGGATGAGGTTGTGGTAAACATGTGTGAAAAAACCACTTTAGTCTTAACTTCGTAAGAATTTAAATAGAGTGATTTCAGTTTCCAGAGAGTTGGAACTATATGTAGGTATGAAGGACATACCTTTGTTGAGTACCGTTATTTCAAGATTCTGTTTGATATATTCATCACTAAGTTGTTGTCTTCTTCACTGTGCGCTGTGGCCTGGATGTTTCTGTAGTTCTTTTTGCCTTTTCCCCTTCTTGTTCGATAGTCCTGGGTGGATCTCCTTTGTCCAGTGGATGGTTCGGGGTGAGTCCCTGTGCTAAAAAAGATTGCTTAGTTCCACCTGACGGTCCTTCCACATTAGAGATTCCTGAAGAACTAGCATGTGAGGTTGATGCCGGTTGTCTTTGAATGGATAAATCTTGATCGGTCACTATACTTTCCTCAGAGGAATTCACACCCGTTTAAAAAAAATAAATCTTTTGAGCGTATGTTTCTGCCCATGTATATACTTCATCAAGTTTGTAATCGATGTATCGCGCTTGAATTTGCGTAGTTTGCGATCGTGTACTTCCTTGGCATGTTGGTCTAGTCGGGAATTTATTTCATCAAGAATTTTAGTCCAGTCGTCTGTATCCACTTGCTTAGAAATATCTTGTAAGTTGTGAATCTCTGTGGCTAGTTCGCCTAGAATGTTAGATGATTCCTCGATGATTAATAAAATCAGGTCCAGTGAACTACCAGCAGGCTGCAGGAGGCCATGAGGCCCAGCAGCCTCAGGGTCAGCCTGACCGAAACCCAGGATAGAGGCCGAAAGATCTGAATCAGAGCCTGAATATCCCCTGACTCGCCGTTCGGGTGGATAGACCCGAAAGTGTCGTATCCAGAACGGCTCCGATGAAGAGGAGCCTCGGAGAGCTAATCAGGTGCTACTTCGGCACATTGATTGAGAACCCCAGCAAATGCAGGAGGTCGGCCGTAGTCTGGAGGTGGGGAGACTACTGCCTGGGGCGATCACCCGACTTTGACAGCCAGTCGTCGAGATAGGAGAGGGTGGGGGGGGGGGGGGGGGGGGGGGGGCGAAGAGACTGGAAACCCTGCTCTGCGCAGATGAGCTGCAAACACCACCATCACGGGGTGCTGGTAAGGCCAAAGGGGAGCACGGTAAACTGAAAGTGCTCGTGGCCTACCGTAAACCGCAGGTAACACCGGTGGGCCGGCAGGACAGGAATATGGAAATATGCGTCCTGCAGATCCAACGCTACCATCCAGTCCCCAGGGTCGAGAGCAGACAAAACCTGAGCCAGAGTTAACATCTTGAACTTCTAGATGGGACACAGGCCCTCGTCCTTCTTGGGCACCAGAAAGTAGTGGGACTAACAACCATGACCTACTTCTGGCGCAGGAACGTGCTCGATGGGCCCCCTTGGCCAAGAGGGCCACAACTTCCTGTTGCAGTGCCAAGCGATCCCCCGACATGCAATGGTACTGGGGTGGCATGGCTGGAGGGGTAGTCTAGAAGGGGAGGAAGTAGCCCCTTCGGACTGTTTGTATAACCCACCTGTCCATAGTGATGGCACGCCAGTGGTGGTAGGGGGGTGGTGGGGGGGGGGGGGTGATGGCGAATCCTACCGCCCACCACTGGCTTTTGATGGGCCTGAAAAAACGGACCAGAAAGGTTTGGAGGCAGTGGTGGAGGTGGACTGACCCGCCCACTGGCCCCCTGACATCTCGGCGGGTCCCACGCCGGAACTGTTGTTGCACAGGCCTGTGATCTGAAGTGAACGTGTTGGGGCGCCCCTTCCGTGGCCACGAAAGGAACAAAAGGCAGAGGAGGACAAATGGCTGAAAGGCCCAAGGACTTGGCTGTAGCACGTGAGTCCTTAAAAATGCTCCAACGCACTATCCTCCTTGTTGCCAAAAAGGCGAATGCCATCAAAGGGCATGTTCATGAGTGTTCGGGACATCTGCCGAACAGCAAGTAGTCCTCAGCCAGGCTTGGCAACGGAGCACCACTGTCGTGGAAATCGCTCTGCCCAGCGAGTTGACTGTCAAGGCCACATCGAATTGTGAACTTGGCTGCATCTCTCCCTTCAACAATAGCCTGAGAGAGCACTGTGCTGGCCTCCTCCGGACACTGAGGCAGCACCTCCGCCACCATATCCCACACAGAATGGGAATAGCGGCCCAAGAGACATGCAGTGTTCAGACCGCAGCCCTCAACTGGCGGAAGAAAAAAATCTTCTTCCCAGTTCCAGTCTCTCGGATTCCCTATCCGGGGGTGCGGCAGGGAAGGAGCTTTGGGACGTGGAGACTTGGACAAGCAAGCTCTCAGGGGTGGGGTGTTGGGAGAGGAAAAAGGGGGGGGGGGGTCGCCCGGGCCAGGCATCAGGCCACATTCCTGTCCACAGGAGCCCCCGTGTTGGGCCTGGACTAGGTGCCCAAAAGTTTGTCAGAAAATGCGTCATTAAAAGGCAGCAGTGGCTCCGCAGAGGTAGCTGCCGGCTGAAGCCCTTCTGTCAGGTGGTTAGTCCTGAGCGCTACTGTAGGGAGTTGGAGGGCTTCTGCCGCCCTACGCAACACCACTGCATAACTTGCACCCTCCTCCGTAGCCACAGTAGGAGGAGTGAGCATGCCATTGTCAGGAGAGGTGTCCAGACCACTGGCATTCCCCAGTTCCTCTGCCCAGTCTGGGTCATACTCACACTGAGCTGAGAGAGGGTCCTCAGAACCCTACCAGTCCTCCCCTTTCTCCGAAGGCTGAGTAACAGGCCTAAAATAAGGAGGCTGGACATGGGGATAGAAATCCATCGACGTTGAGTGACGCCGTACCGGCTCCGTGTCCATGTCGGGACTGAGACCAGGGGTGACATTGCCCGGTGCAACAGGCGACGGAGGCGGTGCCGGGGGCAACGTTGCCCAGTGCCACGGGCGACGTTGGAGGTGTTACGAGGTCAACCGGCGTCGACTGGGATCCAGGCCTGGATCCTTGGGAGACCAGCGGCGCCGAAGCAGACAGGGATGTTGGAGCCAAAGACGGTAAAGGGCGAGGACCCCCAGTCAGGCCAGCGGGGCCCTAAGGTGTGCCGGCAGGGCCCGACCGCTCAAAGAAGAGAGGCAGGCCATGGCTGACAAATTCCTGCAGGTGAGCCGGAGTCACCGACGGACCCGGGAAGGGCGGGTAGGCGGACAGCGACACCGTAGGCTCCGCCGGAGCTGCGGGAGAGGCACCACCAGCACCCTCAGCCGCGACGGGCGAGGAGAAGTCGGTGAGCGATGACGCTTCTTCGACTTCTTGTGATGTTTCGTCTTACCTGATCCAGAGTGCGAAAACTTTGATCCCGTCGAATGATGGTGATTGCCCCGCAACCGGTTACTCGACCTCCCACGGGACCGGGACCTTAAGTGGCGTGGAGCAGACTGCCGGACTTCAAGCAACTTTCGGGACCGCTTCTGCAAAGTCTTAGGCGCCATGGCCCAGCAGCTGGGAGACTTGGGGTCGTGGTCACGCCCCAGGCAGTAGAGACACACGCGGTGCAGGTCAGTCACCGACATCATACGATGACAGTCCCTGCAAGACTTGAAGCCGGGCATCCCTACAGCACCAGGAGTCGATCGACTTGAAGAAAAAAAAAAAAAAAAAAAACAGACAAAAAGCCTAAAAAAAAAAAAAAAAAAAGTCAAAAGATGACTGGGGTACCGCTCTCTCCCGATCTGCGCTTGCTGGCACGGAAAAAGAAAGAACTGACCTCAGCGCACGAGGGCGGTGTCTAAGTAGCTGCCGCGACGTCATCTCCGCGACCACAGCACCAAAGACGGGTGCGGAGCCACAGGACGCCACCTTCTAACGAACAGGGGTACTGCTGACAAAAACTTTCCGGATCCAGTCTGACGCCTGGGGTAATTCTAAGGTAAGGAATCTATCACTGTGTTTTTCAGATAATTTACATAGGCTGAACTGAAATGAACATTTCCAATTCTGGAGAAATACAGATTTATTTCCGATGTTTTGGGTTCATCAGAGTACTAGCAGTTTTGTTTCTGGATATCCAGTTACTTATTTAGAACTTAACAGGCCAACTGTTATTGACACCACTCTACAACTCCCATGGATTGCAATTTCCAATTACTGGCGGTTTTTTCCTGAAATTCATTTTGGTCTCCTCTGGTCGGATCACTTTGAAACAGATCATCCATGCGAGGAGATTTGTTTTTTTCCTTAACACGGTTATGCTGCTTTTAAAGTTGCCCCTATCCGCAAAATCACTAGTGTGAGAGAAGCTGGCCTGGTATATGATGTCCACCAATGTAAGTGGGCACCCTGCACCAGACCAGACAACCCTTATGGTGATTTAAGAGGTCTTAGACAACCTTAGAAAGCTCTCCAAGTGGTAGCTGTGGAGAGCAGCCTTCAGGCTTAACAAAGGACCGTAAAGCAGCTTGTTGAACCAGAAAGTGAAAAAGAAGCACATAAGGTATTTATAAAAATATGTATTTATTATACAATACTCTAATACGTTAAGGTATCTCCTACACAGAGATAAACAATACTTTGCACAGAAATACAGTAAATAGCACGAAATACACAGTGGTCCCCAGGGGGGGACCAAACCATATACTAAGAAAGTGGTATAAGAACCACGACTCTGGTCAAGCAAATCTCTAGAGGACGTAGAAGTGCTGGGGACCCAAGGTGAATGACTAGGAACCCCACGAAGAGCATGTGCGGTGTGAATAACCTACTCTGTGCTCTGTACAATGCTACTTGTAAGTCGCGGTTGGAATTTGAAAGATTAAAGACCCTTCCCAACGGACTCTTGAGGAATCCCCGTGGAAGATAGAAGGTTGGAAAGCCACCCTACCCGTGGATACCCTAGTGACCCACACCAGGGAAGCCAGGTGCATGTGTGAGAAGTGGTGTCGGAGACTGCAGTCGAACCCAATGGAGGACTTCAGGAAGGTGCCGCTGTTTGAGAAGGAGAAAGTGTCCGGTGGAAACCGAAGGTGGATTCAAGATGAGAGGTACCTGCAAACAGGGGGGACAGAGTGTCGCTCAGGAGTGACCAGGTCACTTGTAAGATGAATGCCTCGGATGTCGGTTGTTGCAGGATGGGTGATGACCTTGACTCTGCAGCTGTGAGGACCAAGCGACACTGAGGAAGCATGAGGTGTCCGACGAAGGATGTCGATTGGTCGGTGTCCGGCGGGAGCACCAAAAACCTTGGCAAATGTAACCAACGTAGGAATGGAAGAAGGAGCAACATCGGGACCAGCAAGGTCCAGGGGACTCTCCACAAGCAGGGGAGTCAGGGCAGGCCCCGAGCAATCAGGGGAGCCCAAAACAAACAAAGTTGACCCTCAAAAAGACCAGAGGCACTGGAGTCACAAGAGGACCTCGAGCAGCTCACCTAAAGATGCAGGCCACGGTGCACACGTTGCGGTGTGACTGAAGATTCTTGTCACTGGAGGTGCTTGATGGTGGGGCTACTTGGAGCCTGAAGATCTTCTTGGAAAGAAAATACCAAGCCTTTGCATCTGCAAGTTGATTCAGTGCACAGGGGTTCGTTTACTACAGCCCCCTAACTTAAGAGGGCAGGGCACAGGAGCTTTGGAAAACCACCACCTTTCGGAGTCCAGAGGAGCTCAGGATCAGCAGACAGGTAGCCTTCGTTGCGGTGCCGGCGAATGCAGGCGAGTGACTCCTTCACTCCAAGGGAGATTTCTTCAGGTGTCTTTGATGCCCACAAACTTTGGAAGGTTCCTGTATGGTGCACAGACGATGCAGCAGACTGAAAGGGGAACGAAGTCGGGACTGTAGAAGAAGTGGTGTCTGATCCTTGTCCCATGACGAATCTAGGGACCTACACTCAGGTAATCTTTTAAGTACCCTAAGGAAAGGGTTGGGCCGATTCAGGGAGGACCTGGACAGGAGGGACGTTATTCTCATGTCCTTTGTCTAGTTTCGCACCAGAGCGGGAGCCAACAACTCCAGGACTGGTTTGAACTGGACTATGCACGGAGACACCAAATGTGCCCCACATGCAGACTTAGTGGCGCTGGCAAGCGTACCCACCCTACCCCAATACACTGAATCCTGACTGGGAGGCGGTCACACCTCCCTGTGACAGAATGCCTATTGCTCTGCCTCCCCCTACTCGAGCTTGGCTCAGCAGCAGGAGGAGGGCAGAATCGTGTCTCTGGGTGGCAGCAACCATTGTGCTGTCCGGATCAAGAAGGCTGGTACCGGGAACACAGCCTAATGGAGGGCTCTTCCAGTGCTTCGAATCATACCTCCCACACCGTTTACTGTGTGGGAGGTATGATTCAAACATGTTTGATACCAAACATGATCGGATTTGTTGCAGCCAGTTTTTAGATGGTTATAGCGTAATTACGCGGTGCCCCTCTATATAGTATATGGCTGCTTCACTGACAACCTGGGAGAATGGACTTCTTAGGCTGTAGGGGTGTCCTGCTCATGCAGGGGCGCCATTTCACTTGGAACCAAGCACACTGCCTTCAGGATTGCAAAGGCCGGCTAGAGGGGTGACATAGGTTTCAAGTGCAGTGACCCTAGACATAGGATACATATCTTTAGTAAGTGGTGCAAGGACCAACTTACACAGGCTGCAATGGCAGGCATGTAGTTCCATTTTGAATGGCCTCTCATGGGTGGCATAATACATGCTTCAGCCCATTGGAGACCTCTGGGGTACCTATGCCCTGGGTACCATATACTAGGGACTTACAAGGGTTCCCCCTGTACCCAATATGGGGTGTACACAAGTACTGAACAAGACCATTTCTAGGAGGAAGCATATAGACTGGGATCCTGATCAGCAGGATCCCAGTCAGACTAGTCAAATACAGCTTAGCACCAGGCAAACAGTGGGGGTAACCATAGAAGCAGATCCTACTTTCCTAACCCGTGGCAGCTACTTTTCCTAATAAGTCAAGGTAAATTTGAGAACGTTTACATTTAAAATGTCTTATAGGCTGCGCTACAGACAGGCCCATTGTGTAGTGATGCCCATATCAGCAGGGCGGTCTCCAGCCTGGAGAGCCCACAGCAGAGGCACAAAGCGGTGTGAGGGCTCTGCCCTGAAGCATGACGGAGATAGACTAATGCTTGGCCTCACCTTAAGGGTCTCCTTCAACCTGCAGCTCCTCCCCAGCTCACCCTTAGCATCTACAGAAAGGACAGAGCTTCGAGAAGTCTAATCATCAGCCATTTGCTAACAAAACTGTTCATTGAATTTGTAAAGACAAGACCTTTAACCACAAGCTTACAATCAGCTGCTCCCTTTGTGAATGTCATTCAGCTGCTCTCATCACTTCACTAGAACCTGTTCCCAATCACAGAAGGCAGAAAGGAAGATTGGGAGAAAAGGAAATAAAAATGTAAGGGGGCTATAACAGGAACAAGGATGGAGGAAAAAAGTGAAAGAGCATCCAAATAAAGAGACAGCAGGAGGGCAAACATGAATAAAACCAAGGGAAAAACAGAGTAAAAAAGAGGGGGATAAAAGGAGAGCAGAATGAAGAGAAGTAACAGCAGAACCAAAATGCAGAGTGGGATGTGATCAAGAATTAATGTGGGAGACAGTAGACCATGCTAAATGGGTAGAAAAGAATAGATCATAGTGTAAGGGAAGGAATGAGAGAAATCAGCGTAAGATAGCAACCAAGAAGAAAGGAAAGCCTGCCGACAATGGGGGAGAAAAGAGAAAGTAATGAAAATAAAAAAGAAGAGTGAAAATACAGAAGCCTTATGTGCTACAGATAAGATACAAGTGAGCTACAACAGAGGGGTGATGCACCAAGGTAGTGTGTGTAATCTACTGCTCTCCAACTCCAACCATGGTGAAGTAGTGCAATAGTTAATATACTGACTGCAGCCATAAATGTGTAAGCTGCAGATCACCAGTCCTAAAACCCTTCACAAAGCCTGAAGGGTGAATTCACATACCGTTGAGCTATATGTTTCACACTACCATCACAGGCTGCAATCACAGCTAGATCATTGTGTTTAATGCCCCTGCTACAGAAATGGCTATGTTGCAGGCATCAGTCCTAGTGATAGGCCTCCCGCCTGTGTAGGGAACTTGCAGTGCCAGTTGTGTTTGAAAAGAGTTCTAGGGCTATAAAGTAGTGTTAAAAGAAAGAAAACATGGATTATTGCAACGCTGTAGGCACCAAGAAAATGCAGGCCTTATGGTGCACTGTGAAAACTACACAGGAGTGCATGATTTTATCATTGCGTGTTGGACAAATCTGAGGATTGCTGCATGCCAGCGTTTGGTCAAATTTGCAGGACTTTAGCAGGTCTGAGGACTATCGTAGACATGGCGAACAGTGTGCATTGCTGCTAGTGTGCAAGTCTGGCCAGAGGCGTGGGTGGTGTGTGTAGAGGTGGGGTGGGGGTATGTAGAGGTGGGGGTGGGGGGGTGGTGTGTGTAGAGGCGGCGCGCGCGTAGAGGTGGGGAGGGGGTGTGCGTGTGTGTAGAGGTGGGGAGGGGGGGTGTGTGTGTAGAGGTGGGGAGGGGGGGTGTGTGTGTAGAGGTGGGGAGGGGGGGTGTGTGTGTGTAGAGGTGGGGAGGGGGTGTGTGTGTGTGTAGAGGTGGGGAGGGGGTGTGTGTGTGTGTAGAGGTGGGGAGGGGGTGTGTGTGTGTGTGTAGAGGTGGGGAGGGGGTGTGTGTGTAGAGGTGGGGAGAGGGTGTGTGTGTAGAGGTGGGGAGGGGGTGTGTGTGTAGAGGTGGGGAGGGGGTGTGTGTAGAGGTGGGGAGGGGGTGTGTGTGTAGAGGTGGGGAGGGGGTGTGTGTGTAGAGGTGGGGAGGGGGTGTGTGTGTAGAGGTGGGGAGGGGGTGTGTGTGTAGAGGTGGGGAGGGGGCGGGGGTAGAGGTGGGGAGGGGGTGCGGGGGTAGAGGTGGGGAGGGGGTGCGGGGGTAGAGGTGGGGAGGGGGTGCGGGGGTAGAGGTGGGGAGGGGGTGCGGGGGTAGAGGTGGGGGTGCGGGGGTAGAGGTGGGGGTGCGGGGGTAGAGGTGGGGGTGCGGGGGTAGAGGTGGGGGTGCGGGGGTAGAGGTGGGGGTGCGGGGGGTGAGGGTAGAGGTGGGGGGTGAGGGTAGAGGTGGGGGGTGAGGGTAGAGGTGGGGGGTGAGGGTAGGGGTGGGGGGTGAGGGTAGGGGTGGGGGGTGAGGGTAGGGGTGAGGGTAGAGGTGCGGGTGAGGGTAGAGGTGCGGGTGAGGGTAGGTGTCGGTGTGTGTTCTAAGCCCATCTCTAATGGATGCAGGGGTTACCAGCGCTTCTGCCCCTTTGCTTATACATGAGGAGTGCCCATATGCATAGAAAAAAAAAAAAAAAATAGAAAAAAAAAACTCATTCCCCAATTTACTACGCTGTCCCACCCTATACTTCTCTCAAAATATACTCTGCCTCCACTCACTCATCCCAAATCTCATTCTACTGCTAATCTCCAAAATAACCCTTTCTAGACTCTTTCGTTCCATCCCTCCTGGCTCACCACAAACTTCATTCTAAAACCCTTTATTAATTCTTCTCTCATGTCCCCCCTCCTCTGACTAACCCCAAATGTCTTACTATGATCTCCCTAATCTCCTTCTAGAGACTCTTCCCTCCTCTCTCTCTCTCTCATTTTTACTCATCCCATACCTCATCTTACTATTATGGTCCCCCAAATAACACGTTCTAGACTCTTCCCTATCACCAGTATCCTATTCAATCCAATTAACACTCACATGTCCACTGCTCAAAATTAACTCATTTCCCACCATTAATCCTTTTGGGTTCCAGAGTAATGTGCTACTGGCAAAAAAGTGCTTAAGACGCCTCATCAGGGGTAGTACGCGCCATCTAAATACAATTACAATATTAAAATAAAATTTACAGAGAAGCTGGGACAGGTATACAATCTAGATCAACAGATTAAGCAAGATGTGCGAGCAAGATGTATAACGTGCTAGACATAACTAACCTTTCCTTCCTCAGCAAATCTCTTCAAATAATCCTTGAGCTCTGTCTTCAGGTCATTGTATTCTATAGGGAAAAAAATGCACCACATTAGGCGATTTATACTAACATGCCAAAACGCACTAAGTTCTGTCTGCAACAGGACACAAATCTACCAGTCAGGGACCAGCATGATTTCCTCAAACAAAATCAGTCAAAAGCAGCCAGTCTTTTCTTAAATAAAAAGAGGCACAAGGGTGGCGGGATGCATGAAAACCAAAATGACTGGAGGAAAATGGAAACACTACCTGTGCTAAACTGCCCTTTAGGTCATCACAGATAGAATGAAGACTGAAGAAAACTCAGGATGTGTTCAATAAGACAAGCTGTCCTTACTAGTTTACCACTCTTGGGCGATGCCATCAATCTTGTATTCAATCCATTAAATGATCCATTTAGCACCCTACAAGCTGGCTGAAATAAATCTTTGTTCAAAGCAAGATGGGAATCTGAAATTGGACTGGCCACATGACACTTACCATATATTAACTCCACCTGCTGAACCCGATCCATGTTGCTCAGTGCAGACAATAGAGGATCTTGCCTAGTCGCATTATCACTTTTGCCCTTTGTCTCATAAGCAACCACTGTATCAAATTCATCCAACAGGAACGGCAAGTCCAGCTCCGAATACATTTCCTTCAAACAATGGGGAGAAAAACATGCAGGTTATTTTAGAACATTCAACAGCTCAATATGCAAACTCCTACCATACGTACTCTTCATGTCAGCAGACTGCCTAGTAACGAGAGAGAACATGACTTTGCAGTTGTAAAAAGCACACCTTAAATACCCTAAATCTTCCCACAGCGTCAGGAAAAGCGCAAGTATACCAACGGAGCAGTGAGTCTACCTGCCTCAATTCTGAAAAGGGTACAATATTTCCTATAACACTCCGTGAAGCAGCATGCATTTATCAATCGTGTATTTAGTTTGAGCACAGGTCTTACAAGCATCTAGATTCTCTGTCCATTTGACATCCAAATTAGTTCTGTACATCTCCAAACAGTACTAGCTAGTGTCGAGGGAGTGAAACCTATTCTAAACCTATCTTGCCTGTCCCAGCTCACATATCGAAGATCAATCCGCAACTTTATCCCAATAATTTGAGCACCCTCCCAGTTGCAGTTTTATATGTAGGAATCATTTAGGATTTTACTTTTCAGACAGTTTTACAGTTGCCAAGTCCCAGTCAAGTGATTTTACACATCATAGTTAACACCCAGACTAACAATGAGCCAAGTCGCAAATTGTCAAGATGATATTCTCAGAGTACCAGAGGCAGACTATTCACTTTAATTTTTAAACACAGCCTCGGAATTTTTTGAACAGTAATGAAAGCAACAGCTAATAGCTTGTGGCTTTGAAGCCCTTGGTATGCCAACTCACTAGCCATCCTGCTGGAGAAGTGTGAACACCTTCCTCCAGAGGAGTGTGGCTTTTACCTGCAGGGGGTCAAAGGCATGTCTGTGGTAGCAGGCTGGACGAGACCAGGCAGCCAGCACACCAAGAGGCCGGTAGGTTTTCAGGGGGCATCACTAAGACCACCCTCTGGTGCATAGCCCTAGCCCTGTTTGGATAAGCCCCACCATCTTCAAGATGGTGGGCACTGAAATAAATTTGCTTTACTTCGCCTCCTGCATCTGAGGAGTGGATTTGGGTGATAGCACACCTACTTATACTGTTTTCCGGACCGTTCTCCCACTAAAAGTGGGCCTTTGAACCAAGGGTGACATCTGCTGCTAGCTGCAGAGGTTGGGGTTGCATTACAAAGGCGGCAAGGCATTTAAAGCTTCCTTCTCGAGCACTATGATTTGTTCCTGGACTCAGGGCAGTGGCCCTCGACCCAAGGGTTCAGAAACAGGTCTGGTTGTGGCAGGCCACCTAAAAGCCAGTCAGAGACCACACCAGGGTTGGTAGGTTTTCAGGGCAGTGGCGTAACAGAACTTGAGTGGGGCATCCCTGCAAAGTACATTGAGGCCCCTGGGTACATGTTTCAATAGATCCTAAATTGGCATCAGTGGGGGTTTATAGGGAGGAGTTATTTAGTATCAAACACTCCTGGGTCCAGTAAAGCCATTGTGGTGTTAGGGCACTAGAGTTGTCGAGTTTCCAGCCTATGTACTCTCTATGGCTTCACCGGTGCTTACAATATTATTAATAGACTGTAGGGGAATATCTACCCATGCAGATATGCCCATGCTTGAGATATAGTGCACCCTGCCCTAGGGCTTTTAAGGCCTGCTAGAGGAGTAAAAACAAGATAATCAATGAGTGGACTTATCTTGGTTTTTATTTGTAGATGGTATTTACTAGGATCATTAACCAACATTCCCTACATTGGGAATCTGTAACCATATACAGAGGTTGTCAAGAAAGATAATTATCATCAGCAACATGTACCGTTTTCTGTCTGTAAAACTATTGGACTTTCATATTGGGTAAACTTTGTTCTTTACACCACTACCACTAGGCTTACTCAGTAGAAGAAAATTACTTACCACACAGACGATATTCGTACCGCTGTGGCCCACTCCAAGATGGAGAAAAGGAACATTAAAGCAACGATATAAAGGACAAACTCGAGTAACTTCCACGCGAGTAAGTAGGCGACTTACTTAAGGTCAAATCTTTTTCAGAACACAAGAATAGATTGTCATGGTATCACTATTTTTAAACCATCCAAAGATAGGTGATTAGTAATGTCATTGACTTTAACATAAATACAAATATTTCCCTGTCATTATATGCAGACTTGATACGAACCAAGGAAGGTTGGCATTTGAAGTTGCATCCATTTAGATGAGCACGCATTTTGGGACAAAACAATACGTTCTATTTCCAGATTTAAAAGTGTTTCCAAGAAGGCAAACGCATAGAAGGTTTGTGATCACAATATTTGCACACAGTGAGCAGAGAGGGTTATCCTGTTCTCCCCACTCACATGAGTCTATTTTGTGGCAAAGTAACTTCGAATAGTTAAATTACATAAACCATCATGTGAATTACCTATAGAGACTATTAATGTGCTTTGGTATACACAAGGCATCAATACCAGCACTATGACCTTTAACAATTCTTTCTTTCTTAGTGATTCCTTGTCATTAATTTTTTTCTTAAATATTTCCTCACGGGAAGGGCCTTTTCCCACACTATTAGGGCACTCTTCCAGTGGCACATTTGTATCCTTGGTAGCATGTATATTCTTGATGTTTTAATAAAAGTCTTTTGGAGACAATTTAAAAATTCTCCGGTGGGTTGTAAACACAACGCTAGTACCTATGCAAAACTTATAATACGAATTTTTCATATTTTCTTTGCAGAAAAACGTATCTTTCCCCTTCCATGCCCGTTACCTAACCAAGTAGTAACAGGTCTTGAAAAAGATGGCAACCAAAGGACATTAAGCCATCGAAACGCGCATCGACCAGAGTATTAGACACACCCCAGCGTTCAGCACAGTACAGAGGGTTGAGCATCTCACCCCTGTCTGGGTTCTCCTGTGCATGCGGATAGGTTCTGGGGTGGGTAGGGTATGTGTTATGTATGAGAGTGACATGAATGAGGAGTATGCAGAGGTGTGAATGGTGTGGGGACTTTCCTTCTTTTCCGTTTGAAGCAATGTTAAAAATTGTATGTGGTTGTAATAGGGTATTTATTTCTATCTTGTATTAACTGTTTCTCAGAAAATCAAAAAAATATACAAAGCCTGCTATGAATTTTGGTGTAAATTTGTATATATAAAAATAGGAACAAATGTTTGTACGTTCTTTGAAAAATAAGTAATGAATTTTTGTACGTAAAATGAACAAAAGTATTGAAAATAATTTTAAAAAAAGATAAAATACATCCAATAGGTAGTTGTGTTTTTTTCATGTGAGCCCACGTCAAAATAATATAGGTCTAGAGGGATACTGTATATTATAGGTTGGTGACTTGCCCATACCTTAGGTAGTGCTGCTTTGACCTGGCACACAGGCAGTGTGCTATGTCGACTGCCGTTTGTCTGCACCAAGGCATGCAGGCTGCAGTGGCAGTTAGCATAGCCTTTATGAGGGGTCCCTAAGGGGCCCTCTTCTGTCTCAATGCCCTAGGTACCAAGGGTACCATTTACTAGGGACTTACAGGGGGCCTGAAGTTGCAAACTGTTTTAGCAAAAGAATACTGGTACAGGGAACCTGGACAGCAGGGTCCCAGTACACTTCAAAGTTGCATCAAAAGCCAGGCAAAGCATGTGTGTGTGTGTGTGTGTGTGTGTGTGTGTGTGTGTGTGACACTGCAACAGAAAAACTCCCACATCTCGCAGCACAATTCTTTGTCCAAGTACTGCGACTCCATTCTTGTAGAGTCTCTCGTAATACTAACATGTTCATTTCTGTAGTGCTTAATATTTCACTGCACTAGTGTAATTTCAAAGCAATATAATAAAATAGACTGTATTGTTCAACTTAATAGTATTCAATTTACTATCCTCTGAAGGATGGAGAGCAGAATCTTCCTTGCCGAGATTTAAACCTGCGACGTGCAGGTTTCAAAAAATGACTGCAATGAGCCATAACCTGCTGAGACAGTTCCTTGCATCTTGATGCTCCTCCCGTACACTAATAGGCAGAAGGACAGTGCATCTATCTAGACCTCTGTGCGAGTTCCATATTCCATGGCTACTCACTCATTGAGGTTGCCAATATAGGGGCAAAATAGCCATTGTTATGCCTAGGCTGCCATGTATGATGCCATTAACCACTCCTATAAACTGAACAAAAATACGGAAACTCAGAAACTACAAAACCTAGCAGCAAACCATCAACTTAGGTTTCATTACTGGCCATATCACCCATTGCTTTCTAAACGAGCATTAAAAATGCAATAGGTCTCGCCTTTTATTAAGTCAAAGCCATTTGCTTTGCTATACAATAAAATTAGCAAAGCAAATGGCTTGCTCTTAATTAAAAAGGTCAACTCCCTTACGGCCCCCTAGTGAGGAGCTGATATGGCACAAGTCAACTGGAGCTTAACCCTACAGAGTGGCTTTCCAGCTTGTGTGAAGAGGAGGATTTGCACAGCCGACATATTATTGGCGGAGGGGATTTGGCCGGCGGGGTGTTTGGATCAAATTGTAGTAAAACTCGTTCTGTCTAGGATGGATTTGTTCGGCTTGAAGATTTACTAATTCCAAGCATTTACAATGCAATAGGTCTCGCATTGACATTATTTTGAGCTATTGACATTGTAAATGACATTGTTTTTTTCTTTTGTAAAACAAATCAAACGCATTGTAATTTAATACGGCAATTGCTAAATAACTGTTTAAATGCGAAACCTATTGCATTTACACTAGTGTACACTCAGTGCTTGGTCTGCCATAACTCCATGGGAGGTGAAATAGCTCAGTGGGTTACTGCGCCTGCTGCAGCAGCCTAGCTGTCCGCAGTTGTAAACGTAGGCCTTGGATGACCCACTTTCGGGGGCATGTTGGCGGAAGTGACTGGGTTAAATATGATGTATCCGAATTGTGCCAGATTTAGAAAGTGTTTGTAAGCTGGTCTGCGTGCTTTTATGTGACTTTCGGTGCTTTTCTATTGGATTCCTATGTGACTGTTTCTCTGATTTTACATTGGATTCTTTCTGTTTGGGCCTGTTTCTCTTGACCATCTCTTATTATTTCATTGTTTTGCCTTTGTTTCTCTGTTCAGAAGATATTTTTTCTGATTGTGTGCATCTCTGGCCCGTGAGATTTTTATATGGAGGTTTCTTGATAATTTGACGTCATGTGATTTTTTTTCTCCGATTGTGTGAATGCGCATTTCTCAGTGATTTTTTACTCATGAGAGTCGGAAACTGTAGCCAGCACTGCTGATCAGCTAACAACTCTGAAAGATAACCGCTCGGTGGGGTAGTGGGTGGAATCAAATGCAGAGAAACACCAGGAAACAGACAAACGCTTACACACGCGGAGGCACACGGAAACATACAAACACAAGCATGTGCTTATACACACACACAGAAACATGCATATATATGAACGCTGGCATCCACACAGGTTTATAAACACATTGGCACATGCAAGCATGGAGACGAACACATATGGACGCGCACACTTTCACAGTTCATAAAAACACAGGCAGACACGTACACAAGCACTCGCATGACTCCCCTCCTACACACACACACACACACACACACACACACACACACACCTGGAATGGCACGTTGGTCGCCACCCCCTCTCGCCTGCTGAGTCTATATGCTCTGCGGCTTCCTTTCATCCATCAGCTGGCCGTACCATGGTCTCCAGTGTCACGTCAATCTCTAACCACCACTCATTAGCAAAGCCCCAAAGGTCAGCTGCAAGATTATTGGGAAACCAACAAGCACTGCACAATCCCAACCCAGGCTGTGGGCCCGGAGCATCCTCCACCTTCACTGAGGTACCGGGGCTCAATGTGCAGAGGCGATACAGGACGGGGGCATGGGTGTACGGGGGTGGGGGCATTCCTGAAATGAGAAACTGCTTGTACCTAGAATTACTGTCTGATTTTCCGAGCAGATTTTCACCATGTTGGTGGAAATCAAAAGGCTGACATTGTCTACGGTCCGCTGGTGATGGTGTGGGGGGTGTCCAGTGGGGTGCAGGGATGATGGTCCCCTCTTGGGCCTGTGGTGGGGGCATTCACTGGTCGCACGCCCGACTGTAGCACATAGTGGGTAGCAGAGTTCAAAGCTTCAGCCCCGGCGCCTCTGAGTGGGCGCCGTGTCTCTTGGATGGATTATCGGGCCTGAAGATTTCACACCCGAAAGTTCCAGGCACTAAAACACTTTAAGTGCGGAGTGCGTTACTTCACCCAGAGCTACCAGAGCGAGTGAAACACGGCAACTTGTATCGAGGGACGTAGGAAGTCTACAAACCGCCGCCAGTCCAGGAGAGACCTGTAAATGGTCCCGCTTGCTGGGTATTGCACCCACCATCTGCAAGGCAATCTGTGCAAAGGGTTTCACTCTTTCCTGGTTTCCACTCAGCATAACGAACTGTTTAAACTTCCCTTCCATCTACTAATATCATCTAAACCCCCCGCCTTTTCCGTCCTTTCTTCTCTTTGCTTCCAATCCTCACAGCGCTCAGAAGTCACCGCTTGGTGGCATGTAAGCGCTTTACAAACGTCCTTCAATAAATAAGTAAATTGAGCGAGTTAGCCCCCACACTGCAAAAGGGACCCACCTTGAGGTGAATTGGTGAAACACGAACCGCTGGCTGACGTGTGGGCTCGGTGTAAGGACCCCCCCATGGAGTTACATGTTTGTAATAGTTAGCATTTTTGTGGTTACAAACTAAGCAAGCAGGGGGAAGCAGCATTTAGGTGGAGACTGAGGAGAGGGTGTGAAAGGCAATACCAGGGGAGGTCTCACACCCGCAAGAGCAGCGGGAGGAGACCCAGCTTCTGTGAAACGGCGGGGGCCGCGCTGAGCCAGGAAAAATCCTTGTAATAACGCCGAATAGGGAGATAAGTGTGCGGCCGCCATGAATACAAAGCTTGGCGTGCCACACTTTATAAATATATATTTGAAAAGTAAAGCGTTAAAAGGCCAGCTCTTGGAATGAGAACCTATCGGAGCTTCTCATTCCGTGCCCTAGAAAACGGGCTCACACTGGCGCCGCCGCAGCTGAACGGGTTGCTCCTCGGTGTCCAGCGAGGAAGCACCATGTCTGCTCCTCCCCTCCGCCGCCTTCCGTGTGTGCTGGAGGCAGGGCGCTTTATAAATACATATAACTTGGAAAAGTAAAGCATTAAAGGCCAGCTCCGGGAATAAGTTCCGATCGGACCTTTTCATTCCGTGCCCTAGAACACGGGCTCACACTGGTGCCACCGCAGCTGAACAGGTCGTTCCTTGGTGCCCAGCGAGGAAGCACAATGTCTGCTCCTTCCCTCCGCCGCCTACTGTGTGTGCTGGAAGCAGGGCGCAAAATGGTGGCCATCAACATCGGAACAAGCTTTTACGGCAAAAGTAAAGCAAAACGAGTTTGTCCAAATGGGACGGCTCGAAAAGCAAAGCAAAAACGTCAGACACCTCTGTTCCAATGGCTGTCCACCGTTTAGCATAAACTGTGACGACAGCCAATGGAACAGAGGGGCGTGGCTTAAAGCCCCTTACTGAAAATACCCTGCTAACACTAAATCTCGCCAGCGAGACGGCGCATGTCAGCGCAGCCTACGCCAGCCGAGACCTAAAAAGGATTAGCCACAACAACATCTTAGCTCATCTGTTTTACATCAGAGGGATTAATAGTAGCACTCGTCATCACTCATCTAAATAAAGTTAATTTGAGATTCTAGGTTCATCAGATCAATGTTTCTCTGCAAGACAGCAACATTACTTTATATGGAGCATTTCACCAAGTTCTGAAAACTGCATTACCTCAGGCACTTAACATCCAGGAGTTCCTAATTAGAAACAATAAGTTAACACTGCATTTGACAAATTCATTCTATCTACAACCAATACATTCCTTTCCATAAGCCAAAGAGAATCTGAACAACTTAGCCCACACTGGACAGGCTAACCAAAAAAAAAATATATAAAATTTACGCTTAGTTTGGAGCTCAGAGTGATCAGCTAAGTTTAAAAAAGGGATTCTAAAAACACTCCAAGATCTTCGTCTAACCCAATAAAGCACCAAACAAAGCGGAATAAAGTTAGTCCATCCTACACCATATGACTGGACTTTCAAAATGTCTCAGCACATTTCAAACAGTCACTTAATTCCCACCACTACTAAAAACCTCGTCTGCACTCATGAATCCCAGTGTTACCAGTCATCAATATGCAGGCAAAACTCAAATTTTAATGACACTAAAAAAAGATTGCCTCTTGATCTTCCTGGCACCAGTCAAAAGCAAACATCGAATTCAATATGGTGTTCATAGTCTCCAAAGCTCTACAAAAATAACCCAATTATCGCCCATCCTTGTCAATTTCAGGGGGGACAAGTAAAAACCCCAGCAGACAATACATTTCTAACTGAAATACATTTAACACAATCCTTTGAGAGCAGCACCAGCCCTGTATACATTTTTATCAGAAGACTGAAGGGAGATATTCTTCAAATCAGCAACGAAGATGTAAAAATACCTATTCAAGTCCTACACCTCTAACTTCCCAAATTCCTTCCTACTCTCACCCCTTTTACATCTCAATTTCTGTCTCCTTAATGAGCTCTCCCATCATCCCTACTCAGATTATGCAAGAATTAAAAGCAGAAATGTGATGTATTGCTACATCTTGACAGTTTTAATCAGGTTACATTCAAAAGAAGCCTAATTCTGTTTCGTCACTGAAAAGTACACCAATACCCAGTTTGAGTGAAGTACCACCTAAAATACTACTAAACAATTAACTAGGACACCATCAGTGTTTACAGATGTGCCATTTGTGACTGGGGTGAAGGTTTGCATTGTTCAGCATTGCTTCCATCATTTGTTCCTTTTGCATATGGCACAAAGATCATAGTTTAGAAATATTCCATACAAACAAGTATAATTTATGTGCAATGCATGAATTACTTTACTAGATAGCAAGGAAATGAAGCGCTGGTAAGATCTTCAAAGTGACTTTAAAAACCATCAATCCTCATGGTCAATTTTATTTTTCACTCCCATCGCAGGGGATTAAAGTGTCAAATAACTTTCTTCAGCATAAAATTACAAAAGCTGCAACAGTTTCGCCATTTTTGTTTTTTCAAAGAGGCATCATTAAGATGGTCAACTAAAAAGGAAACTTGTGTTGGAGACACAGGCTTTCAAGAGGGAGGAAGTCTACTTGGGCTTAGCTAGCAAGAAAAACAAAAGAGAAAAAAAATAAAAACACATTAATCTCTTGCCTTCATCACAGCTAGACGCTCACTTTGTTTCCAGTGTACAAATAGTATTAACATTTACCTGACAGTGCTTGCAAGCACAAAGCTTGTTACGCCAGTTCAATGGCCAGTACGTGGCAGTCTCTCCCTTCAAGACTTGATTGGCATTTAGATTTTTAAGTTTGCAGGTGCTCCCTTCATGTTCCATCTTCACTATGGGACAGACATCCCCATTGGACGTGGTCTGTACAGAAAGGAAATATCTCCATTTGAATCATTTTGTTAACTGATTGTAGACGAATATCTAGGCATTTGCACAATGTTAGATGTGATATTTACCTACACACAAAGATCTACTGCCTTGATTCACTAAACTAAAAAGCAAATATTTCCCCAAATATTATATGTCAACCATAATTTCCCTCCAAGAAATTATCAAATTAAGCAAAAAAACATATTTGGCTTTGATATGCAATACAGGTAGAACTAATAAAGAGAAGTGTATTAGTCCAATCTGGGCAACACACTGACCTGGTTAGCAATCCAGCAAAGTCAATCTGCCTGGGCAGGTATGTACTGGACTAAAGAGAAATGAGTATTTGAAGGATACTAGGTTGACCAGAATGCAGAGAACTCATGGTTGCCCAACATCAACTTCCTGGAGAACACTCGAAGAGCATCTCTAAATTTATAGGGGTATCCATATGGCTCAATTAAAAGTAAAAATCTCTGCTTGGAGGACTGGTCAAGAAAGGAATCTCTGTGGTTGCAGTTTGGGTACTTCTAACTCCACTGATTTTCAGAATTACTATTCAAGTTATTGCTAGGTAATCTTGACTTAACATTTTCAGAAATGGGTTGGAAAGGAGCAAATCTAGGTAAATGAAGACTTCCTGTCTATAAACATTATGGGAGAATGCCACTCCGCTGTTTCAAGCCGAAGGAGGGACACAACACGGAAGCGCAAGTGAAGTCACTTCCAGGTCAGAGGGAAGTGATCATTATAAAGGGGGAAGGGTAGGATGCCAAATGGGTGGATGGATTGTCAGCGAGTGGGAAACATGCATCGGGCAGAGAGAGGAGCTAAGACAAGAACAGGGAAGAGAAGAGACAGATAAAGGGAGAGAAACCCAGAGACCACATGAGAAAGCCCGAAGCAGAATGGCTAAATGGCCTTAGAGAAAAACAGCATCCCACAGGAGTAGGGTGCTGCGCTCAACAATGCCATGGTCCATCAGGAGTGTTAGGTCGTGGCTCCAGGAAAGTATAGCAGACATTCAACAGACACCTCCGCTCTGCCGAACTAGCCCTAGCCACCACCCCTGGCGTCTGCAAGACTGGGACCGGAGGAAGATCCTTTTCTTACCTTGCCACCAAAACCTGGAACACCCTGGCTCTCCACCTCAGGCTATCCCAGTCGCTGACCCAATTCAGGAAGGATCTCAAGACCTGGCTCTTTGAACCTCAGCACCCAGCAGGACCTGCAGCCTCCACCCCTTCGAGACTCTCGCAGGTGAGTAGTCACACTCAAACACCGATTGATAGTGGTCAAGGGGCATTTGCATAGGTGAAATATTAACCTGAATATTCACCTTTGGGTGAAGAGTAAAGATGATCAGACACTTCTCCAGAGGACAGATTTGGCAAAAGTGGAGAAAGTGGAAATTTAAAAATTTGGACTCGAAGACCCATATACTGGGCCTAAAAATGTATACTAACTAAATGCAACTGTTTTTCCTGTACACAATGGTGTCTACATGTGACATCCGGTTAGTGGCCTTGCAAAAATTGGCTCGGATTTTGACAAAGGTGGTTTCCCGATCGCAATCCAGCATATATACGTCTGTTACTGATGGTCTACGAGTTGGTTTTCTCCTATTTCTATAGTTTCTAAATGCAGAGTGGGGAGGGAATATTGATCGCTATGAATCACCCTACTCTTAGAGCGGTGGTTCCCCATATGGAAATCCTCATTCATCTCCAAGATAAATTTAACATTATCGCAGACCACAGGATGTCCATTTATAGGTACCTAGAACAATAGCTCTTGTGCTTGCATCATACCAATTAGCCTACTTGGTGACCTCCACTCTTATTTATGACGTAACTCATTTAAGTCCCCAACTCAACATGTTCGTTACTTCTGGTTTGACCTGATTAGTACAGCAACTGGAGTCCCCAAACAGCACTAATTTTTCAATAGGTTAAGGTTGTCTGGTCTTGCATTTAATTGAGGTGAACCTATTCAGCTCAATGAGATCTAGTTGTGGCAGATTTCCACAGTTTAAGAATATTGCATATTTTCTAAAATTCTACTACCAACTTAGAGTAAAAGACCTTATGCAATGCTTGTTATGAGCTTGGTTCTGGTTCTTAACTTATGCAGGAACATTGAAATAATTCCTAAAATAAATACAAATTCCAGAGACATTCTGGATTCTCTGATCCACTGTAGACACGTCATATGAACTCAATCCTCAAAATGTAAATATAGAACTTGGCCATCTATATAGATAATTATGGGTATTATAAAGAAATTAGAGTTGGGAAAAGTACCTCTTGGTCATCCTGGAAAGTTTGTGGCAAAGGGCCATTTTCAATATAAATGCAAAAATTCAGCATGAAAGGTTAACAGCAGACAAGTGGAAATAGAATGCCAGGTGCCAATGCACCCAAGACTCCAATGCTGATGCACAGCCTAAAACTATATGGCCAGATATCAAAGCGGAGTAAACTTCCACGCTAGGGAGTCAGAGCTTGCTACTTGATTAAATCGCATGGCACAGAAAGACAATTACAGTCAGCACAAAAACCATATGAGACTGGGTTAAAGGACCAAAGGGCAGAAGAGGTCCTAGTTCTTGGTGTCATGGAGCAGAATACCCAGATTACTTGTGGGACTAGCATGATCAACCAGATCCTAAAATGTTGTTGAACAAAGCTAACCGGCACATCTAAAGTCTTAAGACTGAATCCACTGCACCTACAAGACGATTGCTAAAGCGAGCAAGCAGTTCCTGAAAGAATCAATGGACATAATTGATGTCCCAGTTGAGGTTACTTGACTCCGGTGGTGGTGCCAATGCAGTTGCTGGAGGCCACGAGATTGATATTTAAAGGTACAATAACTATAATATGATACCAGAAGAGCAGTATCATGAGTAACAATGTACGAGGTTATCACATGCTTTGAGAACTTATTCATTAGACACCAACAATAAGAGAGCCATCAAAAATCCTCAACCAACCAGATAGCTTTGCGATACTGAAGTCTACCACTGAACATTCTGCCGCTGATGTGCATACACAAAATTAGAGGACAGGCGCAGGCGTTTAAGTAATCTTATACATAGCCAATCTTATTCGAAATTTTACCAGTCATTTAGTGTACATTTGTTTTTACAAATGTACCTTTGATGTAGATGGTCCATTACATGGTGCCGACTCTTCCTTTACGGTATCTTCTTTTGACATGATCCCTTTGTGACTGATCTTGGAAACGTCGCTGGTCAAACCTGCTCCATTTTCAATTACAGTGCTTTCCGTTTTACACTCCTCAGTCACTTCAACCTTGAGATCTCCACTGCTGTCATCCAGAGGAGTTACCTTGGTCACGGTTGGAACTAGAAAATGCAATCAATAGCATACAGTATGCCAAAATGATTTTTCAAACTTCTGACAGACATTTTCTGTTTATCAATTCTTCATGTACAAGTCTAAAAAAGAAATCTACATTTTTTTTTTTTTTTTTTAAAAACACAACACACTCGTAGGTTTGTCATATTGGGCCCGCAGCACGTTCTTGTAACCATAGTTTTAACCAACCAAGATTACTTAAACAAATGTAGTATTAAGTCCATACCCTATCTTCTGTACAATGCGTTTTTACTACTACAGTTTTTCTATACAATCACCTCCTTCAAATGAAAATTGAGCCATCCAACACACACCATTTACCTCCCCAGAATCTCCCAAACAAATCTCTAAATAACCCAGGATAAGCCTATAGATCAGAAAAGCTACCAACTTAATTGCTGAATCACATCTTCTCTAAAAGAAGTGCCCAAACCAGTTGGTAGCTTTGATAAGCTCCTGGGCAGAAGTCCCATGAACTTGCCTTTCAAAACCATTCAATCAACCTAACCAATGTGCCTCATAATGAGCATTACTGGAAAATCTCCAAATGCATACGTTTCTTGGGTTTTTAAACATTTTACTTTGATCCCACGAGATGCCAGCCTGCAGCACCGGACTTTCACACATGACTGCATCATGAAGAACTCCAGTGCGGCAGTATAACTCAATGGATTTCAGTACGCATGCATACTTGTAAAACAGTATTTAAATTCTGCACACTACCCAAGGCGTTTCTTGGCAAGCACTTGCGTTTTCAGAGCTCTGGAAAGCATGGGTGATTGATTGCATAAGATTGGGAAGACCGTTCTAAAACCTCAAACAATGGACCGAGCCCTAGCCCCTTTTGTGAATTGAAGCTTGAGGCAGGGATACTGAGTAAAGATTTGGGTTCAGAAGCAAAGAGATGTGCTTCACATGTTCATTCTTAACATATGTACCAGTTGAGTTGGGCAGTGCCTATATTTCGAAAGTGCAGGAGCAAGCTCTATACAACTTTGTTTCATTATTTGTACAACAAAGTAACACTGCAATGGCGCAAGCAGGTTGCCAGTTTTGTTTTAATAAACTCATTATGCCTTTATACAAAAAAAAAAAAGGGTTACGGCTTGAACGTGGTTACTCACGTTTGCATATGGCTAAAATGATCACGTAGTTCGAAAAATCAAAAACCTAGAAAGATCAAAGATTGTGACAGATCTAGCCCCGATTTGAATGGCAACCAGATGTTTGTGATTTTTTTGTACATTTAAAAAGAAATGCCCAGCTCCACCTGCTGTACCTGGGAGGAGCGAGCATGTGAGTATGTTTATAAGAAGAGTCTGAAATTAAATGTGTATTCTCCAAGGAGGCCCCTGAGCAGCTGTTGCAACAAGGCTCTAGTACACGAGGAAGAGGTTCCTTAATTGTATTTAGATCTAAATGGTATTCGGGTGGCATTCAACCACAGCTAGATGGAGCCTTTCCTTTTAGCCTGCAAAAAGTTATGCAGCTGCATTTTACTTGTTCTATGTTTTGTGATCTACTCATTCATTTCTGTGGTCCAGTCTACCGAACTATGGGGAACAAGTTGCACTTTGGACAACATAAGCTTAGTTTAAGAAGGTAGCCATTTATTTTCTTTTTTATGTTGCCATGCTCAGGGGTTGTGTCTACGAATATTCACTTGTATACCAAGTCATGTGATGCAAATTAGAGCATTGAACAGGGATATGAGAAGAGAAAAGAATGTAACCATGGCAGGAGTAATACTTTCAGGGATGCCACTTCATCCTTAGCAGCTGATAATTTAGTACACAAGAGGATTACAAAACCTGCAGCAGGTTGCTGGGGGGCTTTAAATAAATGCAAAAATGTGGGCCAGATGGGATTGCCTGTAATAAATGTTGACCGTTCCATACTCAGGTGGGCAAGCATCAACCACAGCAATAGCTTGATAACAGCTAAAGTCTGATGCCAAAAACTAGGGATATGTGAACGGTTACTGGCATTCACATAGTGTTGTAGCTTTTGATCATATAAAGATAACTCAAAGGGGTCCCTGTGCTACTTTTAGAATGTGTGCAGAACGGTCGTTTAAAGACTTCTTCCAAATGTCTTAATTTTCCCAGAAATTAAGTTTAGGACGGGAAAGAAGCCATATTTGCTTTCTGGGACACAGCTCACTCCAAACTTGAAAAAATGACCACCACCAGCATCTAAATAGATCAATGAACAGCACACCGAAGCATATCCCTAAAGACATTTTTGGTAGGTCATGCCTGCAAAAGGTCCACCTCAAAAACTAATCTTGGCTAACTTATAAGCACCATTGTGTTTACCTGACAGATGAGCAGCGTAAGCCCAAAGAAAAGGACAAAGCTTCATGCAGGCCGGGCAGACCATCTCCTGGAATTCCATATTCTCCTCTGGTGATGCACCTAGGTGCTGTCAAAACATTTACACCATCACTTTATGCACAGCACATGTACACAACAATCTATAGTTAATCTTCATTATACCAAGAACCAGAGTCATGTGGCCACCTTCACAAGGTGGTTAAAAACTCATGCGAGCCACACTTCAGAAGTGCCATCTTTAATCACAAATTGCCTTTTTGTCCTCAAACCATGAGAAATGGAAGCAGCTGGGGGAATCTTAGCTACCCTATATCAGTATGTTGGGGGAGGGGAATCTTCATGTATTCAGGTAACTGTTTTCTTAACTGAAGCTGTGAATTCACGACAGAATAAATGGGAATGAATAATGAGCAGGACAGTAATATTCTTTTATCAACACACCAACATCTTGAACATCTTGACATGTTTTGGCCAATCAAAATGGTGACATAACAGAGCCTATGCTCGTTTTAGATTCAAGAGAATTTAAAAGCAACCAGTAGCAGCTTAATTGCCTAGGCAAATGAGATGGGGCTAAAATTAGTGTGTGACTATTTAAAGAACGACAGGACAGTGAAAAAGACTGACCAGCTAGGATTGTATTCATTTGTAAGCCATGTAAAAGTCTGTGAAATGAAAATGGAAGCATTCCCTGTTAAAAACATGGCAAATCTCACTTTTTGGGAAGGTTAAGGGGATAGTAATGCTGCATCAGTATCCACTCATTTTGCCAGCATGTTTATTTTTGTGGTGAAGGAAGGATACCGTGCAGGAATATTCATTGATGGTAGTGGTTCCAATCCAGCATTGAAAACAGAAGCATCAGGATTATCGATCTATGTGGTAGAGTGCCGAATTTGGGATTAGAGCTTCAGATTTCACAGCAGCGATCCAGACAGCCGAACCATAAAACGAAATTAATGGAAACCTTGCAGATGGTTCAGTTCAATAGTTTCAAACCCAGTTAGGCCATTCAGGCATCTTGTAACTAGATCCATGGTCCAAGGGTCAGAGTACCAGAATTTTAGATTCAAATCAGATTGTGTTTTTGTATAGCAAAGATATTAGCAGTTAAGGCTCATCTTGCTTGTCGCACAACAAGTACATAATCCAGTACGGCATGATGAGTTGAGCAACTTAAATACAGAATGTATAATAAGGCAACACCCACACAAGCCTTTCAATGACACCTTCCTGCATCCACCCCAGCTTCCCTTCCCCATAGATCCACGCCCCCTAAAAATATTTTTTTTTAAAGTGAGGTCTGACAAGGAACAATACTAGGACACAGGGGAAGATAACATTAGTCTCTAGAACATTCCTTAAAATTGGATTCCATATACAGATGGGTGATAACTTACATTCTGGCTTTGGCTCATGCGAGCCAGTAGGGTAATGACATTTCAGAGTATTGGCACAAGAATTGTTGCAGAACGCCACAGGTAATATTGGATGTTATGCACGAGAATCTGTGGTATCAAGTGATTAGACTGACAAATGGGCCACATTATGTCGGTTGGAACAGTAATCGAAGGGTATATATGCACTGGTACATTTAGTAAGATGAATTAAGATTGTCTGCTGTGACAACAGTTAAAGTCTCTAAATTATGTTCTAGAGTTAGGGTGATCTAGTTGATTCACTGGGCAGGCAGTTCAACTTTTGAATTTTGGCTTCCCAGAGAATTTTGAACGTAGATCATATTGGTTCCTCTGCGACTACCTGAAATCTCAAGCACTCACGTAAGCTATGATAAAGATAGTTTGTTAGCGGAGGATCTGGCACACAATCCTAAATTTTCACCAATCACAACACCATCCACCGCTATACTAGGCATTACCTGCCAGGACAGGCTCTCCAAATTTGTTGCCATAGTCTGATGCTCCATTAAAGGCCTCAATAGCAATCTCCAATGGACGAGCAAAGTGCTTGGGATATTCGAAGGATGCATCTTCCCATGGAGGCTCATACTCTGGTATAATACTAAGGGAGAAGGGTGTACCAGGTGTGCATAGGGCTTTTGGACAACTTAAAATGCCTTTGAGGCAAAGATCTGCACAATATGCAGTCAATAGGAGCTGCCAAGACCACTAGGAGCTGAAATAGCTTGCAGTGGATCGAGGTAGAGATCTGCAAACAACAAAAGTGAGCCGAGAGGGGACTCAAATTTCCTGGATTAGACGTTGCCGAATGAAAGGCACGTTGATTCAACAATGTCAAAGGACGAAACTCCCAAAACCGGAGATTGTCAAGGCCTGCCAAGGAATGGCACAACTAAAGCCTGAACCAGAGGACACTCTTTTTGAAAAGGTCATTTTAGGGTTGAAGCCATAGAGAACAAAGAAACAAATCCAGGGCCTGGTGACAGCACAGACCTTGATAGACAAGAGGGTCATGACAGCAGGAACCAACAAAAACTTAATTTAAGGAAAAATTGTAAAATAACACCAGAACAGCCAAAAATCAGGGGGAGGAATATGAAGGAGGCAGTAGACCTGATGTTATGGCGTGCTTATAGCTCAAGTCCACATAGACAGTGCACTTGAAAGGACGAGAAGGTTCATAATGACAGGGCCCATAAAGTAGTACACAAGAGGAAATCTATACATGGACGTGTCTTAATGTTAACGTTTCACCCAAGTCTGGAGTACAAGCATTACTGAATGAAAAAGTGGCAGTGTTGCAAAAAATTTCAGCTGGTAAGGAAAGGTGTAGGGAAGTTTACTTTTAAATTGATTCATAGATAATTCCACCTTAGAAACAAAACTAGCGAAATAGAGCTCCCGTTTCACAATCATTTCCAATTTATTGCTTAGGACAAGCAGCTTAAGAGGTTAGATACAATAAAGTCAATGGCAGGAATGTGGAGACCACCGATTATCCATTCTTCTTCACTGTACACCAGTCACTCAAGATTGACCACATCCCATTTCTGTAATTAGGAAGCAAAAACTGTTAAAAACTATATGGTCGATCCCCATCAGCTCACACCGAGCTCATCGTTTGTAACAATGGCCAATTGTGTCCCTAGAGGGGAGAAATAGAGCCAGGGAAGCGACTACCTCAGCTAGTAGGACAGAAATTAGATTGATCATTAGGAAATACTTGAAACACAAAGTGACGCAGGATGCTGCAACAGCAGAATCACATGATCGTTTTGCAAAGGTACATCAAAGTCAGACCTTTTACAAGAACGTTTAAAGAGGAGTAGAAAAGGGTATCAGCCTTTAAGGTGCTAGAAAACACTACAGGTGTGCCATGAGGACATATGAACATTTCGAACATGAGCCTGCTCAACAAAGGAGTACGTTTAGCAAACAGACAGTTTAAGAAAAGGGAGACAAATCGAAGTGATTACTGGCAAAAAGACTAAGGGCCAAAAATGACAAATTATATTTGGTTAAAAGGGTCCACGTAGGAGGTGTGTTATATGAAGACCACAACAAGATAGCATTCTACAGGGCCTCCCAATTATAACTGGTCCACAGGATATCAGACCAATTTAGTTCCTTCGGGGACACAGGCGCTGCCAATGATTAGTGATGACAAAATGATGATTCACAAGCAGAGAAAAGTTAAAACAGTAGGCGATTCTTTAAGAGGCATCACCCTCTTTAACATACACAGTAAAACGTACACTAATGTCTATACCAAAATATTTGATTCCCTGCTGCTAGTTAATAGGACAGGCTAAATCAAGCTTTGTAAAGGCAAGCAGACCTTTGGTCATATTAAACACCTGGCCACTTATGGAGAGGGTTGCTAATACAAAGGAAAGGTGGTGATCTTACTAAATGGAGAGAAGACATTTGACACAGTAATGTGGTCATTCTTATCTAGGGCGAATGTCATGCTTTGGCCTCAGGAACAACATGTCAACGATAATGATTTCTCAAACATCAAAATATGACGGTGAACAGGGTCTGCTTAAGGCAATTTTACTCATTTAGAGTGAAGGTTGTCAGCAGTGCTCTTCGTTCTTAGTTAAGACCATACAACTAGCAGTGGTTTTGGGCAGAGGCCACAATAGAAACGGGGTAACAGATGTTGCTCTAAAGTACATGTTTAAACTTTACGTCATTTGCAGACAATGTAGTGTCCTCCTTCAGCCACAGATTCATTTGTAGTATAGTGCTGAGCTTATTTGAGGCCCCAGAAATTAAATCCTTCTACAAATGTAACGCATAGTTCAGTCTCACAAAGCCAGAGCTTAGGGTACTAACACTTGCACCCCATGTCCTACATCTGTGTAGGAGGACCGAGTGAAGACACGCTGAACTATAGATTTTTCTACAATTACCTTTGTATTTTCCCTTTAAAAGGGGTTAGTTAACCAAGATCACACACAAGTAATGAACAGTTTGGCAGATCGGCATAGGAAGTCAACATATAAGGCAATAATGGACTAGTATCTCACGCTGGCCAGGCAGAAGCGTAATGTGCTACAGCCCTTCTACCACAGATTGATAAAGGCTCAGAATTTCCCACAGTACTGCCTTGTGTTCTACATCTCCTGGATAACTCTCCCACGTGGGCTCTTGGCCCTTATCCTCCTTGCCAGTAATCAATTTGCTTAGTCTTCCTTTTCTTAAATGAGTCAGGGGAATGCTGAGGGTATGTAGAAAACGGATTGGTCTTGAACATTTGCTGGTGTGCCTAATCTACAGCTAATCTCATATTTGAATATTTTAGGACTGGAACTGAGGCAGATGTAAATTTGTATATCCATTATGATCGGTCAAGCTGACTATACTTTATTACAAGTAGAAAAATTGCACTAATGAGGTGTATTTGAAATCCTGGAACATGGCATGGCATACAGTCTTCCACTGAATTCAAAATGGGAGATACTTTCTGAACATGTAGCAACTGTTGGCATTTTACACGGCCAAAGTTGAAAATAAATAAAACGAACAAGGGGATTGTGCTCTTAGACTCAAGAGGCTCATTATCCGAAAAACTGTTTTATGTAAGGTTCCTAAAATGTGTATGCATGATGCATACACATTTATTGTAACAGACTGAGGATTCATTGCTTGATTCCCAATTGGAAATGGTGGAGGATTGTGTGTTGGAGACCACAGGGGAAATTTGAGGTGGTTTTTCTCAGTCATTGGCTTAGCACATTTGGTAAAAAGTGGGGTGGCACTACCACTGTTAGTATCAGACATGTTATGTTTGTACGCTCATGCATATTAATATATATAAAAACAAGGTAATTAGCAAAAAGCATAGCCTTAGCGTATTGACAGAACACAAAAGTACATTAAGAAAAAGTCAATCCTGTTGAGCAGTCGTATGTTTTCAGGCAGTCAGAATATCTGTAGTATTCAACATTGTTTTTAGGATAGTTGGAGGCTTTAAAATGGAACCAGAACAAACCTTTAGTTGTATGTGCTACACCCATCAAATCAAACATATGAGTCGGACACCATTATATTTACCCTTTCATGGAACCAGTCTTCACAAACCACGCACTGGATCATCTCATCTGGAGTCTGCAGGAGCAAAGAAGAGTCAAATATCATTTAACTAGAGCCCGTATGGGGTCTGCACTGAGCAGTGTGAATTCTAATTTGTCAACAGTTGAACTGGATTTATGAAAAGCTTTAATGAAAAATAGGTGTTGCTATGAAATTCAGATACCAATGTGTAAAAACGTGATTAAATATCAGAGCTCCGACAGTTTTGTGCTCTAATCTTGTGATTTATGCAAAGGGGGGCACACAAAAAAAAGTTGAACTACTAAATGTCGCTGAATATGCAACTTTTAAAATGACAGTGTGGTGGTACTTTACATCCCCAAAATTAAATCACTAATCTGCTCAGAGCGTCTCCACTCCACTTCATCTAATCCAGCTCCAGAATTCAAGTAAGCAAATAAAGTGCACATCAGATACAGTTTGAACGTGTTAATACTGTAACAAGTGAAAGATACTCACTATCCTCTATGTTAGGAAAAAGTCCCAGACAAATCAATCTAGCTTGAGCTGTACGAGAATCTTACCTCATCTTCTGGATCTGGATAGGGTCTCTTGCAAATACAATACAGACCAAAGAAGTTGTGGTCATATTTATTGAGTATATTTACTTTGTCTTTGTCCTAGAAAACAAAAAGTCTCTATATAACAGCAGTTGAGGCGGATGCTTCCAAGCTACGATACAAGTGTTTTTTTTTTTACTGCACCAGAGATGGTTATACTGTATTACAAACATGATCAAATTCACAATTACACAAATTGCTAAATTTCAAACCACACATGGGAAAAATAATTCTCCTAAGATGGTTTTGCTCCTACTTTAGAAGAACCTGCTCCATCTCAGATATGGAGAACAAGTTTTGGCAATCATAATGTAATACCTTTAAATAAGCTATCCAATGTAGCAGTGATGGAGAGGTTGAACTCTACTTTTATCAAAGAAATAAAACCGGGTACTATTTTATCTATTGTTGTTACAGGGTACCAATGTTTTTTCCAAACCGGAATAGTCAACCACTGCTGGTTGTTTACTAAGGACCAGACTGCTACAACTTGTACCACAGGCTATACAACTATTTTAACCAACAAAATTATCTTAACTTTAGTTGTTAACCTGCTTTCATAAAATAATTATAATTCAAGCACGCCTCCAGAGTGATGGGCCCTCAGTGAACAGGTGGTATTGAAGATACTTTCCAGATAGTTACATCCAGTAATAGCAAAAACATAATTTTAAGGTAAACACTCAATTCCTAAAGCTGCAACGTCTAGATGCCAGTGTGATGCAGCACTAGGGAGGATAGCGTTTGATGCCAACACATATCTAATTATCTTTTCCGACTTGAAACTAACAACTGCAAGACAGGAGTTAGTGAACGCCCAAGTGAGAATTTTCAGTAGGAAAGTAATTTCAGTTGCTAATGCTCTAACCCAGTCCACCATACTTAACCTAGCCAGCAAATTGTACAATTTAACTGTTATATCCGCTTGATCTGTGGGTGAAGAGTGGAGGCCAAACTGACAAGTGCAAGGTTGGGTCTGAATATTCAAAGAAGAAAGTCAAGTATAGGTTTTAAACTAACCAACGCTCAGGAAGACTCGCCAATATCGGTGTGCTACTTGCGGAGGGCAGATGACATCAATGGATTATGAGAGAGGGGTGGGGTAAAGGACTCTCTGGTGGTTTCTGAGATGTGGGAACCTACAGAGGCTAACTAGGAATCAATTATGTGCCAGTCCAGCACGCAGTTCTCACAAGCAGCAGGTATCTGGTGAGATATCACGTCCTACCCACCACCTCTGTATTCAGAGGGGCTGAGGGCAGTTGCTGGAAAGGGAAGAATCTGCCAAAGACATTCTCTGACACCAACTTACTTCCACACACTTGAAGGAGTGGTCTCAGGGGGCGGAAAATCCTAAGAAGCTAATTGGTTCAATTCTCTTATATACAGTAGTGAGAATGCCTCAAGAGGATTGCTGAGACTGCACAAAATTCAACAAAGTACTCACTGAATATAGCTTGCACTGCACATTTTTAAACTTGGTGTTCCCACAGTCGCAGCGGAAGTTCCTGTTTGGGGAGGAAAACAAATTTAAAAATCAAAAATAAGTCTTATGAACAAGTCAGGCAGCAGATATCTAAATGATAGTGTAGTCGTTCCTGCTCAAACACGAAAGATAAGCTAGTCAACAATACAAGTATAATCTATCCCAATTATAGGGAGCTTACCTTTTTGTATACAGCTCAAGCAGGTCATGTCCTTCGTGACACTTGTAACTGCAAGCCAAACAAATTCCAGCCGCTTCTCCTCCCTTTGGTGTGCAAGTACTGCAAGCATACAAAGCTTGACGCTTTATATAACCCTACAAATACAAATTGGAGAATGGTTTGGTGGCAACACACAAAAACTGAACTTCTAGAGAAACAGACTAAAGGCTTGAATAGAATAGGGATTGAAAAGTCAAATCTGTACTTCGCAATACATTATAATGTATCACCATATAGATCCATGAGCTCAAAGCATTAGCTAACATACAGCGTGATAGACTAGTCAAATACCAGCATTAATAACTGCGTGATTAAAAAAAACAAAAAAAAACCGCTGAAGTTGGTGTAGGAACATCATAAGGGATATGAAGTTAATTGATGCAAGGGCAGCCGCCCAACTATCCGTTTACGATGCACTATTATAACGACACCCACAAAGTGGGAAATGGTTGAACCAAACAAGAAAATAGATGTAAATTATGTTATTGTTTTGAAGACAAGAACAAGCTAGAAAACTTCCTCGCTGGACATTGTTGGTATTTTTCAAATTACACCGATAGTATGCAAGATTTTCCTGCATCTCCGAAGTGTACCACCCTCAATACTCAATGAATCGCCTTACCAAGTAAGGCGACACCTCCTTGGCCCCCAGGTTGATACGCATATACACACACGCTTCCATCGACCCTAAAGCACATAGCAACTAGGTCAGCACAATGTTAAAATCTTGCCCAGTTCACCATTGAATAAAATGAAACAAGTTGTGTCAACACAAAGTCTAAACTTGTCCACCGCGATAACCTACATATTAATCCGCATGAGAGTCCTGGTACATCTTTTATTCCCAACTAACCAGAACCTCAAAAACAAGTGGTCCACAGAGTACCGCTTACAGCACCACCTCAAGAACAATTTGTCCAATATATCGTGAATATTCAAAGCAGCTCGTGCCGTTATCCTTCATAGCAATCTTAACGCCAGACACCCTAAAGACTGTCCAGGAGCCCATGCTGCAAATGGGCGCAGGTAAAGCCTGTAGCTGCCTACCTTGGGACGCGAGGAAGGAACCAGGTTCGAATTTTGGCTCAACAGCCTTGCATTAGGGGCAAATTACTTAATCGCCGTGCAGCTAAAAAAAAAAAGCACTACAAACTTGTTCCGTTGTAAAGTGGTCTAATGCCCTGGGCTAGGTTCGCGCGATTCAAAAGCCTGCACACAAAAAAAATAACCCACCCAAAAACAAATCTTATCCGTTAACCCAGGGGGACTCTGTTCCCATGATAGCCATAGTAACAGCCTCTCTTCCGACGTTACCCGTAGAAATAAAACATGCCTAGGTGTTCTCTACGACAGAAATATAGAGTAAGTGTCTGCTCACACACTATCCCTGGGGGTCCAGTTTCCTTTGTAATCTGTGTCCAGCGTACTATGGTTATACTTTGGGGGTCTCTATTCACAGTATTTTTGGTGTAACTCAATTGAGTATCGCCCTTGAGATACAGCCATCAATACAGCATTTCTAGAAGACATCATGACAATTTACTAGCCCTTTACCTGCATCACCAGCATTTGAGAAACATTGAAGTTTCTTGGGGGCTCGAATTTCTCTTACCTGGGGGTAAGAGCACAGCTCCGGGTCGCTGCCACCCAGCACTGCGCACGCCTCTTCCTCCATGGCATCGTGCTCTTCCAGCACGTCCTCCAAGGACAGCACTTCATCCTCCAGGTCCAGTGCCCGCTTCTGCCCAGCCTGCTCTGCCGCCATACTTTCCAAGGCACTGTGCGCAATAGGCAGATAGTGGGACCACAGAGCGGGAGAGTAAGCCCAATGCAAGCGCAAAGCAGGGGGGCACAGATTAGATTCAGGAGATTTAGCAACAGTCAAAGAAACTCTCGCCACCCCATACACACCGGAAGCCAGAGAAACGCTCTGATTATTAAAAGCAAAAAAAACTTTTGATGGTTTCGACTTAAAGCGCGTAATTTATTAGGTAATAATATTTACACCCTCCTAAACGTAATGGTATGCGCCACATGCGTAATTCCCGCGCTGAGCAATTGTTAAGGACGTAAAAACGCGGCAATTACATAAGGAGCAGAGTTGCTAAAGCGTAGACACAGTAAACATACGTGCGTATGTCCGTGCTCTGTGAAGGCTAAAACTGTGACGATCACTTATTCCGTTCTTTGGACAGTGTGGACGCCATGTTGGATTGTTAAAGTCCGAATAAGATAGGGTGAGAATGTAGTCGACACGGCTCGTAATTGTATGTATAGCATAGATTTTCCTCAGGCAAAACATAAAATATTCTTATTTATTTACTGCATTTTTATAAAGCGCGGACGTTACCCGAAGGTGTTAGAGCGCTGTACAATAGAACCAGTTACGTTGCAAGAGAAAAGTGTTACACAATAGAACATTACAAAGATAAACAGGAGACTAAAAAGGTAGGGTACTCAAACACTATATCCAACACAGCAAGCAAGGGGGAGGAATGTACAAGAAAAAATTACAAAATTTACAATGATGAGCGAACTTCCTAGAGGGGCCTGAGAATGAAAGTATTAGTTCTGAAAGTGTCTTTGGAAGAGAAGAGATTTGAGGTCAGCTTTGAAGCTACGGTTTATCACTAAACCCAAGGTATAATTGTGCCTAGTTGCTTGGAAACCAAGTAAGAGCAGGACAATTCAAAATTTGCGAACATACGTGACAAGAATTTTCAATTCTATTAAGGACACGGAGGCGAGGATTATGCTTCTCATTTTCTTTACTGAAAATTCTCAGCAGCCAATCAGATAAAGGAAAAAACAAATAAACACTCCAATACCCATAAACACTCCTGGGTATCACATGACAACCATAGAGTAGACCCTATATAAAGAGCATAATAGAATACTATATCCTCTTTCTTTGCGATAAAATAAACAGTTAAGTCCAATAAACAAAGTCTGAGATCTGTTAACCAACTTGAAAGAAGAACCAAGTCCCCAGAACGAAACCAGCAGGTCCACCGGCAGCAAACAGAAGACTTGAAGCCAGCTTCAACGGAAACAGTGTTATCCTGCAGAGGTCAGGAAGACGTGTCCAAAGGTGAAATCGGCAACTCTACTTGAGATCTGAACCTGAAATGTAAAGACAGAGTCGTAATACCATACTTCTCCAAGAGAGACGTATCAGAAAGGGAAGGGTAAAAAACAGCATATATTTACAGTATAATACATAAACAATGCAGAGCATAAAACAAAACAGAATCATGGGTGGGATAATCCTCGCCTCCGTGTCCTTAATAGAATTGAAAATTCTTGTCACGTATGTTCGCAAATTTTGAATTCTATGTCAGGACCGGAGGCTCCGATTATGCTTGTTTAAAGCTGTGCCACCACAACAGATGCAATATTCACAATAGGTTTATAATAAAAAGACTTAATGTAGAATCAGAAGACCAGTCAGCGGCATTCATAATGTCCAATAAACTGACTCCAACAGAAAAAGCTTTAGAAGCCATAGCTCCACGAGCAGAATGAGCGCCAAATCTGGAAACATCAATATCTGCTTCGCCCATGAGCCAGCGCACCCATCTTGCCAAGGTAGCTGGGGTCACTGGGCGAAAAGGTTTCTGCAGGGCAATCAACAATTGACCTCCCATATCTTGACGAAAAGCTGCAGTACTTACCTCATAATCCCGGATACATTGTACCACGCATAGTTTAGGACTATCAGGAAACATAGGGTAAGTAATAGAAGTGGTGTTACATTTAGTGCGTCTGGTGACCAGAAAAGTAACACCCTCTGGAGAAAAACATCGTCCCGCTAGATCTAGTGCGCGGATATCAGAAACTCGTTTGCAAGATACAAGACAGAGGAGCATGGCGAGCTTGGCAGATAGTTGTTTACGGGATAGAAGCGCATTAGAAGGCCAGGCTTCCAAGAATCGTAAGACAGTGGAGACATCCCATAGCTCAGAATATTTGGAGCAAGGTGTTTTTACCAACCGAATACCCCTGAGTAATTTACAAATTAAGGGATGTTCACCAACCAGTTTGCCATCAACCGCCACGTGACCCGCCGAGATGGCGGATCGAAAATTATTGACAGTGCGATAGGCAAGACCCAAAGAAGCGATGGACGCCAGAAAATTCGCTACCAGGGAGACATCGACTGAAGAGGGATCCATGTCCCGTTGAGAGCACCAATCACACCATAATTTCCAGGCTGAGCATAACGCTTGTGTGTGTTGGGCGACCAAGCCTCACTGATAAATCTGGCAGCGTCTCGCGAAAGGCCTGGGATTTTCCAGCGATCCCCGAAATTCGCCAAGCGACCAGCATGAGATGGCCTGAGGCTATCAATGGATGCAGTGATTTGAGCGGATCCAATAGCAGATTCCACCGCTGGGGTAGAAGGATCGGTATTGCACAAAGCATTTCCAGAAGTACTGGGAACCATGTCTGAGCCCTCCAAAGAGGAGTGATCAGAATTAGATCCGACCGATAACATTTGGTCCGGGCCAGGACCCTGGGGATCATGACAAATGGAGGAAACGCATAACACAGAGACGGAGGCCACACCTGCAGAAAAGCATCCGTGGCCAGAGCTTCCGGATCCGGACGCCAGCTGAAAAATACCGGAACCTGTTTGTTGAGTCGAGAGGCAAACAGATCGATCTGACAAGGTCCCAAATCTGAGTCAACATTCGGAACACTCGAGGATAAAGCCGCCAATCGCTGAAATCCCGGAGATGTCGGGAATGCCAATCGGCAATCTGGTTGTTGCAACCAGGAAGATACTCTGCCACCACAAACAGTTTGTTTTGGAGGCAAAAATGCCAAAAGTCCTTGACAATCTCCGCTAGAAGGTGGGATCTCGTCCCGCCCAATTTGTTCACATACCGAACCGCTTACACATTGTCCATGCGGAGGAGAATGCAACAATTCGTCTGACGGGGCGAGAGGCATCAAATTGCAAAGGAACCCACTAGAAGTTCCAGGCAATTGATGTGGAGATTCAATTCCTCTGGAGACCAACGGCCGCCTGTGGACACTTGACCGCAACGGGCTCCCCAACCCCATCGACTGGCATCGGATTCTATCCCCTCTTCCGGAGTTGATCCGAAGAGGGCTCGACCGTTCCACGACTCCATGTGTTCGAGCCACCATAACATCTCCCACCTCCCCTCCTCTGTGAGAGGAATCTGATCTGAATACTTGAGGCCTTTCTGGAGATGACGGATCTTGAGTCGTTGAAGCGCTCGGTAATGAATGGGACCCGGAAAGATCGCTTGAATAGAGGAAGCTAACAAGCCGACGATCCGGGCTACAGACCTCAAGGACACAATCTGCTTGTGCAAAATCAATCTCAACTCTCTCTTGATTGATCTGATTTTCTGATTGGGCAAGAGGAGTTGACACGTGAGGGAGTTGACCAGAAAACCCAGGAACTCGACAGATTGAGATGGAATCAAGACAGACTTCAGCAGATTGACTAGGAAACCCAGAGTCTGCAAAAGATCTATGGTCCAAGCAAGATGCTGCATCACTAGACGAGGACACTGGTCCATGATGAGAATGTCGTCCAAGTAGATAATGAGACGAACGCCCCGGGCTCGAAGAAATTCCGAAAGGAAGGACTTTGTACTCGTAACAGATGCCCTGCCAATGGAACTGAAGAAAACGACGATGTGGTTTGTAAATGGGCACGGACAGATATGCATCTTTCAGATCGAGGCGGACCATCCAGTCCCCTTCCTGAAGCAGATCGCGAAGAAGATGGATCCCTCCATCTTGAAGTGACGATATACAACCCATCCATTGAACTCTTTGAGGTTTAAAACTAGCCGGGAGCCACCCCCCTTCTTCTGTACTAGGAAGATGTTGCTGACAAAACCCTGAGGGTGACGAGACGTCTGCACTATGGCCCCTTTTTGAAGCAGGGAGTCGATCTCGCTGTAAATAAACACCTGATCCTGAAGGGAAAAAAGCATTGAACGAGGAGGAAGAGTTTGAGAGGGGGAATGAAAAAACACTATTTTGTAACCCTGCACCGTGTCCAGGATCAATGCATCCTGCGAGATTTTTTGCCAATTGTGGAGAAAAAACTGGATCCTGCCCCCCAATTACACCTCCGAAAAAGAAATCAGGCTCACCTGAAGAAGCGGCATCATGTTGACCTCCTTGGGTACCTCCAAAACGGCCTTTTCGGAACTTGTTTCGGGATCCACGGGTCGGATATAAGGAGGCGGAGGAAGTGGAGTCTTGAAATCTACCACGTTGGGAATTATATCCCCGCTGGGCGCCTTGTTGTGAGCCACGGCCGAACGACTGCCCACGATGTCGTCCGGCCCGGCCAAAAACCGGACGAAAAAGCCCGCTTGAAGGAGACCTGCGCTTTGTCGAGGCCACTGAAGGTAGCAACGAACTTAGTTAATTCCTTCAGGAAAGGCTGACCAAAAAGTAGACCTTGGGACAAAGGACCACATTCCGAAGTAGAGAGTTCCGCCAATTTCGGATCAAGCTTTAAGAGAATAGAGCGACGGCGCTCGGAAGACATGGCGCAGTTTGCGTTGCCTAATTGACAAATAGCTCGTTGAGCCCAACCAATCAGGTCGTCAGGATCAATAACATGGCCTGAGGCCTTAGCCTTGAAACCTGAATCCCAAATTTTTGTGAGGGGGCCGTCAAGTCGAGCAATTTATCTTGACAAGAGCGCCATGCGCGATCAATCCCTTTCTTAGGATCCTTAGTATATTTTTTTAGGTAGGTAAGCATGGAGGGGTCGACCTCAGGTGTATCTGCAACCATGTCAGCCAGATCCGGTCTAGGACATTCCGAGCGCAAACGCGCCCTCACATCCTTATCAAACGCCTGGCGAATATGTGATTGTACATAATCAGCGCCCTCAGGAGAGGGAAGCCATAAGGAGGAGTTTGGATGAATAATCTCCTTGGGATAAAATGTGAGGACGGTAGGCTGGGATGGAGCATCTACATAACGCTCCTTACGTTGTTTCTTAGCAGGTGGAGGAGGGGGTTCTGAGTCAGAAGCTGTATCAGAAGAGGTAGAAGTATCATCACCCTGTGGCGAACCAGAACGAACTCCTTTGGAGGAAGAATCATATGTATGATCAGAGGACAAGGAGTGCGCTAATTTGGCAAAATCGGAAGAATGAGGATTAGTGGAAGGCTTCCCACCAGAGGTAGAACGTGGTGCAGACCCCGGGAGCCAACCTTGTTGCAGAGCATAATTGCACAAATGACGTTTGAGAGGCTCAATAGCCCTAAACATGGCTTTATTGACGGAGTGTTGAACCCCAACATCAAGAGCCTCAACCAGCTCATGTTCCAGAGACCCGGAAGGGCCTTCCTCGAAATAATCCTCATCATAATAGTAGTCAGCCATGTGGACACTAAAGAGTGGCCAATATACCCACGTGAAGAGGAAAAATAAAGTCAACTACACTGTCGCAGTGACAGAAAATCGACAACGACCAAATAAGGGGGAGTGGTAAAACCCCAGACAAGCCAAGACTACACAAGCACAGAAGTACAAGTGTGGTCAAACAAATATATAACGTGGAGGGAGGGCATGCCCAGAACAACCACTCTAAGCAGAACCTATGCAATAATTGTACAGCCCAAATGCTCCACACAGCTAATGGGCGTCGCAGGGGCTGGTCAAGGCAAGTGGGATTAAGAGCATTGAAGCGCTGCTCCCGCGCTCACTCAAACCCAATGTAAACAGTGAAATCGGGTAAAAAATGGCCACCGCGCATGCGTGGTGTGACCTGCCCATAAACCAAGAAAGAGGACTATGCGGTACCGAGACGTGCGTCCTTGCCCCGATACTCCCGCTCCACTGAGAATGACACGGGCACCGAGTGCCCGGTCTGGGAGGCAGTAAGCGATAACAACACCTCCTAAACTTTTATTACTGGCGTCAACAGTGACTATGTTACCCAAATCTGGATCAAATCCTGTCAGCACTGGTGCCTCTGCAATGGCTCTTTTGACTTCTACAAACTTCATCTTGCACTCATTAGACCAAACAAATTTAACCTTGTTTTTCAAAAGCTGTCCTATAGCATAAACTCTGCTTGAAAATCCCTTTACAAACTTATTGTAAAATTCAATCAGACCCAAAAAGGATCTGAGTTTGTCTTTGTTTTTGGGATGAGGAGCATTGAGTATTGCTTCCACAATCTTGGATTTAGGTGCTACCCCCTCACCACACAGGACATGTCCTAAATAAGTAACCGAACGTACAGCAAATCGACATTTAGATTGTTCCACAGTCAATTCATTGCTCTCCAGGACCTCCAAAAAATGTTTAATGCTTTGTCATGCTCTGACCTGTCTTTGCCAAATACTAATATGTTATCCTGGAAACATTTTACTGTAGGATGTTTGCAAAATAATTGATACATGACCCTCTGGAAAATGGCCACACCTGATGCCAACCCAAAATATTGAAAACAACCCATTGGAGTAATGAATGCCGTTTTGGGTTTGCTTTCTTCTTTTAGACATATTTGGTGGTATGCAGCTGATAGGTCTATGGTGGAAAACCAATAGGCATCTTTCACTAAAGCCAGCCTTTCTAAGATCCTTTGTAAGGGAAATTTATCATTAATAATGTTGTTGTTGACATGGCGCAAGTCAATTCAGACCTTAATTTTCCCATTGCTTCTTCTTGCTGAAGACATCCACTCTGACGATTCAATGTGTTCTATAATGTCAGCTTCGACTAATTTTTCCAATTCTTTTTTTACCTTCTCCCTGCGCAGAATTGGTATGTTCCTCACTTTATGTGTCTTAGGGCAAGCATCATTCTTTAACACAATACAGTGCTAAAAAAAAATGAATTGCCCCGATGTTCCAACTAAACACCCGTGGACATTTTTTAAACATACTTGCTCCAATGCTTTCCCCTCCATCAAAAACCTTCATTGACTCAGGACTATTGGGATTTAAAATAATGTGAAGATCTTTTTGATCCCTCCAACCCAATACTGAGGGACCATTTTTCGCAATGTACAATTTTCCTATTGATTTTCAATTTTTTTTAAAATCTGAAGACTAAGGTTCTGAACCGAATCAAATCGATCTTTTCACCAGAAAATCCCTCCGGATTGATGTCAGGCTCTAGTATGTTACATACCAATTTCTCTATAAAAGTAGATTTCCAGACATCTTCATTTACTATAGTAAACAGAGAACGTGAGTCTGCATACATCTGTATCTCCACAGCTCCTATTGACATCGTACATACAGTTTTTTTTCTCTCCAGCATTAGTGTCATGGACATTCAAAACAAAATATTCCTGTTGATTCATGTAATTGATATTACAATGCCTAACCCTCGTGACAATATCCTCCTCTTCACTGGAGGTACCTTCATCTACACATTTAACCTTAAAACTCAACTTTTTCCTACAAACTTTTGCAAAATGTCTGGTCACTCCACAAATGAAACATTTTTGTTTAAGCACCGGACACGTTTTACTCGAAGCTAAATGTGAAGCACTTAGCTTCGGGTAAAACGTGTCTGTAACATCTAAAACCACCTTTTTTGTATTGTCAAACATTTTACCTTGATTTTTCTTGTTGAGATCCTGACTTTTAAAAACATCTCTTTTCTTTTGGTTGAACCCTTTGTTTTAAATTTTAAGTACAAATTCCTCTGAAATATCCTTGTGTCCCACTTTTAAGGCTTTTGCACTATGACTAGACAATTTCACAATCGCCGAAATATCCTCCAAAGCAGCATCTCCATTTATCCATAACGTTTCCAGTATAGCAGAATTACATGCATGCTTAACCACTTGATCACAAATCAGTTGTTCCTCCAAATGATCACATTTTCAATCATCCGCACATTGTTTGAGTGCCTGTACATACTCGTACTGACTTTAGTCAGAGTGTAGCGTTCTCTGAAATGTTTTTAACCTCACAATACCCATGCAAACCTTTGGCACAAAATGGTCCAAGACGGGGTCCTTCGTTCACTCCCATCAGGTAATGGGGTTGGCTCTTTCATAGGAGATTCTTGGCTTTACACCTACATACATGCTAGGTACACTCAGGTACGGTTTGCATCGTAGGAGTACGCTTGATTACCGCCATGTATATATATGCTTGCATATATTCACCCCAGGCGGTGGCTAGGGAGTTTCGGGGGGGGGTGGGGAAAGCTCCGAGGGGACGGATTCCAGCATGTCTACTGTCCGGGATTGTCATGCAACAACCGATGCGCCTCGGGGGTCTCTCTAGTGAGGTACGGACCTTCAGGTTATGTTGGAATAGGAGTCAACAGAGGGCGCGGATCTTGCGCCCGTATGCACCTGAGATCCCGTTGTTGATGTGTCAGCAGTTGCCCCATGGGGGCAACTGGTCGGCGCTGGCGCGGTGGAATGATTCTGGACTGATGACTGTGGGGGATCTCTATGAAGACAATGTACTGTTGCCCTACGAGACTCTCCGCAACCGGTACGATCTCCCTCGTGGGGACTACCTGATGCACGCGGCGCTGGTGTCGGCTATTCAGCGACGGTGGAGGGGAGGGTTGTCTGAGCCTGGAACATCCATGGCCTGCCAATACGTGGTACTGGCGGCTGGCGCCATCAAAGCGGTCACGTGCTTATACAGTGGGATTACCTGTGAAAGGTTGGTCCCCCTTGATCGGTTGAAGCAGCAATGGGAGGAGGATATTGAGGGCACAATACCTGATAAAATATGGGCTGAGGTGTTGGAGAGGCCCTGGAAATGTTCTAGAAACGCCCGATTCCAGCAGATCCAACTGTTCATATTGCACAGGGCTTACCTTACCCCTGTTAAAATCCAACAGTATTTTCACACGCTTACGGCGAGTTGTCCTAGGTGTCAGGCCGAGGGGGCTGACTTTCGCCACATGTTGTGGAGTTGCCCTCAGATAGGGGGCTATTGGCAGGAAATTTGGTCCTTACTGTGTGAGATCACGGACAGGGAGATTGAATTTGGTATTGCCCCTTGCTTGCTGCACTGGTTTCCCCACACCTCGAAGACTAAAATAACTAGTAAATTTATAGATCTGGGGTTGGTACTGGCCAAGCGAGAGATTACAATTAATTGGAAGGCGCAGCGAGGACCGAGATTGCAGAAATGGAGGGCGGAATTCATTTGGTGGGCGGAATGTGAAACGGTTCTTAGATTGCAGGCGGCTACCCGCGCTCATAGCGATAAGGCAATGGACTCGGCCCGGGCCTGGAGGGCTTTAGCAGAGCTTCTGAAACCCATGGACTCTGATAGTGAGGTAGGATCGGAGCTTAGCGACCCGCACAACATACCCTCCTCTGGGCCTGGTTAGAATGACTCTGGGGTGAATGGATGGTTGCTCTGCTCAGCTTGTTAGTAGTCCTGAGCTGGGGAAGTTTGAAGTGCACCTTACAACTGTGGAAGATGCAGATCCTGACTTTTAAAAACATCTCTTTTCTTTTGGTTGAACCCTTTGTTTTAAATTTTAAGTACAAATTCCTCTGAAATATCCTTGTGTCCCACTTTTAAGGCTTTTGCACTATGACTAGACAATTTCACAATCGCCGAAATATCCTCCAAAGCAGCATCTCCATTTATCCATAAAGTTTCCAGTATAGCAGAATTACATGCATGCTTAACCACTTGATCACAAATCAGTTGTTCCTCCAAATGATCACATTTTCAATCATCCGCACATTGTTTGAGTGCCTGTACATACTCGTACTGACTTTAGTCAGAGTGTAGCGTTCTCTGAAATGTTTTTAACCTCACAATACCCATGCAAACCTTTGGCACAAAATGGTCCAAGACGGGGTCCTTCGTTCACTCCCATCAGGTAATGGGGTTGGCTCTTTCATAGGAGATTCTTGGCTTTACACCTACATACATGCTAGGTACACTCAGGTACGGTTTGCATCGTAGGAGTACGCTTGATTACCGCCATGTATATATATGCTTGCATATATTCACCCCAGGCGGTGGCTAGGGAGTTTCGGGGGGGGGGTGGGGAAAGCTCCGAGGGGACGGATTCCAGCATGTCTACTGTCCGGGATTGTCATGCAACAACCGATGCGCCTCGGAGGTCTCTCTAGTGAGGTACAGACCTTCAGGTTATGTTGGAATAGGAGTCAACAGAGGGCGCGGATCTTGCGCCCGTATGCACCTGAGATCCCGTTGTTGATGTGTCAGCAGTTGCCCCATGGGGGCAACTGGTCGGCGCTGGCGCGGTGGAATGATTCTGGACTGATGACTGTGGGGGATCTCTATGAAGACAATGTACTGTTGCCCTACGAGACTCTCCGCAACCGGTACGATCTCCCTCGTGGGGACTACCTGATGCACGCGGCGCTGGTGTCGGCTATTCAGCGACGGTGGAGGGGAGGGTTGTCTGAGCCTGGAACATCCATGGCCTGCCAATACGTGGTACTGGCGGCTGGCGCCATCAAAGCGGTCACGTGCTTATACAGTGGGATTACCTGTGAAAGGTTGGTCCCCCTTGATCGGTTGAAGCAGCAATGGGAGGAGGATATTGAGGGCACAATACCTGATAAAATATGGGCTGAGGTGTTGGAGAGGCCCTGGAAATGTTCTAGAAACGCCCGATTCCAGCAGATCCAACTGTTCATATTGCACAGGGCTTACCTTACCCCTGTTAAAATCCAACAGTATTTTCACACGCTTACGGCGAGTTGTCCTAGGTGTCAGGCCGAGGGGGCTGACTTTCGCCACATGTTGTGGAGTTGCCCTCAGATAGGGGGCTATTGGCAGGAAATTTGGTCCTTACTGTGTGAGATCACGGACAGGGAGATTGAATTTGGTATTGCCCCTTGCTTGCTGTACTGGTTTCCCCACACCTCGAAGACTAAAATAACTAGTACATTTATAGATCTGGGGTTGGTACTGGCCAAGCGAGAGATTACAATTAATTGGAAGGCGCAGCGAGGACCGAGATTGCAGAAATGGAGGGCGGAATTCATTTGGTGGGCGGAATGTGAAACGGTTCTTAGATTGCAGGCGGCTACCCGCGCTCATAGCGATAAGGCAATGGACTCGGCCCGGGCCTGGAGGGCTTTAGCAGAGCTTCTGAAACCCATGGACTCTGATAGTGAGGTAGGATCGGAGCTTAGCGACCCGCACAACATACCCTCCTCTGGGCCTGGTTAGAATGACTCTGGGGTGAATGGATGGTTGCTCTGCTCAGCTTGTTAGTAGTCCTGAGCTGGGGAAGTTTGAAGTGCACCTTACAACTGTGGAAGATGCAGATCCTGACTTTTAAAAACATCTCTTTTCTTTTGGTTGAACCCTTTGTTTTAAATTTTAAGTACAAATTCCTCTGAAATATCCTTGTGTCCCACTTTTAAGGCTTTTGCACTATGACTAGACAATTTCACAATCGCCGAAATATCCTCCAAAGCAGCATCTCCATTTATCCATAACGTTTCCAGTATAGCAGAATTACATGCATGCTTAACCACTTGATCACAAATCAGTTGTTCCTCCAAATGATCACATTTTCAATCATCCGCACATTGTTTGAGTGCCTGTACATACTCGTACTGACTTTAGTCAGAGTGTAGCGTTCTCTGAAATGTTTTTAACCTCACAATACCCATGCAAACCTTTGGCACAAAATGGTCCAAGACGGGGTCCTTCGTTCACTCCCATCAGGTAATGGGGTTGGCTCTTTCATAGGAGATTCTTGGCTTTACACCTACATACATGCTAGGTACACTCAGGTACGGTTTGCATCGTAGGAGTACGCTTGATTACCGCCATGTATATATATGCTTGCATATATTCACCCCAGGCGGTGGCTAGGGAGTTTCGGGGGGGGGTGGGGAAAGCTCCGAGGGGACGGATTCCAGCATGTCTACTGTCCGGGATTGTCATGCAACAACCGATGCGCCTCGGGGGTCTCTCTAGTGAGGTACGGACCTTCAGGTTATGTTGGAATAGGAGTCAACAGAGGGCGCGGATCTTGCGCCCGTATGCACCTGAGATCCCGTTGTTGATGTGTCAGCAGTTGCCCCATGGGGGCAACTGGTCGGCGCTGGCGCGGTGGAATGATTCTGGACTGATGACTGTGGGGGATCTCTATGAAGACAATGTACTGTTGCCCTACGAGACTCTCCGCAACCGGTACGATCTCCCTCGTGGGGACTACCTGATGCACGCGGCGCTGGTGTCGGCTATTCAGCGACGGTGGAGGGGAGGGTTGTCTGAGCCTGGAACATCCATGGCCTGCCAATACGTGGTACTGGCGGCTGGCGCCATCAAAGCGGTCACGTGCTTATACAGTGGGATTACCTGTGAAAGGTTGGTCCCCCTTGATCGGTTGAAGCAGCAATGGGAGGAGGATATTGAGGGCACAATACCTGATAAAATATGGGCTGAGGTGTTGGAGAGGCCCTGGAAATGTTCTAGAAACGCCCGATTCCAGCAGATCCAACTGTTCATATTGCACAGGGCTTACCTTACCCCTGTTAAAATCCAACAGTATTTTCACACGCTTACGGCGAGTTGTCCTAGGTGTCAGGCCAAGGGGGCTGACTTTCGCCACATGTTGTGGAGTTGCCCTCAGATAGGGGGCTATTGGCAGGAAATTTGGTCCTTACTGTGTGAGATCACGGACAGGGAGATTGAATTTGGTATTGCCCCTTGCTTGCTGCACTGGTTTCCCCACACCTCGAAGACTAAAATAACTAGTAAATTTATAGATCTGGGGTTGGTACTGGCCAAGCGAGAGATTACAATTAATTGGAAGGCGCAGCGAGGACCGAGATTGCAGAAATGGAGGGCGGAATTCATTTGGTGGGCGGAATGTGAAACGGTTCTTAGATTGCAGGCGGCTACCCGCGCTCATAGCGATAAGGCAATGGACTCGGCCCGGGCCTGGAGGGCTTTAGCAGAGCTTCTGAAACCCATGGACTCTGATAGTGAGGTAGGATCGGAGCTTAGCGACCCGCACAACATACCCTCCTCTGGGCCTGGTTAGAATGACTCTGGGGTGAATGGATGGTTGCTCTGCTCAGCTTGTTAGTAGTCCTGAGCTGGGGAAGTTTGAAGTGCACCTTACAACTGTGGAAGATGCAAGTATGAGCAAAACTGAAGACCTTATGATGTATTCGCTCAACAAGTCATGCCAGGGGAGTTATGGGAAGGGGGGGTAAGAGGGAGAAGAGAAGTTAACAAGGGGTAGGTTTTAGGATACTGAGTACTTTTCTTTGCTTGCGAAATGGAACTTCCAAGTGGACTTACTGATATAAGCATTGTTATGTGCCGCTTTGCTATGAAAAGACAATGGTACAGTTAGTGGGTGGTATGTTGCAGGCTGTTACAATGTGTTAGGACGACAATAGCTCCAAAGACCACTAAAAGGCTTGAGTGTACAAGGAGTATTGTATCTTAGAGTACTGCTATGTATGCGGAAGGTCCTGATTGATGTATTCCGGAAGTATTGTACAAGGTTAATCAATAAATATATTTTACAAAAAAAATGCTTGCATATATTCACTGGATTAGCACAATGGTAGAAATCTACTTTTTATTTACTCTGTTGGTGCTTGCAATCTTATACATTTGTTTCTGTCTAATGATTGTCGAGAAAACATGTTTTATACAAGAATGACGCTGTGTGGGAGACGGGGTCGGATATACAGACGTGGAGGCTTTATATAGTGTTTAATAGAAGTAGTTTTATTGTCAGGTAGCACAATTGGGGTTGTCACGGGAGTAGAACTGTCCTCGTCCTCTAGATTTGGACCCCCTTCGTGGGACGATGGTGTGGTGATTTCGCCGGTATGGCCTGTGGCCCCGTAGAAAGGTTCCGCTTCCTCCGTCGTGGTGTTTTTGACCGGAGGCTCAGAGGAGAGAAAAACAAACAAGAGAGGCCATAGGTGAGTTCTGGTTGACCGTTATATTTGTGCCGTCACCAACACCCAGTGCTTCTGAGTACTGTGGGCGTAGGGGGTGGGCTGATTTAAGGATCAGTGCGAGGGACAGGGGTGAGACGGGAGCGAGGAGGTGGTTTAGGTGATACAACGTAAGGCAATCATGTAGTAGTGAATAAACTCCTTTGCCTACGGAGTAGTGTGGGCTAAGGAAAAAAAAACGGAAGGGATACACCCCGCTAAACTCCTTTAGTTATCAAGGTCCTCCGGCCGCCTGCCACCACCCATTCCCTTCTGTAAGTGGTTTTCCCCTGCCCTTGGGTCCTTCCCGCCCCTGGTCCCGTGGATGTCGGTACTCACTGGCCCCGCCGCAACTCTCCGGAGTTGCGGCCGCTCCTCAGCAACCTCCGGAGGGTTCCACCACTCTTCGGTCCACCGGTCATCAGCTTCGTCTTCTTCGCTTCCGCCTGGACCGCCGTCCGCGTCTTCTTCCTCAGGTCGGGACTTCCGGGTCGCTCCGTCTGCTTCCGCTGGTCGATCTCCTCCTTCCACCGATGACGATCCTTCCTGGGCAGGACGGCCTTTTACCTCCCCCGGCACTTCACTTCCGGGGTCGACTCCTCCCCTCCTCTCCGTCACTCGAGATGGCCACCCGATGTCTTCCGGAGAATGGCTGGGCTGAGGAAACATAGGAGAGAAAGGTGCTTTTCTTCCCGTTTTACTGTCTCTGTCCCTGACGCGGTCACTAACGTGAGTTCCCCCTGTTCTTAGTGTTTCAGGACCTCTCTCGGAGCTCACCCTCTCACATCCCCTTCCCCTTGCTGTCTTACTACTAGAGGGGTTTTCTTGGGGATATCTTGATAGGAAGTCTGCATTAACTTGTTCAGACCCCTTTCGGTGACATGTACGAAAACGGTAAGGTTGTAAGGCTAGAAACCACCTCAAAACTCGGTTATTGTTCCCCTTGTTTCGGGCCATCCATTCTAAAGGGGCATGATCTGTAAAAAGGGTAAATTCCCTGCCTTCTAGGTAGTAGTGTAAGGTCTCTATGGCCCATTTGATCGCTAAGGCCTCCTTCTCGATCACTGCATAGTTTTGCTCTCTCGGAAACAATTTCCTGCTAATGTACAAAATGGGTTTCTCTTCTCCTTGGTTGGTCACTTGAGACAATACAGCCCCTAAACCGTGGGCGGATGCATCGGTTTGGAGAATCAGGGGTAATGAGAAGTCGGGACTGACTAATACCGATGTTGATGTTAGTTTAGTTTTAAGATCATTAAAGGCCTGCATGACTTCTTTCGTAGGATGTTTTAATTGTAGTTCCGTATTCACTGCTTTTTTTAACAAATCAGTAAGAGGAGCCGCGGTTTGAGAAAACCGGGGTATAAATCGCCGGTAATAACCGAGTAACCCTAAAAAGGCTCGAAGATCCTTTTTTGTTTTGGGAAACGGGATCTGTGAAATGGCGGTTATTTTGGATTGTTGGGGTCGTATGACTCCTTCACCTAACAAGTATCCTAAGTATTGTACAGTTTGGGCGGCTAAGTGGCTTTTAGCTGGGTTGATTTTAAGACCATGTTGTCCTAAAGATCTTATCACTGATGATAAATGGGACAAGTGTTGGTTCCAATCATCGCTGTATATTACAATGTCATCTATGTATGCCCCGGCATAGTTCTCATGTGGTTTCAAAATATGATTCATGGCCCTTTGAAAAGTTGCTGGAGCCCCATGTAATCCAAAGGGTAAGACTTTAAAGTGATATAACCCGTCAGGGGTGGAGAAAGCAGTTTTCTCTTTATCCTGCTCTCTTAGAGGTATTTGCCAATAGCCCTTACAAAGATCTAGGGTGCTGATGTATTTGGCTTTCCCTATTCGTTCCACCATCTCATCTATTCTGGGGAGAGGGTACGTATCGAATTCAGAGATCTTATTTACCTCCCGAAAATCAATACAAAACCGTACAGAGCCATCTGGTTTCGGCACCAGTACGATTGGTGAATTCCACTCGCTATTGGAGGGTTCTATGATATTCATTTGTAGCATTTTTCCTATTTCTTCTCTGATGGTTTTCCGGCGGGCTTCTGGTATTCTATAGGGCTTGAGACGTACCCGTTTTCCCGGGATCGTCCTAATGGAATGTTCTACCATAGATGTTAAGCCAGGAGTCAAAGAGAATATGTTGCTAAGAGGCAGGAGGACTTCTGTCAACTGTTTTTGGCCACTAGGAGAAAGGGTCGTGTCCATACATTGTACAAACAGAGGGATCGCCCCGTCGTGTTCGGCAACGAGGGCTGGTAAAGGTCCCTCCCATTTTTTTAATAAATTGATATGATATATTTGGGAGGTACCTCGGGCCGGATCGGTGACGATCCGGTAGGTGACAGGTGTGACCCTTTCTGATATGATATAAGGGCCTTGCCACTGTCCCAGCTGTTTGTGTTCCGACGATGCCATCATAAGAAGGACATGGTCACCTACCTCAAAGGTTCCTTCTTTGGTCTTTTTGTCATATTGTACTTTTTGTGATGTTTGGGCCTCCTCTAGATTAGCACGTACTATCGCCCTGATTTGTCCTAGGTGTGTTTTAAGATTAGATACGTATTCTATTAGGGGTTTAGAATCGTCAGGCTCGGTCTCCCATTTCTCCTGCGCCATCTCTAGGAGTGTTCTGGGTTGACGACCAAACAATAACTCAAAAGGAGAAAACCCAGTACTCTTCTGTACCTTACATCTTATAGCGAATAGAGCCAGGGGTAACATGTCTTCCCACTTTCTAGTTTCTAGGGCTAGAAGCTTCTTGAGGGTACTTTTTAGGGTGGCGTTGTATCGCTCCACCAGCCCATCTGTTTGGGGGTGATAGGCAGCGGTTCGGATTTGATGGATCCCTAACTGGGCACACACCTGTTTCATAACCTTCGAAACGAAAGGTGTCCCCTGATCTGTTAATATTTCCTTTGGGAACCCTACCCTGGAAAATACTGCGATCATGGCTTTTGCTACGTTGGTGGTATCTGGTCGCCGTAAGGCTACTGCTTCAGGATATCTCGTAGCGTAGTCTACTATAACCAAGACATATCTGCACCCGCTACGGGAGGGAAGGAGGGGGCCTATAATGTCCATCCCTATTCGGTTAAAGGGTTCCTCTATAATGGGAAGAGGACGGAGTGGTACGGGTGGTGGTCTATATCGGCTATTGGTCTGGCAGACTGGACATTCCTGACAATATCGTTTTACCTGTTGGAAAATACCCGGCCAATAGAACCTTTCTGTTATCTGTTTCCCTGTTTTTTCTGACCCAAAATGACCCCCAAGTAAATGACTATGGGCCAAAAATAACACTTTCTCTCTAAAGGGTCTTGGAATCAACAATTGGGGTGTCTGGGTTGGGTTGCCCTTCCGGTACAATAATCCGTTTTTAACGAAGAAATAGGGACCCACATGAAGGGGATCTTCCTGATTACGGGCAACATTCCAAGCCTCTTGTAATGTTGTATCCTCTCTTTGGGCTGCACGGAAATTCCTATCCGTCTCCCAGGGATTGTCGTCTGTGGTAACATGTACGTCTACCGGTACTTTTAGTTTTTCGGCTCTTCGTTGTCTCCTACTTTTCCTTGGTTTGGACTCCGACCATTCTCTGTTCTCTTCTCCAGAGAAGGGGGCTGTAATCCACCAGTCCTCTTCTTCCTTGTGCGTTTGTTTTATCAATTGGGTAAGATTCGGGTAGTCATTTCCCAGAATGACTGATTCAGGTAAATTGGGGATGTGTCCCACTGTCAAGGAAGTGCCGGGGTCGTTTTATGTTGAATCTGGACCTTCGTGGTGGGATATTGTTTAGTGTCACCATGTACACACCGAATTGCTACAACCCCGTCAACAGGACCAATCCGGGGTTCTATATCTTGTGGTCTGATAACACTTTGTCGACAGCCAGTGTCAGCTAAAGCCGTGGTGGGTTGTCCATTCACGGCCACTTGACAGTGATAAGGGGGAAGTTGTTTTTCCCCAGTGGAACAGTAGTAATTGCGGGCCACCCCTATGTCCATGGGTTCCTCCTTTTGGGGACAAAAGCGTGCGATATGTCCCATACCTCCACACTGGTAACACTGTGGTCCAGGGGCGAGAGGTCGGGGTACGGGTAGTCCCTGAGGTACAGGAATGAAGGTCACTGGTTCAGTCTTTTTGTTCAGGGGAACCCGAGGTCGCGTTGTTCCGGCACTTCCCCCTTTCCAAGACGGATCCTCTTTTCCTCTCTGTATGTCCTGGGCACGGCTATATGCACTGGCTATGTCCACCGCTGTTTCCAGGGTAAGATGGGCTTGTTGTCTCACCCATCGCTGTATGGGCGGATGTAGGGACGTTAAATACTGTTCGAGGTATATCTTGGACATGATACCATCCTTATCTGTTGTGGCGGGCTTCAGCCATCTATCGGTCATGTCCTTTACTCTATAATATAAGGCTCGGGGTGTCTCTTGGGGACCCTCCTTTATTTGACGGAGTTTGATTCGGTAGGACTCATCGTCAATCCCAAGCCTTTCTAAAATGCAACGTTTAATCTCTGCATAAGGGGTCATTCCCTGTATAGTTGCTGCCTGATACGCAGTTTGGAGATCTCCAGATAATAGAGGCCCCAGGTATTGCCCCCACTTGTCAGCTGGCCAGGAGGCAGCTGTGGCAATCCGTTCAAAGTTGTTGAAAAAAAAATCCGGGTCTTCTCCGCTAACATATTTTTGTAACACCATGGATGGTAGGGAGGTGGGACCCCGTTGCTGACCCAGGGCCTCAGCGAGTTTATCCATAGCTGTCCCATGGGCCTGTCCTTGTCCCACCAATGTCTTCTGCATCTTGTCCCGATCTTCTTCCACTACATTGAGAAATCTTTCCATCATTTTCCCTAAATGTTCTTAGTTTTCCGCCATCTTGACTAAGGCGGCCTCCATGTCTCCGCTGGATCCCACTTATGACACCACCTGTGGGAGACGGGGTCGGATATACAGACGTGGAGGCTTTATATAGTGTTTAATAGAAGTAGTTTTATTGTCAGGTAGCACAATTGGGGTTGTCACGGGAGTAGAACTGTCCTCGTCCTCTAGATTTGGACCCCCTTCGTGGGACGATGGTGTGGTGATTTCGCCGATATGGCCTGTGGCCCCGTAGAAAGGTTCCGCTTCCTCCGTCGTGGTGTTTTTGACCGGAGGCTCAGAGGAGAGAAAAACAAACAAGAGAGGCCATAGGTGAGTTCTGGTTGACCGTTATATTTGTGCCGTCACCAACACCCGGTGCTTCTGAGTACTGTGGGCGTAGGGGGTGGTCTGATTTAAGGATCAGTGCGAGGGACAGGGGTGAGACGGGAGCGAGGAGGTGGTTTAGGTGATACAACGTAAGGCAATCATGTAGTAGTGAATAAACTCCTTTGCCTACGGAGTAGTGTGGGCTAAGGAAAAAAAAACGGAAGGGATACACCCCGCTAAACTCCTTTAGTTATCAAGGTCCTCCGGCCGCCTGCCACCACCCATTCCCTTCTGTAAGTGGTTTTCCCCTGCCCTTGGGTCCTTCCCGCCCCTAGTCCCGTGGATGTCGGTACTCACCGGCCCCGCCGCAACTCTCCGGAGTTGCGGCCGCTCCTCAGCAACCTCCGGAGGGTTCCACCACTCTTCGGTCCACCGGTCATCAGCTTCGTCTTCTTCGCTTCCGCCTGGACCGCCGTCCGCGTCTTCTTCCTCAGGTCGGGACTTCCGGGTCGCTCCGTCTGCTTCCGCTGGTCGATCTCCTCCTTCCACCGATGACGATCCTTCCTGGGCAGGACGGCCTTTTACCTCCCCCGGCACTTCACTTCCGGGGTCGACTCCTCCCCTCCTCTCCGTCACTCGAGATGGCCACCCGATGTCTTCCGGAGAATGGCTGGGCTGAGGAAACATAGGAGAGAAAGGTGCTTTTCTTCCCGTTTTACTGTCTCTGTCCCTGACGCGGTCACCAACGTGAGTTCCCCCTGTTCTTAGTGTTTCAGTACCTCTCTCGGAGCTCACCCTCTCACACGCTGGTTCAATACACTTATTGAAAATGTCCAGATCGTTTATTTTATGTATCTCTCTGAGACTAAGTGAGTACGATTATCTGAGCGAAAAGTACTGCACTGTTTCTACGATCCCTGCAGGATCAAGGGTTGTCATGTTCGATAGTTGCCAGAAACTATGCGCTCCTTGGTAAGGTTAGGGTGCTTATGGTGGTACTGTGAGCTAGATGGTCTAAAGGCTAACATATCCTTTGGGGGTGTCCGGACTCAGTCTTGACACCAATCCCTTAATTTATGTTGTTTAAACCGGCAGATACTATGTATTTTTAGGAACTACATGACACCACCTGCGTTGAAACCGAACTCTCTTGCTGCCCCCAAAATGTGGATCTACTGTATCTCTGCCACCATCCTTCTCCTCAATCTCCTTAGATGCCACAACATCCTCACGCAACAAATCCGATTCAACCACTTCTCTGTACTTCCTTCCCACTTACTACTTCTTCCTCCAACTTTGTATCCTCCTCTCTGTAATCATTTCTATAACTTAATTTAGAATATTTTCTATTCTTCTGAACTAAATCTTCATACAAATCAAATTTTGATACACCACTGCTACCCGCATTATTCCTGGAAAAGCAATTATTTTTTACAACATTTGTAAGGTTCCATACTTTACCATCGCTTAACAACACTGCATTCCTCAAGACTTTGTTAACTTACAAAGGATCAGAAAATTGGCTTTCACCTTTCTTAACCTTCAAAGGTTTCTTAACTTTGACCTACATACCTACTCTAATAACAACATTTTTAATTTCTCTCCTGAGATCAAACATCTGTTTATACTTGAAGTGTTTAGCAAAAATGTTCTCCTTTAGCTACTCCACCGATAACGCAGAATATTTATTCTGAATCAACCACTCAGGATTAAATTTAGTCCTGGCTCCTCTACCTCTCATAACTTCAAAAGGCAAAGCTTCTAAAGCCTCATGGTTGGTGATTCTATACATCCACAGAGCCTTAAAAACCTGCATTTCCCAATAATGGTCGTTCTTGGTAGCTGGCCGAATAGGATTCTTAAGTACTCTGTTAAAGCTCTCAAGCATACCATTCCCACTGGGATTATTCAAAGATGTGGTGCTATGCTAGACACCAATCTTACTGAAATAATCTTTAGCCAATTTAGATATAAACCGTACCCCATTATCGCTGATAATCTGCACAGGCTACTACTTTGACTACAGGCCATCTGGAAAACACACCATTAAGTGCGATGATGTACTTTACTGGGGAACCAATGGGGTCCATGATGTCAATAGCCACTGTGTGCCAAGGTTTTCTTGGAATTATAGGTTCACACATGTTATGTCTCAACGTTCTATCAGGCATATGCATCAATGTAGGCTTTTGCGATTCCTTATTTGCGATTATTAAGGAATCACAATTAAGGAATTGCAAAAGCCTATGCGTGTAGGAATCGCTATAAAATTAGCGATTCCCACACATTCCTTAATTGCGACTCGCAAATTGCAGGTCGCAATTAAGGAATGCATTCCTATTCATTTCTATGGGCCTACAGGCCCATAGGAATGAATGGGAGTAACAATAATTTGTACAGTACAATAATTGTAACAGTAATTTGCGTGTAACAATAGGTACTCGCAAATTGCGCATGCAATTTCAAGGGTGTCAAAATGACACCCTGTTGCACCTCTGAAATAGTGATGTGCACCCATGTTGCGCACACACATGCCCCAAGGGCATGTTTGTGCGCAACATGAAACTTTGAAAAATGCACTAAAGTGCATTTTTCAAAGTTTTTGCAAATTACCATCAAGTTCAACTTCATGGTAATTTGCGCCCCCTATTAGCGTAATGGCTATTTTAAAAGGCATCTGGCATTGCATTTAAGGAATCGCAATTGGCGATTCCTTAAATGCAATCGCAATTTAAGAAATCGCAAATAATTTTACTGCAGCTTGACTGAACTCTCTCTTGCTCACACGACAGCCCAGTTTTTGTGGGGGGGAGATTTTAACTTTATCAGACAGCCCGCTTTGGACAGGTCGGATGGCCCGGACAGACGGGTGTCTGCTTCGGCTACTGTTACCGAATCTTCGCTGCTCCGGTTAGACATGTGTGATGTTTGGCGCACCAAACATGCGGGAAAAGGAGGTTACACGCATGACTCCACTTAGCACAATGTTCATACCAGAATAGACTATTGGTTTGCTACAAGACCGGTAATGGAGCGCATTAAGTCCTGCAGGATCTTGCCCCGCACCTACTCGGATCACTCCCCCTTGTTGATGGCCCTCGCGACCGACAAGCCGCGGGTGCCCCCCTTTGTGTGGCGTTTTTCGCCCTATTCACTAACGGATAACGTCTTTAAAGACGAACTGTCTGTTGCTATCGAATCTTTCTTTGAGACGAATGTGGGTTCGGTTGACTCGTTCCAAATGGTATGGGAGGCTTTTAAAGTGTATATACGGGGGGTTACAATCTCTAAGCATGGGGGGTCCTCAAATCGATACGAGCCAGGTTGGCTGGCCTGGAGCGCAAGATCAAGCTGCTGGAAAGTTCGTTGTTGAATGGCTCGGATGAGACACTCAGAGCGGAACTGTCACAGACTGTACAGGAGTACAATGAGGAGGCGGATACGGAAGTTAAACACCTTGGGAAATACGCCACGGCCTGCAAGGCAAGGGGGAGAGGCCAGGGGCTATCCTGGCGCGGCTCCTTCAACAGAACAGGGAAGCCTCTGCGATACCGGAAATCGCTTCGGACACGGGAGAAGCCCCCCTCACGGATGCTCAAGTGGCGTAGCGGTTCCGACAATACTATTCCGACTTGTATTCCTCTAGAGGATGCAGCCTGGATGATCAGATACTAGATTATTTGTCTCATATTAAGCTGCCATGGCTGTTGAACTGGCACAGGGAGTTCCTGATGCGTCCGATAGAACGGGATAAAATACTGCTGACAATCTCTGTCATGAGGGCGGGTAGTGCGCCGGGTAATGACGGTCTCACTGTTGCCTTTTACAAGGCGTTCATAGACCTGCTTCTGCCGCATTTGCTTACATTGTATGAAGACATGTGCACCTATGGGGTGATGCCTCCAACTATGAGGGAAGCTCTCATTGTAGCTATCCTCAAACCGGGTAAATCCCCGGGAGAGTGTGCCTCATACCGGCCACTGTCATTGATGAATGTAGATACAAAGATCTTCGCGAAAATATTGGGCAACCGCCTGCTCCCCCTCGTCACGATCTTGGTAGCCCCAGAACAGGCTGGCTTCGTACCCAGCCGAAACCTGACATATAACCTCCGTACGGTTTTTGCGGCCCTGCAACATACTAAGCCCTGCCATCGCGGTATTCCTAGACATGGAGAAGGCGTTCGATTCAGTCGAATGGCCATTTATGCAACAGGTGCTCACTAGCATGGGGGTGGGCGAGGTGTTCCTACAGCTTATAGCGGTACTGTATCACGCTCCCTCAGCGTGCATAAAAATAGGCAATCTGGTTACAGAGCCTATTCGACTATGCAGGGGCACGCGGCAGGGTTGCCCCTTGTCTCCCATTCTTTATGCTTTGGTTGCTGAACCACTGGCGTGCGACCTTTGGGAGTACCACAGTTATAGAGGCATACGCTTCCCGAACTACCGCCTGATAGTTTCCACGTATGCAGACGATACACTGCTCTACGTCCGTGATCCGGATACCAACCTCGCACCTGTGCTGTGGGAGATTGTACTGTTTGGCTCTCTGTCCGGTCTGCGGCTTAACTGGCACAAATCTGTAATGTTCCCCCTGACCCCTGCTACGCTACCTGTTGAACCTGATTACCCCTTGCAGTGGACTACAGACGAGGTACGATATCTGGGGGTCAGAATTCATACGAACCCTGAGGTGGTCCTCAAAGAGAACTATGGAGTAGCAATTTCTAAATTAGAAGAGGATGTTAAGCGCTGGATATGCCTACCCTTATCTCTGATGGGCAGGGTGGCACTCATGAAAATGGTGGTCCTGCTGCGTTTCTTTTTTCTCTTTACAAATATCCCCATGATACTCCCACGAGCGGTATTTCAGCGCCTACAAACTCTATTGATCCATCTGGCCTGGGCGGGCAAGCAGCCGCATGTGGCCTGGCATATTCTGACGCTGCCATACTCACTTGGTGGTCTAGGAACGCCTGACCTGGAACTATACTACCGAGCTGCTCAAAGCTCCCATGTATATCATTGGATACATGGCCCAGCCGATATCCCCCATGTGCGGATTGAGTCGTTAGTCACGGACCCTGTACCCCTTCCCGGCTTACTGTTCACGCCTCCCACTCGACGCACGGGCATATTACAAACCCTAGACTCGGTTGCACACGCTTGGCAGTGATTGCTGTCCATGCAGACGGGCAATTTGCTGTACTTGCCGGTCGCCCGCTTGGAGTGGTGCCGCTGGCAGGCGCCGTGTAGGGATAGAGGTGTTATAGATGCGTTACATAAACTTGGAGCACAGGTTATAGGTGACCTCTTTGCTGAGGGGACAGTCCGTTCGTGGACTGACATGCTTAATGAGGAATCTACCCCCACGACTCTGACACAATTTTAATATCTTAGGCTTAGACATTCGCTTAAGGAATTATTAGGTGAAGATATGGCGGAGCCCCCTTTGGTGCTAGCGTTTACGGCTGTCATAAAAGCACAATCTCCCGCTAAGATGATTTCCAGAATATACCATATGTCCATGTCCGTCAGGGGCAGCACGTACACGAAACCTAGATTGGCCTGGCAGCGAGATCTGCAGGTTGACCTCACGGATGACATCTGGTCTTACTGCTGCATGAGCACTAAATGAATCTCACTGAATGGCCGGCACAGACTGGTCCATTTTAAATTCCTTAATAGGGTATACTATACCCCGGAACGATTACATCGGTATGGCTTAAGGAGAGCTGCGGGGAACAGATAGCGGATTTCATCCATCTGGAATGGGAATGCCCGGGGATAACTCGCTTCTGGAGTATGATGTTTCATGAACTCAACATTATCACGAAACTGACGATGGCCCCTGATCCGTTACTGGCACTAGTTGGGTTCTCCAAGCCCCTTCCCAAAGCTGCACGGCATTTAATTGATATGGCGCTACTGTTAGCTAAAAGATGCGTGGCGATGTGCCTACGATAGCACAGTGGACCAGAGATATGACCTTCTGCTCTACCCAGATCGAAAATTATAGTGAGTTGCTACCACCTCGCAATCGACCGAAGAATTTCTAGACTCTATATCAGACTAGACTTGACACACTTGACTGATCCTGACTTGGATGCAGGCGCTGAGGCGCAACGTCTCCCCCCCCCCCCCCCCGCCCGACAGAGCACATCGGAGTAGTGGGCCCTTACAGTTAGATATCTATGCTGTAATGCGAGGGATTTTCTAGGTGGAAGGAGTTGGGAACACAGAAAAGTTCCAGGGATTGCATGTTTGGTATTGTACGCACTTGTGGTCTTTTTTAATTCCTCTTTTTCTTTTGGATATGATGGATAGGAATGGGGCTGCTTATTTCTGTTTTTTCATGGGAATGTCATTATTATGCAGAACATGTCATTGTCTTTGATTGGTTTTGTAAAAATTAATAAAAATAAATAAATAAATAAAAAAAAACATTGGTTCAATAAATATTATTGAAAACGCCCCACTGTGTATTCTCTCTATATTTATCTGAGAACAAGTGAGCATGAGTGACTGAGCGAAAGGTTCTGTACTGTTTCCACAATCCCTGGGTGATCAGGGTTGTCATGTTCAGTGGTTGCCAGTGTCCATTCGCTCCCTGGTAAGGTTAGGGGGGCTTATGGTGGCACTGTGAGCTAGCTGGCCTATTGTCAGCACTCCAGTGGCGCCCGTTCCAGAACCCCCCCAAACATAAATAGGCACATCTGCAAACCTCTGTGGGAAGTCCCATGCTTACGTGGTACTTGTGGTGTGAAGAAAATACAATGGGGTAAAAAGCATTTCTCCAGTTCTACTCGATGGTGGTTTCATTGTCCTACAATAAAATGCTGATTGTATTGTTTGTTTCTATTAGAATGACGCCTTTCCTTAAAATATTAGAGTCCAGTATTGTGTGGTTTCTTTTCTTTTTAGTGCAACTCCAATATGAACAGAATACCAATTGTGCACACGTTATAAGTAAAATTGCATATTAGCATGAAGTATCCACAACATATATAGAACCAAAAAAACTGTATAGGCAATGGATGACAAGAAAACAGGGTTGTATTCCGTTTTGCAGTTTTATGTGAAATTCTGTAGATCCAACCAGCCAACACGTGTTTCGTCAGAGGGTATAAACCCCAGACTTCTTCAGGGCTGGAGAAAAAGCATACATGAGGTGCGTATCACTAACACAATCCTATAATCATATTACAGACATGTCATTTATAGTGACTCATATGTGATTCCGGTGGGGGAAAAAAACACCATGTCAAAACAGCAGTTGCATCCAAAGCTTGGATTCTGCATTAGCTCTACTGTTAAAGTGAACGATAAGCACTGTGAAACAGAGAAAAGTGATGGCAACATGGTTCAGAGAAACAAACTTCTGAGTTCACATATAAGCGCACATATAAGTCTTGTTGGGGCCATCAAAATTCTTCTTTTTGTCATCAGCCCATCTACAAGTACCACAGCATCCGCATTTAAAGAAACCTATTGATTTTGCAACTAACCAAGTATCTTGGGTTGCCTTGTAGGTGTAGCTAGGACTGAGACGAGTTCTGAGTGTTTTGCCTCTGCGGTATGTAATCTGTGGTTTGTTGTGTACAGATTTGCCGGGTCGGAATTATCACCGGTTCAAAGGTAAGCCGGAATGGGTTTACAAGCGTGTTGGGACACATCTATTTTACCTCTAGATTCAGTAAGTAACTAGCATTAATCTTTCATTTGAATAGGTCTAACACTCCTACAATACGCGTAGAAGGTAGGGGTTTTTCAGTAAACCATCCGCATGCGTACCTATAGATGGACTTGCACTTTGGCATCACTTTCACATGACGTGAATTAGATATATCCCTTGGTCTACACTCGGCAAAATAGACTCGATTACCAGCGTCACTTTAGACACGTATAAATCACCTTGAACCGCACTCCAAGCTCACTTTGGTCTCAGATTCTGCGTTTTTAATGCATGCAGATTCCAAAAAAACACGCATTTCCGTTTTGAATTAGAAATTCACTTTCTCAATCAAAAACATAAGGTGAGTGTACTGATTGTACTGATTGTTTCAGGGGCAACGGAAAATTTAATCGATGATCTTACTGTACAGCAGTTGAACATGCCTTGTATACAGAAAGCTAGTCCTGAAACAGTACAAGCAGTGGATGGTAGTGTTCTGTCAGGAGACCCAATAACCTTGCAAACAATACAGGTTCAATTGATATGTCACGATCAAAGTAATCATGAACGTCATTCAGAACCCATTGTTTTAGATGTAATCAAAGCCTCATTTTGGGAATACCTTTGTTGACCCTCCACAATCCACACATTGATTGGACGAAAAGAACAACACAATTCACTTCTTCCTTCTGTCACAAAGGATGTATCAAGTTAGGGTCTGTTACTTCTTCTATTGTCCATATTCAACTGCTGCAGAAAAAGACATTGAGTTACTATTGCAATATGTCATGTTTGCTGATGTGTTTGATGAACAAGGAGCAGAAGAGTTGCCGCCACACAGACAGTATGATTGTCAAATAGACTAAGTACCCAGAGCAGTCGTTCCAAGTTGTCGAATCTATGCTTTGTTAGAACAATAGAACAAACATCTGAGAAACTATCTCGATCGTTACTTAGCCAACGGGATCATTCAACCCTCCAAATCCCCAGCTACCTCGCCACTTTTCTTTATCCTAAAAGCAGATGGAGATCTGAGGACTTCTATAGATTATAGGGCTTTGAATAAGATCTCAATAAAGAATAGATATCCATTACCTCTTATCCCAGTTCTCCTAGATCAGGTGAAGGCAGTTGCAATCTATACGAAACTGGATTTGCGAGGAGCATACCATCTGGTGAGGTTGAGATCTGGAGACGATTGGAAAACTGCATTCAAAACATGTTATGGCTTGTATGAATACACTGTAATGCCATTTGGTGTCTGCAATGCACCTGCCGCATTCCAGTTTATTCTGAGCAACGTTTCCAAGACTACTTGGATTTATTTGCAATAGTCTATATAGACGATATACTCATTTATTCAAACAGCGTACAAGAACATGAACAACATGTACGAAAGATTCTGTTAGCCCTTCAAAAAAAATACCTATACTGTAAGTTAAGCAAGTGCGAATTTCATGTGACTACTGTGGAATTCTTGGGTGTTATGTTGTCTCCTTCAGGCATGCAAATGGCGGAATGAAAAATCAGAGCAGTTACAGAGTGGCCCACACCTACATCAGTGAAAGATGTGCAATGTTTTCTTGGCTGTGCCAACTTTTACCATTGTTTCATTGACCAGTTTTCTCGTACTGTGGGTTTTATCACAAAACTGTTACAGAAAAAAGAACTATTTAACTGGTCAGAAAATGCAGACGTAGCCTTTACAATTCTTAAAAAAGCATTTACCTCAGCCCCTATTCTGGCGCATCCTAATGTTGAACAACCCTTCATAGTAGAAGCGGATGCATCAGATATTGCCATAGGTGCAGTGTTATCTCAAAGAAATTCCAACACTGGGCAATTACACCCGGTAGCTTACATGTCTCGAAAACGTAATGAACCTGAACAAAATTATGTCATTGCCGATAAAGAGCTACTAGCAATTCGAGATGCTTTTAAGGAATGGCACCATTATGTAAAGGAAGCCAAACACACCATCACGGTTTTCACGGATCATCGCAATTTGCAGTTCATTAATTCAGCATGGCTCCTAACACCCAGGCAATTGTGATGGATGCTGTTTTTTGCAGAATTTTATTTTGTGGTGACTTTTAGACCTGAATCAGACAACTGAAAAACGTATGCTCTATCTTGACAAGATTCCACGGCTATACATTCCACAGGACCTCCTCAAGCAGTCATAACACCTTCAAAGGTTCTTTGCATAACAGAACAGAGACATTCTTTAACAATATTCGAGACTCCTTCAAAATCCTGAATTGGCAGAAATAGCTCAATGAACATCCCAAAAGAACTATCAAACAAGGATTGCCCTTTCATGAAACCTGTCTGTTTGTACCTACACAAAAACTACAGAAAATCGTGTTCTACTGGTTGCATGTTAATCCAATAGCAGGACATCCAGGCTTTCCAAAGACTTTGGAATTAGTAAAGAGATGTGTTTGGTGGCCAACATTACGACAAGACATCAAACCCATGGTAACTGCATTTGATACATGTGCTCAAAACATTTCTTCTCAGTCTAACCCCAAAGTTTCACTACAACTGTTGCGTACTCCTACCAAACCCTGGGATCACATTGCTGTAGGTACAACTAGGTGCAGTCATTTTAGTCATAGTTGACAGCCTTACAAAATATGCTAATTTTGTTGCTTGCACTACGTTGCCTACGTCCAGTCAGTTGGCAATTCTTTTATTACAGCATGTTGTATGTTTACATGGTCTCCCTAAGATTATCCTCTCTGATCATGATTCCCAGTTTACATCTCAATTCTGGCAAATATGGTATAACACACTTAAGATTCTCTCCACATTATCAACCAGTCATCATCCACAAATGGATGGTCAAACTGACAATTTGAACCAAACTCTAAATCAGTATTTACGATGTTATGCGGACTCCTGGGTAACACTCCTTTGGCTTGCTGAATTGGCCTATAATAATTCCTATCATTCTTCCACTGATACTACTCCTTTTCTTGGATTGTATGGTCATCATCTGCATACGTTGCTGGTTACTTTGCCTCCTACCACCGATCTCACACCTGCAGTAAAAACGACATTGCGACAGATCTGGAGCCATTTGGAAAATGCCAATTCTTTTTACAAACAGCAGCATGATAAACATCACAGTCCAGACCTTGTGTATCAAGCAGGTGAAAAGGTGTGGCTCTCCACAAAACACATTATGTTCAAACGTAAAAACATGTTCCATCCCAAATTCATAGGCCCTCATCGTATAGTGAGACAGGTGAACGAAGTCACTTATAAATTGGCTTTACCTTGTGCATTGCGCATTCACTCAGTGTTTCATACTTCTTTATTAAAGAAAGCCCCTCAGCATTGTCACCCTCGTCCTTCCCCGGGGTTAGTTCATGGGGAATGGGAATATGAAGTTAGGGCAATAGTGTATGCTAACCTGCGTAACAACTCTGTATGGTATTTGGTTTCTTGGATAGGATATGCTCCTGAGAATGATTCCTGGGTACCTGCAGATCATGTACACACACCTAAACTTCTTCGACGGTTTCATCTCCTCCATCCTTCAAAGCCGGGCCCAAAACATGCTTGGGAGGGGAGAGTACTGTCAGCCTTGCAGTGGCGCAAACTCTAAGGGCCCGCCCCAAACATACATAGGCGCATCTCAAGCCTCTGTGGGAAGTCCCAAGCATACGTGGTACTTGTTATGTGAAGAAAATACAATGTGGTAAAAAGCATTTCTCCAGTGCTGCTCGATGGTGGTTATGTTGTCCTACAAGAAAATGCTGATTGTATTGTTTGTTTCTGTTATAATGAAGCCTTTCTTTAAACATTAGAGTCCAGTATTGTGTGTTTTCTTTTTTTTTTCTGTGCAACTCCAATATGGACTATGGCCCGCCCTATGGGCCTTGCTCACTATTCTGGATCCTCGCTAGGGGCAGGAGCTCTGCTTCACTGGTCCATCGTGTGAGTTCTGTTTCCCCTTCTCGGAGTGTTAGAAGGGCGCCCTCCGGGTGCCCGTTGGTATCGGACTGACCACCCCGAAGAGCACCGTTCCGTAGGTGAGTAGCCGAGCGCCGCTGAGAATCCTCCTGGGCGAGGTCCTTCTCCTAGTTTCGTAACAGCCAAGCAACCCCACCCCAACAAAGGGACACAACCAGCGTATCAACTCTATACGTTTTTATCGGTAAGCAAGGCAGGTTTCTGTGGCAATATTTACAGGTGGATCGAGAGATCCCAAAAGAGTCTCAAAATCTGGTTGGGATGGGGTAGCGGGACAGTCTCAGTCTTAGCCTGGTACTGGACACCCTGCACCTAGCTCTCAATCCTCGAGCCCGGGGGTTCCGTAAAGTTCAGGGGGGGGGGCTTGCTGCGGCGAGGTCGAGCCGCGACGAGGTCAGCAGGGCTCCGATGGTTTCTCTCTGCGAGGTCGAGCCGCGACGAGGTCAGCAGGGCTCCGATGGTTTCTCTCTGCGAGGTCGAGCCGCGACGAGGTCAGCAGGGCTCCGATGGTTTCTCTCTGCGAGGTTGAGCCGCGACGAGGTCAGCAGGGCTCCGATGGTTCGGGAGTGTCTTCTTCTCAGCAAGAGGGGGGAGCCGCGACGCAGTCAGCAGGGCTCAGAGGTCCAAGTTCCAAGAAATGAGTCTTTCTCCGTGGGGTCAGCCGCGATCCGATCAGCAGGGCTCTGGACTCCAGGATACAACTGCCATCCTGGCGGGAGGCTGCCCCAGATATAGGTCTGGACCCCTTTGATGTCCGGACCCTTGCGCCTGGGGGGCGGAGGAGCCAAGATGGGAGAGGCCAGACACCCAGCGGGAGAGGCGCCCGCGCCCCGGAGGGCCGGAGGGCGATTGAACCCAGGCATTGAGGGACGGTTGGGGGTCCCATCGAAACTCCCCTCCTCCGGGATCGGTGGAGTGGCCACTTGGTACCCCCTGGCCGGATCTTGGTGCCTCGATGTCGGGGCTTCGCTGGGGCTGATGTCGGGGTGAGCCGGGTCGCGTAGGCTGGCGCGGGCGGCAAAGTACAATCCGGCGGGACCCCGAAGGGTGGGGGCTGCCCCCGTCGGGTCGGGTAGGAGGATTCAGGACCACGCCACGAGGCCGGGTCCAACAGGCGTCCCCCCCCAGCTGAAGGCAGGGAGAGTCACCCATCGTCTTGGGGGTTCTCCTCGCCGAGGCGGAAGAAGCGGGACAGGCCGTCTGCGTTGGCGTGGTCGTTGCCGGGCCGATGGTCTACAGTGAAGTCCATCCCCTGCAGAGAGATAGACCATTGCAACAATTTTGGGTTCTCGCCTCTTATCTGCATCAACCACCGCAAGGGTCGGTGGTCGGTTTGGACCCGAAAGTGGGTGCCAAAGAGGTAGGGCCGGAGCTTCTTGAGGGCCCACACCACGGCGAAGGCCTCCCGTTCGATGGTGCTCCATCTCTGCTCCCTGGGCAGCAGGCGCCGGCTGATGAAGGCCACCGGCTGGTCAACCCCCTCAGGGTTTACCTGGGACAAGACGGCCCGATTCCGTACTCTGAGGCATCCGTCTGCACTACAAACTCTTTGCTGTAGTCGGGGGCCTGCAGCACGGGAGCTGTACACATTGCTGTCTTGAGGGTCTCGAAGGCCGCCTGACAGCGGGGCGTCCAGTGCACCTTCTTGGGCTGCTTCTTTGATGTGAGCTCCGTGAGGGGGCCCACAATGCTTCCATAATTCTGGATGAACCGCCGATAATAGCCTGTGAGTCCCAGGAAGGCCCTCACGGCTGTTTGAGTGGTTGGGGGCTCCCAGGCTACGCTGGCGTCGATCTTTGGCTGGCGGAGAGCCACATGGCCGCTCCCCACTTGATGTCCCAGATAGGTTACGGACCCTTGGCCTATCTGACACTTGCTGGCTTTTATGGTAAGTCCGGCCCTTTGGAGGGCGGTCAGGACCTCCCCGAGGTGCCTCAGGTGCTCGGCCCAGTGGCTGCTGAACACCGCAATATCGTCCAGGTAGGCGGCGCTGAACGCTTCTAGGCCGGCCAGTACCTTATTTACTTGCCTCTGGAAGGTCGCCGGGGCATTTTTCATGCCGAAGGGCATCACGCAGAAGTGGTAATGGCCATCGGGTGTGGAGAAAGCGGAACGCTCCTGGGCGCTGGGGGTGAGCCCGATCTGCCAGTATCCGGCGGTGAGGTCGAAGGTGCTAAGGTAGCGTGCTGCCCCTAGGCGGTCGATCAGTTCATCTGCCCGAGGAATGGGATGGGCATCGGTTTTGGTGACGGCATTCAATCCCCGATAGTCCACACAAAACCTGAGCTCTGGGGTGGCGCCGGGGGCGGCAGCTTTCGGCACCAGGACCACCGGGCTGGCCCAGGGGCTGTTGGAGGGCTCGATGACCCCCAGGGCCAACATCTTGGTGACCTCGGCGTGGATGCAGGCCCGCACTCGCTCGGGGACCCGGTAGGCTCGGTGTCGCACAGGGGGGCTGTCCCCGGTGTCGACGTCGTGGACGCACCATCGGGTGACTCCGGGAGTGAGGGAGAAGAGAGCAGCGAAGCGGTGCAGCAGTCCTTGACAGTCTCGGCGCTGATCGGGAGTCAGGGTAGCAGAGAGGATGACTCCTTCCACGGAGCCGTCCTTTTCGGAGGTTTTCAGGAGGTCGGGTAGGGGCTCGGAGTTGTCCTCGGCCCCATCGTCCGTAGCCATCAACAGACTAAGTTCGGTTCGGGCAAAGTGGGGTTTGAGTCTGTTGGCGTGGAGGACCCGGAGAGGGTTCCTGGGGGATTCCAGGTCGACCAGGTAGGTGACGGGGCTTTTCTTCTCGACCACCTTGAAGGGCCCGGTCCACTTGTCTTGGTGGGCACAGGGGTCGACGGGCGACATGACCCAGACCTGCTGGCCAGGCTCGAACTCGATGGAGGAGGCGTTCTGGTCATACCAGCGTTTCATCTCCTCCTGGCTGGCCTCGAGGTTGGCTTCGGCCAGTTCCCTGAATTTCCGTGTCTGGTTTCGCAGGGTCAGGAGGTACCGGTAGACGTCCGGGGGAGCATCTTGGATGGTGGTCTCCCAGCCTTCTTTGACCAGGCTGAGAGGGCCTCGGACAGGGTGTCCGTACAAGAGTTCGAAGGGGCTGAACCCCAGAGATTTTTGCGGGACTTCCCGGTAGGCAAACAGGAGGCAGGGCAGCAGGACGTCCCACTTGCGTCTCAGGGGCTCCTCCAGGCCTTTGATCATCCCTTTCAATGTTCGGTTGAATCGTTCAACTAGACCGTTCCCCTGGGGGTGGTATGGGGTGGTGAATTTGTAGGTGACCCCGCATTGTTGCCACAGGGACCGCATATACTTCGAGATAAAGTTGGTGCCTCGGTCGCTAACAACCTCCCGGGGGAATCCTACTCGGGAGAAGATTCCCATCAAGGCCCGCCCACCACGGGGGCCGTCACTGTCCGGAGAGGGATGGCCTCGGGGTATCCGGTGGCATGGTCGACCAGGACGAGGATGAAGCGATGCCCCTGGGAGGTTCGGGGGTCCAGGGGCCCCACGATGTCGATCCCCACTCGCTCGAACGGGGTGTTGACTACGGGGAAGGGCTGGAGAGGGGCTTTGACCCTTTCCCCGCTCTTCCCGCTGGCTTGGCAGGTCGGGCAGGTCCGGCAATGATTGTCCACGTCCTTCCGCATTCGGGGCCAGTAGAAGTGGGTCACCAGGCGGCTGTAGGTTTTGTCCTGCCCCAGGTGCCCGGCGAGGGGCACATCATGCGCCAGATTGAGTAGGAAGTCCCGGAACCTGAGGGGGACCACCAGCACGCGGCTGGCCCCCAATTCCGCGGTCTTCTGCTCGCTGTAGAGGAGGTCGTTGTCCCAATAGACCCAGTGGGTCCCCGCCTGGTCTCCGGCGGCCTGGGCGGCTGCTTGCTGTCTGGTTCCTTCGAGGGAGGGGCAGGTCTTTTGTTCTTGTCGGAACTGCTCCCGTGTGGGGCCACCTTCTTGGCGCCATTGAGTGAGTTCGGGGAGGTCGCCGAGCGCGGCGACCTCGTCCGGGGCGGGTTCTGGCGGCCCGGCCTCGGTGTCGGCTTCTTCTTCGACGGAGGGGGCTGGTGGTTCGGGCCATTCCTGCTCTTCGGGGGGAGCCTCGACGCTCGGTTGGATGGCCCGGGCGGTTGTGGACCGGGTGGTTGCGCAGACCCATTCGGGCAGTCCCAGCATCCCCAGATGCTCTCGGCGCTCAACGTGGGCCCAGGGGGAACTTTCCAGGTCGTTCCCGAGGAGGCAGTCCACGGGGGCGTCGTCGCGGATGGTGACCTTCAGCATGCCCGACACTCCCCCCCACTCGAAGGGAATCCGGGCCATCTGGCACCAGCTCTCAGTGTTGTCTGCCGACCGGACGGGGCACAGTACGTTAGGCAAGACCTGTTTGGGGGTCACCAAGTGGCAGCGGATGGCTGTCACGCTGGCTCCGGTGTCTCGGAGGGCTTCGGCCCGGCGTCCATTAATGGTGACCCACTGTTGGTACTTCTGGGTGTTGCTCGGGATGGGAGCCCGGGGTACCATCTCCCGACTGCCCAGGCAGACTAAGGTCATGGCGGCGGGTTCCCACTCTGTTGGTCCGGTGTCGTAGTTTTCTTCCTCTTCTCCCCCTTCCCCCAGGGCAGTGGCCGCCAACTGGCGGGGGGGTGGCCCGGTGGTCCCCGCACGTCGGTTCACGGGGCAGGCAGGGTCACTGGCATAGTGCCCGGGTTGTTGGCAGTTGTAGCACGTTACCGTTGGTTGAGGCCCTGGTCGGGCTGGAGGTGCCCCTTTTCGAGCGAGGGACGGGGACGTGCGGTTGGAGGGCGGTCCCCGGGTAGGACTCCGGGGTGGCCCCGCTGGAAAGTCTCTGTTCCTGTTCAATCCTCCTCCTCCTCCACCCCGCTGGCGGGGGGGGCCCGTGGGGTTCCGTTGGTACTCCCCCCCATCGAGTTTCTTGGGACCCGGGTGTTTACCCATCGATCGGCCTAGGCGGCGAGCTTCCGCGGCTCGGTCAGCTTGCTGTCGAGGAGGTGCTGTCTCAGCTCGATGAAGCAGTTGTTGGAGAGGTGCTCCCATATAATGAGGTCGAACAGCTGTCCGTAGGAGGTGACCTTGCTGCCCTTGATCCAACCTTCCAGGGCTCTGCTAAAAAAGTCTACATATTCCACCCAGGTGGTACCGGGGAGCTTCTTGCAGTCCCAGAAGCGTTGGCGGTACATCTCTGGGGTGAGCCCATAGCGGGTGATCAGGGCCTCCTTCATATGGTCATAGGAGGTCATCACCGCGTCGGGGAGCTGTAGCAGGGTGTCCCTGCCTTCGCTGAGGAACCGTCCCCATAGGCCGGCACCCCAATCCTTCCGGGGCACCCGATGGGCGGTCATGGCTACCTCATAGGCCTTAAACCATTGTTGGATGTCGTCGTTCTTGTAGTACTCTTTGACGACATCCTTGGGGATATGCACTTTCGCCTCGACCGGCGGGGGGGGTGTCTCGGTTTCCGGGGGTGCCGGTCTCTCCATTTCTGGACTTGATTTCGAGTTCCTTAAGCCCTCGCTCATGCTCGAGGGTTAGTCTCCTCTCCTCCAGTTCTCGGTGCCGCTTTTTCTCCTCTATTTCTTCTTGCAACCGCAGTTGCTCTAGGGCCAACTTCTTTTCGGCTAGTAGGAGTTCGCCGTCCAGGCGGAGCCGGGCGAGCTCTAATTCGTGGGTCCTGGCCCTCTCCCGTTCTCGTATCTCCTCCGGGGAGAGGCCGGTCTCCGTGCTGGTTGTTCTCCCCTCTGCCGGGGCTGCGGTTGGTTCCCGCAGTGTGTTTGGCACCGGGTTTTCTTCTGTTTGGGGGGAGGCCGCTTCGGACTCTACCCAGGTCTTTAGGGCTTTCTGCAGGTCCTCTTTTGTATTTAATCCGGTGGTCGCGATGCCTTTGTCTTTACAAAACTGTTTTAGTTCCTTATGTGTATATTCCTCCAACCGTTCTTGTTGGAACTCCGCGGTTGGGGTGGTCTGCTGGTTGTTCATGGTTACCCTGTGTCTAGGTAGGCAGTGGGTGAGTTACTTGCTGTACGAAATGCGTCGGGCTCGGATCGCACCGCTGGCCACCAATGTTAGAAGGGCGCCCTCCGGGTGCCCGATGTTATCGGACTGACCACCCCGAAGAGCACCGTTCCGTAGGTGAGTAGCCGAGCGCCGCTGAGAAGCCTCCTGGGCGAGGTCCTTCTCCTAGTTTCGTAACAGCCAAGCAACCCCACCCCCACAAAGGGACACAACCAGGGTATCAACTCTATACGTTTTTATCGGTAAGCAAGGCAGGTTTCTGTGGCAATATTTACAGTTGGATCGAGAGATCCCAAAAGAGTCTCAAAGTCTGGTTGGGATGGGGTAGCGGGACAGTCTCAGTCTTAGCCTGGTACTGGCCACCCTGTGCCTAGCTCTCAATCCTCGAGCCGGGGGGTTCCGTACGGTTCAGGGGGGGGGCTTGCTGCGGCGAGGTCGAGCCGCGACGAGGTCAGCAGGGCTCCGATGGTTTCTCTCTGCGAGGTCGAGCCGCGATGAGGTCAGCAGGGCTCCGATGGTTTCTCTCTGCGAGGTCGAGCCGCGACGAGGTCAGCAGGGCTCCGATGGTTTCTCTCTGCGAGGTCGAGCCGCGACGAGGTTAGCAGGGCTCCGATGGTTCGGGAGTGTCTTCTTCTCAGCAAGAGGGGGGAGCCGCGACGCAGTCAGCAGGGCTCAGAGGTCCAAGTTCCAAGAAATGAGTCTTTCTCCGTAGGGTCAGCCGCGATCCGATCAGCAGGGCTCTGGACTCCAGGATACAACTGCCGTCCTGGCGGGAGGCTGCCCCAGATATAGGTCTGGACCTCTTTGATGTCCGGACCCTTGCGCCTGGGGGGCGGAGGAGCCAAGATGGGAGAGGCCAGACACCCAGCGGGAGAGGCGCCCGCGCCCAGGAGGGCCGGAGGGCGATTGAACCCAGGCGTTGAGGGACGGTTGGGGGACCCATCGAAACTCCCCTCCTCCGGGATCGGTGGAGTGGCCACTTGGTACCCCCTGGCCGGATCTTGGTGCCTCGATGTCGGGGCTTCGCTGGGGCTGATGTCGGGGCGAGCCGGGTCGCGTAGGCTGGCGCGGGCGGCAAAGTACAATCTGGCGGGACCCCGAAGGGTGGGGGCTGCCCCCGTCGGGTCGGGTAGGAGGGTTCGGGACCACGCCACGAGGCCGGGTCCAACACGGAGTGGCAGTGCTGTCAGGTAAGCCGTGGCCGGCTCCCATGTTGTTGTGTTAGCACGCGGTTTTACTCCCGCTCTGTCATTCCGAATCCTGGTTACGAGGCGTACTCCTGCAGCCATAGTTTTCTCTCCGCGGATCGGGTTTCCGAGTTCTTTTACTGGCACATATTCAGAGCAGGCTATGCTCTGTGTGGTAAGATCGTTTAATTGACATTTCTTTTGGCCTATTTATTTGCTGTGAGCTATTTCCTGTTCAAACGCCTGATGTAAGATTGTTGCAAAGCATTATTTCCGGTTTTGGGGGCATAAAAATTACTGTGGAATCACGGCATTGGGATTGTGTTTCATTAATTTTGGCAATCTACAGATGATACTCACCAGAGAGTGATTAAGCACTCCTTAGGTATTTTGCATTAATAGTGATTTAAGCTCTCATCACGGGATCGTGATTAAGCAGAGAGAGAGTTTGTCCAGTAGTAATTAAGGGGCTTATTATCAAGCCAGGCGATAAAATTATCGCCGCTTTAGCGGCAGAAAACTGCCGCTAAAACGGCGATAATGGGCTTGATAATATGCTCTATGGAATTCCAATTGAAGCCCATGTTAGATGTGAAGGACATCTAACATGGGCTTCAATTGGAATTCCATACAGCATATTATCAAGCCCATTATCGCCGTTTTAGCGGCAGTTTTCTGCCGCTAAAGTGGCGATAATTTTATCGCCTGGCTTGATAATATGCCCCCAAGTTATTTTCACTGGATCGTGAGTAGTTATACCAGCTAAGATGATTTTAACCATTTAACGTACTTCTTGGATGTGTTTTATGAATCTAACATGAGTGTGATGGAGCATTAATTCACAGTGCTGGTTTAACTGATTCACCCATACAGAAGCACATCAATAACATCCCTGAAGTATAAGAGATATCTAATTTGCAAGATTTTGATTGCTGTTGTATTATTGTATGTGCTTAATCTTTTGTTTTACAGGTCCCCTTCCCTGCTGTTCCGTTACCAAACCCTTCCCTCCGCCTGGCCACTCTAATCCTCAGCACTAGTAAAGTTTACTGAGTTAGAGGTGCCTGGAGGTGGGCCAAAAGAGCATCATACAGACCCCGAGAAAGTGGCAACCTGACACCTATAGGCCAACATATCCTGCTGGGGTGTCTGGAATCAGTCTTGACACTAAGCCCTTCGTTTATGTTGTCCAAACAGTGCACAGAGCCTATGGATTAGTAGGAACTACACGACATTGCCAGGCCATCAATACCATCTTTTAATTCTTTGTTTGGTTTTAACAATGTGTGCATGCCCTTCATGACACAACTTCACAATTTTAACTAGCAAAGGAGCAGGAGGAACCACTTTGTCACCTCCAAATTCAGTACCTTGCACAACCGACAACTCATTCCTCTCTTCCCAAACTCCTTTCAAATCTTTCACTACATTGTGCTTTATGGGTCTGTTATATTCCTGAGCTAGGCCCAATCAGAAAACGCAGGGGTGGTGACATCACATAGTTTTGGGGAGTTATGCCTAGATTGGCAAAAGACCTCAACACTGTCCCAGGTGAAACAACACTTCTCTCTGATGACCTGGATCTTAGGGATGTTTTACTAGGTCCTAGAAACCCATATCAAAAGTGCTTCCTGTGTGGTATATACAACTAGCTATGGAAGATTTCTCAGCAGGAAGCTGCAGAGAGATTGCGCGAGATCAACAGGTGGAAAAGGCTTTGGCTGTGGTTGACAATGGTATGACCACATTATCATCCAGAATGTTTTCACGGGGCAACATTGTGCCTTTTACAATCTACATAATTCAACAGGACATGTCTATTTTACAACATGGACAGTCACAATTACGACCAATCGTAATACTGAGCTGGATGTTAAAAACACTACGTTCTGGCAACATACCGTGGGGTTAGATCAATCCTACTAACCTATTTTCTAAATATGATCTGTCAGAAAGGCAAATAACTATGGCACGCAGAGATGCAAAATGCACCATGCTGCACATTGAAAAATTAGACCAATTACCTTTTACCGAGGCTGAGACACCATCCACAGACTGGATTATCCATGGTTATATCACCCTACCGTTCACAACCTTCCATTCCAATATTGTCTCTAATAACAACAGGTAGGCAGATATGAAGCGCGAGGGGAAGGTTATGTGCATGAATATTTGGAATTACTGTTTAGGTTTAGTTGCAGGAAAGGGGACCCAGAGGTTTTCCTTAGTGGTTCCGACTGTGAGGACGCTTTAAGCGGTTCCTTAGTTTACAAGGACATTTCTCTTCATGGGGCAAGTAATGCTTCTGTGGCGAACTTGTCTTGTTATCTCAAGAGTTCCCCAGCTGCCTTTATACATCTGTTTTCAAACTTCTCTCGAATGGGAGCTATTTGATTCTGAATGATCAAGTTTGCTGTGGAATGTAACCGGGCATCGTTTATCTGGTGATGGTTAATTCCTTAGTCACTTGTTAGACACAAGTACTGTTTCTACCCGGCTGCAAAATTAGGGAGGCAACGCTGTGGCCTTCGATAAATGTTTCCAACATATGCTTTGATTCCCTTAGCAGACTGAAAGCCATTCTTTTTCAACAGGATGTGGCCTTAACTTCGGCAAGAGAGACGATTGATCTCCAGGTTGCAAGGTCCTCGTTTGAGATACAGACGCTACTCCACACTAACTTCCCGCTGCATTTTAGGGAGCTAGTCCATCATATCTTTTACGTTTGTGATACAAGGAGAATAGTGTGCTTTTTAAAATGTATCAGCTCTGGACTGGTTAGCACCTTTCAGACAATCTTCACAGTTATTCCATCATTCATACACCCTGTACTGGGAAGCGTTTTTGGATGGCTCCCACTTGTCCCGTTACTTTTGGCGGGAATCCTGATTTAATTTTTTTGCCTACTAATGGACACCCCAGTTCGATTCGGAAGGAGGCAGCACTGCTTGTGCTATGATGCCGTGACTATATGGTTCAGACGTTTGGCACACTTCGACTTCAAGAACTGGACGAGCACTGGTTCTTGTCCTTCAGGCCTGTTTGACTTAACTGCATAGAACCTGTATTCTAATTCCTGCTTTGCGGCCACAAATGCATATTGGACATATGCCTAGGATCACAATTGGTTGCTCCATTGGAAATTGATGTACTACTGGACTCGCTAACGGCCCATGGTTATTGTTGTCCCCATCATCTTCCGTTGTTGACGAATGCATTCCTTGAGCCACCCTGGAATGCTTCGGCTCCTAGTGACTTGGACAACAGCAGCACAATACTCCTACAGGATGCGGTCCCTGCCTCAGCAGCTGCTGTGGGAACTGGATAGAATCATCTTTGCTCCATAAATCTGCTTCGAGGTGCGCCTCTGGCAGGGGCGTTACAATAGCCCCCTCAGACCCAGCGGTGCGGGGGGGGCCCGAGCTCCAGGGGTCCCCCTCAAGCACTGTGCACGGCATAGGAGACTGGGCCATCCGTCCCCCAGCACTATCATCAGTTTGAGCTGGGATCACTATAGACAATGGATGAGTGGCGGGCAAATTCACTTTCTCTTTCTTTCTTTTTCTGCCGCAGATCAAGAGAGTGTGTGAGGCTCAGGTCCACGTGACAGTATTGGCCATGCACTCTGTGTGCTAACAATCAAGCCTTCGCAGTCTCGTTGACGCACGTGACTGGAACCCCCTGTTTTGCTATCCTGCTTGCATCCAGGAAGGCATCTCTGCAGCTCTGCTGTATAAGGCGGGCCCGCCAGAAAACACCATTCAGGGGGGTCTCAGGTCTCTTCGAATCACTGAAAACTGCCGCCAGCCAGAGCAAGCACTTTTGAGGGGAGCTGCCAGTGGGTCGCCGGGTGCTCGGAGACAGCTTTAAACTGCAGCTCTGGAATATCAGCACTCGGGTGAGTCATGCATTCTGCTTAGAGTTCACACCTTTCCAAGAGAAAATTACCGGCCATTAATTGTTATTTTAAGAGTCTGTAAAGGCATGGATCCTGGACATGCCTTATACCAACTGGAAACAAAATCGTATTTAGCCATTTGTAATGTGCAATTTCTGTGTTTGTTAACTTTAAGTATCAGTTGGTCAGAACACATTTAAACGTGCTTTCTATTTATATGTGTGAAGTATATTGATAAATGGTAAAGAAAACATATGTACCAGCTGTGATTTTTCTTATTCTTTTACTGGCTGGAACATCAACAAATCAGCCCTGTGTTAATTGGATCTCAGCAGCACATACTTCACTGTATTAGTTATTAGGACGCAATAAAGTTCAATGACATCTGGGTGTAAGACATTTTATGATGATTGCTTTACTTTTCTATTTTCTTGGTACACAAATAGTTTTGTATCAGTATTTTAACCTTGAATTTCAAGGTTTTGAAGCAGTTGAAAGATGTTTTAGGGCTTTTCATTGATCAAAAGGGTGTAACTTATTTCCGTGCACTTCATTGCATGGTTTTATTCGCAGGAAAATGTCACACTAAGTGTCACACATTTGGGAGTTGAGTGTCATTCACAAGTGTACTGAATCCATGGTGATGTCACAGAATCTGAAAACTTGGCAGCTATGTGTATGTAGCCTTCTCACACACCTCTGCTTCCCTCAAAACCACAGGATCTGGGGCCTGGCTGCAGTGATACACAGTCTCCAGGTAGCAACCCCATGTATGGAGCCTTCTCACACCTTCCGCTTTCCTCAAACCCCTGACTCTGGGGCCTGGCTGCAGCAAAGCACAGCCTCCATGTAGCACTCCTATGTAAGGGCACTAGGTTAGTGCCCTTCCATTTCTGGTGCTTTGTAGCAGTTTTAAGATCTTCTTAGAGCTTCTTGTTTTTCAATGGGGGTAATTTCTGAGTTTTATATTTCCCTCGTCTTCATTGCTTGATTTGGCATGCTAGAGAGTGCCACTCATAGTCGTTGAATGTCACTCATAATTACACTAAAATTATGAAAATGTCACACATAAGCAATCCGAAACCTTGGCAGCTATGGACTGGTAATAAGAGTTGTTCCTCTAAAAATTATGTGGGAGTCAGCAGCAAAAGTAAAATACCGGAAAGATGCTCATCACAGAAAATAGTCTGAGTTTTGGGTGGGATGGGACAGCTACATATGTGCCGGGCGGGCGTATAGAGTGATTCACCTTTGAGGCACAGTCCTGCTTTCTGATGTCACGATGGCGGGCATGGCCATTGTAAGCGTCATGATGCAGCGACTTCTGTGTGCACGTGCAGTATGGCCCCTTGATCAGAGCCAGGCCGCTTGAGCGTGCACTCTACTGTTCTGTTGGCACTGTGGTGTCTTGTTATTTATCCTGCATGAAAAAGTGCAAGACTTGAGAGGATGAGATGAGACTTGAGGAGAGGATGGGGCCTTACAGCCAGAGATGCCGACTCTGGAACTGGGGAACCAAGTTAAAGCCTCGGCATTGGCTCAGCACTCTGTGATTCTGGGCAAATCACTTAATCTCCCCTCGCCTACCAAAAAATGAATGAGTCCTTGTGCAATGTAACGGTGATCGTGTAAAGCGCTCCAATACGTTCAGATTGAGTTTGCGCTATATAAATCTGCAGGAAAAAAAAAAAGGCTTTGCTGCTGAACGGGGAACTCATAGACTGTCAAAGATTTGCAGTGTCACACCTCCCTTCATTCCCTTGCTCCCGATGCTCGAACAGTGGGAGAGCGCCATAAGAATATTCAATCACTTTTAAGAGCTGCTGAAGCCTGCCCTTTTGATCTCAGGCCCTGGATAACTTACTGACTGGGAACTCGCCAGCAGTGCATAAATGGCACTGCGGCAGCTTGGATCCAGGAGAGGTGTGCATGTCCATGAGGAGTCAGGTGAGAAATTCCTTTATCACTATGTGAAGTCTGATCGTTCGGAAGCATTTCTTTTCTAATTCTGGGCTCGAAGAGAGATGAGCACAGTTTGTGCTACTGCTTCTGGATAGTGAAAACACTGTGTTCCGGAAAACTTACTATTCCCTGTTATAATTGCTCCTCATGGTCTGGCGCCTCACAGAAATAGAGGACGAAGGGTAGCAGCGTGGAGGCAGCGAGGGAGCTTTTTTTCACCTCCAGCTTGGCAGAGATAAAGTCAGAGGTTAAGGGGCCATCAGGCCTCCTTTTGATTTAGTATCTGACTGGAAGCATCCTGGAACCTCACAAATGCACACGAGGAAACAAAAGCACACAGCTTATCTCTTCACAGGACGCTACGCTGCTGTGGGGCTCCAGGAACGCCTGAACACAACGGGACTGCGAGGACCGGGGAGCATTGCGCTCCGCTAACCAGGCTCACCTGCTCCTCTTCCCGTTGACCACTTTGCCCACGTCACGCTACGCCTCGCGGCCCCCGCTGTGCGGGTGCCGCTCGAAGGCTCCATCACCATTCAAAAACTCGGCTTGTGCTACGAAGGTTGGGTTTCCCTTTCTCTCCCTGTGCAAGGACGCTACGCTGCTGTGGGGCTCCAGGAACGCCTGAACACAACGGGACTGCGAGGACCGGGGAGCATTGCGCTCCGCTAACCAGGCTCACCTGCTCCTCTTCCTGAAGACCCGCCCTCCTTACTATTTAACTATGTCCATGTGAATCCGCAGTGCGGATCGCAGCGCGGGCGAAGCCCGGGCCAAGGGCGGGCCCGTTGTAGCCCGTTCGAGACCGAGAGAGACCGGACCGGGCTACCCCTCTTTCACCTACGGCTCTAGCGCGTATGTGTTCATTACATGTCATTTCTATTGCATGTGGTTGTATTGTTCATATTGTCTTGTGGAGGACACATTGCTGCTATATTAGAGTAATTGCGCACTGTGTTGCATCCTAATTGAGCATGGCAGCCAAAGAGGGTAGGAACCATGTGACTAAAGGCAATCTCACTGGTACACTAGATCAATTCATAGTTAGAGCCAACTCGGTGATTGACCAGGGTATTGTCCTTATGGAGCGCAGAGTGTCGCAGGATCTGGCCCTAGCAAGAAGATCTTCCTTGGGCCTCCTTGCATCTGCACGCACCCCAAATGGCACTGGTAGTAATGCCCTTCCTCTTACCCAATTTATTGATGAGACTTCTAGCAGTGAAGCTTCTAGTGACAACGACCCTGTGGTCAACCTTAGAACTACATCCCCCCCAGTGACTAGGTCGGGACCGATTCTACGGGAAAAAAGGGCCACTAAGGTAGGGCTGTCCGCAAACTCCAAGTCAAAAGCCACCAGGCAAGTTCGCTCTAAGCCAGGGGGAGCTAAATCTGCACACCATGGTGCAGCTTTAGTGGCAGACTCGGTGGCTAGAGATGGTCAGGGTAGTTGCTCCCTCCCTCCAGCTTCGTCTTCCTTTAAGTCTCCTGGGGATCACCCTGCTCAGGCATCAGCTCTGCCTGAATTGATGACACAGTCACAAGGGGACGCAACAGTTCCGCAACAATTAGATCTAATGCTGCGCGCGCTACTGGCACCCCTGGAATCCAGGTTGGAGGGAATAGTCACCCTTCTGACTAAGCTTGAACAAGGAATTAAGGATCACACTGAGGGTGCCAACAACAACAAAGTACTCCCCGCATGCTTTTGCAATTGCCACTGTACCACTATAGCCGGGGCCTTACCAGTCCCGGCGGCCCATTGCATAGCTCCACGGCTACCATCTGTCCCGAAAGCTACATCACTGGCAATTCCAGCCACACTTAACACTCCCCCACTAGAACATCATGAAGTTAGGCCTCTTACTGACCATCACACAGATAGTAACACCTTGGGAGAGGCCCCCTTGGGTAATAATAGTGACAATATGAGGACAGTGAGAAAGCGAACCCAGGATAAGGCTACTAGGATGACTTCTAGAATAGACTTGCCCCCGGAAGTAAGCCCATACATGGTTGTCCTAACAGGGGTTCCTGAAATGAATGATCACAATACTGAGGAGTTCCTGAACCTAAAAAACAAGGTAATCCACTGGCTCTCAAACCATAGGCCCCTGCCACCGCAGGTTAGTTGTGAGATCATCATGGTTAGAAGGGTGGGAAGGGTGGGGTGGGTAGGGCACACTCCTAAAAACTTAACTGGCGACTGTGTCATAGTTAACTTCCGGGATGCCAGGACAGCAGATTATATCTGCAACTGGAAAAAACCCCGCTTAGACACCAACATTGGGGTGCGCCCCCTCTCCTACTTCTACCCAAATGATCATCTGAGGATAGAAGAGAGCGGTTGGACATATATTCCGCATAGACAAAGGGGAGGTGCTGGGAAATCAAGGCATCTGCCCTCCGACGCAGAATGGGCTTATCCTATCTGCTCAAACAGGTTTAGCTGCCTCGACCAGGTTGATTGACTGGCCAAGCCAACCCAGGTAGCTCAGGGTTCTATGGGGGATAGTATTCTAGGTTTAGAGCCCCCTGGGCTGCATGAGGAAGGGAATTTGACTTCTGACACCATGGGCTGCACCACTAGTACAGGGGAGACCAGTTACAGTAGTACTAATGGCAATCCCCAAGCGCACCCCCTGCAGTTTTCTGCTTCCCTTCCAATGTCAGCCGCCTCCCATAGTGCTAGTTCCACCCTTATAGGGAGAATTGATCCCCACCAGAGGAGTAGCATTTCGTCTGTACCAGATCCCCCATCTCAGCACACACTTCGCCACCAATGTATGAACCTACTATCATGGAATGTGGCAGGCCTAACAAATAAGCTAGCATGTCCTGAATGGGGCTCTTTTGTGGACACTGCTGATGTGATTCTATTCCAGGAGACCTGGGCCAGGGAGGTGGTTCATAGAGCCGGGTTTGCTTCCTTTAACATCGCAGCTCGGTGGGGAGGCAAGGGCCGCCCTTCTGGTGGCCTGACAACATGGATAGGTGTACACCTGGGTTGCAGTGTGGATTTGATCCAGACCAATTCGGATGACATCCTTTGTGTCCAACTGTCCTGGCCCAACTCATATAAATTGGCAGTTGTGAATGTATATTCACGCCCTACTGCTATGGCTAAAGAATCAAACACCGTAGGGGAACTATCATCTTTCCTGGAATCCTTGGACCATGATATTAACTGTGTGATTGCAGGAGATTTTAATTGCCACTTTGAGCCCCTTCCAGGGCTGGGTGAGGGGGCATTGCAGGAAGAAGATGAGTTTTGGGGTATCCCACAGTGCAGGTCCACCTATGCAAAGGCATGGACCCCATTGGCTATCCAGGTCATGACTTTAACCTTGCAGTTTTCAGTTAGGGCGGTTAATGGCCGAATGCCTTCGGACATTCCATCCAAATGCACCTATAACAAAAAAGACCATGAATCCCATCTGGACTACTTCTTGGTCCAGACTAGGTTATGGTCTAAAATTATGGATTTGGAGGTCGTGAATAGATCGGACAGCGATCATAACGCCCTACTGTTGAGAATGGAAATGCCAAACTCTGCTAAAGCCCATACGGAACCAACTGTTGAACTAGGATTGGTTCTTACCAACAATAGGAGGAGGGTTAAGTGGGAAACCCTATGTGAAAGGCGGGATGTATTGCCAAGCTTATACTCATCTATTCTCCCCCTGCTCAAGATGGCAAGTGATATCTGGGACAAAGGGCAGTCCGAGGATAACTCTGCACGCTTCCTCAATGTCCACAGGGAATTAGTTGATACCCTTGCAGGCTTTTTAAACCCTATAGTTCCTGCTAGGCAACCAAGGACTATCCCGCCATCCTGGTATAATGCCGCATGCAGGAGTGCTAAAACTGCCTTGATTAATGCCATCAAAACCGGCAGTGACAAGCTAACAATCTGTTCACTTAGGGTTGCCCACAAACAAGTTTTAAAACAGGCTAAGATAGATTGGGATTGGGAGAGATGGGAAAGTTTATCATCAGCCCTTGCAAATAAGGAATTGAGCAGATTCTGGGCCATTGTGAATTCTGGGTGCGCGGAACCCCGCAATGCCATCGAAGCTAATCTTGACCCGGGGGTGTGGGAATCCCATTTTAAAACTCTTTACGCTGCCACTTCTGATCTAGATCTCTTGCCTTTTCGGCTTGCGTCTGTGGGGGATGCAGAAGCCCTGGAATTCACCGTAGATGATGTTACGACTGCCATAGGGAAACTGGCAATGGGTAAAGCACCGGGCATAGATAAGATACCCGGGGATTTGCTCAAAGATCAGCCTAAGATATGGGCACCGTACCTTTGTGCACTCTTCAACTCAATTTTGCACGGTACGGAGGTCCCGGACTCTTGGTTGGGAGCGGAAATCGTACCGATATACAAGAAGGGTCCTCCCCTGCTCCCCGTTAATTATAGGCCTATCAGCCTCATTGACGTCCCCCAAAAAATAATGGCAAGACTTATTTTAGATCGCTTGCAGGACTGGATCAATGAGAATGATATCCTTTCTCCCTATCAGGCTGGTTTCAGAAGTAAAACATCTACCATGGACCAGATCTTCCGCCTAGTAATGTTATACTGGAAGACTGTGTCGTTGGAGGGTGGCAGTCTCCACATGGTATTTGTTGATTTACGCTCTGCGTTTGACACTGTTCCTAGGGGCAAACTTTGGGCTGTTTTACGCGATCTGGGTGTACCCATCTCCTTACTGGGTATATTGGTGAGGCTACATACTGAGAATTTTGCCCAGGTCAGGTGTGCAAGAGGAGGTGTATTGTCTGACAGGTTTGCTGTAAACAAGGGAGTTAGGCAAGGGTGTGTCTTGGCCCCTACTCTGTTCTGTATCTATGTGAATGGATTGATTGCCAGCCTGGATGCAGTCCCTAACAACGATGCACCCAGGTTGGCAGGTAGGAAAGTAGCAGCCATAATGTTTGCGGATGACACCCTGCTCCTTTCCAAGACACCAATGGGCATCCAACGTATATTGGAGGGTTTTAGCAACTTCTGTAGGGAGCACGGACTACAGATCAATGTAGATAAGACCAAATACATGATTTTTAATCCCCCAATACACACTAGGCCACCACCTACCCTTGATTCAGTTGCACTCGAGAGAGTTCACACCTTTCAATATCTTGGTGTTACCCTAGGTGAAAAACTTTCCTGGGGCCCACATCTTGCAAAATCCCAACTTAAACTGACCCAAATAGCTGGGGGAATCTTAAAGATGACAAATGCCTCTACTCTTAAACCCATCAGCCCTAGTCTTGAAATCTACAAGATGAGGGCCAGAGCGGCTGCACTATACGGAGGGGAACTATGGGGGCACGTTACTAGACCAGGACTGACTAAGGTTGAGAACAACTTCCTGAGACAACTGCTCGCGCTCCCCCAAAGTACACCCCTACTACCGCTGAGGCTTGACTTAGGTATACTCCCCATCCAGGAGGAACTAGCCATCAAACCTCTCAGGTTTTGGAGGAGGATCTGGCTGACCCCCGAGCTGGAGCAGTACAAAACAGAGCTTCAAGAAATACTGAGATTAGGCAGGGCAGCACATATCCCCTGGCTTTCCTATATCAAAGATGAATTTACGAATCTGGGTCTTGCAGATATGTGGGTGAATCCAGCAATAGCTTGCAGAGAGATCTCTGGGAAAACATTCACTGAGTTATACCGATTTCGATGTTCTAATGCGTGGCTCCATGATTCAAAGAATGGTACCATGGTGAAAGCATTCATAGAGATCAAATCTGTTTATTCATTTGAAGATTTTTTGGATGTAATCTTCCCTGTTATGGCTAGGAAGCTATACATACAATGGAGGTTTGGTGCACTCCCCCTAGCGTGTTTAACAAGCAAATGGTACCCGACTAGGTCCTCACACTGTATTGGCTGTGACATGATCAAAGAGGATGAAAGTCACATTCTTTTTTTCTGTCCACTCTATAGTAGAGCAAGGCAGAATTGGATCGTACCTATTTGTAGGAACCTTGGATTTAGGAAATGCTCGGACGCACTAAGGGTTTTTAAGACTGAAACTGCAGGTCACATTGTATTTGCCTTAGCCAAGTATCTGCATGCTTTCTGGATTAAAAGGAGTTTTATACTATCTAATACTGCCTAGTAGCCGGGCATGTTTTTTGCTTGTGCAACGCTAGTTACAGATACAATGTGTGTCCTAAAATTAATATTAATACTGACATTGATTTACACTCCTGATTTGCATTTGCCTATGTCATTTTAGATGCTCTTTTAACACTGTAATTTTAATGTGTATAATATGTTGTGTACTCTTTTATGGCTGAAATATTGCCGAAATAAAGATTTAAAGAAGACTATGTGAAGTCGCTCTCATTGCCCACAATTTCAAACTGAATAGGAGGCCTAATTTTACCTGCTGTTGACAAAAGCCCACATTTTTTTTACTTGACAATTATGTATTAAGGTTTGAAATTAGATGAGGGGCGCTAGAGAGCCCGGAGCAAGATGGCCGCCTCCAAGTGCAGCTCTGCTGGTCGAGGAATGAATCAGAGAAATTATCCAGCAATAACGACGCCATCCCAGGGCAACCTGCACATTTCCCGAAACCTTAACAAGTGAGGAACACAGTGGTGCTGTTGTTTTCACCACTCCGCACCCCTACCAGCAAAAAGCAGCATCGCCTCACCTCCCAACAAAATGGCGGCGCCGGAGTGTTCTCGGAGCTGAAATCGGACGATGCGGAGCCCCCATCGGTCACCGCCTGCCACACGACGGATGGAGAGGCTCCCGGAGTGCATGCGGCAATATCCCTGAAGTGACCGAGCGCCCGCTCCCACTGGTAAGACTGAAGCTTTGCGGCACGCGCCCCCTGCGTGACACGATCGCCATCTTCGTCGAGTTACCGGGGCAGGACTGGCTCTCGGCGCAGCCCAGCTGCTACTTACACCACCGCCACCTCTACGCCGCAAATATCAGACCCCGCGGCGCGTCCCGTACAGACCGCAATGGATGCCATAGTCCCCTACTACACCGCGAGGCATCTCAGCATTACGGGGCTTGGCTCCGTGGACCGGCACTTTGCCTGCACACCGTGGGGATATCTGGACATTCCCCACTGCTGCTGCTGCTAATACCTGGCTTGCGGGGCATTGATCGGTTGCGGTTGGAGGCGCGCTGATGGGCCACCCTGTCCCTGGGACTGTATGCTGATAGCACCGGATAACTATACAAAATGGTGCCCACCTATTCAGTCTAAAGTGACGGAACGGAGGCCTGGCAAGGCCCCGCTTGGACATCGCTTGTGGGGATCGTGACAGCAATAACCTTCACCACTCCACTGGCGCTACATCATATGTGCAGGATCCCTCATTTGTCCCGCATCATTTGTGATTGGTGAAACTGCAATGTGCGCATAATTGTGACAGGCTGTACTAGATGGGAGCAGGGGGCATTAACAGGTGCAAACTGGGCAGCGCTAACGCAGTGGTAGGCACAGGCTCCTAGATTACTCCAACCCTGTCATACTGCCTGGCTGTACCTGATGACCGACGGCTACCCCGACACCACAGTATAGCGCAGAGGTCGACACTAGCACTCCGTGCAACGTGGTTACATACTCACTGCATTGAGTGACCCACTTTGACAGAGACTCTCCAACGCACTGATTCTGCACCAATACGATTTGGCTCTGCTGTGCACATCGTTCCACCGCGATCCTGCGCCATCATGGGTATAACAGATAAGCAACAGTCCAAATTGAATTTCGAAGCACGACGCCTCATGAAATCTCAAACCCCAGCTGCTTCGGACACTGAGCCAGAGCTGGAAGCCGGCACAAATGCCAAGCTGGAACGACTGATGCTCAATATGCAACAGAGTCTGCGCACTATGGATGCAAACATTGACCATTTCAACTTGCGCATGGACGACATGGTAGCGGAAATCGACAAAACGGTGCGAAGATAGCTGAAGCTGAACAACGTATCTCCACCACAGAAGACAAAATGGTGGTCGTTAGCGCATTGTGCTCCAGCATGAAAAAAATACTTGAAGTGATCCAAGCGAAGAACGAGGATCTCGAGGTCCGGAAATGTAGGAACAATCTACGAATTACGGGCATCCCCGAATCAACCATGTATGTAGAAACTTTGCTCAAAGACATGCTGGCAGCTGAACACTTCTCTAAAGTGCTAATTGTGGAGAGAGCGCATAGATCCTTAGCAGCTAGACCTATACCAGGAGCACCTTCCCGCCCCATTATAGCTCGACTTATGAACTATAGAGACCAAGACACAGCTCTACGTCTGGCTCAGGAAAAAGGGGCCACAACCATACCAAGGCATGAAAATAGAGCTGTTCCCCGATTTCACAGTGGCTGTGCAGCAGTCGCGGCAAGAATTCCACTCCGTAAAGAAAAAACTACAAGAACTGCGTGTACAGTATGCAATGTTATATGCTACACAATTGAGAATACAGCATGCAGGGAAAGCCCGCATCTTCTTGACACCCAAAGATGCCCTGCAATATGTGCGGCAGATTGAGCGGAAGGAAGCGGCACGAGAGACAGAGGCAGGTATAGATGCTGATGCAGAGGGCTGAACACGTGAGACCTGTGCTAAATAGCATGTATGAGATAAATCCTTGATCGCAGACGGCTGATTTAACCACTACCTAGTATTAGGGTATCGCTGGCACTGTCTAGTCTATATCTATTACCTTACACCGCTCGCAGTCCTATATATGCTCTACACGTCAATGTATAATGTTCAATACTGATATTACTTGTCCTCATTTGGTACTCTCTATATAATGTTGGGGAATGTGTGTTCTTGAGATTTGGTGTTTATTATTAGCCGGTTATGCCAGCGGGAGATATGTCTGATAATCGTCTCCTCGACGCCCTCCTGTAACAACCGGGGGCCAACGGCTACTAGCGACCCTCAGAAAGGAAATACCCCACAAAAGTTTTCTATTGTATTAAAGCACCATCCGGTGCTTGGACTGGTTTCTAACTACGACATGCGGTTGCATGGTAGTACTTTTGTTCTGTGGGATGGGACCTTCAGCGAGTTTCGAATGCTGAAGTGCGTGGGGGGAAATGTTGGGAAAATATGTCTCATTATGGTAGTGTTGAGGATACAACAGCTGCAGACCTTGTCATGACTATTGGCAGATTTTGTGCGATGGCGCACTATAATGTTTGACAGCACAAAGCATGACAAGGGCTAAAGAACCCACAATCTCATGGGTGACTTGGAATGTTAGGAGTCTAAACAACCCCAAGAAAGTAAGACAAGTGCTCTCCTATCTGGATCGGCACAACATCGAAATAGCCATGTTGCAGGAAACCCACCTTACTGAACGGGCAGCTTCTGCGGTGGCCACCAGATGGGCAGGGGTGTGTCTAGCAGCCTCAAATTCCTGCTATGCGCGAGGGGCTATGATATTAATAAAGAAAGGTATCCCCTTCCAACCAATTCATGTAGAGGAAGAGAGGATGGGCCGATATATACTAGTACAAGGGACACTATATGGTGAAACAATACTCATCGTCAATATATATGGACCCAACATTGACGACCCTGGTTTTTATGAAACGCTATGGGGGAAAGTATGCCAACTGCCCCCGTCTGTCATTTTCTGTGGAGGGGACTTTAATGCAGTATTAGACCCAGCAATAGACAGATATTCACTAGCTGAGCCCACACTGAAAAAAGCAGCAAATTCCATACATCACGGTATGATGAATCTGGGGCTGCTGGATATTTAGCGGCTGCGACATCCGGACACACGAGAAGGTACATGCCACTCATACGCACGACAATCCTGGTCCCGTATTGACTATTGGCTGGTCACAACAAATGTCAATACGTGGACTGTGCAGATAAAGCACCTACCCAGGACCCTATCTGATCATGCCCCAGTACTTTTAAGCATAACACTATTGACACATACCTCCTCTCCATTTCAGTGGTGCCTGCAGTCCTCTTCCCTACTTGATCCAGTGTTTCGCGAGGGGATTGGCGAAGCTATATCGGAATATTTCCTACATAATACTGGATCAGTGCAAACTATGGGGACACTTTGGGAGGTCTTCAAAGTGACAATTCGCGGTGCATGTATGGGGTTACAATCGGGGGTTTTAAAATCCCTATGAGGCACTATGACTCGATTGGAACGGGAGCTGGGCGATCTTGAGCGTGAATATAGCACCACAGCTAACCCTGCCACACTAGCCTCTATTAAAATAAAGATAACAGAAATACGCCACATGTCACGCAGAAGCAAAGCTAGATATTATGGGGAGGGAGGCAGGCCTGGATGAGCGCTGGCTAACAGAATAGCAGACCCTTAGGGAAAGAACTATATGGTTAAGGCCATCACAGATGAAGGTTCCACGCACTGCGATACACCTGACATACTTAAAACATTTGCGCAATACTACACCAAGGTCTATGAGCATTGGCAATTGGCAAGCGAGGCAGAAATAGCACAATACTTAGACGACATTGCACTAGTGTGGCTTTCGCGCCATCAGCAAGACTTTTTAATGCATCCATTAACGCTAAATGAAATTCGTGATGCAATTGCTGCACTGCCAAACGGGAAGTCAGCGGGTACAGACGGCATACCAGCTGAATTTTATAAGGAATATATCAACATTCTGGCCCCCTGCCTTCTTGAGATGTACGTGGAAGCATATGAAGCCCAGAGTTTGCCTCCCACTCTGCGAGAAGCACTGGTAATAGCTCTGTTAAAACCCGATAAGGCCCCGGACCGGTGCAATTCATACAAACCTTTGTCTTTAATAAATACTGATGTAAAAATATTGGCGAAAGTACTGGCGAATAGGCTAAGACAACTTCTTCCTGTTATGGTACTCCCCGATCAATCGGGGTTCGTCCCCACCCGCTCCACATCCCATAATCTGCGCACGTTATTTGCAGTGTTACACGTCCTTGAACCTACCCTCCCGGCGGTGGCAGTCCTACTCGACCCCGCTAAGGCCTTCGACTCCATCTCCTGGACATATATGTTCGCTATTTTACATCGCATGGGTGTACCTTTCATTTTTACAAACTGGATTAAATTACTATATACAGACCCTGTGGCACGTGTGAGAGTCAATGGTCATCTATCGGATAGTTTTCAGATACAGCGGGGCACACGTCAAGGGTGCCCGTTATCACCATTATTATTTGCTTTGGTGCTTGAACTAATAGCATGTATTCTGCGGCAGCGCCATGCGCAGGCAGCACTACAATTTTACCAGCGACCACTGGCAGTCTCCATGTATGCTGATGACATGGTGTTGTATGCGCGCTCCCAATACACATTTAGCGCAGCTCATTAGGGAATATATCCGGTTTGAATGGTTCTCAGGACAAGGTATAAACTGGTCGAAATCAGTTATCTTACCCCTCACGGATAGCACACCCAAGGTAACCTTGGATTACCCACTAACATGGTGCACAGACTCCGTGAAATACCTGGGAGTGTGGTTCCATCGAGACCCGCAAGTGGTGGTCCAATCAAATTATGGCACAGCCATCACATGCCTTGAAGAACACATAGCCCGCTGGATAAAACTACTGTATCATTCGTGGATAGGATAGCACTAATGAAAATGGTGGTCCTTCCACAATTTTTATATCTCTTCCAGAACATCCCCGTACACTTAACATGACACTTCTTTGACACGCTTCGGTCTCTATTGGTCACACTTGCATGGGGTGGATAAAAGCCACGACTCAAATGGGAAACATTAACGCTGCTATATGAACAAGGAGGCTTCACAGCCTCTTACTTCCATTTATATTACCTCTGCGCGCAGGCCCAATATGCTTATTATTGGCAACAAGAACCAGCTCACATTCCCCATGTAGCGGTAGAAGCAGGGGCTGTACATCCAATACCACTAAAGGCCATGATAGTAAACAAGCATACCGTTTTTGAAAAAGGGGAGATAGACACAGTGCAAACCACTACTAGGGAATGGCAAGAGCTCGGGAGGCGCGCGACAAAACTGACACTGTATGCACCAAACATGCCACAATTACACCACACGGATCTCTCAGTCACCAGGGAACCAGGTGCCTTGAAAACCCTTAAAGACATGGGGATGTCTACTATGGGAGATGTATTCTCTGGGGGCAAATTTGTGGAAGCGAAAACTAAGCTCACTGAAGGGACTGATATTGCAATGGGCACGTTTATATACACACGGCTACTATCTGCTATTCGTGCGTTATATCCTCACTTCCCGGCAGAACCGCCAAACATTAGAAGCGTTGCAACTCCTATACACGACCCCTTCACAGACCAGACTAGTCACGCGTCAATATCACGCTTCACAGAAGGAGGTAGCCACTGTGGGAACAACGGCAAGGGACAAATGGAGTGCAATCCTACCTGATCCGCTCTCGGAAGAGGACTAGATTAGCTGCTGCCAGATGACAGGGCAACTCACAGCAAATGGGAATTTAAGACTGGTACATTTTAAATATCTCCATCAAATATATCAAACACCAGCCCAACTCTATAAGTATGGTCTGCGGGCCACTGCCGATTGTAGATGATGCAGTTCACCTGATGCCGACTTCCACCATTTAGCCTGGGCCTGTCCAAAGGTTTATTCATTCTGGGAAGCAGTCACAAACACTATACAACTGATGGTAGATTTACCTATATCATGTACCCCCCAATTATGCTTACTGGGCAAAGTTACTGACATTAAGGTGTCTCATAGGAAGTTAGTAGCAGTGGCACTACTGATAGCTAAACAAAGGGTTTCAATATGCTGGGGTGGCAGACCAGCACCAACAGCTAAACAATGGTTGCAAGACCTGGTATATTGCCGAGATCAATTCACTTGCTATGCTGAGGAATTGCCTAGCTCCTCCAAGCCCCGTGATATTTGGGGCCCGCTCACTGCATATCTACTGGCTATAACTGATATCTGATTATTCATGTCACTGATGTAATGTAATGCTTTGATGCCATGATTGATTGCATGTTTGATAACTATCAAGAGATGGTCTGTCTGTAAAGTCACCTGATTTATGGTTACTGTAGCACGCCATCATCATTGTACGAACTGTTGATGTCTTCTCAACTACTACAGATTAATTGTTTGTATATGTTCTTTTAAAACTGAATTAAAAAAATGTAAAAAAAGGTTTGAAATTAGAATTTCAAGAGACAGCTACCCATCTCCATGTCCGATGTTAGAACACTGAAATGTAAAGTGATCGCATGACACCTGCAATACCTTATTTATAGCAGACTGCTCGGCTGCTAGCATTCTGCATATCTGGACTTGGCATTTCATTTTTTTGATAACCCTAAGCCAATGAGTCCCAGAATGAAACATGCTTCACGTTTGGAGGGAAGTGCACAATATAGATTTTTTTTTACAATTTACTGCTGGCTGGCAACTTTACATATAATAGGTCTCCTCACAAAACTGCCCCCGTCCATGATTATAGTTCTGACACATACTAGACCCCGTTCCTACTCTGAGGTGACAGCAAGCTATGCAGATTACCTTGATGCCACCTGCTATGCTGATAAGATTCGTAGAGGAGTCCCAACATCAATCTAAATCAGGAGTGACCAAATAATAGAAGATTTGTGACATATGAGATGGTCACACCTGAGATGTATGTCCATGTGTAGCTGTTGATATATGTAAAAGAAAGAGAACTCCTTTCCCACACCATCCTGACTTCTCTTTACTTTTTCAATGACTCTTTTACCTCCTTAGCGTCTTCTCTCTCAATCGTTCTCCTCCACTACATGTGTAACTTAGTCACTCCCACATTCCTGTGAAGGCCCACACTGCACACCTGTGGCCTTCGGTCCCTAAAATTTAATAAAAGAGGTACTGCATAGCAAGGAAGCTCCCAGATGTTGGGAGTCTATATGTGAGAGGAGGGTTTTTCTGAAATCAGTGGGTGCTGCAGGCCAAAACTTAGATGAATTGCTTGAGCTTTGCCTGGGCCTTAGTACCACTTGCTTCAACTTGGGCTTTTTGAGGTACATTACACGAGTTATGCCAGTGTTTCAGTGCTTGAGCAGCATTGACATTGATACAGAGCATGGCAGCAGTGCATTTATAGAATGATGTGTGAAGTTGAGCATGGCAGCAGTGCATTTACAGACTAGTTTACAGTGTGTGCATTTGCAGAGTTTTTTGTAGTGTGTGAAGTACAATTATTTAAAGAGCAGTGTGTGATTGCAGTTATCACTTTAAGCTAGGCCCTAGGGCTTGACATCTTGTCTACTCTCTGTGCCCTCATCCAGTTTGTTGGTCCTCACCCCTTCCAATCCATTTTTGCAGTCCATGCATTTTCTGAGCAAATACCTAATACGCCTAAACACAAACCCTATCGCCGTTGCCTTCAGAGATGTAACAAGTGTCGAGACACATGCTTTTCATACATTGCGCATGTTCACTCACCATCTTTAATACTTGAAAGAGCATCTCCTGAATCCATCTGTCTTCACATTCTTCAACTGATTGATTCACTAGATATGCTCACTTGCCTTGCAACCATTCCCTCCCTACTGACATGTTCCCTGAGAGCTGGCATTCTCTCTATGCCTACCTTTCCTCACTTACTCCTGGTATGCTCCTTGATATTTCACCCATGTCACAGGATCTCTTCTGCACTAGAACACCCTCATTCTGATTTGACATTATCACTCCCTTTGAACTTGCACTTTTTCTTCCTCTCTTTGAAAGAGTGCGTCTTTTTTCTTGATGGGTACTCTCTCTATGCCCCTGTACCAGAGCCATGTGCCCCCTGCACTTCAGTCACCTAAAACTTTAGGATGTTTCTGAACATGTCCCTTCAATTTGAGACAGATATTCCATGTGCCAGAATCCCTCCAAATGTGGTCTCTGAAGTCTCCTGCTTCCTTTCGGAAGCTGCTTCTCTCCATAGACAGATGTTCTATTCTCTGTGTGTATGTCATTGTGCATGTATGTCTCTTTAGTCAGGCTAGAAGTCATTTGTGCGAAGTGTTTCATTATTTTTTCTGTTTCTCCTAAATCTTGGAAGACTTCCTAATGAATAGGTATAACATTCAAGAGATGAAGTGTTGGAAATGGAGTTTCTGGTTGGCCTAGGTATGCATCTAAGTCAGGCAAAACCCACCACTCTAGTCAGGATAAGGGAGTTACACAACCAAGATAACCCCTGCTCATCCCCTTGGTAGCTTGGCAGAGCAGTCAGGCTTATCCCAGAGACAATGTGCAAAGCGTTTTTGCGCAACACACACACACACTCCAGTGACACACTTACACACAATACAAAAGAAACTCCACACAGTAGTATATAAAAATATCACGTATATTGTATATAAACACATTACAACACAATCACATAAATCTCAATCAGTTTGCCAACTAGGCAATTGTCATAAGCATAAAAGTTAGAACATTGTAATACACACTTTTAGATTGCTTATTTCATTAAGTAACTTCCACTGCATATTATAGGAAGGGCCTGTAAACAGGAAACTTATTCTATGGTCTTCAGAAGGGGTAAAGAAATACCAGGTATTACCATCTAAAATGACCACCTGTAGTGAAGGAACAATACCAGGATTACCAAGTTGTTGTTAGCACTATGGTACCAATGATCTTTGAGCACACCGTTCCGGTGCGAGGTTGCTGTTTCTGGTAATTAATCCGCCTGCCTGAACACCAAAGCAAAATGCAGACAAATAAAGAAAATGACCCCAAACGGATTTGCACAGAGGTGGAAGGCGCCGCTACTGTAGCGGTGCACAGCATGCTGGCACTGTGCGGCTTGTGCAGCAAGGGCGGGGCTCATGCTCCGGTCACCCGCAGAGCATCCTGCTCTGTCTCGCCTGGGTGCTCTTCTCAGCAGTGTTGGCTGGCTGGGTGGCCGCTGATGATGCCGCGTCTTCTTCAGCCTCCGGGGTGTTGCTGGGCAATGCTGGGAACTCCTGTCGGCTGCGCGGTTGCCTGACAACACTGAGGACTCCTTCCATTTGGCTTCCTTGACGAGCGGCCACGTTTGCACTTTCAGATCTTCTCCGACCTTGGCCTCTGCACACAGCGGGTGGGGACTCAGCCCAGAACTTTAAGAAAGATAAACGCTCACTCGGCTTCCAAAGAGCGAAGCAGAGGGAGGTTTCCACTAAGGGAAACGCAATAAAAACTCCCCAAATGAGTAAAGCACAGAGTAGCTCTCAGTAAAGCACAAGGGAATTTCCAGGAAAGCTCAAGGAAATTCCCCTTAAAGCACACAGAAGACTTTGATGTCCCTAAGTCTTCCAAAACAGGAGACAAGCACACACAAGCCCTTGGAGATTCTTCACCAGTAGGATACCACAGTAGAGCAAAAAGAGTCAGACCTTTTCCTCTGCCACAGACAGAAATAGCAACTGCAGGCCAACCCACCCTTCACACAGAAACAGTAGCGCTCCTCACACAGCTCTTCTTCTTGGCAGGGTCCTCTTGTTTCTAGAAGTGATCTAAAGTCTTGGTGTTTAAGGTCCAATAGTTATACCCCATTTTCTCATTGGTCTCTTTGTGGCAATGTTCTCTGAGCCCAGTCCAAACCAGTCCTGGTCGCCTTGTCCAGCTGGACCACAGAAGGTGGAGACAGCATTGTGAAAAGGCGACACAGCCTATTCAGGTGCTAGTGAAACCCCTCCCAGCAGTCTAAATGCAGACAAGGTCTATTCTGCCTGGCTATGAGTCACCCAGGCAAGGTAGGGCACACCTCAGACCCCCTTGTGACTATCTAATGTGAATGCACATCCCCAGCTCCTGTTACTTCAAAAACCAGAAGGTGAATACACAAACAGGCAGGGGCACACAGGATAATTAAACAAGAAGATGTCCATTTTCTAAAAGTGGAACTTTTAAGCACACAATTTAAAAACAACTTTTACTAAAGGGTGAGTTATTAAATTCTGAGTTCAGTGAGCCTAAACTCCATTTCTCTCTCTTGCCCCAAACGCAAGTTACACTTGTAAAATGTTACAAGGCAGCTTCCATGTTAACCTATTGGATAAATAGCCTTTCAACAGTGAAAAACGAAATACACACTATTTTCGATCAGGACATATAAAACACACCAGTACATGTCCTACCTTTCACCTACACTGCACCATGCCAATGGGGGTACCTTGGGCCTACCTGAGGGGTGCCTTACATGTAAGGGAAGGGAACGTTTGGGCCTGGCAAGTGGGTACACTTGCCAGGTCAACATGGCAGTTTAAAACTGTGCATGCAGACACTGTGGTGGCAGGTCTGAGACACATTTACAGGGCTGCTCATCTGGGTGGCACAACCAGTGCTGCAAGCCCACTAATAGCATTTGATTTACGGACCCTGGCACTCTCAGTGCACTTTAACAGGGACGTACCAATAAATCAAATATCTAAATCATGGATAACCAATCATAATCACAATTTACACAGGGAGCGCTTGCACGTTGACACTGATCAGCAGTGGCAAAGTGCCCATAGCATCTAAACCAGCAAAAACAAAATCACGTACACAGTCACAAATGCAGGAGGTAGAGGCAAAAAGTCAGGGGCAACCACGCCAAGCCTAACATGAAGCAACCAGCAAATGTAGAGATAGGATTGTGCATGGAGACTGGAGCTGTGAAGACCATTCTGAGCTGATTGGAAGCATTGCACTCATCAATGAACCCTTTAGTGAGTTGAGGGTCTTGTATAGAACAGGGGGGCACATACTGTTCAATGGGCTCTGTGCTGGGCAGGGTGCCCTGATAATTGCTGAGTGGAGAGCTCTGAACCTACATGTAGTATGTACTGAGCAGATAGGACTTCAATTAGCGCAAGGATGCTCCTGCTGGAGCAGCTGTTTTGCGCTTTATCAATCTCCTTCATTCATTCATCTTAGCAGAGTAGTCCTATACTGAGAATCTGGGGATGTGAGCTTTATTCTAACTAGAGCTCTGCACTTGTATTCACAAGGGTGTCATATGAGTAAGAACTCTGTACTGAGCCATGAAGGGACAGGATTTTGCAAACCAAGCTATTCAGTATTATTCCATTGGTATCTTTCGACTTGCTTCTAATTAATTTTCCTGAATCTTGTCTTGTAAAATGTACCAATCAAACTCCTGTTCCACTCGAGAAGGCCAACCCCGAACCCTCCTCTTTCACTTTGGTGTGCTTGCTGTACTCACTTACTCCTTCAACTTGGATCTCAGATTTTCGCTTCACCTCTTTTAGGATCCACCAGCTGCCACTGGTGCATCGGCGGCAGGCCCCTGATCTGAGAGCTCCTGACTGAGTCTGGAGCGTGGGGGGGGCCCCTCCATGTTCTTTGCAGGGGGGCCCCCTCAAGTTTCGTTATGCCACTGGCCTCTGGGATCATCGTCTGCGGTTATGGGCAACAGCCATGTTGCGCCTGACACTCGGAACACCTGAAATAATTGACCTCTCCCATGTGGGAACAATTCGGCTTGTTTTTTAAAAACAAATTTGTCCAAAACAGTTTTGTTTTATTTTTTCCAGGCACCATGGCTTTTGGAGTGTTTAGGATTTCAAACATGTATAATCGCTTTAGACTCCTTTATAGTCTAATGACTTAAAGGCTTTTTAGGATATTTTTAAGGGGAAGCTTGCTTTTTAAAGACTTCATAAATAACAGGCTTTGGCGTTTTTTTTTTTTTTTTTAAAGAAACCTTTATTGGACTGTAAGGGGTTACAAACATGGGCCTACAACCCTTTGGGCCGGCCGCTAAGTAGCATGAGACGTATCATTCACCGTTATACAGATTGGTCAGTCCGGGGAGCCCGTCAGTCCAGCATCGCACCCAATGAAGGCAGAAGCAACAGTTGAGTGACAATATTGGATACGGTTTCAGTTTTCAATTTAAAATTAAGAAACATTACACACAAACAAGGCAATAGACATTGTGAATAGCAGGACGCGCTCCCCGGGGTAGGGAACCAATGATCAGCGGCAGAGAAGGGGCACGGGAGCAGAGGAAAAAGCAAACTGTAACACACTCGTAACTTAACAGACGAAGAATGCTCGGCTAGGGGGACGAAGAGGCATCCAGTGCAACAGCCAGGGGAGGGGCACAGATGTCACCGCGATAAGCGTTCCACGGACCCCACACCCCAGTCCATTTCCGCGGCTTGCCTCTCGCTACATACACCGTCTTTTCCCTAAACATGCACCAATCCATATTTTCCTTCCACACCGAAACCGTGGGCGGCCTCTGGGAACCCCACAACTGAGCAATGTTACGTTTGGCCACCATATTTCCCAAAGTCGCCCACCGCGTCTGTGCCACATTATAATCGTTTGGCTCCCACACGTTCAGCAGGCATCTCCTAGCCTCTGGAAGCAGCGCAACGTGAGTGACTTCCTCCATTACTGCATGCACCCGACGCCAAAAGAGCGCCACCCCAGGGCATTCCCACAGAACGTGAAGGAAAGTTCCCAGCGAACCACAGCCACGCTTACACATCCCATCCACGGAGAGACCCATGCGCATCAGGCGGGGACCCGTGACGTACACTCTATGGAGTATCTTTAGTTGTACGAACCGAAGGCGGGCCGGAATTGCCACCTCCCGCGGGGAGGCTATTGCCGAGACCCAGTCCTCATCATCTAATTCCAAACCGTCAGCCACCCAGATCTCCCTCAAGAGGGTCAACAGATCCGCCCGATCGTTGATAAGCTTTTTATAGATCAAGGAGATTGTGCTGTCAGGCACGTAGCCATTGAGCACCCTATCCTCCAGCGGGGAATTTTCCAGGATAGCGGTGGCATCAGGGAAAACCGAGCACAACGCATGACGGACCTGGGCATATCGGAAATACTCCCTATCGTTTAACTTATATTCCGCTTTCAGCATTTCAAACGTTTTAAACTCCCCTTTCACCCAGAGGTCACTCACCTTACATATGCCAATCATATCCCATTTCTCAAACCCTTTGGTTTTCCACAAACAGCCCAGCCTTTCAGAAGCATACAGTGGAGTCGCTCGAGTCAGGCGGTCCTTCCAACCCATCGCGGCATTAGCAGCATGCCACACCCGTACCGCTATCTTTGTTGGGCCGGTCAACTGCACACCAGGAGACTTCGAATAGAGTGCTCTATTATAGTCCCCCCCAGGCAATAGCATTTTATCCATCTCGAACGCCGGGTTCAGGGCCGGCCCGTACATCCCGTGGTTCACCGCCGCCAGTTGGGACGCCCAATAATAACGCTTGATATCGGGGAGTGCAATACCTCCATCATACCAAGGGAGTGTCAATTTTGTGAGAGCGATTCGGGGTCGCCCGTCCCAGAACAACCGCCTCTGCAGGCTCTCCACCTCACGGAAATAGCGGGCCGGTATGACGTCGAGTGTATTTTGCAGTGCATACAGGAATCGTGGCAGCGACATCATTTTAAACAACGCCGCGCGCCCGAGCGGCGAAAGCGGAAGCCGTCGCCACCTCGAGACGTCGGCCCTCAGTCGTTGGAGTGGGGGGAGTAGGTTCCGCTCATAACGGGCCACAGGGTCCAAAGTTATGAACACTCCTAGGTATTTAAACCTTGACAGCGCAATCTGGATAGGGCAGCCACGCGGAAGGAGAGGAGCGTCCCCAGAGAGAACATAGACGCATGACTTGGCCCAGTTAATGACCAAGCCGGAGTTGCGACCAAATGAGTTCAGAACATCGACCAGTACTATCAAAGACTGCCGGGGAGATGTGAGGTACAGGAGAATGTCATCCGCATAAAGAGAAATGCGGTCCTCAAATTCAGGCGTCCACCTAATGCCGCGCAATGAGGGCTCCCATCGCAACCAGGCAGCCAGAGGTTCCAAAGCAAGCGCAAAAAGGAGGGGTGACAGCGGGCAACCCTGCCGCGTGCCTCTTCCCAACCCGAAGGGCGCCGACACTCTGCCATTCACAACTACCTGTGCCAACGGTTCCTCATACAGCAACCTCACCCAACTGATAAACCCGGGGCCAAAACCAAATTTCGCAAGCGCCGCCCAAAGATATGGCCATTCTAGGGTATTGAACGCCATAGTGGCATCCAAGGATGCCAAAACGGCCGGTTCACGTATGTACCCCGCTCTGGCGAGCACTCCATGAAGACGCCTCAGGTTCAGGGCCGTATTACGGTGAGGTATGAAACCGGACTGGTCCGGATGGATCAAGTCGCCGACGACCCCAGCTAGACGGTTAGCTAAAACCTTAGCAAGAATTTTAGGCTCAGCATTTAATAAGGAGATGGGCCTGTAAGAAATACACCGATCCCGCGGCTTCCCCTCCTTGTGAATCACGACTATGGTAGCGAGACGCTGATCATAGGGGAGGGAGCCCACGTCACGTGCCTCAAGAAACATATCGCGGAGATGAGGCGCCATCTTGTCCGGGCGCAGTTTATACAGTTCAATGGGAAGGCCATTGGGACCCATGGCCTTGCCAGAAGCGATCAAGCGAATGGCCAAAGCAATCTCGTCAGGCGACAGCGTCGCATCCATCAGTGCCCTATCCGCCTCTGACAAAGACGGCAACACTATATCTCTCAGCAACAGATGAGAGTCATCCTCAAGACCATTCGAGACTGGAGAATATACGTCACGGAAATAAGTCGCGAAACATTCAACAATTTCCACAGGGTCAGTCACACGCACGCCATCTGCTCTCTCAATAACCGGCACCACTCGACTCGCTCTCTCCTTCTTGTCCAACCATGCAATCAATTTACCAGCCTTGTCCCCCACATCGTATAAGCGCCCCTGTTGCTCTCTACTCATCACTTTGGCTGCGTCAGTAACCAACGTTCTATAGTCAAGCTGCTTAAGACTGAGAACATGCAACGTATCTTTCGTAACACCCCGTTCCAGGTCCCCCTCCAACTTGGCTATGTCGTTTTCGAGGCGAACCACCTCTTCAGTCTTGCTTTTCTTGGAGTGAGAAATGAGAGAAAGAGCCTGCCCACGGAGCACTGTTTTGAAGGCGTCCCATAACGAAACAGCAGAGGACACTGACCCCACGTTTTCAGTGAAATAGCGGTCAATAGACTTGATCAGGTCCGCCCGGATTTTAGGATCATGCAGGTACCAGGGGTTTATCGGTGCCACCCTCCCCTCAGCCCCGTGGGTGACCTCAATGTGCAACAGTAGTGGGGAGTGATCGGAAATACCCCGGGCCAGATGTCTTACTTCTCTAATCATCACAGCCTGGGCCGCCGGCATAAGGACATAATCAAGTCTCGACAAACTCCCATGGGCTCCTGAGTGAAAGGTGTATTGCGCCTGCCCCGGGTGCATTAGTCTCCAGCAGTCTATCAGTCCGAGGGTATCTATAAACTCACTCAGCCAGGCCTGTGCCCCCGGGAGATCCCTGGGAGGGTGACGATCCGCCCCGCCAGATACGACAGAGTTAAAATCGCCCCCCACCACCAGAACCCCCCCGGGAGCCCCAGGACCATTCGCCCCAAATCAGCGAAAGTTACGGTCTGTAATCCTGGTGGGACATAAACAGAAACGAGCAAGATGGTTCTGCCCTCCCATCGGCCTACAAGTGCAGTATACCACCCTCTATCATCATGGATCACATCGTCCACCTCCAACGGGAGAGAGGCTCTAATCAGGATGCCCACCCCGCGTGAGCCAGAAGTGAACCCAGAGTGCGCAACGAGACGATATCCCCTCCTATTCATAGCATGGCAAGAATTCCCAATTAGATGCGTTTCCTGCAGAAAGACGATATCTGGCGACAGCCGCTACAAAAACTGCAGCACTACTCCGCGTTTAATCCTATCCACCAAGCCATTCACATTCCACGAGAGTACTCTCAATCCCCTACCCCCATCCCATCCCAGCGCACAACCCCCCCCCCAGAGAACACGATCCCGACCACCAATCACATGGCGTGACGTTGCCTTGTAGAACATTCAAACATTCCCCAACTCCCCCCCTCCCCCCCAACCTTCCCGTTACAACTCCCCCCACCCTGCACCCCTGCGTGAGCCCATGTAGCCCCCCCCAACTTGCAGTGTGCCTGTCGCCCCAACATTAACTATGCTACAAAAAGAGACCCCAAAGGAGGAAAGCGCCTCACTGAGCTCCCCACAACCCCCGGGCATTGAATAGAAACAGTAAACCAAAATATGGAAGTGTCATCACAGTAGTCAGTCACCGGGAACCAAAAGTCTAGTCCTGTCCATCCAAGCCTACTCCGTTCCCTTCGGTCTGTCCCTCTCGACGTCGTTGCTGAGGCAGGGTATCAAGCCAATCTCCAACCTCCTCCGGCCGATCAAAGAAGTGCGTCCGATCCTCAAACTCAACACGCAACCTAGCCGGAAAGAGCATCGCATATTTCAGGTCCATGTCTCTCAGCCGCCGCTTGACACCCATGAACTCCTGTCGCTGCTTTTGGACCAATTGTGTGAAGTCCGGGTAGAAACTGATATGAGTGTTCTCGAACTTCGTCGGCCCACTCACCCTCGAGGCCTGCAGTATAGCATCCCTGTCCCTGAAATGGAAAATTCTGGCAATGATGGGCCGTGGGGGAGTGCCCGGTTTGGGCTTGCCACCCGGAACTCTATGGGCCCGCTCAACCGCAAAGAATTTACTCAAGCCTTTGGGTGCAAGATGGTTGAGCACAAGGTCTTCCACGAAGAGGTCAGCCGCAGGGACCTCCGATTTCTCCGGCACCCCGATTATGCGCACATTGTTCCGCCGAGCCCTACTTTCAAAATCCTCCAGTCGACGGACAGACAAAGCAGTGGACGTCCGCAGATTACGGACCTCGGCTTGCAAGTCAGACACGTCCGTTACCAGACTCGACGTCGTCAGACCCAAGGATTTGACCTTTTCATTTGTTTGTGAAAGGTCCGCTCTGACTAGTTTAACGTCGATCAAAACCGCGTCCAGTTTATGGGCCAATGTATCGAATTGCTGGGCGACCGCAACTTTCATCTCATCGATGGCACCCATGACGTCCTGCAATGTTAACTCCGTCGACGATCCCGGGCCATCCTTGAGTCTCTCCGGTGACTTATGAGGGCCACCAGGGGAACCTCTCGACTGGGTATAGCGATCCATGTTGTTAGCTTGAGTATGGGCTCCCCGCCTAGTCGTCTTGGATTTTTGCTTATCTCCGTCCAATCTAGCCGCCATTGTCTGATGGTCGCCAAGAGTGTCGGCCACTAACACGATGAGCAATCCCCGGAGAGCCAATCTAGGGAGCCTCGGTGATTCCGAAAGGTAATCCAGGCTAGTGTCCAAGAACAGGCAGGATACCCAGTCGTCCCACTATAAATCTGTGCTGACAATCCAAGGCCCCTCATTTTCAGCGAGGAGACCCGAAACCGAAAGTGAAAGTAGGGGGTGCGCACCGGTCCAAGTCCCGCATGCCGTTGTTGTTCACTTTCTGCCCGGGCACCATGCCAACTCGAGTCCGGGGCAAGGTCCGGAGCAGGCCGCCAACTTGGACTCGATGCTATTCCGGTTCCCGATGTCCGATTCAAATTTGGACAACAGGTATCACCTCCACGTAGGTTCGCCCGTGGAAGCCCGTCGATAGAATCAGGATAAATTCAGGATAGACGTGGGGAGTTGTGGAGGCCCTCGGGAGCCCTGTGCCTACGCGGCCATCTTGGTTGCGCGCTAGGCTCCTCCTCGCTTTGGCGTTTTTTAGATAGCTTTTTTATATTGACCCATAGAATGAGGAGTTATATTCCCGAGTAAGGCCCATGTTGCGAAGCAGCTTATTTCTTACATTGCCATAGAAAATAACAATTCTGCTGTGAACTTTTGCACACATTTACATGCATGACAATGTTGGATTCGTTTCTCTGAAACTACTTCGTTTACATATACAGCTTTGCACAACAATATCACGACGCCTTGAACATCATGTACTAGGCCTCTCCATGCACTGAGTACAAAAGTCGTCCTATCTTCATCCATGAGGAGACAATGCTGTCTACATATCCATAACATCGCTAATCTAACGTGCACATCGCAAGGCCACTTTTATCATAAATAATAGGCATCCTGATAGATTAGTAGAGGAGATACATCCGCTGACACCAAGGGTCCTTACATGCGGAGAAATCACCATGCAGCAACCTGACATCTCATGAGCGGTGTCCGGTTTGTGACCAAGATGTGGTCCTTTACTCTATCCCAACAGGTAATGGGGTTGGATCCTTGGTTCTGCACCTACACACACTGTAGGTACACTTAGAGTAGGGTCCGCATAGAAGGAGTACGTTAGATCACTACATCGTTTATATGCCTGCATATATACAACTGTTTAGCACCATGGTAGAACTATATCTACTATTTACATTGTTGGTGCTTGTAATCACGTTTATCTGCTTCTGTCTACTAATCATTGCAGCACACGTATTTAATGCAAGAATAATGTTGGTTTAATAAATATTATTGAAAATGTCCCACCGTGTATTCTCTGTATACTTCTCTGAGAATAAGTGATCATGAGTGACTGAACTAAAGGTTCTGTACTGGTTTCATGATTCCTGATGGATCAGAGTTGTCATGTTCAGTGGTTGCCAGAAACTGTTTGATCCCTGGTAGATTAGAGGGGTTCGTGGTGTCACTGTGAGCTAGCTGGTCTGTAGGCCAACGTATCCTGCAGGGGTGTCTGGAATCAGTCTGAACACCAAGCCCTTAGTTTATGTTGTTCGAACAATGCGCAGGTACTACGGATTGGTAGGAACTACACAACAGGCTAACCTTGTTACACTAGGACAATAAGTTGCTGTAAATTAGGATCCAAAGAATATTGTGTCTTCCATTCTTCTTCATCAACAGGTGTAACACCTGGATTATGAACCAACACAATATGGAAATCCTCCCACTCATTTTCCTGACATTCCTGTAACTCAGTAGGCATATGAGAAAAAATACCCGCTGTAGGAAGGTAGGTTCATTCTGCATGTGTACCCCCACTTTTTGCCGGGTCATAAGCTGGTTTTTGACTAGTCTGACTGGGATCCTGCTAATCTGGACCCCAGTCTATCTGCTTTCTGCCTAAACTGTTATGCTATGTACTTAGGTACTCTCCAGATTGGATACTGGGGAAGCCTTGTCAGTCCCTAGTATATGGTACACACGTACCCAGGGCTAGGTACCCCAGAGGCCCCCCATGGGCTGAAGCATGTATTATGCCACCCATGAGAGGCCATGCAAAATGGAACTACAGGTCTGCCATCGCAGCCTGTGTAAGGTGGTGCATGCACCACTTATTTAAGATATAGGTTTACTATATCTGAGGGTCAATGCAGTTAAAACCTATAAGTCACCCCTATAGCAGTCCATTACAATCCTGAAGGCAGGGTGCTTAGTTCTAAGTGAGAGGTTGCCCCTGAATGAGCAGGACACCTCTGCACCCTACGGAGCCCATTCTCCTGGGTTGTCAGTGAAGCAGCCATATACCATATATAGAGGGGCATTACGTGACCGCGTGATGACCAGCTCTAAAACGGCTGAAACAAACCCTATCGTGTTTTGTCTCAAACATGATGGAATCATACCCCCACACCAGTAACCCGGCACTCTGGACTTCACTGTACTTCGTTTGGGCCTGACTCTGTCTCCCTCTCAGTCTGCTGCATCGTCTGTGCCTGTGCACCTTACAGGATCCGGCCAGGACATGTGGAGCATCAAAGACAACTGAAGATAATCTCCCTTGGAGTAAAGGAGTCACTCCTCTGCATTCGCAGGCACCACAACACTGCTGACCAGTCTGCTGATCCCGAGCTCCTACGTACCTCGAAGGGTCCAGTAACACAGGAGGTGGGTTTCTACGTCCCTCAAGTCCCGAGCTGCCCTCTCACAAAGTTTGAGGTCAGTATCCCTCGAAGGGGCTGCAATACCCTAAACCCCTGTGCGCCTGTGTATTTGCAAGTGCATGTGCTTGTTGGCAATTCCTTGACAAGTGCATTGGGCTTCGAGTAGCCCCAACCTCTGGCGACTTTCTCCACAAAGATCTTCGTCCACCTTCCACCGAGTGCTTCGTGGCTTGCTGTTTTGTGAAGCTGCTCGAGGTCCTCTTGCGACTCCTGTGCCTCTGGCCAGTGGGTCCATTTGAGGGGCAACTTTGCTTTTCTTGGGCTCCTCTGGTTGCTCCAGCTTTGGCCTGACTCCCCTGTGTGTGGTGAGGCTCCTGGACCTTGCTGGTCTGAACTGTACACTTTCTTGACCTCCTACGTGGGTTACTGTTGCCAAGGCTTGTTGTTGCTCCCGTCGGACACCGACCCCTCAGCACTCGACATCCTTCGGGGTCATCCTCAACATCACCTGGTCCCCGCAGCTGCAGAGTCAAGAGCACCGTCAACTATCCTGAAGCACCCGGCATCGGTGGGCATTCGTCTACCGAGCCCCTAGTCTCTCTCAAGTGACCCAGACTCTGTCCCCTCTGCTGTCAGGTACTCCTCAACAAGAATCCACATTTGGATTCCAACAGACATTCTTCTCCCTTCCAGCAGCGCCTCTTCTTAGAAGTCCTCCATTGGGTTCGACGGTGGTTTCCCGACGCCACTTCACACCTATGCACCTGGCTTCCCTGGGTTATGTAACTTGGGTACTTAGATATCCACGGGTGTGGTGGCTCTCCAACCTTCTGTCTTCCAAGGGGTTTCTTCGTAGTCCACTGGGAAGGGTCCTTAATGTCTAAAAATCCAACCACGACTTACCTATAGACTTGTACAGAGCACGCGGTTGTGTTCACAACCTGCACACGCACTCCGTGGGGTCCCTAGCTACTCACCTTGGGTGATTCCTTGGAGTCCCAGTCATTCTACGTCCTCTCGACATTTTCCTGACTACAAGCGTGGTTCTTATACTACTTCTTAGTAAATGGTTTGGTCGCCCCCTGGGGCCCACTGTTTATTAGTGCTGTTTACTGTCATTTCTTTGCTTAAGTATTGTGTGCTTTGTGTTTATCTCCGTGTGGGAGACACTGAAACATACTAGAGAGTAGTCTATAATAAATGCATATTAATATAAATACCTTGTGTGGTTCTCTTTCATTTAATCTATACTATAAGATTGTTTATTACAATGTCGGTCGTCCTGACCGCCTACTTATGATGTGACCACACATGGAGTGGTCGCATTCTCCCATTTCTCTATGGAAGCTTGTGTTACGGCCATAACCCGCCCATAACACAAGCTCCCATAGAGAAATAGGAGATTGAGTTAATCCCTGCACCCAGTGGCACACACCTGAAGGTGCCTGACACAGGGTGCAGGGATTAACAGTGGGGCACCATAGGTTCCCCCTCGGCCCCCACTGTAGGCTGCAAGGGAAAGGGGGCCTGCTAGGGCCCCCCCCCAAACATGCTTTCCGACAGGGTTTCCATGTCGGAAAGGCCGGCATGAAAACCCTGCCGGAAAGCGTGTATCGTTATCCGGACGGCGCAAACCGCCGTCCATATACATTGCGGACCGGTTCCGACTGGAGGATGGGCTCCTTGAGCCGTCAGAAGCCAGCCGGTCGTAAAGCCTCCGACCTAAGGTCGCACCTTTAAGACCAACATCGTAATCGGTCCCTTATATTTCTTAAAAATGCTTAATTGTTTATAAAACTAACTTTCAGGCATGGGATGCAAAGGATTCAGGGGTACTGGGTGGGAAAGTATATTAATACCCAGGAAATAATTGTAATACCTGAGGATTATTATGTATACATTTATTATATTAATATATATTTTTTTAAATGGTTGATAAAATGGAACGCTAACTTTCGGGCGTGGGATGCAAGGGATATAGAAGCATTGGGTTGGGAAGTGTATTAATACTCAGGTATTATTTATAATACCTAAGTATTAGGGGTCGATTACTATGTCAGTTGGAAAGCCTCTGACCGCTAGTTGGAAGATTTCCGACCGCAGTCGGAGGCTTTCCAACCGATAAGATCGGTTTGCGGTCTAACTGCCTGATTACGATGTCCGCGGTGGAACGTAAACCAGCCAGTCGTTCCGACGCAGTTCTGACTGGCTCTCGGAGTTGTGGAAATATGGATTTTTATGGTCAGTTATGTCCCCTATCTTGGACCCCAACGGTTTCATGTATAAATCACAAGTACATGTATGATCCCTCCAGTTCCAGTTATGAAGACGCAAACACATGTGCGTCCACCGCCAACATGTCCTCTTTCAGATCCGCCATGAATGGGCCGGATATTCCATTCCTAAGTATGAAAGGCCACCGGCTTTATATGGTTCACTTATGCCATTTTACAGTCCAGGCAAGTAGGCCCTGATTCTGCCATCAAGCTTTTCCTGCCTTCTGCCTCTGAAAGCTCCAGTCTGAGCTCACATCTGTATCCATGAACTTTGTCCTCATTCTCTGCGCAGCTAACGGTGCCTGACATCAGCCTGTTGCCTGCCAAAAACTGTATTTCACCTTCGAAATTATCTGCTCCGCTCCCTACCCAATGCATTCCTGTCTAGTAGTTTAAGTAAACATTCTTCCAGCTACCGAGCAAAGGGCCCGGCTTCTCTGTCTTTATGCAAGTAATTCATAGCCCTGTCACTATGGAAGATTCCTGCCCTCGCATCTAGTGTAGACACTTAGACGCTTGTACACGCACTAACAGTCAGTATAGTCAGTATAGAATAAGATTCTACTCCAAGAAGGCCTCTCTTTTGGATAACACAGTTCTTTAAACATAGGATGTTAGATATGATTTGGGATTAGGTTGACTTGACTCTCCAGACTTCTGTCGCCACATGTAGAGCTAAATGTCAAGTCCCCTTCACCCCCTAGTTGCACGTCAATCACACGTCATGCTGCTGCGCGCGCATTTCTGCCAAGTATTTCTGCTGACATTGCGAAATTCTTTCATGGAACCACCCTATTATGACATCATACCTGATGACGTTCTCTAGTTACGCCCAGTTACACCCACTTTTGCTACGCATGTATGTTTTATCTTTACTATCAATTGTTACGCCTCCTGCATTTGCTTCACTGTAATGCCTATTGTATAAAAATGATTACTTATCAATAAAGTACGGTCTTCACTTCCTGAACCTTCGTGGTGATGGAATCTGGAGCTCATCGATTTAAATTGATTATGGAATAAAGCCCGTTCCGAACCTCTAATACCACGGATTCTGCCTCTTATTTTTACTGAGCTATTGTTATAGATTTTCCGCATCAAATTAAGTTCCGGTAATTAAATTATTTACCACATAAATGGCGCCCGAACAGGGACACTTTCTCATCTCACGCGCCGGTGGTGCGTTGCAGGCCCGGTCTCCTGTCACAGCTGGACGGACAACAACGCGTACCCACAGGATTTCCTGTATCTCCCTCCTGCCGAGCGGGGGTAACTGAGGCTGCGATCAACACCCAGACGAGGCGGTGAGAAGTGCGAAGTATCCCGACCAGAGCCTAGCTGAGAGGGCAAGATCCGAGGTATACAGAGGCCCACCAGTTTCCGAAGTTTCCGAAGTTTCGAGTCGAGTCCAGTCCGGTTCAAGTTCAGTTCCGTTCCGAGGCCTTCCGTTCCGAGCTACCCGGTGAGTACCATTATCGGGGAGGCGTTCTGACGTGCACATAGGTTGTGCCGGTCAAGACGGGTTTGGGTACACAAATCCGGTCTGCACTGTTTCAGCAGTGTATCTGTACTGTTTAGCAGTATATCAAGTATGTCTAATATATAATTCAGAATTACCTAGTTAGTATCGAGTATTATGCTTAGGGACTAGTTCCCTAATTGGCCATCATTGTCTATTTTGTTTAAAATGTTAAAATGTTAAAATGTTTTAAATACGTTCTGTATATTGTGGTGTGAATGACTGTTCATTATTGTGTTTTATGGTATTAAACGTGTTCAAACTTAGGTATCAGATCAGTTCTCAAATATGCCGCTCTTTTCGAAATTAAGACAGATCACAACTAGAAAAGGGGTACTCGAAGAAGCTGTTCCCATTCCTCCTAGGGACACTCCAGGGTACTTCATGTATCATAAACATGGCCTAGACGCCATATTATTTCTTGATCTATGGGTAGACTACACCAAGGAATTACCAGAAAGTCAGAGGTGGCCCGCAGCTGGGACCTGGGATGCAGATTGCATCGTGAAAGTAGAGGAAGAATTATGGAAAAGGAAAGCTAGACAGTCACAGAAAGACGCCATTGAATTATGGCGTAAAGAATCGTATAGACGTACAGAAAAAGCACGTAGACAGGAAGAGAAGAGTAAGGAGAATTCAAATAAAGTTCGAGAAAGTGTATTAATTGAAGAAGGTACTCGAGTAAAGTCAGAACAAACAGACAGACAAAGAAATGCCCTTGTGAATGGTATGTATCCTCTTCTGGCCGAAGGACTACCTAAGGCTACCCCGGAGATACCAAGAGACTTGCCACCCCCATTGTTTCCGATAAAAGCACATCCCAAAGGGCATCCCAGAACAGCAGAAGATGTTTTTCTTTCCTCTTATTTAGACGACGCAGCTCCCGAGTATGCTAATGCTGCGCCACATAGACCGTCTGCCGAGGGGGCTCAACGCCAAGACCCTCCTTCGTCTGTACCTCTGCAACAGCAAACTCCGACACAAGTTCCGGCAAGCACATCTGTTTCTACATCCGCATCCACACCTATGGTTGCTATATCACGTTCAACGAATCCTTTCACATCCAGCACCCCAGGTGGTGCTACCGGAGGTACATCAAGCATTTTTTCTACGCCACCCAGAACAAATAAACTTTCCTTTCAAGAATTAGCCCACCAACGTACGCCCAAGCTAGTAACTCCCAGCACGCTCAAGGAACTTCTAATAGACTGTAGATATGACCCTGTACCCGGAAAAGGGGACGAAATGATGCTGGCATCATTACGTATCCGACGAGCTGCAATATATTTAGGGAAGCTACCAGGAATGACTGCACATTTAGAAAATATATATCATTTTGTTCAATCAGGGCGAGACCCTGAGAGTATTAACAGAGCCATGGAGTATCAAAAGGTGGAAATACAGGGGGAACTGTTACGTTTCCTCATAAACTGTGTGATCAGAAATCAAGATCAACCAGGGGTAAATACGGAAGAAATGCAAATTCTTACCACATGGGGTAAGAATATATCAGAGGGGAGACACGATAAACGATCACGTATAGTAGCTATGAGCCGAAAGATCCGCAAAGAAATAGAACGAATACACGAGGAAAGATTGGCAGTAGACGAACCAGAACAAACCGAGGACGAGGAAGAATTAGAACTGCCCACAGGACAGTTAGAAACTATGGCCTATGTAGGTAGAGGAAGATCTTGCAATAATACTAGATGCTTTACTGATCCGATATGTCCGATACGTCCAGATAATAACAGAAAATTCCAAACTCCTATAATAAATATAAGGTCCCCCGAACATTCATTCCAAGCCGCTGACAAATTACTCCGAGAACGAAGGGGTTATCATATACTCGATTCTATGGACGAACAAGAATTAGCCAGGTCAGCCGTTCACTGGGTTGATAGTCCTGGAAAATATGGTGATGATACACTAGCACATACGTTTTTGAACCTCGCCCCAGATGAACAGCGTTTAGCTGGTATCTACATGATTCAACAACTCCTTATATTATATAAAAGCCAACACTCCGATCCTGGCCCCTTACCTGATATATTGACTGAATTACTCACGAATAAATGGAGAGGGTCCGGTACTAAGTTAATTAGAGAAATACTAGAATCTAGAAGGCAGTACACTCTTTTTGTATGTCCTGAACATGTCTCACTGCCCATCAAGGAAAGAACGACGTATTACATGGATAGACAGAATCCCTTACGCGAAGTGCACCCGATAAAGGGTGATGACAATGAGTTTAAACGTGTGTTTGTATACACACCCATATCTAAAATAGAACTATTAGAAATGAAGAAAGTGGTACCCAGTCATGATAAAGACCAAGCAGGTTTCCATCGTGAAATTAAAGATATGTTACTCATGGGAGAATATACCTACCCCGACATTATGACAATATTGAAGGTATTAATGCCTGCGGGCATTTACGAAAAACTCAAGGAAAAGGATTGGGAGGTGGGAGACCAGAAGATAGATTGGACAGCATTAGAAAACGAAGAAAAAGCTCGAGGTCCAGGTTCAGGGCTCGGGGACAAGATCAAAGCACTACCAGGTTTACTAGTACAGGTACTGCCACGTTTATTAACTACGAAAAAGGAAGACTGGGGTGCAATATCAGCCTGTAAACAGAAATCAGATGAAGACACTAGTGATTTCTATTCCCGATTTGAGAAATGTTTTGGTATAAATAGTGGAATAAAAGCAAGTAGCGAGTCGTATCCACATCTGTTTGTGACAAAGTTAGTTGAAAATGCCTTGCCCCAAGTTAAGAATAGAGTATTGAAGTTCGAGAGTACCTGGCAAGGTAACACTCCGTCACAAATGTTACAAATGCTACAGTACCATCACAATAGAATTAGAGAAGAACAAGAACATGAACATAGACGCATGAAAGACACGAAAATGAAAATGCTAGTTTCCCAGACAGTGCCAGTTGACGGTCATAAGAAGGGTATAACACAGTCCAGCGGTTCAACAGGTCCTGTGAAAGGGACGTGCAACTATTGTAAACAGCCAGGTCATTATGTACACGATTGTCCAGTTTTAAAACATAATATTGCCATAGGTAACGCAAAAGAAAGACCACGACCAATTAGACAGGATCAGAACCAACAAGGAGCTCCGCAGCATGCACAGGCCATGCCAGCTCCGCAACAGTCTATGCCAGTTCCGCCATCGCAGCCTATTGCTGCCACACAAACAACGACCCGACAGATGTATCAGACCGCACAGTATGACTATCCTGATTATCAACGATACTCATGAAACAGCCTAGAGAGGGAAGTTGGCTTACCCCTTATTGAGGTCCCTGTAGATCAAGAAGGACCTTATGTACACAGTGAACTATTAGGCCAAGATAGAAAATTCTTACTTGATACAGGGGCAAGCCGAACAACAATAAAACGTAGTGAAGTTCCAGGGGCACCCCTCTCAGGCACACAGAATATTTCCCTTGGTTTTTCAGGAAAACCTATCATTAATGAAGTATCACAGCCTCTTCCACTTATGATCGGTCCCTTGACACGAACTACAGATTTATTACTTACTAAATCATGTCCAGAAAACTTGTTAGGCATAAAAACTTTGAAAGCTCTAGGAGCTATTATATGTTGTTCTCCAGAAGGAGTAAGATTATTTTTACGTGATTTCAAAGGGCACTACGTGTCCCGAGACATGGATCACCGACTACAGACCTTACCGACACATTTATGGGCGCAAGGCCCTACAGATGTTGGTTGCATGAACATTACACCATATCAAGTCACACTAAAGGCAGGAGTGGTACTTCCACGAATGCGACAATACAAGTTACCCCCAGATGCTGTAGTGGCTTTACTACAAATCATTGACGAGCTTATTACCCAAGGAGTGGTTGTGGAAACTGACTCCAATGTATGTAATTCACCGATAATTCCGATTCTTAAACGAACCGATCCAACAGCCCCGCCAGTATATCGATTGGTTATTGATCTGCGCGAATTAAATAAATGCATAGTACCACAATACCCCGTAGTCCCAGACATTTCTTCATTACTGACAGCCATTGATTCCGAAGCAACATTCTTTACTGTAATTGATCTCAAGAATGCCTTTTTCAGCGTCCCAATAGATCCGGAAAGCCAATACTTGTTCGGATTTAGTTTAAATGGACGAAGCTTTAAATTCACACGCGCACCTCAAGGATTTACAGAAAGCCCCAGCATTTATAGCCAAGCACTGAAACGAGAACTCGACAGTATCCACATGCCAGTCAACACTGCCCTGCTTCAATATGTCGATGATCTGTTGATCACCGCCAGAAGCGAACCTGAATGTGAGAAAGCCTCACTGACGGTATTACAATTTTTGGCCGAAAAGGGGCACAAGGTGTCCCCTTCTAAGCTGCAATTCTGTGTCCAGCGAGTTGTTTACCTTGGTCACTCGCTGTCCAAGGAGGGAAGGCAGCTTACACCAGACCGCATCCAGCTAATTGCTAATATGCCAATACCCAAGACACAAAAGGAGGTGCGGGCTTTCATAGGCCTCACTTCATATTGTAGGCAGTGGATCCCTCAGTATGCATTTCTAGCAAAACCACTCATTCAATTGACAACACAGGAGGCAGCCACATCGACTGTTCTCCCTTGGACTCAGGAACATACACAAGCTTTTGAAAGCCTAAAGAAAGCCTTATGCCAAGCACCTGTTTTAGCAACACCATGTTACAATAAACAGTTTACACTCTTCGTTACAGAACGCGAAGGTACTGCCTTGTCAGTACTTACACAGGAACAAGCAGGATCACACAAACCATGTGCTTATTTTTCTAGTACATTAGATCCCGTAGCTCAGGCTTTGCCTGCGTGCCTGAAATCAGTGGCAGCAACAGCTTTAGCAATCAGACAAAGCGATGCCATAGTATTAGGACATCCATTGACAGTACAAGTACCACATGCAGTAGAGGTTCTCTTGAACCGCACACAAACACAACACTTGACTATAGCACGACTTACTGGTTACGAATTAACATTGTTTCAGCCACATATAGAAATCAGACGTTGTAGTACATTGAATCCTGCCACACTGTTACCTGTAAATGGAACAGACCCACTTGCACATGATTGTATTGAAGTTATCACTATCACGACGAAACCCAGACAAGATTTGACAGACGTCCCATTGTCAGACCCAGACCTGACGTTGTATGTAGATGGTTCATGTATGAGAACAAGTACAGGAGAGCTAGTGGCCGCTTACGCAGTCACAACAGACACTGAAATCATTGAAACAAATTGCATAAATACCTTGTCCGCTCAAGCAGCAGAGCTCATCGCTCTGACACAAGCCTGTATTCAAGCCACAAATAAAAAAGTCAACATATACACTGATTCACGTTATGCATTCGGAGTTGTACATGACTTCGGCGTGCTGTGGCGAGAGAGAGGTTATTTAACTTCTCACGGTGCCCACATTCAGCACGGACCCCTTATTCATGCCTTATTAGATGCAATACATCTACCCACTGCAATATCAATTATGAAATGTAAAGCTCATACGAAAGTTACTGATATCATTTCTCAAGGCAATGATCTAGCTGACAGAACAGCTAAACAGACTGCTCAAACTCAAACATCCGACATGACAAAGACAATAGTCCCGACACCAACATATTGCATGACGGTTAAGGATCCCGCTCTTGACGTAATTGACATACAGACACATGCTACACCAGACGAAATAAAGAAATGGACTGAATTAGGAGGGATCCAAACGGATCAAGGATGGATGACGAAGGAAAAATCTGTGTGGTTCCTTCCTGATTCAATGGTTCAAGTCGTTATTAACACTGTACATAGTCCAGCACATCTAGGAGAAAAAGCTATGCTAGACAGCATCCAACACATTTGGTTCAACAAACATTTACGAGCAGCAGCTAAACAAAAAGTCCGTACCTGTATGATCTGTTGTCAGTTTAACCCAGGTAAAAGCATTCCCGTAGAACAGGGTGGATTTCAGCCTCCTGATCACCCTTTTGAAGTCCTCCAGATGGATTATATCCAGATGGAACGATGTCGAGGATTCAAATATGTTCTCGTAGTTGTCTGTGCTCTTTCCCGTTGGACAGAGGCATACCCGGTTTCAGATTACACTGCCCCGACTACTGCCAAACAGTTAGTTCGAGAATTCTTCCCACGGTACGGTTTACCACGTGTTGTCTACTCAGATAACGGCCAGCCGTTCTCATCCGAACTAATGAAACACGTTTCACTTTTGTTAGGTTATCAGTGGAAATTTCACTGTGTCCGACACCCCGAGGCAGCAGGTCTCGTGGAAAGACATAACCAGACCCTGAAAATTAGATTGTCCAAAATATGCAGAGAGAAGGGTGTCGACTGGGTAGTAGCCTTACCCGTTGCACTCTTTTACATGAGAATGGTAGCACACTCTCGAACAGGGCTATCCCCGTATGAGGTGATCTTCGGTAGACCACCAAATATGTGGGGGACGCCTATACCACGCAAAATAACTGATATTGACTGTAATATGCTGACAGATTACTTGGCTTCCTTGATGTCTGCACTACAATCTTGTCGTTCACAGGTAGCTGCAGCCTTTCCTGACAACACCGAGGTGAAACCCCATGACGTACTTCCAGGGGATTTAGTTCTAGTGAGGAACTTTGATCGGAAGTCTCAGCTGGATCCTAGGTGGAAGTCGCCTCAGCTCGTACTGCTAACGACGAGGACAGCCGTAAAGATCGAAGGACGGAAAGGCTGGATACATTCAAGTCATATCAAGAAATTTCATGGACTCCCGTCAGACGTAAACGACACACCTTGCGTGTCTTCCCCGATTGACTCTAAACTTCCTTTGGTTGAACTGAGTAGCCATGAACAATACAAACTAAAACTCAGGTCTAACCAGTCAGGCAATTTGATTGTTTAAGTCCTCTCCAAGGTGAAGCGGTCGAATTTGTCACTGACATGTATCCCTTAGACCTGTATAGAGAAAGAAACAGAAGGATAAAGCTGAAACGACATGCGTACTGTAAATCACTGCGTAGTCATTGCACAGTGACGTTATTAATTCTGTTTTCCTTAAGTCTTTTAGTAATTACTGCAAGTATATTGTTGCACACATATTATCCTATTTCTAGACATGTTTATAATGTTACTGCTGAACATTCTTTTAGTGAATTACCTCCGCATGAATTGTCCTATAGATTTGCGCTGCGCAATAACACTTTTATTAGTATGTTACATCATTCCCATCAGGTTAGCAATGCTACAAATTGTTGGATATGTGGTCGACTCCCTCCCTATCAGAACTATAAAGGAATTCTACCTCTCTTTCCATACCCGTTCACACACAACGGCTCCTGTGGAGCATGGTTTAGTTTAATTAATTCCCTAGATTCGAATTCTGCAGTTTACCAGAAAAACGGGGTATGGGGAAATCTGAACTTAGTTTTACTCAAAGTCTGTCACCCCAACAAGGAGGGACTTCCCAAAAGAACAGGAACTGATCTAGAAAATGAAGTATATGGATTAGGTAATTTTACGCTCAATCTCATGATCTTGAATGTCGAATCCGAAGCTACTCCAATTTTGCCCGCCATGTCAGTATTTCCAGTTAAAGGTGAATTATGTGTAAGAAAGAATGGTTCCATACATATGGGCCATAGTAGATGCACCACTGTAATAGAATTTAGTGATCAAGGCAAGTCTACATTTAGAGCTTCCCGCCATTCCTACTTCATATGTGGTCAGACAGCATACATACGTTTGCCACTAGATTGGGATGGTACCTGCTACATCGGATTCCTTTTGCCACCTGTTTTCCTAGCTCCTCCTGATTATCACAGAAATACTCATTTAGTACACAATAGAGAAAGGAGAGATCTCCCAATAGTCGATTATACTGAGACCGCATGGGAAAAATACACAGATTTCAATAAAGGTCTCTTTCCCTATATAGGTACAGTTACCAATAGTAAGCTGATACGTAGATTAACTAGAACACTTGAAGCAGTAGTGAACGAAACTATTTCCGCCTTAGGCAATTTAACAGAAGAGCAGTCTGCTATGCGGATTGTTGTGCTTCAAAATCGTCTTGTCCTTGACGTCATCCTGGCCGATAGGGGCGGAGCTTGTAGGGTCATCGGATCAAGTTGTTGCATTTTCATACCAGAAAATTCGCCATCTGTATATAAAGCCATAACTCGCCTTCATAAGATTGTAAGCCAGATACACCAGAATCCAGGCACCTGGACTTGGTCCGGTTGGTTTTGGAGTGTATTATCTACCTTTGGATGGAAGGTCCTATCCTTCCTAGGTATTGGCTTCCTCATATTATTCAGTTGCTGTCTATGTCTACAATGTGGACCAGCGATCTGTGGTCTGTGTGCCACATCGTGTATTCCACCACCAAGATTTCATTCATCACGGAAGAAGAAAGAAGAACAAATGATGCTATATGAACAGATCGATGGATTAATGAAGATTGATATCTCTTGACGGGCAAGTAGGGGACAAGGAGGGAATGTGGAAATATGGATTTTTATGGTCAGTTATGTCCCCTATCTTGGACCCCAACGGTTTCATGTATAAATCACAAGTACATGTATGATCCCTCCAGTTCCAGTTATGAAGACGCAAACACATGTGCGTCCACCGCCAACATGTCCTCTTTCAGATCCGCCATGAATGGGCCGGATATTCCATTCCTAAGTATGAAAGGCCACCGGCTTTATATGGTTCACTTATGCCATTTTACAGTCCAGGCAAGTAGGCCCTGATTCTGCCATCAAGCTTTTCCTGCCTTCTGCCTCTGAAAGCTCCAGTCTGAGCTCGCATCTGTATCCATGAACTTTGTCCTCATTCTCTGCGCAGCTAACGGTGCCTGACATCAGCCTGTTGCCTGCCAAAAACTGTATTTCACCTTCGAAATTATCTGCTCCGCTCCCTACCCAATGCATTCCTGTCTAGTAGTTTAAGTAAACATTCTTCCAGCTACCGAGCAAAGGGCCCAGCTTCTCTGTCTTTATGCAAGTAATTCATAGCCCTGTCACTATGGAAGATTCCTGCCCTCGCATCTAGTGTAGACACTTAGACGCTTGTACACGCACTAACAGTCAGTATAGTCAGTATAGAATAAGATTCTACTCCAAGAAGGCCTCTCTTTTGGATAACACAGTTCTTTAAACATAGGATGTTAGATATGATTTGGGATTAGGTTGACTTGACTCTCCAGACTTCTGTCGCCACATGTAGAGCTAAATGTCAAGTCCCCTTCACCCCCTAGTTGCACGTCAATCACACGTCATGCTGCTGCGCGCGCATTTCTGCCAAGTATTTCTGCTGACATTGCGAAATTCTTTCATGGAACCACCCTATTATGACATCATACCTGATGACGTTCTCTAGTTACGCCCAGTTACACCCACTTTTGCTACGCATGTATGTTTTATCTTTACTATCAATTGTTACGCCTCCTGCATTTGCTTCACTGTAATGCCTATTGTATAAAAATGATTACTTATCAATAAAGTACGGTCTTCACTTCCTGAACCTTCGTGGTGATGGAATCTGGAGCTCATCGATTTAAATTGATTATGGAATAAAGCCCGTTCCGAACCTCTAATACCACGGATTCTGCCTCTTATTTTTACTGAGCTATTGTTATAGATTTTCCGCATCAAATTAAGTTCCGGTAATTAAATTATTTACCACATAAATGGCGCCCGAACAGGGACACTTTCTCATCTCACGCGCCGGTGGTGCGTTGCAGGCCCGGTCTCCTGTCACAGCTGGACGGACAACAACGCGTACCCACAGGATTTCCTGTATCTCCCTCCTGCCGAGCGGGGGTAACTGAGGCTGCGATCAACACCCAGACGAGGCGGTGAGAAGTGCGAAGTATCCCGACCAGAGCCTAGCTGAGAGGGCAAGATCCGAGGTATACAGAGGCCCACCAGTTTCCGAAGTTTCCGAAGTTTCGAGTCGAGTCCAGTCCGGTTCAAGTTCAGTTCCGTTCCGAGGCCTTCCGTTCCGAGCTACCCGGTGAGTACCATTATCGGGGAGGCGTTCTGACGTGCACATAGGTTGTGCCGGTCAAGACGGGTTTGGGTACACAAATCCGGTCTGCACTGTTTCAGCAGTGTATCTGTACTGTTTAGCAGTATATCAAGTATGTCTAATATATAATTCAGAATTACCTAGTTAGTATCGAGTATTATGCTTAGGGACTAGTTCCCTAATTGGCCATCATTGTCTATTTTGTTTAAAATGTTAAAATGTTAAAATGTTTTAAATACGTTCTGTATATTGTGGTGTGAATGACTGTTCATTATTGTGTTTTATGGTATTAAACGTGTTCAAACTTAGGTATCAGATCAGTTCTCAAATATGCCGCTCTTTTCGAAATTAAGACAGATCACAACTAGAAAAGGGGTACTCGAAGAAGCTGTTCCCATTCCTCCTAGGGACACTCCAGGGTACTTCATGTATCATAAACATGGCCTAGACGCCATATTATTTCTTGATCTATGGGTAGACTACACCAAGGAATTACCAGAAAGTCAGAGGTGGCCCGCAGCTGGGACCTGGGATGCAGATTGCATCGTGAAAGTAGAGGAAGAATTATGGAAAAGGAAAGCTAGACAGTCACAGAAAGACGCCATTGAATTATGGCGTAAAGAATCGTATAGACGTACAGAAAAAGCACGTAGACAGGAAGAGAAGAGTAAGGAGAATTCAAATAAAGTTCGAGAAAGTGTATTAATTGAAGAAGGTACTCGAGTAAAGTCAGAACAAACAGACAGACAAAGAAATGCCCTTGTGAATGGTATGTATCCTCTTCTGGCCGAAGGACTACCTAAGGCTACCCCGGAGATACCAAGAGACTTGCCACCCCCATTGTTTCCGATAAAAGCACATCCCAAAGGGCATCCCAGAACAGCAGAAGATGTTTTTCTTTCCTCTTATTTAGACGACGCAGCTCCCGAGTATGCTAATGCTGCGCCACATAGACCGTCTGCCGAGGGGGCTCAACGCCAAGACCCTCCTTCGTCTGTACCTCTGCAACAGCAAACTCCGACACAAGTTCCGGCAAGCACATCTGTTTCTACATCCGCATCCACACCTATGGTTGCTATATCACGTTCAACGAATCCTTTCACATCCAGCACCCCAGGTGGTGCTACCGGAGGTACATCAAGCATTTTTTCTACGCCACCCAGAACAAATAAACTTTCCTTTCAAGAATTAGCCCACCAACGTACGCCCAAGCTAGTAACTCCCAGCACGCTCAAGGAACTTCTAATAGACTGTAGATATGACCCTGTACCCGGAAAAGGGGACGAAATGATGCTGGCATCATTACGTATCCGACGAGCTGCAATATATTTAGGGAAGCTACCAGGAATGACTGCACATTTAGAAAATATATATCATTTTGTTCAATCAGGGCGAGACCCTGAGAGTATTAACAGAGCCATGGAGTATCAAAAGGTGGAAATACAGGGGGAACTGTTACGTTTCCTCATAAACTGTGTGATCAGAAATCAAGATCAACCAGGGGTAAATACGGAAGAAATGCAAATTCTTACCACATGGGGTAAGAATATATCAGAGGGGAGACACGATAAACGATCATGTATAGTAGCTATGAGCCGAAAGATCCGCAAAGAAATAGAACGAATACACGAGGAAAGATTGGCAGTAGACGAACCAGAACAAACCGAGGACGAGGAAGAATTAGAACTGCCCACAGGACAGTTAGAAACTATGGCCTATGTAGGTAGAGGAAGATCTTGCAATAATACTAGATGCTTTACTGATCCGATATGTCCGATACGTCCAGATAATAACAGAAAATTCCAAACTCCTATAATAAATATAAGGTCCCCCGAACATTCATTCCAAGCCGCTGACAAATTACTCCGAGAACGAAGGGGTTATCATATACTCGATTCTATGGACGAACAAGAATTAGCCAGGTCAGCCGTTCACTGGGTTGATAGTCCTGGAAAATATGGTGATGATACACTAGCACATACGTTTTTGAACCTCGCCCCAGATGAACAGCGTTTAGCTGGTATCTACATGATTCAACAACTCCTTATATTATATAAAAGCCAACACTCCGATCCTGGCCCCTTACCTGATATATTGACTGAATTACTCACGAATAAATGGAGAGGGTCCGGTACTAAGTTAATTAGAGAAATACTAGAATCTAGAAGGCAGTACACTCTTTTTGTATGTCCTGAACATGTCTCACTGCCCATCAAGGAAAGAACGACGTATTACATGGATAGACAGAATCCCTTACGCGAAGTGCACCCGATAAAGGGTGATGACAATGAGTTTAAACGTGTGTTTGTATACACACCCATATCTAAAATAGAACTATTAGAAATGAAGAAAGTGGTACCCAGTCATGATAAAGACCAAGCAGGTTTCCATCGTGAAATTAAAGATATGTTACTCATGGGAGAATATACCTACCCCGACATTATGACAATATTGAAGGTATTAATGCCTGCGGGCATTTACGAAAAACTCAAGGAAAAGGATTGGGAGGTGGGAGACCAGAAGATAGATTGGACAGCATTAGAAAACGAAGAAAAAGCTCGAGGTCCAGGTTCAGGGCTCGGGGACAAGATCAAAGCACTACCAGGTTTACTAGTACAGGTACTGCCACGTTTATTAACTACGAAAAAGGAAGACTGGGGTGCAATATCAGCCTGTAAACAGAAATCAGATGAAGACACTAGTGATTTCTATTCCCGATTTGAGAAATGTTTTGGTATAAATAGTGGAATAAAAGCAAGTAGCGAGTCGTATCCACATCTGTTTGTGACAAAGTTAGTTGAAAATGCCTTGCCCCAAGTTAAGAATAGAGTATTGAAGTTCGAGAGTACCTGGCAAGGTAACACTCCGTCACAAATGTTACAAATGCTACAGTACCATCACAATAGAATTAGAGAAGAACAAGAACATGAACATAGACGCATGAAAGACACGAAAATGAAAATGCTAGTTTCCCAGACAGTGCCAGTTGACGGTCATAAGAAGGGTATAACACAGTCCAGCGGTTCAACAGGTCCTGTGAAAGGGACGTGCAACTATTGTAAACAGCCAGGTCATTATGTACACGATTGTCCAGTTTTAAAACATAATATTGCCATAGGTAACGCAAAAGAAAGACCACGACCAATTAGACAGGATCAGAACCAACAAGGAGCTCCGCAGCATGCACAGGCCATGCCAGCTCCGCAACAGTCTATGCCAGTTCCGCCATCGCAGCCTATTGCTGCCACACAAACAACGACCCGACAGATGTATCAGACCGCACAGTATGACTATCCTGATTATCAACGATACTCATGAAACAGCCTAGAGAGGGAAGTTGGCTTACCCCTTATTGAGGTCCCTGTAGATCAAGAAGGACCTTATGTACACAGTGAACTATTAGGCCAAGATAGAAAATTCTTACTTGATACAGGGGCAAGCCGAACAACAATAAAACGTAGTGAAGTTCCAGGGGCACCCCTCTCAGGCACACAGAATATTTCCCTTGGTTTTTCAGGAAAACCTATCATTAATGAAGTATCACAGCCTCTTCCACTTATGATCGGTCCCTTGACACGAACTACAGATTTATTACTTACTAAATCATGTCCAGAAAACTTGTTAGGCATAAAAACTTTGAAAGCTCTAGGAGCTATTATATGTTGTTCTCCAGAAGGAGTAAGATTATTTTTACGTGATTTCAAAGGGCACTACGTGTCCCGAGACATGGATCACCGACTACAGACCTTACCGACACATTTATGGGCGCAAGGCCCTACAGATGTTGGTTGCATGAACATTACACCATATCAAGTCACACTAAAGGCAGGAGTGGTACTTCCACGAATGCGACAATACAAGTTACCCCCAGATGCTGTAGTGGCTTTACTACAAATCATTGACGAGCTTATTACCCAAGGAGTGGTTGTGGAAACTGACTCCAATGTATGTAATTCACCGATAATTCCGATTCTTAAACGAACCGATCCAACAGCCCCGCCAGTATATCGATTGGTTATTGATCTGCGCGAATTAAATAAATGCATAGTACCACAATACCCCGTAGTCCCAGACATTTCTTCATTACTGACAGCCATTGATTCCGAAGCAACATTCTTTACTGTAATTGATCTCAAGAATGCCTTTTTCAGCGTCCCAATAGATCCGGAAAGCCAATACTTGTTCGGATTTAGTTTAAATGGACGAAGCTTTAAATTCACACGCGCACCTCAAGGATTTACAGAAAGCCCCAGCATTTATAGCCAAGCACTGAAACGAGAACTCGACAGTATCCACATGCCAGTCAACACTGCCCTGCTTCAATATGTCGATGATCTGTTGATCACCGCCAGAAGCGAACCTGAATGTGAGAAAGCCTCACTGACGGTATTACAATTTTTGGCCGAAAAGGGGCACAAGGTGTCCCCTTCTAAGCTGCAATTCTGTGTCCAGCGAGTTGTTTACCTTGGTCACTCGCTGTCCAAGGAGGGAAGGCAGCTTACACCAGACCGCATCCAGCTAATTGCTAATATGCCAATACCCAAGACACAAAAGGAGGTGCGGGCTTTCATAGGCCTCACTTCATATTGTAGGCAGTGGATCCCTCAGTATGCATTTCTAGCAAAACCACTCATTCAATTGACAACACAGGAGGCAGCCACATCGACTGTTCTCCCTTGGACTCAGGAACATACACAAGCTTTTGAAAGCCTAAAGAAAGCCTTATGCCAAGCACCTGTTTTAGCAACACCATGTTACAATAAACAGTTTACACTCTTCGTTACAGAACGCGAAGGTACTGCCTTGTCAGTACTTACACAGGAACAAGCAGGATCACACAAACCATGTGCTTATTTTTCTAGTACATTAGATCCCGTAGCTCAGGCTTTGCCTGCGTGCCTGAAATCAGTGGCAGCAACAGCTTTAGCAATCAGACAAAGCGATGCCATAGTATTAGGACATCCATTGACAGTACAAGTACCACATGCAGTAGAGGTTCTCTTGAACCGCACACAAACACAACACTTGACTATAGCACGACTTACTGGTTACGAATTAACATTGTTTCAGCCACATATAGAAATCAGACGTTGTAGTACATTGAATCCTGCCACACTGTTACCTGTAAATGGAACAGACCCACTTGCACATGATTGTATTGAAGTTATCACTATCACGACGAAACCCAGACAAGATTTGACAGACGTCCCATTGTCAGACCCAGACCTGACGTTGTATGTAGATGGTTCATGTATGAGAACAAGTACAGGAGAGCTAGTGGCCGCTTACGCAGTCACAACAGACACTGAAATCATTGAAACAAATTGCATAAATACCTTGTCCGCTCAAGCAGCAGAGCTCATCGCTCTGACACAAGCCTGTATTCAAGCCACAAATAAAAAAGTCAACATATACACTGATTCACGTTATGCATTCGGAGTTGTACATGACTTCGGCGTGCTGTGGCGAGAGAGAGGTTATTTAACTTCTCACGGTGCCCACATTCAGCACGGACCCCTTATTCATGCCTTATTAGATGCAATACATCTACCCACTGCAATATCAATTATGAAATGTAAAGCTCATACGAAAGTTACTGATATCATTTCTCAAGGCAATGATCTAGCTGACAGAACAGCTAAACAGACTGCTCAAACTCAAACATCCGACATGACAAAGACAATAGTCCCGACACCAACATATTGCATGACGGTTAAGGATCCCGCTCTTGACGTAATTGACATACAGACACATGCTACACCAGACGAAATAAAGAAATGGACTGAATTAGGAGGGATCCAAACGGATCAAGGATGGATGACGAAGGAAAAATCTGTGTGGTTCCTTCCTGATTCAATGGTTCAAGTCGTTATTAACACTGTACATAGTCCAGCACATCTAGGAGAAAAAGCTATGCTAGACAGCATCCAACACATTTGGTTCAACAAACATTTACGAGCAGCAGCTAAACAAAAAGTCCGTACCTGTATGATCTGTTGTCAGTTTAACCCAGGTAAAAGCATTCCCGTAGAACAGGGTGGATTTCAGCCTCCTGATCACCCTTTTGAAGTCCTCCAGATGGATTATATCCAGATGGAACGATGTCGAGGATTCAAATATGTTCTCGTAGTTGTCTGTGCTCTTTCCCGTTGGACAGAGGCATACCCGGTTTCAGATTACACTGCCCCGACTACTGCCAAACAGTTAGTTCGAGAATTCTTCCCACGGTACGGTTTACCACGTGTTGTCTACTCAGATAACGGCCAGCCGTTCTCATCCGAACTAATGAAACACGTTTCACTTTTGTTAGGTTATCAGTGGAAATTTCACTGTGTCCGACACCCCGAGGCAGCAGGTCTCGTGGAAAGACATAACCAGACCCTGAAAATTAGATTGTCCAAAATATGCAGAGAGAGGGGTGTCGACTGGGTAGTAGCCTTACCCGTTGCACTCTTTTACATGAGAATGGTAGCACACTCTCGAACAGGGCTATCCCCGTATGAGGTGATCTTCGGTAGACCACCAAATATGTGGGGGACGCCTATACCACGCAAAATAACTGATATTGACTGTAATATGCTGACAGATTACTTGGCTTCCTTGATGTCTGCACTACAATCTTGTCGTTCACAGGTAGCTGCAGCCTTTCCTGACAACACCGAGGTGAAACCCCATGACGTACTTCCAGGGGATTTAGTTCTAGTGAGGAACTTTGATCGGAAGTCTCAGCTGGATCCTAGGTGGAAGTCGCCTCAGCTCGTACTGCTAACGACGAGGACAGCCGTAAAGATCGAAGGACGGAAAGGCTGGATACATTCAAGTCATATCAAGAAATTTCATGGACTCCCGTCAGACGTAAACGACACACCTTGCGTGTCTTCCCCGATTGACTCTAAACTTCCTTTGGTTGAACTGAGTAGCCATGAACAATACAAACTAAAACTCAGGTCTAACCAGTCAGGCAATTTGATTGTTTAAGTCCTCTCCAAGGTGAAGCGGTCGAATTTGTCACTGACATGTATCCCTTAGACCTGTATAGAGAAAGAAACAGAAGGATAAAGCTGAAACGACATGCGTACTGTAAATCACTGCGTAGTCATTGCACAGTGACGTTATTAATTCTGTTTTCCTTAAGTCTTTTAGTAATTACTGCAAGTATATTGTTGCACACATATTATCCTATTTCTAGACATGTTTATAATGTTACTGCTGAACATTCTTTTAGTGAATTACCTCCGCATGAATTGTCCTATAGATTTGCGCTGCGCAATAACACTTTTATTAGTATGTTACATCATTCCCATCAGGTTAGCAATGCTACAAATTGTTGGATATGTGGTCGACTCCCTCCCTATCAGAACTATAAAGGAATTCTACCTCTCTTTCCATACCCGTTCACACACAACGGCTCCTGTGGAGCATGGTTTAGTTTAATTAATTCCCTAGATTCGAATTCTGCAGTTTACCAGAAAAACGGGGTATGGGGAAATCTGAACTTAGTTTTACTCAAAGTCTGTCACCCCAACAAGGAGGGACTTCCCAAAAGAACAGGAACTGATCTAGAAAATGAAGTATATGGATTAGGTAATTTTACGCTCAATCTCATGATCTTGAATGTCGAATCCGAAGCTACTCCAATTTTGCCCGCCATGTCAGTATTTCCAGTTAAAGGTGAATTATGTGTAAGAAAGAATGGTTCCATACATATGGGCCATAGTAGATGCACCACTGTAATAGAATTTAGTGATCAAGGCAAGTCTACATTTAGAGCTTCCCGCCATTCCTACTTCATATGTGGTCAGACAGCATACATACGTTTGCCACTAGATTGGGATGGTACCTGCTACATCGGATTCCTTTTGCCACCTGTTTTCCTAGCTCCTCCTGATTATCACAGAAATACTCATTTAGTACACAATAGAGAAAGGAGAGATCTCCCAATAGTCGATTATACTGAGACCGCATGGGAAAAATACACAGATTTCAATAAAGGTCTCTTTCCCTATATAGGTACAGTTACCAATAGTAAGCTGATACGTAGATTAACTAGAACACTTGAAGCAGTAGTGAACGAAACTATTTCCGCCTTAGGCAATTTAACAGAAGAGCAGTCTGCTATGCGGATTGTTGTGCTTCAAAATCGTCTTGTCCTTGACGTCATCCTGGCCGATAGGGGCGGAGCTTGTAGGGTCATCGGATCAAGTTGTTGCATTTTCATACCAGAAAATTCGCCATCTGTATATAAAGCCATAACTCGCCTTCATAAGATTGTAAGCCAGATACACCAGAATCCAGGCACCTGGACTTGGTCCGGTTGGTTTTGGAGTGTATTATCTACCTTTGGATGGAAGGTCCTATCCTTCCTAGGTATTGGCTTCCTCATATTATTCAGTTGCTGTCTATGTCTACAATGTGGACCAGCGATCTGTGGTCTGTGTGCCACATCGTGTATTCCACCACCAAGATTTCATTCATCACGGAAGAAGAAAGAAGAACAAATGATGCTATATGAACAGATCGATGGATTAATGAAGATTGATATCTCTTGACGGGCAAGTAGGGGACAAGGAGGGAATGTGGAAATATGGATTTTTATGGTCAGTTATGTCCCCTATCTTGGACCCCAACGGTTTCATGTATAAATCACAAGTACATGTATGATCCCTCCAGTTCCAGTTATGAAGACGCAAACACATGTGCGTCCACCGCCAACATGTCCTCTTTCAGATCCGCCATGAATGGGCCGGATATTCCATTCCTAAGTATGAAAGGCCACCGGCTTTATATGGTTCACTTATGCCATTTTACAGTCCAGGCAAGTAGGCCCTGATTCTGCCATCAAGCTTTTCCTGCCTTCTGCCTCTGAAAGCTCCAGTCTGAGCTCGCATCTGTATCCATGAACTTTGTCCTCATTCTCTGCGCAGCTAACGGTGCCTGACATCAGCCTGTTGCCTGCCAAAAACTGTATTTCACCTTCGAAATTATCTGCTCCGCTCCCTACCCAATGCATTCCTGTCTAGTAGTTTAAGTAAACATTCTTCCAGCTACCGAGCAAAGGGCCCGGCTTCTCTGTCTTTATGCAAGTAATTCATAGCCCTGTCACTATGGAAGATTCCTGCCCTCGCATCTAGTGTAGACACTTAGACGCTTGTACACGCACTAACAGTCAGTATAGTCAGTATAGAATAAGATTCTACTCCAAGAAGGCCTCTCTTTTGGATAACACAGTTCTTTAAACATAGGATGTTAGATATGATTTGGGATTAGGTTGACTTGACTCTCCAGACTTCTGTCGCCACATGTAGAGCTAAATGTCAAGTCCCCTTCACCCCCTAGTTGCACGTCAATCACACGTCATGCTGCTGCGCGCGCATTTCTGCCAAGTATTTCTGCTGACATTGCGAAATTCTTTCATGGAACCACCCTATTATGACATCATACCTGATGACGTTCTCTAGTTACGCCCAGTTACACCCACTTTTGCTACGCATGTATGTTTTATCTTTACTATCAATTGTTACGCCTCCTGCATTTGCTTCACTGTAATGCCTATTGTATAAAAATGATTACTTATCAATAAAGTACGGTCTTCACTTCCTGAACCTTCGTGGTGATGGAATCTGGAGCTCATCGATTTAAATTGATTATGGAATAAAGCCCGTTCCGAACCTCTAATACCACGGATTCTGCCTCTTATTTTTACTGAGCTATTGTTATAGATTTTCCGCATCAAATTAAGTTCCGGTAATTAAATTATTTACCACAGAGTCATCCAGCCGGTCAGAACTATACCGTAATCTCCTATCGACGGCGTTTCTGCCGTCGGGATTATGATTTTGGTTTATGAGAGTCTTTCCGTGCAGGCTTCTGACACGGAAAGGCTGTCCGAAAGTGACTTTGGGGGCCTCTAGCAGGGCCCCCTTGCCTTCGCAGCCTATGGTTGGTAGTCACATGGGTACCTACAGTACCTCCCTGTAAAACCCTGCACTGTGTGGCAGGCACCATGGTGTATCTGCCACAGGGTGCAGGGTTTTACCCACACCCCCATTTCTCTATAGGAGCCTGTTATATGGCCGGTTTATGGCCAGTATACAACTCCCATGGAGAAAAGTGAGTATGCAACTGAACAGTGTTCGGTCGCATCGTAATCAGGCGGTCGGAACCTCCTACCGGTGGTCGGTCGGTCCCAAGACCGAGAAGGTGTCGGTTGGCGGCAACTCCGACGGATATCGTAATAAGCCCCTCAATATTAAATTATTATTAATAATTACAAATATTTTACATTAAATGTAACAAACGTTTAGGCATGCGATGCAAGGGATATAGGAGTATTGGGTGGGGAAGTGCATGAATACTCAGGTATTAATATTAATTCTGGAGAATTAATATTTATATATTTTAATATCTTTTAAAAAATGTTTAATCAATTGTAACATTAACTTTCAGGCACGGATGCAATGGATCAAGGTATATTGGTTGTGAAAGTGTATTCACTTTAATGCCCAGTACTAATTTTTAAAACAATCAAACTACTCATTTTATAAACTAAATACATTTTTAAATGGAAAATTTTAACTCCTAAAACTTAGATCGTAAAAAAAAAATCCCATAACATTACAACAATATTTTTTTTGAAATTACATTTTTTTTAATTTAAATTGATAAATAACCACACCATGTTTTAAAATAAAATATTTATTTAAAAAAACAATTCTGTAAAAAAATACAATAAATTCTATAAAATAGAACTTACTTTAAAACATTTTTTTAATTATACTATAACATATTTTTTTAGAATTTTTTTTACTTTTTCCTACACTTTCCCATTGACTTCAATGAGAGAAGTTGCCCTGTTTTCCTTTTTCCTTTCAGCAATGACTTTGCGGTTGTGCGTCTCTTTCTACAGTCAGTGGAGTGTACCAGTCAAGATTGTAAGCAAGGAAGAACTGCGATCAGATAATAATGATTTTCTTTACATTTTTAAGAATATGGGTGGCCAACTTTATTGTAAGGAGAGAGGGGGCAGGTAATTTGATGTTAGACAGTACAGTATTGGTTGTTTTTGCTGTTTTTACCGCTTTTACATTCCCGTGCAGGTTGAGTTTATATGCCCACGTCAGGACGGTTGTTTTTGTTTCAACATAGGTTTAAAAAAGTTTCAAAAACAATAGTTAATACTTTTTTAAACAATTAGAAAAGGAGCCTCCACTATATGGTTTTGTTTCTGGCCCAAATTCAGGCAGTCTAGTGTTAACAAATATAACAATGATGAACAAAAAATTAGATTCAGTTGTAAGGAGTCTTAAGAATGCGTCCAGTATGCCGCTCGTAGGCGCAGAACGTGGACACTTTTTAAAGACCCTGTTTTTATGTGGTTGGAGCCGAAGGAACTCGCTGGTGGAACTAACCCTTGAAGGCTGCTCTTGACTACTCGCTGGGACTGCGATGCCCAGGGTGCCTTGCCTCGCTGTCATAGGACGCACCTGGTGCCTCTTCCCGGCCCCTCCTCCCGTCAAGCTTTCCCTACAAAACGCCTCGCGGCCCCCGCTTCGCGGGAGCCGCTCGTAGGCGCAGAACGTGGACACTTTTTAAAGACCCTGTTTTTATGTGGTTGGAGCCGAAGGAACTCGCTGGTGGAACTAACCCTTGAAGGCTGCTCTTGACTAATCGCTGGGACTGCGAGGCCCAGGGTGCCTTGCCTCGCTGTCATAGGACGCACCTGATGCCTCTTCCCGGCCCCTCCTCCCGTCAAGCTTTCCCTACAAAACGCCTCGCGGCCCCCGCTTCGCGGGAGCCGCTCGTAGGCGCAGAACGTGGACACTTTTTAAAGACCCTGTTTTTATGTGGTTGGAGCCGAAGGAACTCGCTGGTGGAACTAACCCTTGAAGGCTGCTCTTGACTACTTGCTGGGACTGCGAGGCCCAGGGTGCCTTGCCTCGCTGTCATAGGACGCACCTGGTGCCTTTTCCCGGCCCCTCCTCCCGTCAAGCTTTCCCTACAAAACGCCTCGCGGCCCCCGCTTCGCGGGAGCCGCTCGTAGGCGCAGAACGTGGACACTTTTTAAAGACCCTGTTTTTATGTGGTTGGAGCCGAAGGAACTCGCTGGTGGAACTAACCCTTGAAGGCTGCTCTTGACTACTCGCTGGGACTGCGAGGCCCAGGGTGCCTTGCCTCGCTGTCATAGGACGCACCTGGTGCCTCTTCCCGGCCCCTCCTCCCGTCAAGCTTTCCCTACAAAACGCCTCGCGGCCCCCGCTTCGCGGGAGCCGCTCGTAGGCGCAGAACGTGGACACTTTTTAAAGACCCTGTTTTTATGTGGTTGGAGCCGAAGGAACTCGCTGGTGGAACTAACCCTTGAAGGCTGCTCTTGACTACTCGCTGGGACTGCGAGGCCCAGGGTGCCTTGCCTCGCTGTCATAGGACGCACCTGGTGCCTCTTCCCGGCCCCTCCTCCTCCCGCTATTTGACTCACGCCCCTCATCGCGTGAGCGGGACGCGTGCGGGGCGCAGACTGGGGCGAAGCCTGGGCAAAGGGTGGGCCGTCTGAGGCCGTCCGAGGACGATCGTGGACGGGACGGGCCACCTCTCTAACAATCCTTCTACGGTGAGAGCATTTATCACACACTGTTTGAAATCTTCGCTCGTTGCGGACATTGACTCACTCTGTATAGTTGAACTCTATTGGTATCTTCTCGCTGTAGCTTTACCGCATCATACAATCATGTCACAAAGCGCCGATAAGTCGCGTACTCTAACTGTAAACACTTCTAAAGGCCCAGTATCCGGAACTATCGATCAATTCTTCAAGCGCGTGACTACTGTTTTGGAGAAGGAGATAGCGGATACGGAAAAACGACTATCTTTAGACCTGCTAACAGGCAAGCGTTCTTCATTGGGCACAATTGGTAAAATCCCTTCTCCAGAGGCGGCGAATGTGGGCATTGGAATTTCTAGTTCCTACTCGACGCCTGGAACAACTAAAAACATGTCTTATGTTAATCCCCCTGGCTTGGTTCCCCAGCCCACTGATAATATAAGCAGACTTACCTTATCGGGGCTATCAGATTCACCCAATCTAGTTATCTCTCCCCCCCCCAGTGGTAAATAGACAACTAGTAAGAAAGAGACGAGGTATACTCACTAGACCACTCTTGACTAAAAAGAAAAAGGCCAAACCTCTTACCCAAAAGCCGAATCATTTAGGTTCCGTAGTAACAAACACTCCTCTTCCAAGCACGAGCACCCCAGGATTGTCACCCAGTCCGGATATTTTGACCGACCTACTTGCTAAACTAGAGATTATGGTCAAATCCCTTTTACTTCCTCTTCTTGAAAGGTCTAGATTAATAACCCTTCACCTAGAGGATTTAAGTAAACAAATGGAAAGGAACAATCTAGTTATATCCGAATTCACAAATACCCAGATCAAAAATAATATGAAGGAACAAGTTCTCCTTCCTCCTCCCGTGATAGCGCGATCCACCATCGACGATCACTCGACAAAATCGCGCATCACTTCGGGGGTAAATTCTGCGGATACACCATCCAATAATACCGCAGATCTAGGTAGGAAACATCACGCAACAAATAGCAAAGAATCAGAAGGGGACAACAAGGCGGGTAATAGACAGAAATCTGCTATTCAACGAGACACCGAAGAACAAAAAAATAAAAATAGAAATCATTCTTCGGTAACACCTATTATGAAGAAAAAAGATATAATAGATCAAGAGAAGTGTGAATGGTCAACCCGGCCTCAATATATCCCAGTAAGCAGAAGAGTGGATCTACCCCCCGAATCAGCCCCATATACAGTTAATATGACAGGGGTTCCAGAATTAATAGCAGGTGCAAGGGAGGACTTCTATGCGCTAAAAAAGAAAACCATGCATTGGTTGAACCAAAATAGACCCCTCCCAGCACACATAAATGGGGAAATTCTTATGGTGAGACGTACATGTTGGGTAGGAACTAGACCGAAAGATAAGAAGGGGGATGTGATAATTATAAACTTTAGAGATCACAGAGCGGTCAGATGCATAGGTGATTGGTATGAGGCTAGAGGGGAGGTTGCAATTGCTACACACTTGGTTAACTATTTTTACCCTAGAGAACTGATCTCTTACTCCAATCCGTATGATAAAAAAGATCCTTCTACGAATTGGGGTGAATTGGATCATCGTTTCTCTTTTCAAGCTGCACATAACCATGCTTCTTATCCACAGCTGAATAGTAGACTTATGAACAATAACTACCAACCATTCCAAGCTTTAAACCAGGCACCAAGGAATAATAATCCTCAGATATACCAGAGATTTAATATTCCTACCTCTAACCCCTATGCCGCTTTGTACGGTTTGGAAGATATAGATTGACTTAATACCAAAGAGATTCAAATTAGAAAACTCAATGCATCTCACCAATCTTCTTCTAATGATACCGACCATGCATCTGAAAACGTGGAAATCAGTTTGAAAGAAATCAGGACCCCCCCTCCTGCACCAATTCCCCCACAGCATAGGGATTTCGATTCTACTCCAACGAGCCCACATCGACTATCACCTAAACAGCCGGGGGCCATAGATCCAAGAGTGGTAGAAACCTCGCCTGTAGTGAAAGCACTTAACATTTGTAAAAGTTTAGATCTAAGAAAAGCTTGCATCACTGTACAGTTTATGTCATGGAATATTGCGGGTCTACGTGCCAAAATAATGGACGGGACTCTAATGAAGTTTGTTGAAGAATACCATGTAATTTGTCTTCAAGAGACATGGTCCACCAACGATCAACACTTGCTGGGCTATAAAACTTATTCCTCACCGGCTATCGCAGGCCCACATGGCAGGGCGAAGGGGGGTTTGACGATATTCATAAAAAGTACCATACCTGGGTTAAAAGTCACTCCCCTAAGATTACACACTAACCATCAGATCCTAAAACTCTCGTTTGAGGGGAGGGGGGTTATTTTTCTAGTAAATTCTTACGACAACCTTCCAGAATCTGAGAGACCAGAACTACTTGAGGCTATTCGTAATAAACGTTCCACCTTGATAAGTAGAATACAAGGGACAGATGCCCCAAGTATTGTGTGGGGGGGCGACTTTAATCATCACCCCTGCAGCGTGACAAACAGTAGCATTTGTGGGGTAGGGGAAGAAACCGATAATTACGTGACCCATTTCAGTCATACAAAGTTAGGAGACCTACTTAATGAAATGATGTCGGAATTAGGTCTAATCATTTTAAATAACTCTAATATTCTATCAGGACAACTGCAGGCCGCATACTTGGGGAGAGGGTGGGAGACAACGATCGATTATATTTTGATCACAGCTACGCTGGGTAGTAGAGCACAGAGTTTTAGATTAATAATAATGCACTAAGTGACCATGCAGCGCTGGTTTTTAACCTAATTCTCGATGTGGGGAAATTTAAACCGTATTCGATGATGACTGCTCTTGCTCAAAACAATATTTGCTTGGCAAAACAAAATGGCTATGACATAGGTTGGGGCAAGATAGAACCAGAAATAATAACCAAGAAGGTGGTTCAAGCGGTTTACCCCGCTATTGTGAAATGTTTAGACAGCAATACTAATCAAAAAGAACTGTTGATTAATTTTAGCTTAATTTTGGAGAAAGTAAATAATTTTTTAACATGTACTAATAAAGGGAAAAAAGGCGAGAAAAGAGGGTGGTTTAGTCATGAATGCACCGTAGCCCACAAACGTTTGAAAAAAGCCTTGTCAAAATCTGTAAGAGATCAAGACGAAATTCGCCGGCTAAGGAGCTCATACCGTCTAGCCTGCAGATTAAGGAAGCAGAAAATAAAAAAATCCCTATGGGACCAACTGCACGAGAGTTCTCAGTCCAAAAATGGAGAGCTTTTCTGGAGGATAGTGAAGACTCCCTTTCTGTCTGACTCCCGTGATCAGCCAACAGTCGAAGTAGCGATTGATGGCCCGACATGGGTAAACCATTTCGCTAAAGTGTTTAGTAAAACCCAAACAGTCGATTTAGATGAGAAGAATGTGGATAGTCCCCAAGACATCTTATTTCCGATCCCCCTAAACTTCGAATTACACGAAGTAATTAAGGCTGTGAAAGCCAGTAAAGGAGGAAAAGCCCCCGGCCCAGATGGAGTCCCAGTTGACTTTTTTAAATTCAAACTTGACCTGTGGGCACCAATCTTAAAAGGGGTGTTTGATGCTACAATGAAGCACGGGCTAATTGAAACTTGGACTCAGTCAATTATGATTCCGATTTTTAAGAAGGGAAACAGAGATGAGGTCTCCTGTTATCGGCCAATATCACTACTGGATTCTCTCGGTAAAGTGCTGGGTAGGGTGGTCTTACAGCGACTCCAAGAGTGGGCAGAAGACTATAATATACTATCTAATATTCAGTTTGGCTTCCGAGAAGGTTTCGGAACAATAGAACAGGCACTGAACTTAAGCTTACTGATGGGAAAATATGTAACTGCAAAAGAAGGCAGATTGTACATGGTATATGTCGATCTTTCTGCGGCATTCGACTGTGTTTCCCATTCAATGCTCTGGTCTGTCCTAACTGACATGGGAATAGATCCAGCCTTGGTAACCCTCCTTCGGGCATTATATTCTAATGCTTCGTCGAGGGTCCGTTTTGGCACACAGGGCGAAGTATCTGAGTCCTTCCGGGTGGAACGTGGTGTGAGGCAGGGCTGTGTCCTGGCCCCCTTCCTCTTTTCTCTGTATACCAACAGTCTGGAGGTTGCAATGTTGAAGGGGGCCCAGGACCTCCCTCGAGTAAAAGACCGCCTAATTCCAGCGCTTCTCTACGCGGACGACGCAGTAATCTTAGCGCGTACTCCGCGAGAGTTGCAGAAATCCCTTGACAGGTACTCTCAGTTTATGGCTACTTTGGATCTAAAAATAAACATTAAAAAAACCTATGTAATGGTGGCAGGAAAGGACAGGAAAAGGGGAAAGTCCATATTCTTAAACAAAGAGATGCTGGAATCCACTAACCAATACCCGTACCTTGGAGTCTTGATTGACGAAAAACTTAATTGGAAAGCGGCCATTAATGCCAGAATACACCATCTCATGCGTGCAATAATGGCACTTATAAAATTTTCCCAGAAATTAGGAAAAAGACCACCCGTAGAACTACTTCGCATTTACGCAGCAAAGTGCCATTCTATTGCACTCTACGGGGCAGGTCTGTGGGGCCATAAAAGCACGAATGTACTTCAAATTGCAGAGAATGTTTTCATGAGATTTCTCCTGATGACCCCCAAACGTGTATCCACGTTTTCTTGTCATGCTGAACTTGGTATGGCCCACATCGAAGATTTGGCTAAAATCCAACCACTTCTATTGTGGCGCCGTATTTGGATGTCATCAAAAAATCTACTTACAAAGGAGATTATAGCAGACTGCATGTCGTTGGAGCGTGCAGGAAAAATAGATTGGCTACTGTACATAAAAAAGTTTTTTAATGACTTAGATTTGATTAAATATTATGTTAACCCCGAATCAATGTCCGAGATTTCAAAGAAAGACCTAAAAATAAGAGCCCTTTCTCATCTGGAAGAATTACGGATCACAAAAGAGTCAAGTAAAATATCGGTTCAACATTCTTTGATGGTTGAGACTACTCTCACCATTGAACCATACCTGACCTATGTTGAGTCTCAATTTGAGCGCCTCTTGCTGACGCGTTTCAGACTGAATGTCTTCCATAGGCTTGTAGCCTTCCCAAAACGCAACTCCTGGGAAGGGACTCTAGTGGTGTGTCCTTGCGATGAAATTTCAGCACAAACAACCATGCACACTGTTTTGTTTTGTAAGTTTTATGCTGTCCATCGCAATTTATGGCTGACTCCACTGTTAAGAATGCTTGGTTTTAGAAGATGTCGTCCTGCTATGCTGCACCTACAATTTTTGAATACTACACTGATCACAAAAAGTGTAGCCATGTTTTTAAAGTGTATTTATAATCATAGATTAAATTTGGGCTGAAAGTATTCATGTTATTCCAAACAATTTTACATTTTGTGTATATTGTGGATGATATGTTTTTTGTAAATGCTTTTATGGTTATAACTGTTCTCATATAACCGAATAAAGATTATTATTATTATTATACTTGGCTTTCTGTGGAGAAAGTAAATAGTTAAGATGCCCTGCTGAAATGCAAGGTTTAATTGTTGGATACCTGTTTCACTTGAACAAAAATATTTAGCTAAGTTAGGAATAATGTAATGTTGAGTTTCTTTTCTTGAAGTTTAGTCTGGTGTGGCTATTTGCGTGAAGGATCTGGAAGTTGGACTTTTGGCCTCAGATGTGGTTTTTCTGGATCCTGTGAAATTCCACTATTTTGGTAGCTGTTTTTGTTGAAAAAAAGGAAATCATAATTAAAACTGTCTATTTTGTGGGGGAAAAAAACATTTGACCTGATTTAGATCTTGGCGGTCGGGTTACTATGTCACAACGCTGATGTATATCTCGTCCGCTGAGATGGGTTATCCGTCACAGTTATGACAGAGTAACCCGTCCACCAAGATCTAAATCAGGCCCATTGTTATTACCACTGTAAAAGGTTTTGTATTAATATTTGTAGCCTTAAAAAAACAAATGTTAGTTTGGGGTATGCTTGGTTTTTTTAAAACATTACCTATCTGGAAGTGTTATTGTCTCTTTATGCACTGGGGATATTTGGGAGTTTATTTCCTGCTTTCTATGTAGATTTTCAGAATTGTTGGACAGTATACAAGGTCAGTGCAATAGAAAAAAGAATCACTTTAATTTTACTGATTTATTTACCCAGCCACTGCCCAGCACCTACCCTGAGGTATTCCCTCGGCAGAGTTAGATAAGTAAATTTGTCCTAAGTCACTATCCAGCAACTGCCCTGAGGTATGCGCCCAGCGGCATTAGAATAGTAATTATGACCCCAGTCACTGTCCAGAACCTGCCCTGAGGTACGCCCCTGGCTGAGTTAGCTCACTATATTTTACAGTAACCACTATGTAGCACCTGTCCTGAGGAAGGTCATATTTTAAAAACTATGCCTAAAATTATTATTTTTATTTAAAAAAAATATTATTCAAACTCTTTACTACAATACTGTACAATTGTTTTATCTACTGCCTTACATTTATAGGTTTCCAATAAATGTTGCTGGGAAATGCCATGGAGAGAATCTTGGAAAAATATGCAGATTTGGAAAGAAAAATCATTAATATATGTTTATGGGAATTAAACGGTTTATACTGTAGGGGCAAGATGTACGACCATTTTTTGCGGTCACAAACAGGAGTTTATCCTGTTAGCGACCGTAAAAAAGGGTCCTGACATGTACAAACACTATTTTGCGAGTCGGTGACTCGCAAAATAGCGTTGGCGACTCTCTCTAATAGCGAGTCACAATGGAATGCCCCAGGACACCCCATTCCCCTTTGTGAATGGATGCAAAAATATTTCTTAAGAGCAGGTAGTGGTTCCGGGGACCACTGCCTGCCCTTAAAAAATGAAACTGAAACCTTTAATTTTTCTTTTTAAAATGCATCTCGTTTTCCTTTAAGGAAAATTGGCTGCCTTTTAAAAAAAAAAAACTGCTTTATTAAAAAAGCAGGCACAGACTTGGTGGTCTGCTGACCCCAGCAGGCCACCATCCCTTTGTGTGCTGGCCATTTCTAATGGGGTTGCAAATAGCCCCTGCCTCATGAATATTAATGAGGCAGGCAATCTGAGACACTGTTGTGAATTGCATTTTGCGAGTCGCAAACCAACGCAATTTGCGAATCGCAAAATGCAAGGGTCGTACATTTGGCCCTATGTGGTTTGTGTTAACTTCGTACTCATAAAACTGTCATTAGCCTGCAGCTGTCGCTGATGCATGTGGTCACAAGGAATGTCAGTGAACCACTGATCACAAAATGGTGGATGGCTGAATTTATATGATTTTTCTGTGGTATTCCATAATATAAACAAAAATATGTTTTGGACTGTATTTTTAAACCTGATTTACATTCTGACAGAATGTATATTTAATTTGTTGGGTGTATAATGACATTTATTCCCCTTCCACACCTACTTTAGCAGCCATTTTAATTTGGGAGAAGTGGCATAGATATGGTTAAAACAAAGGAAGGACTGTTGAGGACTGGATTTTTTAAATGTATTTATATAGGGATTAGGTGATTTGCAAGATGATTTTTTAAAAAAAATGTTTAAATGTGAATTATGTTTTCTGTATCAGTGTTTTGTAATTGTATTAAAAAAACAATTTTTCGTATTTAAATCTTAATTTTTACACAAAACAATATATGCATTGTAACAGTATGCGTGATAATGGAATGCATGGTAATGGTATGTGTGGTAACGGTACATTCAATGTATTCCTAACTATATATGCATGGTAGTGACACGTGTGGTTATGACTCAGTGCTTAATTTGAGCTGGTGGTTTCTGGTGCTCAGCACCGGCACTTAATTGCTAGCACGGGCACTTAATTGCCGGAACATGCACTTGTGACAGCTGCCACATGGTGACGCTGTTTGTGCAATTTAAAGATGACCTTCAAAACAGTTGTTTGTTAATTCAATATACATTGAAAATAACTAATACCTGTCACCTAAGCCATTCTTAAAGCTTGAACAGTCTGAATTGGCACGCTTGTAGCAGTGTGATGGTAAGTAGTTGTGAAGTACAGGGGCAATGGGTGGTGCAAACTGCATGGGCATACTGACGAGGGTCCCAGCACTTATTCTTTTTACAAAGCACTGTTAAAACTTGAGTGGTACAGGCAGGTTAGTTGTTCAGTCTGCGTTGTTAAGGCATGCTTGTGGGAAAGGCATTCGTTGTTACGCCTTACATCCGTCCAGTAGTGCTAGCTTCAAAGAAAAATACTAATAACAGTATTAGAATATTGAGCCTATGGCTACTAGAGGTGCGCCGTAAAGCTAAGTCAAGGCAGCAACCACCACAACCAAACCCTTTACACACATATAGCAGGCGCAGCCGGTCCAGGTAAGAGCGGTGGGGCAGTTGGGCGTGGTGGGGGAAGTCGACAGACAACAGGATAGGGAAACTAAAATTAAAAAAAATTATAAAACCGCTTACTTTGCTCTCGCTGAGTCGGCGATGCGGCGAGCACAAGGTAGGTGGTTTTCTTTTTTTCCTTTTAGTTTCCCTATTCTGTTGTCTGTCGACTTCCCCCCGCCACGCCCCGCCACGCTCTTACCTGGACCAGCGTGCCTGACATATGACCAGACATGTTGTTGGTTGGTGCCTCGACAATTTTCACATCATCACAAACAAACAAAAAACTGAAATAGGTTTTTCCAACCTGCCAAGTATCTGCTCCCCTCGACATTGTGTGTTATATCCATTGTGCTCCAAGTGAACCTTTACAAACAGCTCCCATAACTGCCACATGAGGCTCAGGAAGACGTGTCTTTCTTGTGTCTGTATAGCACACACTGTGCTTAATACAACTCCTTGCAGTTTGTGGATATGAGTTGGGAGTGTTTGAGGATGCCTCTGGCTCTACATTCCTCAAACTGAGTGAGCATACCTTACTTTGAAACTAAGTTAACATGTTGCAGAAGAACATCCTAAGTTCTCGCAAGAACATGCCCCAAACTACTAAAGATGCTTGTTTTTTCCACATAGGGTACTCTGTGACAACATGGCGTATGGCCCATCCACCGTTATGTGCAGTGTTATGATTTTAAGTCACTTGTCATACAGCAAACACAACATCTCCCATGTTCTGACATAGGGTGGACATTGCAAACAGATTACAAATATGACCCAAATATGTAGTGATGGATGTAGAGTCCTGTGTAATGTTATGTGTCTTTGTAAAGCACGCTACCACCTAGGAGGGGATCCGGACGCCAATGCAGGAGCAGTCTGGGCCAAGCCATGACTTGCCTATTTGAGGAATCCAAGTCTTTAGTTTCTTGCGGAATTTAATAGGCCTCCCTGATGTATAGGGGCAGGTCATTCCTGGCTTTAGGAGCAAGGTAAGAGAAGGCACGGCCTCCAGCGCTAGTGATGCGTATGCATGGGATGTGTGCAGGTAGGAGTTCGGCTGAGCAGAAGTGTCTCGAAGGTTTCTGAAATCAGATGCATTGTTGAGGTGTGATGGGCCAGTGTTGTCTAAGTCTTTGAATGTGTGGATGAGAAGTTTGAAGAGAGCTCGCTTGTGGATGGGGAGCCAGTGAAGCTGTTTTTGGAGTGGGGTGATGCTGTGTGTGCTAGGCGGGAGTTTGAGGGTGAGCCTGGGTTCTGCGTTTTGTATGATTTGGAGTCATCTGCGTACTTGGGTGAGGGAATCATTGAGTATCGGGTGAGTGCAGCACACATGGGGTCCTTTGCAGAAGTTGAAGTGATGCCATTTGTATATCTCCTACCTTGACTATCTGCTTGCTACCTATGCGATATTCCTATGAAAACAAACCTAGCCTAACATTTTCCTAGCTGTAAATGTCTCTGTCTCCTTCAAAGGTCTGAGTAAACCCATATGCTTGCCAAGTGAACCTTTACTAATGCCTTCCACGGCAGCCACCTAAAGCTCAGGAAGACATGTCTTTCATGCACCTTTAGCAGACTCACTGTGCTAAATTCAACTTTTTCCAGTTTGTGGATGCATCTTGTGGGGTGTTCGGGGATGCCTCACTGCCTACATTACTCTAACTGAGTGAGCATATCTACTCAGACACTAAGGTAAACATGCTGGTGAAGATTGTCCTAAGTGCCCTAAAGAGCACTTCAAAAACTGCTGAAGGCTTTAGGTTTTGTCGCACATGATACTCCATGACAACATGGCCTATATCCCATCCATTGTCATGTGCAGTACAGTGACTGTAATGCACTGGTACAGTGAACAGAACATCTACCACATTTTGATGGCAGAGGATGGTGTCAAGCAGGACTTAAGTAAGCCCAAGATTTTCTAAACTAGAGGAAATAATATGAAAGGCTGTTCACTTTGTGAAATTGTGGCCCATGGAAATTATGTATTGATACATAGCTAGTGAAAGGTGTAAGTTAGGGCTGCTCCACCTCAGACAGTTTCCCAATATTTCACTTTTTTATGGTACAATGTAAAGCAAGTTGGAAAACATAGACCTAACTGAGATGGGCTCTAGGGACAGTACTATTGACTCCCCTGCCTATTTCCTTGCTTGAAGCAGACTCTGCAATGACAACATGGTTGAGCATTTTTCTCTGTTGTAGGAACACGGTTGGCAAAGTGCCGATCTTACATCCTTGCAACATCCTCCACAGCAGATGAAGTAAAGGGTACTGCTTCTGGAGCAGTAAGATAATTAGGCTTTCCTGTTTTCAGTTTCTATTTTTGGTAAATTCTGGTGGTTTTTTTTCAGTGTTTTCAAGTGATTTCAATACTTTAAAAAAACAGTGGTTATCAGTGGTTTCACATTGTCGCGCCATTAAAAACTACAGAAACAGTGTTTTTCTGGTGTTTATGGAATGTTTTGCTTTTATTATTGCTTGCTTTCTGCACTGATAGAGCATGGTATATAGACAGTGTAAGTATAGTGTATATGAGGTCCAAATAGATTTTTGAAAATTAAACTTATTGAAGTATAACATACAATACTTCTTCAGTGAGTCTTTGGTCATGTATGCTCGATCTTTCCTTCCCATTTAAACTTCTGTGAAAAGGCCCTCTCAACATTGGTACTTGAGATGGGCAACGCCAAAACAGCCAGTACACAATTTGTTAACTCTGGCCACTGACATAGCTTTCCATGACAATATTGGTTCACTTGAAGATTGCGATTCTCGGAGCAGATTCTGCAACATTTGCGCTGATCTGGGCGCTTATGCCCTCAGAGTTATCGAAGCGGTACTACAGAGAGGTTTCATTGACTTCAAATGCCATTGGTGGTGAAGGGACATTTCTATGCATCATTGCAAGTAATTTCTCATACATTGTAAAATAAAAGTTCCTGAATTGCTCTTCACTATTGCTTTGCTTACCAAGCGGCAAGCACTCTAACATGGAACGTGTTGCAGTGCAAAGTCACTAAAGGTGTCGCCCAGCCTACTCTCAAGGAGATGTTTCACATCTACACCAATTATGCTGAACACTTGGCAGACAAGGGTGTTTTCCGACTCTAGTTTTTTTTTAATTATGTTCACTACAGCAGTTACGTTTTCCTGTAAAAATCTAAGAATGCAGTATAGTGTACTTTTTCACATCACTATCAATATGTGACCAAAGATCCTCACATTTCTTGCCTTTGGCATCCTCACTCAGCAAAAATTCTGAAAACAGTTGCCACATGGATAATATAGCATTCATAGCCCCTTGGACTGAGAACCATCAGCTAAGGGACACAGTTGGGATGACTCTTTCTTTGAAGCCACACAAAGCACAAAATGATAAATATTTATGTTTTGATTCTTGTGCATAAGAAATCAGTGCACCGGAATGGACTAAAAAGTCAATAGCATTATTCATTAACTCTGAAGATTGTAAGGATGCTTTCAGCAGACATCTAACAAGTGGCAAGGATCTCTTACAGGGAAGCACTTCAGCTCAGGTATCAATTTTGACAGGTCATCACAAAACGTTTTCATATACGTAGCTGAATCACTGCAAATACAAACAATATCACTCCAATCTTTATTGAACTTGGAAAGAACCTTTTGTGCAGAGCATTCCAAGTGACACTGTGTTCCATGTTTTCTAAAAGTCTGGTATCATGTTTTGACCACTATCCCAGATGCATGGTGATAGCACTCTTTTAACATATACTTGTCACTATACCTTGCATTGAATGTTTAAAGACTGAGGGGTTGGCAATTCGCCTACTATCAATACTGACTCACTAGAAAGTGGGAGCTGATGTATTAAGGGTTTTTACCCATTCTCTTTGGGTAAATGTGATGACACATATTAGGAGAGATTCTTGTGAAACTAGCCATTTTACCTGTCAGTGAAAGAGCCAAACGCAGCCAAAGTATCAAATATGATTTAGATATTTCCTGATTCTCTACAGTTTATAAAATAATTAAACAAGACCTAAAACATGCTTCTAAACCCTGCATCTTTAGACCAAAGACCACAAAACTGACCAAAAAAATAAAAGAAAGAAGAAACAATATTTTAGTGGCATCCCTAAACAACAAAACTCAAGCAGACTAATGCTACACCAGACTTTCTTACTGCTAGCTTGTATAACAAAGTTACATTGAATTGGCCCCTTCAGGAAGAAAGAAAATGACTCTTTCACTCTCTTTTTCCTTTCTTTGAATTGCATTTAGTTTGTGGTTGTGCAGGTGTTTTTTCAGTGTTTATAAGTTTTCACTGGTGAGAGCTATTTCTCTTTCAGTGGGGTTTTATCAGTTATAATAGGTTTAAACCTAAAACCGGACAGCCTAAAGATAATAAATGAAGGTCAATTGAAAGCCAATGAAAGACAGTCTTCCTGCAGTGGTTTAATGGTAAACAACACACGCACTGTATGTTGCCAAATGAATCGAATGGGAAAACAACTTCTTACACCATATGATAGTTTTACGACTAAAGCAAAAGGAACAAATGATGGACGGAACAATGCAAACATTCACCCGAGTCACAAAGATCTGGGTTTAATCCATCGTTCTTTTGCTCACCACGCCACCACAGTTTGGACCTAGCTATCTGCAAATGAGTCTTGACCCTGTTCCTCATGGGCACAGTCCAGCCTGAACTACCAAACCAGGTCCTCCCTAGACTGGAAACAAACATCCTGGGACTGGTTTCAGGGCATCACCCCTCATCAGGCCGGCTAGCTTGAATGCAGTGGAGCAGTGAGCACGGGACCCACGTCTGGGTATACCCTTCCCACTCAGGGCAGCAAAAGCAAAAGGAACAAATGATGAACGGTATGCTGAACAATGCAAATATTCACACCAGTCACAAATATCTGTGTTTAATCCATTGTTCTTACGACTGGCATCATATGGCTGAAGTACCTGATCATTCTTAGCCACTCCATCTATGTACTTGCTGGAATGAAGTATACAGGTGGACTTGAGAATTTCGGCTCACTGACCCCCAAACTGGGGAAGTGCTCTCATCATGGTTTGTAGTGAGCACATACACATCCCTCCTATCTGAGAATCTGACTGTCAGCCGTTTATTGGAATGCAGCACAGTGCTATAGATTTTTAGTAGCTTGTTACAAACAAGCCCCTGCTGGAATGCATGCCACAGTGCCAGCTTTGCACAGCTCGCTGAACAGCTCTACTTCCTTATAAAAAGTTGTCTACATAATGGTTATAACTTTTAAGAAGGAATGATTGGGCAAGCTTCCATATAATCTTTACCGTGATTTCTAGCATGGAAGCACAACCTACAGAATCTGGAGCCCTTCCGTGTGTGCGCTCTCAGGCTGTATAAATACGCAGTAGAACCCGCGCTTAGCATGTATATCTTGATTCAATAATAAGCTCTTTTGCTCTGTATGTACTGCCTGAACAGCAGCCACCTTTTGTACAGGATCAAAGACTCATCAGCGTCTGTAAGTTGGCAGGATATGCCCAGACGTGGGTCCGTTGCTCACTTTGCCACTGGATTCAAGCTAGCCTGGCTGATGACTGATTTGCATATAGCTATGACTGAACTGAGGTGGCGAAGTGAACTAAAGAATGATGATGGATTCAACCCAGATCTGTGACTGGGGGTGAGTGTCTGAAAAGTTTCAGCACTCCGTCCATCATCTCCTTGTTTTTGCTTTGTTCGTCCTAAGTTGGCAGGGTATGCCCAGACGTGGGTCCCTTGCTCACTTTGCCACTGGATTCAAGTTAGCCTGGCTGATGAGGGGTGTTATCCCGAAACCGGTACCAGGATGCTTGTTTCCAGTTTAGGGAAGACCTGGTTTGGCAGTTCCCATGAGGCACAGGGTCAAGACTGATTTGCAGATAGCTGGGTCTGAACTAAGGTGGCGAAGTTAGCTAAAGAATGCTGATGGATTCAACCCAGATCTGTGACTGAGGGTGAGTGTCTGAAATGTTTCAGAGCTTAATCCATCATCTTCTTGTGTGTGCTTTGTTCATCCTAAGTTGCCAGGGTATGCCCAGACGTGGGTCCCTTGTTCACTTTTCCACTGGAATCAAGCTAGCCTGGCTGATGAGGGGTGTTACCCCGAAACCGGTCCCAGGATGCTTGTTTCCGGTTCAGAGAAAACCTGGCTTGGCAGCTCGGACTGGACTGTTCCCATGAGGCACAGGGTCAAGACTGATTTACACATAGCTGCGTCTGCACTGAGGTGGCGAAGTGAGTTAAAGAATGATGATGGATTCAACCCAGATCTGTGACTGAGGGTGAGTGTCTGAAAAGTTTCAGCGCTCCGTTTATCATCTCCTTGTGTTTGCTTTGTGAGTGTGCTTTGGACAGGATTGGGAACAGGGAATTGAGATGGGGTTGGGGAAGGTGGGAGGTGGGGCAGAATGTTGAGATGGCTGGGAGGCTGCAGTGAATGAGGAGGACAGAGCTTGAAATGGCCGCTGTAGGACAAACATGCCACTGTGAATGCCTTACAGGTAAGCTACCAGTTCTTGCATATGGCAGCTAAGCCCCTGGATGGCACTCAGCATGGCAGTATGGCCTACAGCTATGCCCCGGAGGAGGGCAACAGCCTCTTCATTCAGCGCAGCTGGGAAGACAGGAGAAGAGGGGGGGGGTAGGTACATGCAGCAAAGGAGATCACAGGTCTTTTAGAGTACCTGGGTGGGCTAAATAGGGGGGGAGCAAGAGGGAGGGTGACGGACATGGATGCGGGTGTAACTTAAGCAGTAGGATCCACCAACATTAGGGAGTGCTCGCTGGAGGAGGCCTCCGAAGAAGATATAGTGTCACTAGTGGCCTCCGTTGCACTCCCTTCACCCTCCGGGCCACTGTGTCCCTTGGTGTTGGTACCGGAACCACTGTGGCCAGATGCTTCCCCGCCTATTGTTGGCACATTTTCCTTCGCCTGCCCCAGTTGATGCTGTAATCACATAAACAATGGTGTTATTGTATCTGTGTAAACAGAACAGATCATTAACATTCACCACAAAACAGTTACCAAGTTGTCCCATTTCACATGCTTCAAGTCTCTAACACTTTGGTTCTACATTAGTGTAAGCACATGCAAGTAGGCAACATTTTAAGAAGACACCTAGTCACAGTGATGCCATTCCCCACGATAGCTCCTATATCCTGTATGATCTTGTCTCTTATTCATTATTATGTCTCTTTAGGCACTGTTGCACACCTCAGAATAGTTGGCCTTTGTAGTACAGATTAGTGAACTGATGTCACCAAACATCATGTACACCAAAAATACCTTTGTACTAAGTGTTCACTAGGCAGTAAAATCTGCATAATCATCAATAAGTTAACTGTGACTCAATGTCTGTCAAAATATTGTACTGTCTTGACAACACAATGTTGTACCAGTATTGGCATAACCAAACTTCTACCATTGCGTTCACCAACATTACCCTTTAGCAGTGTCCGTCGTGGAGTGTACCACGCAGTTGACTGTCGCCTGATTCCAAATGTCCTATTGACGAGGTCAGGCATCCACCAGTATAGGACTCCAAATTAGTGTGTTAGTGACTGTTAATTGTGTCACCACCACTCCAAATCAGGGCTACTTTGTTCAAATAATAACACTTCAGTGGAAACTTAATTTTTAAAAATAAACATTTATGTCTAGTGCGTTACTGTGCTGAAACGCGATATTAGCGCGGTGTTGTGTACATCTCCGTTGACGGTCTTTTTGGACGAAATAAGTGAAAATATCAAAAATTGTGTAAATAATACAGTTTAAAAGGATTATGTACATATTTATTTCTCATATTCATATCAAGGCCATAAATATCATTTGTGATGGTTAAAGGACAAGAAACAAATGACAAATGTAGCTTCAAAATATGCATTAACCCATATACATTTTTTAAAGTATAGGTGGCTTTTGTGTTACTCATCACATATGAAGCTGTGGATCATGTTTTAAATGTTCACATGTTTTTCCAATGCAGAAATATGAGCCCTGGGAGACTGAGGAGACGACAGCCTCCGTGGTCCTGCCCATTTCCAGACCTTGCACCATGGAAGAAAGGGATATCATCAAGAAGTTCAGGTTGATTAGGCAAACAATATTGGCTTTATGTTATTAACTGGAACCAGATCAATAGCCTCACAACAGGAATCCCACATCTATTATACTAATTGTCAAAATGATGGCTGTACTTCATTTTGTGGCCACAGGATCTAGCCAATACACTGTGGCAGTATCTGGTGCCTCCAGTGGTGTGCTACAAGAAGTTCTATCTTCAATGATGATACACATCAACAGCTTCAACTAGTTTCCACAGTAGCAGGATTTAACCAATGTGAAGGATGACTTCTAAGGTTTGGGTCATCTACCAAATGTGGTTGGAGCAATTGATGGCTCACATAGTGCATTAGTGCCACCACACACCAGAGAACAGGTGTACTGGAATCAAAAGAACTTCCATTCAATCAACGTACAAGTTGTCTGCTTACCGGCTTTGTACATCGCAAGCATGGTGTACTGGAATCAAAAGAACTTCCATTCAATCAACGTACAAGTTGTCTGCTTACCGGCTTTGTACATCGCAAGCATCTGTGCCCATTTCCCCAGCTCTGCCCATGATTGCTTTGTGCGACAGAACAGCCCCATACCCCTGCAAATGTCTCAACTTGGACCTGGGAGGGCCTGGCCTGTTGGTCAGAACAATCTTTCATAATATTGTTTGGGGTATTGCTAGTTGCATGACCTGGAGTTGAGTTACATTATTTTGGGCCTTTTTGGTCTTCCATCTAGGAGAGACGCAGCTTATCCCAACCGACCATGGTTGCTGGCACCGCTGAGGAATCCAACAATGCCAGGAGAAGTCAGCTTCAGTGAGGCCCATGGACAAACACGGCGGCCAGTGGAGCAGGCTTTCAGGCTCCTAAAGGCTAGATTTCGATGTCTGGACAAAACTGGTGGAGGCCTCCTCTACTCTCCCGCTAAGGTATGTCAAATCACCGTGGCCTGATGCATGCTCCACAACATCGTCCTGCGTCTGAACATCCCTTTCATTGCAGAGGATGGAGACCATGAATGGGCTCCGGTGAGGATCCTGATATGCCAAATTAAGATGATAGTGTTGAAGAGGAAGGAGTTGACTAGATGTCATTGACAACTTCTTCTCATGAGTGTAAGTATATCTTTACATGTCATATCTTTCACTGTTACACCAACTATTGATGTGATGATGAGTGGAGTATGTTGTGGTATTTGTTGGGAAGGCCAAGTTCTGGGACAATCAGGCCAAAGGTGTTTGTAGATCAAAGTGTGGACACATTGACTACTGTGCTCTGTTACATTAGTTATTCCTTATTGTATTGTGAAACTGAGTCCGCCAAAAGTTGACTTTTTAATGTGGCCATCATGTTCTGTGAGATTGGTAATGTTTAAAAATAAATCTGTTTTAGGTTCATTCACCGTGTCGTCTTCATTTGGACATTTCAGAGTTGTGACATATGCAGCTATATGGTGCTGTTCCCAAGTCCAAAGGGAACCTGGGTTGATCCTGGGAAAGACAGACAGACTCTGGATGTACAAATCTTTACCGAGGGGACTTATTCTGTGATTGGATGGAAGATTTGAAGATTACATTAGACTTGTTCTCTGTCATGTATTGGTGCTAAAGCTATATGTGTGCCATCATTTGCTCAAAACACATGTTGTAGTGGAGCCAAAATATGCTAATCTCTCTTCACATCGCCACAATCCTCATTGTGTGTAAAGTGTATGTAGCTGTTGATGTGTCTCAACATTACAGGACATACTTCTTGTAGCACACCACTGAACCTTGGTTTTGACATTCCACCAGTTACTGGAACAGTGGTTTATAATGATTCTGTGTATACAATATGTAGTGCTGCCTTGATTTTTCTCTTGGTGTTATTGATGTGGGTTTCCTTATGTGAGCCAGAAGATCTGGCTCCAGCTGATGACATGAATCAATGAAAATGTGCCTATTTTATCTATTTGTTTTGTACAAATCCCCTTCTTCAATGTTGGCAAGGCCTGGAACTAGAAATGTGAAAACTGCCACTGAGTATTGGTCAAATGCAGGGATTGTTCTGTTAGTGCAAATGTTGACAGACAAGTATTGGTCAAATGGGATAAATGTAATAGACCATAATTGAATGGTCTGACATATTTTGGGAACTTGAAATAAACAATACCTACTTGCAAACCATCTATGGTGACACAATCTTTTGATGTTCTGTCATTGTCAAGTTATGATAGAATTAAACATACATTGATAGAGCTGAAATATACAACACCAGTCTATGATTTTTTTGATTTGCTAATTTAATGTACCAAACGTGATGAAAATAAAGAGGGTGAACATAACAAAAGCTGAGCAAAAGTGAAGAAGTCAATCATGGTGAATGAAACCCTAGTTGTAGATCCAAAATTGTTTGAAGTACAATGTCCAAAATACTACTGGCATCAGAAAGGCAAATGTGTCCAGAACTAGTCCACAGAAGGAATGGTAGGCACACACTGGAGGAAATTAATGTTGAGGTTTCTTGCTGGCGGTGGCAGAAGTCTTGCCATCTTCACCTCCTGGTGGTCTGCGTGGACTTCCCTTGGGGGGGGGAGTATCCACGAATGTATGACGTTACTACGCATACATTTACAACGCAGTATTTTACATCGCGTTTGTTACAACACAAGTCGTTACAACGACTTGTGCTGGAGGGCACTGGATTTAGGAATAATATGATTTACTATTGCAACTCCAGCCTACGTTACAGTAGGGAAGGAGTTGGAATAGTAAATCATACTATTCCTTAGGTTAGAGAGACATCCAGCGCAAGTCGTTGTAACGACTTGCGCTGTAATGACCGCGATGTAAAGGCATTGCGATGCAATGCCGGCGTTGTAATGGATGTTTCCCGCGTCCACACCTGCAAGTGCTGGGGGGCTGCAATTTGTTCTCCTGGTGGCATGGCCTCCCTTCCTGTGGCAGTGGCCGATGTAGATGGCTGTGATGTTGTAGGACCACAGGAAGGGGTAGATAGTGTTGGGAAAGCCTTGCACATGTGGATGTAAATGTCCTGCAGCACCCCATATTAGAATTATGGGGCTTCATCTGGTGATTATACTCCCTCTGCAGCTGCATCATCTCTCGGAACTCAGTGAGACCTGGCCCATCATGTCTTGGAACTGAAGTTGGGCTCCGAAGACTTGTGTGATGGTGGTCTGTGTGTCAGTGACCCCAGTGGATACAGTACGCTATCCCACAAACACCTTCCCACAACCCCTAACCCCACTACCTTGTGCCCCTGGCCCAGTGTGCCCCATCTGACTGGGTCCTGCGTAAGCTGGAGGTGTTGTGGAGGTGTTGTGGTCCCAACATCACCCGGGACTGGGGGGCACATGATCGGTGTTACCGTGGGAGAGACACAGGAAGTGGAGTCTTCATGTTGCTGAGGAGTCACAGCTGGGGTGGAAGGTATCGGTATAGGCGCAGGAAGTATCACTGGAGCCATCGGCCCAGGCTGACTAGATGTACCTGACTCCTCAAGCTCCTCCATATCACCAAGAGTGCTGTCCTCACTGAAGGCTTTAGTGGTTGGAACCTGCCCACATGCTCGGCCAGTTTGACCTATTGAGAAATGGAGGATATTCTTATTCGAAAAAGTGTGTATTGTACATTCAAATCTTTTGAAACAAAAAATGTAGATACCAAAAAACCAAATAGGTAGAGATTGTTGTGATGACAACTTTAACTTTTTTCAGATATCCTGAAATGTTCATGAAGTGATTAGGGAGCATACCTGACATTTACGAACCCTTCAGCCCAACACACTGGAGAGTTGAAATGTGTAATTGCTAATTCCAAGGCCTAGCTGACTGCAAAACAGAGATGTCCACTACTTGGATGGATGTTTGTTATTAGTCATCACGTGAACAGTGCAGTGTCAATATTTGCAAGTACCACTTACGTTCAGCAAAGTCATTTGCATACATGACTGGTAGTCCTTAACATGAAACCCCAGTGGGCTGAAGACAGGCATTAAGTAAAATATAGTTCCAAATCACGGGTGCTTCTGCTCAGTTCTCACCCTTTCAAGTAGACGCCAGATGTATCTGCAATGCTGATCTGAAGACCAGCAGCGGAGCCGTTAGAATCCACGGCGGTGCGCCCCCCGGCCGGGTTGGCCGTAATTTATACAAAGTTCACAGTTTCCCAAAGGTGCGGGGCGCACTCTCCCATCAGCGCGTTCAAATTAAGGCAAGAAACAGGAGCATCCAGCGCCAGCAGCGCCTGATGCGTTTCGGGCTACGCCCTTCTTCTGAGGCTTGCTGCTTACTCAATGACTGCCAACAAAAGGACTCCAGAAATACTCCCATATTTATTCAAATATTGCACTCAGGTGAGTATAATAATCACAAAGCCTTCTGGGACTGGTAGTCCTTAACATGAAACCCCAGTGGGCTGAAGGCAGGCATTAAGTAAAATATAGTTCCAAATCACGGGTGCTTCTGCTCAGTTCTCACCCTTTCAAGTAGACGCCAGATGTATCTGCAATGCTGATCTGAAGACCAGCAGCGGAGCCGTTAGAATCCACGGCGGTGCACCCCCTGGCCGGGTCGGCCGTAATTTATGCAAAGGAAGGAGCACTGAAAGCCCCTAATTACGGAAACACGCAGGGAAAATGCGATAGCCATAAATCACCTCCGCTGACACGGCCTCTGAGGAGATGCAAACAGCGGCATGTGAGGCAGGTCCAGTAGCCCATGGCTCCCTCTTCAGCGATCCCTTTGTCAAGGAGCTCGGGAGGTTTGTCTCGACGTTCTCAGCTCTTGACAAAGCCCAGGCGTCGATGAAAAAGATCTTCCCCGGGAAGGTTTTTGGTGGAGGCGGAAGAAGCAAGGGTCGTTCCTCTGGCCGCCAATCCTATCAAAGCCCTAATAGAGACCGGGTGAGGCGAAACAATGGTTGGCAGAATGGCCGACAAGGAACCTTCTACGTATCCCGGGGTGGGAAAGGGAAGAACAACCGAGGCCGTGGAGGGGCCCACAACAACTCCGGCGGATACAGTGGAAAGCACCAATCTGTTAACAACCCTTCGGTTGGGGGGGAGAATAACCTTGTTTTTTTGCAAATGGGCCGAAATCACCTCAGACCCATGGGTTCTGGAGACGGTAAAGGGGTATCACATTGAGTTCTACGGAACTCCAGTTCAATTGGTCAAACCCTCTCCATTGGTTTTCTCCTCTCAGGAAGAATCTCTCATAGACCTGGAGGTCCAGGACCTTCTGACTAAGGGGGCAATATGCCAATCGGAGCTTCACCCCAGGGGAATCTTAAGAAACCTCTTCTTAGTGGAAAAGAAGAACAAAGGCTTTCGGCCCGTCATCAACCTCAGGTCCTTCAACGAGTGGCTGGTGTACCGCCACTTCAAGATGGAGTGGATCCACCTCAGGGACCTTTTCCTACAGGACAACTGATTGGCGCGTCTCAACCTCAAAGACGCCTACCTGTCTGTTCCCATTATTCCCTTCGCACTGCAGGTTCCTCCAATTTGAGTAGAGGGGGCAAGTTTTCAAATTCCAGACCCTCCCATTCGGCATGTCATCAGCACCATGGTGTTTTACCAAACTCCTCAAACCAGTGGTAGAACATCTACAGACCATGGGCATCAGGCTGATTATTTACTTGAATGACATCTTGTTGGTGGATCAGTCCCGAGTACAACTGATCACCCACTTGAATATCACTATAGCTCTACTTCAGAGTCTGGGATTTACCATCAACCAACAGAAGTCGGACCTGGTGCCACTGCAGAGCATGCTATTTTTGGGCTTCAGGATAGACTCCAGATCGGCGACTCTGAATCTACTGGAGCAGAAGATCGTCAAGATCAAGAAGGAGCTAAGGAAGGTCCTCAGGCAGGACAGAATCTCTTTGCGACGGCTGGCCAGGATTGTTGGTTTGTTATAATCCTCGATACAGGCCATCTTCCAGGGTCCGCTACACTACAGAGCCCTGCAGAGACTGAAGGCATCCCATCTTCGGAGGGGTCTCACTTACTCCGAACTATTCTCTCTGACACAAGAAGCCAGGACGGAGTTCCAGTGGTGGATCGACCACATGGATGCATGGAACGGACGTGCCATCTTTGGCTCTCAACCGGATCTGGTGTTAGAGTCCGACGCCAGTCGCCTGGGCTAGGGCGCCAGATGCGGATCGCCCTCCATGGGAGGCAGGTGGATGGCTGTAGAGCTTGCTCTCCATATCACCTGTCTAGATCTGCTGACGGGCTCTTTTGCTATTCGGTCATTCACGAGGGACAGAGTGTCATGCTGAGTGCTCCTACGGATGGACAACACAACAGCGGTGCAGTACATCAACCGTCTGGGTGGCACCCGATCCAGAGTCCTACAGAGCTTGCCAAGGACTTTTGGCACTACTGCCTCTACCGCCAAATCTTGGTGATAGCCGAATACCTCCCCGGGACACAGAACTCCATAGGGGACTGAAACTCCAGACACTTCAGAGACGCCAGCAACTGGAGACTCGACCCAACGATCTTCCAGGCACTAATGACCATTTGGGGTCCATGCCAGGTGGACCTTTTTGCTTCCAGATGGAACACCCAACTGTCCAGATACTTCAGCTGGAGACCGGACCCGGGGGCGGAGGCAGTTGATGCCTTCCTTCAGGACTGGTCGATGGACCTAGCCTATGCCTTCCCACCTTTCCTATTCATACAACGGGTGGCAACGCAAGCTCGTCACCAGAGAACCTCAATAATACTGATCTGGTGTTCGCAGGCATGGTTCCCCTCTCTCCTAGAGCTGGCTTGGGCAGTCCCGCAACAAATTCTATCGTACGATGAAATCCTGATGGACCCCCTGGGCCATCCTCATCCTTTGGTTCTCCAGTGCCATTTCCATTTTATGGTGTGGAGGATTTCAGGCGACACTGGACGGACGTTAGACCTTACCAGGGAGCTGAATTCCTTATCCAACAGGCTTGGGCCCAAGGGACCATCTGGAGGTATAGATCGGCTTGGAGGCGATGGGTACGTTGGTGTGTGGAGAGACACCTGGATCCCGTGGGCACCAGCGTTACGGATATAGTCAACTTCCAGCAGAACTTTTTCAGGAAGGTCTGGCTTATTGTAGCCTAAACTCCTTCAGATTGGCCATTTCAGCAGGTCATACACCGGTGAATAATGTTCCAGTGGGGGAACACCCCTGGGTGAGTAAACTCCTCAAGGGCATCAGGATTTCTCGTCCCCCCAAACCTCGCTACGCAGGACTTTTGGATGTTAATCTGGTCCCCCGCCTGTTGTCATCAGGGCAGGTCAATCCTGTCCAGAAAGGAAATATCAGCTAAGCTGGCAATGCTGCTCTGCCTCATCTTGTGCAAGAGGTCTTCAGATGTAAGGGCCTTGAACCTATCTGCCACGATTTTTACCCTGGAGGGGGTCACTTTCAACATCTCAAGGAGAATGAAAACGAGTACCAGGTCGGTATCCTATCCAGATTTTCCTGAATTTCCGAAGTTGTGTGTGGTCAGATGCCTAAAAGCCTTGAAGATATGACATTGGAGGCACGGCCTTCAGGGGAACGGCAACTGCTGATTGCCATTAAAAAACCCTTCAAGGCGGTGTCCTCCCCGACCATTGCCAGGTGGGTGAGAGGGATCATGGCAGAGGCTGGCATCGATACCAATGAGTTTGGGGCACACTCCACTCGGAGGACCATGGCTTCCAAAGCTATCCAGGTAGGGTGTAGGTTGGAAGATATTATGAATGCGACAGATTGGTCATCCGATTTAACTTTCAAAAAGTTTTATTTTTGACCAATCCATGATGCAGCCACACTGGTGGTAAGTAAGCTTTAAAAATGCATAATCCTCACCTCCGGTCCTGACATAGAATGAAAAATGTCTTAGTTAACATGAAGGAAAGTTTCAATTCTATTAAGGATGCGGAGGCAAGGATTATCCCTCCCAGGCATTCTCTACCTATGCCTCCCTCCATCGGAGAGCTTACGCAGCAACACTCATGGGGCTACAATGGACAAGTTCCGGTGATTGCCAGGAAAGTATTGCTTCTTGTTCTCATGTGGCTTATTGCTATGACTGTATATGGTGTATTGACATTGCTGGCTGCGGTTCCCAGTTCCTCTGTTATCCTTTAACGTATACTGTGAGATTACAGTATTCCTTGCATTCGATTGATAGTAATGTCATGTCTTATGATACTCTTTGGTTGTACGATTCTTTGCCTTGTCTTTGGATTTCTCTGATTAAAGGTTTAAAGGAAAGTTCTTAATACCTTATCCATATCTTCATAAATTCTGATTCTAAGACGGAATTATGTTCATGGGAGTTGTAGTTCAGTGATATGTTGTTTTATACTTTATCTATAAACGTGCTGTTAATAAAGAGTGAAGAAAGAAATGCATAATCCTCGCCTCCGCGTCCTTAATAGAATTGAAACTTTCCTTCATGTTAACTAGGAAATTTTTCATTCATATACTCTGAAGTCCTTATGTAATGTAACTAGTTCTATTGTAAAGCGCTCTGACACCTTTGGGTAAAGTTTGCGCTATATAAAACACATAAATAAATAGAGTAAACTAGGAAAGGGTTGCTTTTTTAATAAAGTGAAGAAAGGTATGCATAATACTCATCTCTGTGTCCTTAATAGAATCAAAATTTTATGGCAAGACCGGAGGCTCCTATTATGCTTTCTTTTCTTGCTTTATTCCAATAGCAGCAAGATAAACTAACATACCCAGAAGGCTTGGTGAAAAAACTACCAGCCAATGGTAAACGAAGAAACAAATCATTATCCAATCATAGCTTAGTTCGTAATATAAGGTCTATCCTGACTGCGAACAGTCCTCTTTTCTTGCTGCTCGCAGTCAAGATAAGTACCTTTTTAATTCATTTTAACGAATGGTTATGTTTCAGGCTATGGTTATTGTGTATTTAATCTGAATATTTCCTTTGTGCGCAGCGAAGCTTTGTTGCTGCTTGCCTTCGCGCTCACACGCGCGTATGTCAATTATTTCTTCCTATTCCCCCCCCTCGTTTCTAACGACGCTTCACCTGCTCCGCGCGCGCCTCTCTTACCGGCCTTCGCTTCCCTCAGCCGGTGGCGCAGCGCTTCGCTCTACCTCACGACCCGACTGCTCCTCAGTGTCGTTCGTCTCCACGCTTCAGTCCGGTTCAACGCCCACTGTTCACACGCCCCTTGTGGGAGGGGGCTTTTCCTCTTGTTACACGCCCACCTCATTTCCTCCAGTTTTAACCCTTTCTCTTCGGGTTTGTTACCAGTTTTTCCCTATTTTTTCATTATGCAAGTTTCTGAGGAATATAATGACAATGAGGGGGAAGAATTTAAAGAGGATTTGAATACCTTTATTAATACCTCTGTGGAACATGCTGTTGAGACCTCCATGAAACGTTTTTCCAAAACTATGGAGAATTCTATTTTAAGTTTAATGACCAAAGCAAGGGCCCTTTCTGCGGGGGATAGCAGAAAACATAAGGTGGTACTCTCTAAGGTTCCTTCTTTGGCGTCACAAGTGGTTGGTGAGTCTTCCTCACATATGACAGAGGACGTGGTTCCTCCCAGGCCTCCTTCCAAGGAGGGGTTAAAAGGTTCAAGTGGCAAACGTAAAGCCAAATTAAATAATCCAGAAGTACCACAGAAATTGGTCGTTTCAACAATTTATGACACAGATGATGATATGGGTGACGCCACTGATCTTACTGATCTTTTTGACATTGTGGACCCTTCGTCTCCCCCTAAAAAATTGAAGTTAGATGCTTTCGCATCTGAACCGGTGCTTGACCCCGAAGGTACTCCTCTCTTCGACCCTGCTTCCATTAGACACCCTAATTCAACCGAATGGTTTCCCATTGAACACGTGGGAGAGTATATCACCGCAAGACTTCGTCTTCCACTAGATAAGACGGTTAGGGCTAAACTAAAGTCTGAGTGCCCGAAGCCTTCTCTCCCTTCCCATATCACTTCTACTCCCGCTATAGATCAACCTCTCATTACTTTTTTCTCTAAATTTGGCAAAGATCCACGTAAAGGAGTGGATAAGGCATGGTCTTCCTGCCAAGACAAATTGCTCGATCTAGTGGGTCCCCTTGCACGCATTTTTGATAGGGCAGAGACAGCTCGCCTTGACGGCTCTGATCTCAATCCAGAAGATGTATCTTTGTGGGTCCAGCGAGCCTTTTGCCTTCTGGGCAATACCAACGCAGCCATGACTCATGAGCGCCGCAAGGGCCTCTTAATTAAATTGGATCCCAAATTGGCCAATCTTGCCCCTCTTGATCCTGGTGTCAAGGCTGATGGTCTTCTGTTCGGAGATTCGTTGGTGAGAGACTTGAGCAAGTTCGTCACCACCTTTGCCTCCCTGGATAAAGCGCAACAATCCATCAAGAAAGTCTTCCCATCTCGGGTTTTTGGCAGGGCCGGAAGAGGCAGGAGCCGCTCTACCGGCCGTGGTTTCCACTCCCAAGGCTCCCGTGGCTCCTTCAACTCGAACCAACAGGAATACAAGCCCCAGTTTTACCCCCAAAGAGGTCGGGGATACAGAGGCAGGGGCCAACGTGGCTTCCGCCACAACTCATCTCAACAAGGTAGGTGCAGCAACCCCCGTTGGGGGACGTTTATCTCTTTTCCTTCACAGATGGCAGTCCCTCACTGCAGATCCTTGGGTTCTCAACACTTTCCAAGGTTATCGTATAGAGTTTTACGCTCCACCTTTTCAAGAAACCCTTCCTCCGCCTTTAGTGTTCTCCACAGAAATGTCCCTTCTGGTGTCCTCCGAAATACAAGTCCTTCTTTCCAAAAAAGCTATTCTAGTTTCTCCCTTCGATCCCTCAGGGTTTCTCAGTACTCTGTTTCTCGTTCAAAAGAAGAACAAAAAGTTGAGACCTGTGATCAATCTCAGAATTTTTAATCAGTTCGTGGTTTATCGCCACTTCAAAATGGAAACAATTCTACATTTACGAGACACTTTGCGTCAACACGATTGGATGATTCGTATCGATCTCCAAGACGCGTATATAGCTGTTCCCATTCACGATTCACACACGAAATTCCTCCAATTTCAATGGCAAAACGTCACCTATCGTTTTCGATCTCTGCCTTTCGGTCTTTCTTCAGCACCTTGGTGCTTCACAAAAGTGATGAGACCTGTCGTAGCTTATCTCAGATCTCTGGGGATCCGGCTCATCATTTATCTCGACGATATCCTTATCATGAATCTGGACAAACAGGCCTTACTGAACGATCTCAACACCACTCGCTCACTGTTACTCGATCTAGGCTTCCTCCTCAATTTGGAGAAGTCCTCTCTAATTCCGGCTCAGAGTATGGAGTTTCTGGGGTTTCGCATAGACTCCCCATCGGCTTCCCTTTTTCTTCCTCAGTCCAAGATCTCCACTATTCATACAGAGATTTCTCAGGCGCTCCGCCGTCCCTTGATATCTCTCAGATCCCTAGCAAGGATTGTCGGCCTTCTCTCGGCCTCTATTCAGGCAATCTTCCCGGGTCCCCTTCATTATCGGGCTCTTCAACGCCTAAAGATCAGACATATTCGGCAAGGCCTCGCGTACTCCGATCAAGTAAAATTAGATCTCGAATCCCGTCAAGAACTTCAATGGTGGATGAACCATTTAGAAGCTTGGAACGGTCGAACCATTTTCGCTTCCGCCCCAGATCTTGTATTAGAATCCGATGCAAGCCTGTCGGGTTGGGGCGCCCGTTGTGGACCAATATCGACTGGAGGTACATGGTCAAAAGAGGAGTCCAAATTGCACATCAATTGTTTGAGATGCTGGCAGGCTCCTTTGCAATTCAGAGTCTGGCAAAGGACAAAGTAAGTTGTACCATCCTCCTTCGCATGGACAATGTTTCTGCGGTTCGCTATATAAACCATCTCGGTGGCACCAAGTCAAAGGTCCTGGCAGACCTAGCAAAGAGCCTTTGGGAATTCTGCCTATCCAACAAACTCTCGCTCTCTGCGGAATACCTTCCAGGGGATCTCAACGCCGTCGCCGATTGGCATTCTCGCTATCTCCGGGATTCCAGCGATTGGAAGCTTCTTCCCTCCGTGTTTCTCTCCCTCTCTCGGTTGTGGGGTCCTTTCTCAATAGACCTCTTTGCTTCTCGACTGAATTCTCAGTTGCCCCGCTTTTTCTGCTGGCGTCCGGACCCTCTGGCTCTGGCGACCAATGCCTTCCTTCAAGATTGGTCCCTTCACCTCAACTATGCGTTTCCTCCTTTCCTGTTAATCAACAGAGTCCTGTCGCAGATCCGTCGTCAAATGACGTCTCTGGTAGTGGTAACTTCCTTCTGGCAGTCCCAGATTTGGTTTCCGTCTCTCCTAGAGTTGGCGGTGGACTTTCCCGTCCTTCTTCCCTCACTTCCCGATCTTCTCTCGGACCCCCTGGGCAATCCTCACCCTCTAATCACCGACCAATCACTGGTGCTGTCCGCATGAAAAATTTCCAGCCTTCCTCTTCTGATCTCGTCATTTCGCAGGAAGCTTCAGTCTTCATTAGTCGTGCATGGGCCCCAGGAACCTCCAAGGCTTACAAATCCGCCTGGTCTCTTTGGTCAAGCTGGTGTCTCCAGAAATCTGTCGATCCCTTTTCAGCCTCTTTAAATCTTATTGTTAACTTCCTAGCTTCTGAGGCCAGTTCTGGCAAATCTTATCGTACTATTAACCTGTACAGATCCGCCATTTCTCTAAATCATGCCCATATTGATGGAAAACCTGCGGGAGCTCATCCCTTGATCTGCAGATTGCTGAGAGGAGTTCGTTTTTCAAAACCTCCGTTGGCTAAGTATTCTACTTTATGGTATGTTAATCTGGTTTTACAGTTGTTTTCTAATTGGCCTGATAACTCTGCTCTTTCTTTGAAAATGATTTCAGCCAAACTCACTATGTTGTTATGTTTACTTTCCATTAAAAGAGTATCTGATGTGAAGGCCATGGATGTCTCTTCTCGCCAGTTCACTCCTACCGGTGTGCTGTTCCATATTCGCAAACGCACAAAGACTAATTTAAATACTGTGTTCTATCCCTATTTTCCCTCCAATCCCAAGTTGTGTGTAGGTCAATGCCTTAAAGTTTATGAGAGTAAAACCTCTGATCTCAGGACTTCCTCCAGCTCCCAACTTCTTATTTCCTTCCGTAAACCCTTTCACCCTGTTTCCTCTGCCACTCTGGCCCGCTGGGTTCGTTGGGTCATGTCCCTGGCCGGTATTGACGTCTCCGTTTTCGGAGCTCATTCCACTAGGGGAGCCATGGCTTCTAAAGCCTTTTGGGCTGGCTCCCGTCTGGAGGACATCCTGAAATCAGCAGATTGGTCTAATGATACCGTGTTTCGTACATTTTATTGTAAACCGGTAGTTACTGCATCTTCTTTAGTGGTAGATATGCTTTAAACAAGCATAATAGGAGCCTCCGGTCTTGCCATAAAATGTAGATTTTCCTAATATATTATGACGGAAAGTCTTAATTTTATTAAAGACACGGAGGCGAGTATTATCCCGCCGCAACACTTCTAACAATTGTTCTCCCTCCCCACAGGCACTCCAGCGCTTCCACCAGCGTCATCCTGAGGTTATCCCGGATCCTGCCAAGATCGCTTCTTCTGTTCCATCGCCTACCATGCTTGGATCTGATCTCCTCTCCGAGTCTCCTCTGGTGCTCTTTGGAAAGGAAGTCTTCACGTGGACTCTATCTTTATGCATTTTGTTTTCCGTTACTCCTTTATTTTTGTATTCTCTGTAATTGCTCGCACAAGAAAGAGGGCTGTTCGCAGTCAGGATAGACCTTATATTACGAACTAAGCTATGATTGGATAATGATTTGTTTCTTCGTTTACCATTGGCTGGTAGTTTTTTCACCAAGCCTTCTGGGTATGTTAGTTTATCTTGCTGCTATTGGAATAAAGCAAGAAAAGAAAGCATAATACTCGCCTCCGTGTCATTAATAAAATTAAGACTTTCCGTCATAATATATTAGGAAAATCTACACTTTCCTTCTCAATGGCTACTCAATTTTACATTGATATGGGCTCAAACACATGCATCTTAAGTCTTTAAAACAGAAATAGGTTACAGGTTCCAAAAATTACGAATACGGACTACCCCTTGTTGAAACATATTTTAAAATGTGCGTAAAGTTAAACATACAGGCATTCAATTTAGAAAACTATGGGCCTTCTTTTATGTCGCTGGACAAAATTGCAGTCATAGTATATCTCGGTTTTTTGGTTATCAATATCTAGTATCTTAAACCGTATCCCATTGTAAATATTTTTCACATTTCACATTTTAAACAAAGGGATTGTAATTGATGTAAAATATTTTTAAGGAAACTATTCAAATCATTTCTAGATTTTAGAATACTTTGGAGAATTATATGTATGTGTATTTGCATTACTCCATGGAAAAAAAAACATACTTCCGTCAGTTGATGTACGTTTTAAATCAGTTATGTACCCATGGCGGTATGTTCTCCACACTGAACGACAAATAACACCAATTTAAGATGGCTACCAAGCCTTCTTTAGGTTTTCCTAGTTTAGTCCTTCTTCTTTGTCGATTCACTTTCATCACGTTGGTTCTTTGAATGTGGGTCCGATCTTGTGTCTGTGTGGTTTTTCGCATCGGATCCGCTTTTTAGGTGCATTTGGTAGCCGTGCCTGTCGTTGTTTCGCATGTTTTTCTCCTAATTATTTTCCCGACAGCTCCACTGGGCTGCTTTACGCAGCATGGAAATTCAGGGAGAGCTGAGCTACCGGGACGGAGAAAAGCGAAAGTTTCTAGTGCCATGCGACAACAGCTGCAAGGGGCTGATTGTGGGTCTGGAGCAGCTGAAAGCAGAGGTGTCGCACGTGCTGAGCGAGTTGGTGCTAAAAGAGAAAACAGGTGCTGGAGACCAAAGCGTTGAAGGTGAGCGAGCGTCCCTGCTGTCTCGTGAATGAGGGAAACTCATGAGGGCCATTCCATTAAAAAAAATTGTATAGTATTTGCATCATATAAATGAAGTATAACCCGTATTAATAGGTTGCTACGGATTTGCAAGGAAGGAACCAGGGCTTTAAGTGGGCCGGTTCCTGCAGGTGCTCGGCACCGACAGATCTTTGAAGCAGGTGCCCAATCGGGCTCTCCATTTTTACTGGAGATAAAAAAAAGCGTAACTCTGCAAAACACCATCCCTCACTGCTTGCGATGTAACTTCAAGAGAATCGTTTTTCTGTTTTATATAGCGTAAACATCAGCACCAGTTCCATAACACAAGCACATATTCATGTTTTGAATCACAGGATGTTGAGTGGACGAGTGGGTCGAATCTGCTTTCCCAGCTTGAAAGTCGTCAGCTCTAGCCTTACGCCACAACCTCGCCACAACAAGCATTTGCAATGCAATAGGTCTCGCATTTATGCGAGTTTGAGCTATTGACATTGCAAATAGCAATGCCTTTTATTTTTGTTTTTAAAACATAAAAAAAGGCATTGCCATTTATAATGCCATTAGCTTAAACTCGGTTAACTGCGAGACCTATTGCATTGCAAAAGCTTGTTTTTGCTGGTGCCGCCATTGATGCGGCCTTGGGGGGGGCTGTGCGCTTGGTCTTCCGGATTTGCTGCTGGTCGCATCTTAGTGTGGATTTGAACATCTTTGTCTGCAGATCTTGGCTCACTCTCCGTGTGTGCTCCAGTTGCTTCCAGTGTCGTTTCGTCAGCCTGAGTAGGCGACAGTCATATAAACTTTCACTGGAGCACAAGCTACAGAATGCAAATGTTGCTTTGAAAGGCTGTGCACTTCAGCTGGCACTCGGTGTGTTAGCATCAGTGATGGTGAAAAACAATTTAAATCTGTTCTTTCCCATGTTGTCCAAGTACCTCTCACTGTAAATCAGTGACTAAGGAAATACATGAGTCTGTAACGGACAGTGTTTTGTGAATGCGATTACTATAACTTTGTATGTGCGTGAGTACAGATGTGTGTACACACACGTGCACAAACACCCTTCACGATTGCCCATTATAGATGGCTCCACCAATTATATTTGTGGCCAGTTGCATCTCCTTCCCCTGTCCCCAAGCCCCTAGAAATCACTTCTAGAGATACCACTGTGGCTGTCAACATCTGCGCTGTTTCAGGTCCAAATCCCACTGAGGTCTACTCTGCCTTTCATCCTTCGGAGGTCTATAAAACGAGTGCTCTGTCTTTTATGCGAGCGTAGCTCTGCAGCACCGTTTGTAAAGCGCCTAGGCAATTTGGAAAGAGTGTTTCGTGGCCCGTGGGAGTTTCGAGTATTAATAAAATGCCCGTGGGTATTGAAAAGTAGTATGGTGACTCGCACATGCAGGGTCCTAGATTCCTTCCCACTGGCCTTTATCTTAGCATGACAGAAGTCGCCTAGGAACTTTGTACAATACAGGGCACGGGTCCTAATGTTGGCAGGGCTGTTACAGCCTTTCATCCTTCCACTGTCATGTGGTTGCCATTTCTTTACGCAACAGCCTACCTATTATCTAAGTGTGCAACCACATTCCGGTTTGGTGATTACTCCTCTGCTATCAGAGACGCACAAAGGAGCTGTCACATTCCGGACCCTATTGAGTCACTCAGGAAGAAGAGGGGGAGCAGTGAGAGCCCCCCACGAGGAGACGCAAGCAGGGCTACTGTACACCCTGGCGGGTGCTGAAACCACTCACTTTTGTGACGGGCCGGTGCGTGTGTATTGTGGGGGGTAGGGAGGTGGGGGCATTGGGGGATTACACAGCAGGTGTCGACTCCCCAAAAGAAGATAATATGTAAAGAATAGGCTTTCTTTACTTTGAATATTATAACAACCCCCCCCGCCACCAACCCCCGACTCCTTTCACCCCAAACCTTTTATGTAGCGCTTAGAGCAGGGCTGAGCGCTAGTTAGATGCCAGGGCCGTGGAGGAGGCCCAGCCGGGTTGGGAGGAGAGTGACTGGGTTGGGGGGCAGTGGACTGTACTCCAACCGTTGCTGCTAGATGTAAACCTTTGTTGTTTGATGGTCTGAAGTCAGTCAGGGACAGCAGAGCTTGTATAATCTTAAACCGAGGCGGTTTTTCCACTTTGTGTTCACTGCGGTTAAACGCTCCCTGCTGACCCGGCTCATAACAGACCGTGGGACCCTGGCAGGGAGGCTGCATGAGGGTCTCTGCCCATGTCACTGTCTGACAGCAGCTCCAGGCCTTGTAAATGTGCAAGGCCACTCCATCTCCCAGGTTACTCATCACAATTGACAACAAGCCCTTGTGACGTAGCACGTAAGGATCAAGTGCGCCCGCCGTAAGGCTTGCCTTGCTCTGCGCATGGCGCATGTGTGGGATGGGTGTTTGAGTAGACAGCTGACAGTTGGGGCAGGTTCAGAGACCTGACTATAGCGGACCTAACACTAGGAGCAGTGGAGAGGGCTTGAGAGCAGTACCGGGGCAAGTCAGATCACTGTATTGAATCGAAGGAGGTAGCACCTGGGAAGCCTTCACAGCAGCGAGAAAAAGACACTACTGCCGGCATGTACGGGTACTTGGACCCGCAGCGCTCCCCGTCCCGGGGTTTTAACTGCATCGTCCACATCTGCAGCGCCAATGTACAGGAGCCGGTAAGTGGGGCATGCTGTACGTGTAAAGCGCGCCGAGCTTGGAGCGTGCGTGCGCATTTAAAAAAAAATAATTGCATGAGGCTTGCGAGGACAGAAGGGGGACAGGAGATGTGCACATCACGTGTCTGTACGTGCGTGTTCACAACCTCCAGTCAGCCCTGCACGTGCCCATCTCCTGTCTCCCTTCCGAAGCAAGTCAGTACGAGGTGTGTGCGCGCGCGCGTTAGGCAGCCGCGGATGCGGTGAGGGGGGTCGACAGCGGCGGGGTGTGTGCGCGCGCGTGTGTCTGTGTGTGTGTGTGTGTGTGCGTCTGCGCAAGCGCGTCTCAGAAGCGCGTCCACAGACCTCGACCCCAATTGCTGCGCGTGCCCCGGTCTGTCTCCCTTGAGAGGCATCTCGGCGTGGCCTTTGGCCAAACAAACATCTAGGCTATGGACATAATTTAGAATTGAGGGGTCATGGAAAATTCTTGAATTTTTGTAGGATGTGCTAAATCCGTAGGATAATACACCTGTTGAGTTTCCACGGTCTATGGGCAGAGTGACCAAGCAACTAAGCGAAAAAGGTCATTATCACAGCATGCCGACAGGCGCCCCACGCTGCAGACCTATAATTAACTCAGCAGGTCTTCCGGAGAGGAGCACTCAACGCGCAAATGCTGTTCATGTGAAGCGTGTTCACAGACAACAATCACCACAACCACAACACTGCGCGTGCCCCAGTCTGTCTCCCTTGAGACGCATCTTGGCGACAATAGGTCTCGAGAGCGAGACCTAAAAACGAAAGCATTTCCAATATTATCCATAGAAGTCATAGTTGTTGCTTATTCAATATGAAATTTATGACAATTGGCAAAGCCAGTAGCCCTGGCTTGTTGAAGGTGTAATGTTACTTGTGTTATATATCTGGCTGAATGGACGGACGCAGCAAAATACCAGTGGGACAGCACACTATGCTAAAGTACAGATTTTTAGCTTAAGTGTTTTAGACCACGCCCCTATGAGACCCCAGTTTTTTTTATCCCTCTTAAAGCCCTGATGGTAACCATGATTAAGTTTCTAGAGCTATGTTGCTTTTTAGGAGGAAGACGATAATTCAAAAGGGAGACCAAAATGGGCTTAGAATGTGTAGCTATAACTTCACAAGATTGTTAGTAGTGGTCCCCAAAAGGGAATTTACTGCATATCAAACACTGACTTATCACTCTTAAAAACAATACTGTGTGAAAAAAGTGTAAGCTCAAGCGAGGTGCTCTGTAGGCTCAGCCCCTTACTACCAGAAGGTGCTATTTGCACATTAACAAGTTAATGTGCTACAAACATTACATATATTAGAACCTTTTGTGCAGCACTCTTTTCAGTAAGACAAATTAGTCCTAAGAAAGATCACAGTATGGATTTAGTCCCAATCAGATACAAAGATCCCAAGTTGATGTTATCTTTTCTCATGAACAGAAATAATCCTTAGGAGTCCAGAAAATTTGTTGTTTCCATTGTTGATTTGTTTGTATAATTTCAGCAAACATCAGCCAACACGTGTTTCGTCTTAATCCCAAGACTTTTTCTTGGCGATTTAATAATATTATGTTCTAAGGCATCCCTGGCGTTTAGATACAATTATCCTGATACAACAATTTCCATATCGGCAAGGCCTTTCAGATAAAAAGAACTCCAAGTCGTTAGTCTTAAATAAATAGACAGTCTCTTCCTAAGTCCTTCAAAGCATGGTGATAAGGGATGATTCCTTTCGTGTCGACCGAATCTGGTGACATCGACTTATTCAAACCCTAATCATAAAAATCATAAGAAGGAAACCACGCATATGAAGCTCCAATAAAGAAACTAAATATGTTCGACGACTAGAGAGTCAAGAAATATGTAAGAGGTGTAAACTGGAAATCGACACTGTCTTACTTTAAGAGTGCTACATATACCGCATACAGTTTTCTTAACTGGTTCACAACAGTGACATTTCATTAATGAGATAAGGAAATGTGAATAAAACAAGTCTAAAGAAATGAAAGATCAATCGTAGAGCCTGGAAGACATTTTGAGAGGAGTCTCTCTATTAAAAATATTCACAATTATTGGCCCAATGTATTGAAGGCAGCCTGCCCAAAAAATAAAAGGTATATTCCTGAACATGGTGCAAGCCCTCTGTTTTTAAATATTATAAGAGTCCAAAAAATCTTTGGTCTTGAAAAAGATGGAGACATAATCTACCCATCGAAACGCGTCGACGCCTATCTTACTACACAAACCCGTTAATACGGGCGATAACTGACGAGTACAAAGTACTAAAGTACCGGGGGCTTCGTCCTATGTACTGTTTATACGGATGTGTAATACTTTCAATTACATATTGTAGCTGTCTGTATTAGTGACTCTCTCATTTTATAGGTTTTTTTTTTTAGATTGTCAAACTTTTGATGAATTTAGCCTTTTTTGGTTTTAATTTCAGTTGATTTTGTTTGTTTATTAAATCAAGACAAGGTGATACTAAGGAGGGACTAAAAAGCCTATTAAAGAATCAGAAGCCAGCATCTACGAAGGACAATGACACAAGCCAATGACAAATATGGGTGGAGAGTGTGTGAGGCTTCAAGTCCATATTCCAATACAGCATGGCTCGCAGTGCAGCGCATAACCTGCTCAGGCTCGTCCTAAAAACAACTCGGCGCATGTTAACTAAGTATACACAGAAAAATCACAATGCATATTTAAAAGTCCAAACATGTTTACATAGGCCCATGTTAAAGTGGAGTAACTTACTTAAGTCTGTTTTTTACTTTCTTATTTAAGTGCGCAGAGACCAACACAGTACCCAATGTTCTCTCTACTCTACAAATACCACCTAACCCAGCATACATCAATCATAACATTCAAGAAATAACGTAGTTTAATAACGTAGTTAGAGTAGAAAAAGCAAAACTACAAGTCATAAAAAGCAAACACCAAAAAAACAGAATAGGGCGCCGCAAACTATTGACAGAAGACTTTACACCCATGAAATATCAGTGTTTACTTTAAGTCCAGCTTCATCTTTAGATATTATAAATACATTTAAAACAACACTATATTTGATATTTTTATGTGACCATAGCATGACTGGTAGGGGTGGGCGGAATTTGCGGAATTAACCTTCGCAAATTATCGCGAGAATGTTTAAAATTATCGCAAACAAGCAGAAATATCGCGAAGATGCGGAAGTTTTTTTCCGGCATGTTCGCGAGATTTTCTGCATGGTTGCGGGTCGCCAACTTACCCATGTGGTTGCTTGCGGGCGCGGCCATCTTGTTTTGAGTTGTTCTCGCGGTGCATGATCGCGAGAAGAAAGACGTGATCGCGCGACGTCACTGCGGGCGCGAACTGTCGCGAGACAGCGCAAATGGCTAAAAACAATACAACATCTCATGGAGAACGCGACCGGATCAAGAAAACTTGTCGGCGAACGCAGGGATTCAGGTAAGGCGATCGCACGAGAATGTATTATTTTACAGCGCGAGCAAGAAACAAATTATCGCCAAGCTGCGGAAACCGGAATTTTTGACATTTTCGCGCTCTCCGCGGAACGCAAAAATGTCAAATTATCGCAATTTCCGCGAACGGAACGAAATTTTTGCCCAGGCCTAATGACTGGCACATATCCACTAGCACAAGAGTAATCTGTATTGTACGGATGTTTACAAACATGAACTACATTGGCAACGTGTGGGTAACAAGCACTGCCACCTAAGTACCAGATCCTACGTGAGGACCTGTGTCTCCGATCCGACCAAGCACATTGGAGGGCACAATAACCCGCTGCTTCTGCTTCCGGTCTCTCACACACCAGCTTCCTTCATCTGGGGAGGAGGTGGAAAACGGAAGGGGGAGGTACACGGATTACAGCAGAAAAAGCATAACTCAAAATCATGTAACTGTACTTGGGGAAACCGATCTAAACACCCACTGCAGCCCTGTAGTAAACACAACCCTATCCTTCGGCCATCCGGACCCAGCAAAATACATGTTTATGCGATCATCACATTGTATTGTATTGTATGGGATTTATAAAGTGCCGGAATCACCCCCGAAGGGGCATCTCCGCGCTGCAGCGGAGACAAGAGACCGGTCAGGCACAATCAGTCCCGGAATAATTCAGTCTTCAGGATTTTCCTGAATCAAAAAAGACTGGTGCATTTGCACAGGTCTTCGGGCAGAGTGTTCCAATATTTCAGAGCAAGGTAGGCAAGAGTTTTGCCTCCTGTTTGTAATTTCCTGTAGCGGGGGACCACAAGCAGCCCTTTCACCTCGGATCTAAGAAGTCTGCTCGGACGGTAAAATAAAAAAAATTCTGCCAGATAGCTAGGGCTCACACAATAAAGAGCCTTATGCGCAAGGCAGCAGAGTTTAATCTTGATTTTCTGTCGAATAGAAAGCCAGAGAAGCTGTCTCAGCAGAGGCCGGGAGGAAGTGAGAGGAGGCATTTTGAAAGCCAGACACGCAGCAACATTCTGGACTATCTGCAGTCTACTCGAGGGATTTGTTAGCAGATGCTAAAAGAGCATTACAGTAATCAAGTCGGCCGATGACCAGGGCTTGAATCCGAGTTCTTCGGACTGATAAGGGCAGCCACTGGAACACTCTGTGCAAAAGACTCAAAGTGTTGTATCAGGCCCCTGAGGTGGGCATGACTTGGTCTCTCATATGTAGGGAGTTATCCAATCGGACCCCTACATTCTTTGCCATGTGTGCGGGGCCTAACATAGCAGGCCACCAGTTTGGGGACCAAGTTGTTTGAGCAGAGCCAAACAACAAGAGCTCGGTCTTAGCCGCATTCACCCAGAGGTAATTTGCTGTCATCCAACGAGAAACGGCTTGCATGCCCTTAGCAAAGCGATGTTCCAGTAACTCTGTATCCTTATCTAAGGATAAAAGCAGTTGCGTGTCGTCCCCTTAGGATAGAGCAGTGGTTCCCAAACTTTTGACTCCTGAGGACCCCATTGAGTCACCACTGGAAGCAGGGGACCCCCAAGCAATTTGAAGGATTTAAATTTCAAACATTGAAACAGTAATTCAAAAAAAATTAACGCACGTGTGTACACAAAGCAAATACTCGAATTACTAATGATTTTAGGTACATATTTACAAGCCCCTATCACCATGGTAACATCACTGTTTGAGACGTTCCCGTGGCGATAGGGGCTTCGCCTTATTTACAAGGCAGCGTTAAGCCACTTAACGTGGCTTAACGCTGCCTTGTAAATAAGACCCCCTTTCACCCAATGCTTAGCGTGAAAGGGGTGGGCAGTGGGTGTTGCGGTGGGCGTTTCCCCTGCAACACCCATTGATTTTGACGCGGCCCCCTATTTACAAGGGCAGCGTAAATGGGAGGCAGCGCCAAAATTAAGACCAGGGAAAACCTGGTCTTAACTTGGTGAAACAAGGAGAAATGCTTAATTTCCCCTCATTTTTCCAAAACGCCTTGGATTGTTTATGTTCAGGAAGGTGACCCTTCCTGCATATCAACAATCTTTAAAAAAAAAAAGACATTTTGTAACTTCCATATGTGCTGCATTAAGCAGCACACATAAAAGTGACAAAACAACACTTCAAGATTTCTTATGTGCAGGAATGGGGACCTTCCTGTACATAAACAATCTTCCCCTGTTAAGTGTAACGTCAGCGCAGGGGAAACGTAGGGCTGCACCATATTCTTGTAAATATGGTGCAGCCCTGTGTTTCTGAAGTGGCGGAGTGTGTTGTTAAGCCAAGGAGGCTAACAACACTCTCTGCCACTTCTGTTGTATTTTATTATTGAAAAAATTTGTAAGCAAATGAAAAACATTAATGGGAAGGTTGGTGCTGAATCTCTGTGACTAACTTTTCAATGGTTGGTTTTATTTCGCAGTACGAGGCTCCTGCTCCTGCCAGGGCCAGACTGGAAATCCAAAGCAGCCCTGGCAAATGATTTCAGACCAGTCCCCATACGGTGTACACCAAGTGCAGTGAGTGAGCCTGACCACTACAAAGGGGGCTTTGGGAGGCTCTCCCCCCAAAACATTTAGGAAACAATGGTGCAGTCTACAACACATTTATCATTATATATTGAATTGTATTAGCTTTTAAAGAATAGTAAATGAAGACCTGACCATGCACCAGAATACGACAATCTTTCTAGGGGGTCTTCAATGATTTCCCCACTATCACCCTCCAACAGTGCTTCTCATCTCCCCATAGCCCCTCTGTCACCTGTATTTCATTTTTTATAGCATCTCTCATACCATTGTAGGATGTCAGAGCACTTTACATCACACACATAGAGACAGTGAATCATACGTGTAAATCAGTGTATAGAAAATGTTACACAAGGCAAAGGGGACTACAAGGTGTAGAATTCACGTCATTCATACTGGTAGGCATTTTTAAAGAGTGCTTGGTCTGGAGAAGCACAAACTCAGGATTCAGAACATAACACAGTGGTTAGTATTGACTTTAACAATAAAAATGTATTTCCACTCAAATATACCTTTTTAGAAGCATCAGGGTAATGAAAGACTGGGAAAAAACATAAGTCACTAACTTGTACCTTGCAGTTTGCAAGCAGCTGTTTGATGATAGTTTATAGGTCACTGTGCTAGATTACGATTGTCACTTATGAACTGCACAGTAACAAAAGAATCTCTCTGACAAAAGCAGTAACCCACTGACCTATGCATATAAAATACTGTTTTTTAAAATGCATGGTACACGTTCTTTGCAGTAGGCATATTAACCCGGCATATTAACCCTCTGTGCTACATTAGATAAGTCAAAGCTGCCACTGGACAACACTCTCATCTCTCTGCAGCAGGGACATTAATCACTGGTGTTATCCTGACACTTTTATTGTTCTTTGAAAACTGCTAATTAAACAAGATACTTTGCGGTGCTTTCAAAACTGCTGCCTGCGGACCCCCTAGGAATGTGTCAGGGACCCCTGGGGGTCCGCGGACCACAGTTTGGGAAACACTGACCTAGAGTCAAAACTGAAGTTTACTCTAAATCGGAGCAAAGGTGGCCCTGCCAGTATCTTTCAGGAGCATCATAAATCCTAGGCTGTGCTATTCAGTGGGCTACTTTTTCATGTCTAAGGCGGCTGCACAAGTAAACCCAGGAGTTCCATGGCGGACACACATATACAGTGTGTGAGGCATGAAGAGGCTTTATCTGTGTTGGGATGTTACGCAACAGGTAAATAACCACCATAACGCCCCATGTGTGCACACCCCCCCCCCCCCTCATAATTATCTGACCTCTAACAGAGGAGTGAGTCATGTGTTCCCAAAACTGCTTTCTTCCTCTCGAAGCATTTTTTTAAAAGTGAATTCCTCTGCTTAAAGCAAAGTACATTATGCATGTTTGATTAACTCTGGCCTCTGTGCCAGCAGTGTCAACATAACGCAAGGTGTTAGGCGGAGCCTCGTCCTTTCTGTGCGACCTTGTGTCTACCTCACAGATCATGGCACCCTCCTGCTTCGCCCTGCTGAACATGGTTCCCCGTCTGGCGCTCAGGTTGTCCAGTCAACCAGTTAAAACAAGGAAAATAATAAAATAAACTGAGCGCGGTCTCCCTGAAGCGGGTGCCGCGCTCAATATTAAAAAAAAAAAAGAATGATAAACTAAGCGTGGTGTCCCTGAAGCGGGCGCCGCTCTACGTATTAAAGTTTAAAATAAAAAATAACAGAAAACAAAATGCAAATTAGGTAGGAAGTGGCCACCATTACTGAAGCTGGCACCCCGTGCTGTGTCCCTTAATGAAGTAAATAGTTCTCTGAGCTGGTAATGAAAGCTCCCGAGTAAGGACACAGTAAAAGATTGAGTCCTCATGAGCGGTACTAAATGGAGACAGAGAGGTAACAAGGAGGGACTAACAAACCTCATAATGAATCAGAAGCCAGCATTTACCAAGGACAATGACACCAGCAAATGAAAGTATGGGCGGAGAGTGGGCGAAGCTTACACAGCAGACTCAACTATTGCATGCCTCACTGAGCGAGCAGTGCATCCCTGCTGCCGCTAGGCTCGACCAAAAAATTTATCCCTCATGCGTGCCGGAAAGTAGGTAATCCGATAATTCTGAATTCAGACTCTGATAATTAATCACTGTCCAGGCATGCTTCTTTGCCACCAAGTCCTTTGATCCACAATGAAAGAGTTACTTTTTATCTTTCTATTTAAAAACTGCTCAAAACTAAGCTTATTCATCTCTGGAAACCCAGGCTGCAGGTCAAAACTATGGAAACATGTTAAAATATAAGATCTCCAAGCGCCAACATATTCAGAGTGATTTATTTCTTAGCAGCTGTTATTTGCTAGGGAGCCAAAATCGGATAAAAACAGAGAATGCATACATAAAAAAAATTACCCTTGCACCACCAAGAACTGTCTTTGGAGACCAAACTCCAAACGAATTTCGGCTTGGCCAGTTGAGAGGAATTCCAAAGCCGGACTTACAGCCCTAATTAATAATAAATCCAGTAGTTTTCCCCTGATGATAGGTGAGCCATATGCAATGGTTGGTTGTAACCTCGCTTCCATGACTTTAAGAAGGTGTTCGTATGATTGGCGTCTCAATGATTTGCGTAGTGACTTAAAAGCATATATTAAAGATGATGTTTTTGCCCTTAAAACATTGAAAAGGCTTTTGAATGAGACTTTATTATCAAATAGAATGCCGAAATACTTAAGTCTTCATGACCAATTAGCCCACCTCTCGCTTTCCAAGATCGAGACTTAAACTTCACTGGGTAAATTTCCATAATCTTACTTTTCTTGACATTCATCTCCAAACAGTTAGCTAAAATGTATTCATCAAATGCAGTGATTAGTTGTTATAGACCTATAGGAGTTTAATGCAACAAAATAGTGTTGTCTGCATTCTGAAGATATTTTCAAGTAAAAAAAAAAAGTTCCAAAAGACTTTATTCGGATAGCACCATATCCATAAAAGCACAGCGCATACAATACATTAAAATTCATAATGAAAACAATTTAAATAGCATGGTCAAAAATACATACTGTTTAAAAGCACAATACAAGCGTTCTTCGTGGTTTGCACATCGTTTTACGAGCCCATACAGCAGTTCTCAGGAAGGTGCCAACGCGGAAAACCTAGCTCATCATTTCCCAGTTTGAGTATACTTCTAAGCACATCTACTAAGTGGATGAGTGGCATTTAAAAAAAACGGTGTTACTTTGTATAAAACTTACAGAAAAATAAGAAGATATTTAAGATGACCATTAGTAAGTTTGGGAGGGTGGGTATTAACAGTTTCAAAGTACTGCAACAAGTCTGACATAAAAAGGTTAAAAAAGACAGGGGACCAGTACACAGCCTTGTTTAAGACCATTGCAAGTTTTAATTCTGCGAGAAGGGTTAAAGCCATCACCTAGCTTAACCTGAATCCAAGTATTTGTGTACAAGAGTATAATGGCATCAAGCAGCCTTTGGGGAAATACCCAATCAAGAGAGTTTCTTTTGATTGGATGACTTTTATCGTACCACACCTGCACATCCGGGAAATACTTTCCTTTTTAGGTCGAGCCTAGAGTCCGCGCGCATGCACTGCTCTGTGAGACTAGCTGTACTGGAGTATGGAATAGAATCCCCGCCCACACCCCGCCCATATTTGTCATTGTCCTTTGTAAATGCTGACTTCTGATTGGTAAATAGGCGTGTTAGTCCTGCCTTGTCTTTATTTGTAACCTCCCATGGAGACTGGCCCTTTTACTTCGGTTGTTACAGGGTACGTGTTATTTAGTGTTGTAAGCACTATTTTCTTTATTGAGTTTCTCTTACTGCAGGCATGATGTGCTTTGCCCACATTCAGCGCGCCATGCAGCCCCCTGCCGCACTTAAGGTTTTAGCACAGTGCCTGCTTTACAAGTACAGTAAAGCATTTTAGTGTAGTACTTTCACCAGCTTTAACTTTAATATGGCACACTCGTGCTTTTCACTTGTGCACCTCATCATTGTTTTAGTTTTTAATTTAACATGGCGCACGCTAAGCATTGGTGCCCGCCGCCTCCCCCCGCCCCTGTGCGCCTCGCTTTAGGTTTCAGCATAACATTTGCTTTACAAGTACAGTAAAACATTTTAATATTTTACTTTTACCAGCTTTAACTTTGATATGGCACACTAGCGCCTTTCACTTGTTCACGTAATCATTGTTTTTATTTTTTAATTTAAATTAACACTGCACACACTCAACAATGGTGCCTGATGCCCGCAGCCCCCTCCCGCCCCCCCCAGCATCCCCCCGCCCCTGTGCACCTCGCTTTAGGTTTCAGCATGACACTTGCTTTACAAGTACGGTAAAACATTTTAATATTTTACTTTTACCAGCTTTAACTTTAATATAGCACACTAGCGCCTTTCACTTGTTGTTCACGTAATCCTTGTTTTTATTTTTTAATTTAAATTAACACTGCACACACTCAATAATGGTGCCTGCTGCCCGCAGCCCCCTCCCATCCCCCCCCCCTCCAGGGCACCACGCTCTAGGTTTCAGCACAGCGCCCCTTTACAAGTACAGTAAAATATTTTAGTATTTGCTTTCACAACGCTGCTGAGAAGTACCAGTACTGTACTGAAAAGAGCTGATTTCCATCTCACCAGCAGACCTGTGGCGTTGCCATGTGGTGCAGGAACTGTCCAACCAGAGATCAGACTGCCTTGCAGGGAGATGCTGACACTGTTTCACTGACTGATTGGCAGCCTTTGTTCGAGGTACTAGTACTGGCTCACTAACAGAGCAGCATCACTGGCCGTGCCTGCGGAGAAGCACTGGGAACCAAGCATTAAAAGTGCACTGGACATTATGAGGCGCACCACTCGCGCAGAGGTCACTGATCCTCGGGGCGGAATACTACACATTTCTTAATGTAAGCAAAACGTATGGTGGCGATGAGACTGCAGCTCTAGGAGCTATAACACATCCATTCTGCTACGAATAGTTTAAATACTTTGTACGCCGGGGTCTCGAGTTCAAATCACAGATTGCCCTTTTTCCCCAACCTACGTTGTGTGACCCTGGACTGCATCACTTTACTTACAACCCCCTCATCTTTCAAAAGAAGACTGCTACAAAGAAGCAGTCTAAAGAGCTATTTAAAAACAAGCTTTTGCAATGCAATAGGTCTCGCATTTGCTAGAGTTTAAGCTATTTGCATTGTAAATGACAATGCCTTTTATTTGAAAAATCAACACATAAATAAAAGGCATTGTCATTTAACAATGCCAGTAGCTCAAAGTCTCACAAATGTAAGACCTATTGCATTGCAAATGCTTGTTTCTTTTTATTGCAGCATTGCATTTCTTGCTGTCTCTCTCAAATGCTGCATCCTGACTAAAATACCCTTCCCCGTGCTCTCCTTTTTGCTCCCAATCCTGCCTGTACTCCCCCCGCCCCCCCTCCTCCATTTTGTTTAATTCACAATTACACTTAGAAAAAGTTTTCGAACTGTCAGTTTTGCTATGTTATTTATATTTACTTTTCTTAATTTTAATATTTAATTTTGTGAACCGTTGCAGACCCCTGAGTAGGCTTTGCGGACCCTCAAGAGTCCTCTGACCACACGTTGAACCACTGCTCTAAATGATGTTAAACAGGTCTGCTGCTTACATTTAGGGAACTACTCAATTCTTTAAGACCCCACTAGAGTGAATGTGTTTTCTTGCTCTCGTGTGCTATTCTCAACTTACCCCTAGGGGCTCAGTTTTGCCCCCCCAATCTGCTTTTTACCTTGTGAGCTTCTTTTCACTCCCTACCTGCCCCACACACCAGTGTTGCCCCCTTCCTACACCCCCCCCCATCCTATTCTCTGCTTACCCCTCCTTGGCATTTGATGCATGCATTTTTGAAATTGTGTTTTATTTGTCTTTCCCTCTCCCCTGGTCTTAAGGTCATTCAATGCTGCCTCCACCCACTCTGTTGGTTACTGCCCACCTGCTTCTTCTTAGCTCCCCCACCTCTCATGGTCATTTAAAAAAAAGTTTTTTGTTGGAGAGCACGGCAGCTGCTGTCCTGCATGGCTGCTCCACTTAAAAAAGAGCTTTTGCGCAGATGAGAATGCATTTTTTCATTTTGCGCACCAGCTTGGGAGTGGTAAATAAAAAAAATATTGGGTTTCATTGTGCATGCAAGCATCTTTTGAATGACACAACTGCCAGCAGGTTAATGACATGTACGCAGTGTGCTCATAGCGTCATCAAACCGTGTTTGAGCTGATGCTGTACATTGTCGCCTAAGAGAATTGTCAATAGGTCAAAAAGGTGCGACCTGTTGGCTGTGCCAGTGCTTGTTTCTGTAGCTAGTTCTTATGTTATAAACCGGATTTGCTCATTCTGAGCACTGTATCCAGGGGGTACTCAGTTTATGTCCATTGTCTGTACTGCTACATGAAATAAAGAACAATTTAGGTGCATTAGTCATGGAGCGAGAGGGAGCAATACGAGATTTGATTTCACTTCCTGTCCTCTGAAGGGTTGGTAGAGTTGGCGGGCAGATAGTCACATGTGAGACTTATTCTAACCGCTTCCTGGCCCTACCAGTTTTTCCGAGGGATCAGTCATCTCTTCGATTTCATTTCAGACAGTTTGAAGGTGAAGGGAACAAGCAACATTGTAGGAGGCTGATGGTGGCGTAGGGCTTTGTGGGGTAGTTGGACGGTGCGGGGATAATGGCATTGAGAGGATAGTAACGCCTGAAAAGAGAGCTGAGCTCTGATGGTGTTGAGGTGGCAATGATGGGAAAGTTATAGGAGCGGGAGTTGGACTTGTATGTCCACCTTTATTGTTTCCCTTTGTGAATGCATTTGTGTTCTCTCGTATACATCTGGTTTTGTTTGCAGATAAAAAGACAGATTAGGTATATCCATCGATATTTGTGTTGAAAATCAAATAAATGATTGTCACTGGGAGAAATGCTCACAGAGTTGATTGATTTGTGGGTATTACCCCTGAAAATCTCTGTCTCTATAGGAATTTAAATACAGTTAACTTTTGCCCAACGGGTATAATATCTAGTTGAATTTCAAAACCATCACCTGTATTGATTGTAAGCTGTTTTTACTCTCCATAGGTGAGGAAGAGGACGCTGATGAAGACGACGACGAGGAGGATTTAAATGACACTAGCAAAAATAATTTGCCAACAGAGCCTCCTTCAAAACGGAAAAAACCACAGCAGTCATGACCAAATCATTCTAATACAGATCAAAGTAAACTAAAATGACTTTTTCTCGATCACCAAACTGTTTTTGTAATGTATACAAATTTAGAATGAGGCATTTTGACAGCTGTGATGTAAGACCACTTGACTACATCACGAACAATAACCATTCTACTGAACATCCGTCTCCGAACTACCTCCTGATCTGCAAGAAGCAACTCCGACTGCCTTCCGAGCTTCACGCAAGCTAGGGTCTGAGCCTGTTCTATTCACTTCCCCACACGAACTTCCGCGGCGCTTCATTTACCCTGTTGCCAGCGCCATGTCCGAAAGCGAAGGCAGTCCGGAGCCCGTCCCAAGCCCCAACACCATCAAAGTCACAGTCAAGACCCCAAAAGACAAGGAGTTCGCTGTGCGACAGGAGAGCACAGTGCGCGAGTTCAAGGAAGACATTTCCAAGCGTTTCAAATCCCACATAGACCAGCTGGTTCTTATTTTTGCTGGAAAAATTTTAAAAGATCAAGACACTTTAAGCCAGCATGGCATCCATGATGGACTAACAGTTCACTTCGTCATCAAAACACAAAACAGATCACAGGATCCCCCGGTTCAACAGTCAACTGCCACTGCCACCACCACAGCACCGCCAAGCAACACAACCACCACCACAACAACATCCTCAAACAGCAGTCCTTTTAGTATGGGTGGACTGGGAGGACTTGGTGGGCTAGCAGGCCTAAGCAGTTTGGGTATGAACTCTACCAACTTTTCAGAACTTCAGAGCCAAATGCAGAGGTAGCTTATGTCCAACCCTGAGATGATGCTGCAGATCATGGAGAATCCCTTTGTACAGAGCATGCTTTCCAACCCTGTCCTCATGAGACAGCTAATAATGGCCAATCCTCAAATGCAGCAACTGATCCAGCGTAATCCGGAGATCAGTCACATGCTAAATAATCCTGATCTAATGAGAGACTCTAGAACTTGCCAGAAATCCTGCAATGATGCAAGAAATTATGAGAAACCGAGCCCTCCGCAATCTTGAAAGCATTCCCGGAGGCTATAACGCTTTACGTCGAATGTATACAGACATCCAGGAACCCATGTTGAATGCAGCACAAGAACAGTTTGGCGGAAACCCTTTTGCTTCGTTGGTGAGCAATGGAGCAAACCTAGCTAATCAACCTTCACGCACAGAGAACAGAGATCGTTTACCAAACCCAAGAGCTCTTCAGTCTACTACTCCGGCTTCTACAACAACTGGTACACCTGCGAGCAGTGATGGAGGCATTGGTGGTAGTGCCACCAGTGGAGTCACGACAGGGCAAAGTTCTACCATACCAAATTTAACTTCTGGATTAGGAGCTGGAATGTTCAACACACCAGATATGCAGAGCTTGATGCAGCAAATCACAGAAACCCCACAGCTAATGCAGAACATGTTATGATGCAATCATTAAACCAGAACCCTGATTTAGCAGCACAGATGATGCTGAATAAACCTCTGTTTGCCGGAAATCCACAACTTCAGGATCAAATGAGGCAACAACTTCCTGTTTTCCTTCAACAAATGCAGAGTCCAGACACATTATCTGCTATGTCGAATCCTCGCGCAATGCAAGCTTTGCTAAAGATTCAGCAAGGTCTGCAGACATTAGCAACACAAGCACCAACGCTTATACCAGGCGTAGCACCAGGTTTTGGAGGCTTGGCAGGCACTGGTGTTCCTCCAGGGACAGCTGCACCCACCCCTGTACCTACTGAAAGTACAACTCCATCAACATGTGTAAACAGAGCCTGGGCATCAGCAGTTCGTTCAGCAGATGCTGCAAGCACTTACTGGAGCTAACCCTCAGAATCCTGAAGTAAGATTTCAACAACAACTGGAGCAGCTCAGTTCCATGGGCTTTCTAAACCGAGAAGCAAACTTACAAGCTCTAATAGCCTCAGGAGGAGATATAAATGGAGCCATAGAAAGGCTACTTGGATCTCAACCGTCATAGCAGGATTTTGAAACTTGACAAATGTAATTTATTTTTGATAATAGCTCTTAATTCTTTAAAATTCCCCACTTATTCCATTGTGTTTTTGAATTCTTGTTATAAACGAAACCCTCTGATGCTTTTTAAAGGCAGAATAAAGAGCAGTGGTTGATCTCCAAAGCTCAGAATTACTCCAATCTGCTGCATGTACCAAATTCATTTATTCTTTCTGTAGTTAGTGTGATTTTGATCTGAAAAGCTATCACAGTCACATTTATTTGCTTTGAAATGTTAGCATTCTGTAGTAATTTATGTAGAATACAAAATAATAAAAGAAAACTGAACTTAATTGAAGGTATGATATGTGGCAATAATATACTGCTTATTGTGACTTCTGCATGTATTTTGTTGGGAAAAGGCTGGGTTTATTACCTTTTAATTTGATAACCTGTATATTTGCAAATGGGGGAGCCATTTCTATGAGCATCATATCATTTCAGTCGGATTTTTAGGATGTGATTTCTTTTCAACGGAAATAAAATCCTGCGAGCAGTTGCATTTCTTATCCTTCTAATGATCCATCATTGTGAACATCTGTCAGTTTCTGTTCACCCAATTTTTTACTTCAAAATGAAGAAAAATCGTGCTGATCAGAACCATTTTTCTCTTTTTAAACAGTAGTGGTTTACAGAAACTTGCTTTTTAAATATTTGACTTCACAGTGAAATGGTTTTCCAAGATAATCCAAAACTTTAAAGTGATCACTTTGAAGTGATCAAACATTGACATTTATCTTTGGATCATTTGTAATTTTTTGCCTTTAAATTCAGCTAAAAACACTTTATTTTCACTAAATTAACAATTTCAGCAAAAGTCCTCGTTCAGAAATCCTTGTGTAAATTTCCTCCTCCTTTGTGGCGATTAATTGCCTCACAATTGCCTACAATTGCTTTTTGCCAAAAGCAGGTCACCATACCCTATTGAGATCCTGTATTATGACTTAGTAATTGGAAAACATTTAATTGAAAGTGTCTTATGCTATTCTGAGAACTCCTTTTAACTGCCTTGTAAAGAAACAAAACTGTATATCTTATGAGTTTTCATCTGTAGTAATTTCTCCTGTGCACATGTAATAAACAGTAATTTCATTCTACTGAACCTTACTTTGGCAGCAGAAAATGTTTTCTTTTAAGAAATCCAAACCTGAATCTAGGAGATAAAGTAGGTCATGTTTTAATAAATGAAGGTGGCATAGAATGGGTGTGGTAATAAAATAAGAAATTTACACACGAGGACGTTTCAGGAGGAAAGATGTGGTGTTTGTCAGCCTGGATTTGAAGTCCTAAAATATTTTTGGGGGTGTTTTGTTAGTTTTCAAATTCAGTTAGTCGTTCACCTTATTGAGACCGGAATTAAAAACCCTGCACAACTAACATTCTCATTTGTATTGCATGGAGAACACTCTTTTTAACAACATTTGAGAAAAAATTAAGTTTCAATAGCTGCATTTTGCTTAGTATATGGCAACTTGTACATGTGCTTGTTACGTCTACAAACAAGAAGTGGCTCGGGGGAAACCAACACAGGAGTATTGCAAAATCTTTTCATTCAGTTGAAGATACTTTTGGGATTTCGGGCCATATGTATCAAACTCGGAATTTGCGATTCTCAAATTGCGTTTTTTTTTTTCTTTTAATTTTTTTTGCGAATCGCATTTTAAGAATTGCAAATCCCGATGTAAATAAAAGTTTGCTAATATTTAGCGATTCTCAAATACTCGCAGAAAAATAATGCGAATACCTAAATTTCGATTCCTTAATTGCGAATTCGCAAATAAGGAATCACAAATCTGCTAATCGAAAATTCAGGTGCAGCTTGATGATATCACAACCAGGAAGTGTGACTGCCCATGCTGCACCTGATTTCCAGAAGCAGAGTGAGAGGCTGGGAGGAGAGCTGAGGCACTAGTGCACTGCTTCTGAGTGAGGAGACATGGACACACAGGACAAGCAGCAGGTGGAGAATGCCAGGAAAAGAAAACAAAAGTTTAGTGAAAGGGAGCAGGAGGTGCTCCTACAAGAAATGGTGGTGAGCCATGAGCTCCTGCTTGGCAAGCAATCTCTGCGTGTGCCAGAGGCATGCAAAAGGAAAATCTGGGCAGACATCCAGGAGAAGGTGAACGCCATTGAAGTGACCCACCGCAGCGTAGAAGACCTCAGGAAACACTGGTATGACATGGACCAGAGATCAAAAGAAAAGGTGGCTGCAAGGCTGGCTGAGGCAAGACCGGTGGTAGGACGTCCACTGCTACTGATTCCACGCCTTTGGAGGAGTTGGTTGAGTGCACCCCTGATACATCACCACATCACCCACACACCCAGGACAGACCCAGGCACCAAACAGGAATGCAACTCCAGTGCATGTACACAAGCACACACGGCAATGCATTATGGGATATGTAGTCACATGCACCAAACAGTGAGCAGTGACACCCAGCAAGGTACAATCAGAATGTGTGTATCAGGAAAGGCAAAATACAGACAGATAGGACCCATGTAACTCCAAACTGTAAAATGTATTGCATGACCAATGTGAGGCAGGACACCTAATTAATGTGTGCATTCACAGCACCAGCAGAAACACCGGAACCTATGGCAGGAGGGGAGGATGCATCCCACACCGTGGAACAGTCAGGGCAAGAGGAGCAGGAGGAAGGCAGCCCAGTGATCCCGGTGAAACGCAGACGGCGCCTCGCAGTGCCACCACTGGAGGTAGATCCACTGGACACAGGTGTGGAGGACCAGCAAGTCCAGGGCCTGTGTGCCTTACTTCACACAGCACAGTCCTCTGCACGTCCCACTCCAGGAATGTCATCCAGGCGCAGGACACGGCCGTCCACCATCACAGCTGCCGTAGGCGAGGACACGGTCTTTGGGGGGGGGCTTGAAGGCAACATGCTGGAGGTACAGCGCCTGCATGCAAAGACAGTAAAATCAATACAGCGCCAAATGAGGGCGTACTTCATGGGCCTGACGGGTCCCCTGATGGCACTGTGCACAGAGATGCGGGAAGACAGTGCAGCCAGGCGCAGGGAGAGACAGCGCCTCCACACTCGCCTGGACATGTGTACAAGGGCTGTAAAAAGGCTGTCCTCTGCCACGTCGGTGCTGGCACGTCGCTGTGTCAGCACGCAGCATGAGATGGCACACTGCTGCCAGGATGTAGCTAGGGGCCTGGTGCAAGTCACATGTGCGGTGGACCAGCTGCGGGCAGCAGCCACTCGTGGCACAGGACCCCTCAGCTCACTGGAGGAGGATGGGCAGTCTAGCAGGAGCAGCATCACTCCACCCATCCCGCAGGACAGACGTCGTAGTGCACGTGAGGGTAGAGCTACTGATGCCACAAGAGAGGGCAGTGGGCACCCTGAGCGAGGGGCAACGAGCCGTGCACGCAGACGGTGAAGAGCCCTGAGTGACTGACTCGTGTTTGTGAAGAAGTCTTGCACTATGTGTTTGACATGTGCAAGACATTTGGACTAACATAGTGTGCACGTCGGGCTGTGTGACGGTAACTTTCCTGCACTAAAGGAAATAAAAAGACAGTTTTGCACCAATCTAGCATTTTGTCATCCTTACTCACCTAGAAATAGTTCTGTATGATCTCATCTCGCCTCTGGCGGCCGGCAGCCGCACCAATACCACCGACTGGCTTGCATCTTGGAGCTGGCCCCTCCTTATCTGATGAGTCTGAATCTGTGAGCTCCACAGGGGTGCCTTTCCTGGTGGCGATGTTGTGTAGCATGGCACACGCGACCATGATTTTGCAACAGGTCTCGGGGCTGTACTGTAGTGCTCCTCCACTCTTATGTAGGCAGCGGAAACGGCTCTTGAGTATTCCAAATGTCCTCTCAATGGAACAGCGGGTGGCTGTGTGGGCACTGTTGTACCTCCGCTCCCCAGCGGTGGCAGGATTCAGGTAGGGAGTCAAGATGAAGTCACAAACAGCATACGCACTGTCACCTGCAGGGTGAGAAGAATCAGGTTAACACTGTCCTGCCACTGCTGTGCTTTACTGGTGTGTCCTTGTGACCAATGCATTTACCTAGTAGGTAGCCCTCACCAAACTCCCCATTTTTGAGTCGGTGAATACCACTGTGGCGAAAGATGAATGAGTCGAGTGTGCTGCCTGAATATTTCGCAACTATGTCAGTGATGATATGTTTGGCATTGCACACTACCTGTATGTTCAGGAAACGGTAGGACTTGGGATTCCTGAACACATACTCATTCTGTGAGGGGGTGGGAAATAGCGACATGGGTCCCATCTATGCAGCCAATTATGTGGGGGAATTGTGCTATCTGGTAGAACTTCTGCTTGGTCTGGTCTACTGCCTGTTGTGTGTTGGGGAATTGAATGTGGTGATGCAGCCTCTGTACATTGAATCAAGGAACGCGTGGAAGAAGCGAGACAGTGCACTCCGAGAGACCCCTCCTGCTGTGACCATCACCCCCTGAAAACACCCTGATGCCAGTAAGTGCAGTGAGCACAATACCTGTACATGGGTGGGGATGGTGTGTGTCCTGCATGTGGGGTGTATGGGTTAGAGCTCCGCTATTAGGTCCAGGAGGCTGTCTTCATCCAGCCTGTAGTTCACATGGATCTCCTCCACTGGAACAGGGTAATGGGCGCTCTGAAGATCCTTTCCTGGCGTCTCCTTCTCTGTGCAGCAGCTCTGATTCGCAGCCTCCTGGCTATCACATACAGCCATTGTGGGAAAGACCTGTGGCATTGTGGGCCTCTTGGTGGTAATTAGCAAAATTGCGAATTTCGTGAAATCGCAAATTGCGATTTTGTTTCGTCATGCATTTCATTTAGCAAATTTGCAATTTGAGAACTCCTTAATAGCGATTTTCGCAATTGGCGTGTCGCAGATTGTGAGTCCGCAAATATATTCGCAGAATCTATGCCTCGCAAAATAGCTAATGGCTAATTTGGCGATTAGCAATTTTGCACTCAGGATGGCTCTTGTACATAGGGAGTCTCTGTTTTGCGATCACAAACACCATTATTTTGCGATTGCAAAACAGCTTCATACATATGGCCAAAACAGCTTCATACATATGGCCCTTCATCGTTTGTGGGAGATATTGGCCCATCACCAAAAATCAACATTAGACCAGTCTCTACGAAGGAAAACCAAGCTGTGTGTTTGGTACTTGGTTCTTTCACCTGGGTGGTATATCACCTTTTTATTTTCTCACAAACTGCACTGTACAGTTTGGCATGCGTTGGAGCATGTACCTAAATGTTTTTTAATAATAATGCAGATCTGGATTTTGCTTTTCAGGTTTTCCCCTTTGATTCTACAAGACGTATTTTTTTTTTTATTTAAGTGTTTTCGAAAGTGATCTAATAATAGCAGAGTGGTTTACACATAACAGCAGAAATACCATAACAAGATCAGAAGGTGCATGGAGTTGGAACAAGGAGTGTGACAGAATTCAATTTACCTTCGCACTTACAACCCAATGTTTTTGAATAGATTTGTTTTTAGAAATTTGCAGAAGGTGGCCAATCTGTTTTTTATTGTTCATTAATTCTCATGGGGTAGTAGAGAAGAGTAAAATGAACAAAACAATAAACACTTAAGGACCCAGTGCCTTATGCCCGCAAGTTAAGCTGTTTTTCCTGTCGAACTTGCAAATCTGGGCTAGGTGGTGTTGAAATGGTTGACTGTGATGAATGTGTTTCTCTGGGTTGGTAGGTATCGAGCAAAAAAGATGCTGTGTGTATTGAAAACGTGATACATCATTTTTTTGCTTTTGTAAGTTTAACTACAGACAGTACTTCAAACCCACGCATTTTACAGACTCTTCAACTAGGCTATAAAGCTCTATCATTTGAATATATTTCCAGAAAATTGTAATATTTTATAAAAGTAGCATATAAGTTCCTTTTCACTCACTAATGGATTGAATATTTTGGCACTGTAGAGAAGCAACATTTTGGAAGACGTGTAATACGAGTGCATGGTTAACTTGCACTATGATAGAAAATGCTAAAACGCGACACCTACTCCAGTTACCACAGCACCCTCCACTCTCCATTAAACCCATCCCCCTCCCTCTGAGTAGACCACATACTTGTGCCATCATTTTTCAGAGTGACTCCTGCCATGGCTTTCAACTGGGGAGACCATTTCGCCATTTTGTTTTAAATATCTTAGCATCATTCTGAGAGTAATTCTTCCATTTGGTTTTATATCCATCATGCTCCTCCAAGTGTACATCATTGGCAAACTTATACATATCTCCGAATGAAAGTCTCTCAAGATACCTAACCAAATCCAGTTTTTAGCGATCTGATTGTCCTATCATCGTATCTACATTTAGATTTCCCCGGTGCTCAACAGTATTGAACGGACTATCCCAGTGGATAGACGTCGACCATCACTTCATCAATGTCCTAAATAGTGCTTGAGCAGAAACATCAAACAAGATGCATCGGGTACTGCCGAGCTATAGTATGGAGCATCTAAAAGACTTTTACTTACTCAGAGTAGCCACCTCACTCGGTCCAAAATGTAAAAGCTCATGAGTGAGCTTAAACATCCACCAACATACACCATTGAAACCACTTCACAAGCCCTCTTTCACTCCCTGACCAAAATTGAACATTCAAAAGTACCAACATCTCAAGTACATAACATCTAAGTTGACAACCTCTACATCGCACAATATAACTAATACTACTGCTGCCGTGAGGATCTCTGCATATACCACCCAAAACCAGCACTGAATACCTTCTTCCTCATCCCAACTCAAATTCCAAAAACAATTAATCTTGAGCAGGAATGTTGGCCCCCCCATTTGGTGCCTGACTTCCTTCTTGGAGCTCCTGATTCGAACCATGGTTCTGACATTATATCATTTTATTCCGTGTCTTACTAGAAAAAAGAATAAACCTTATTGATATTAAGAAGGCATATTTAAATCCAGTACTGAAAAAATGTTTTCTAAACTGAGTCAGTTTACCAAAAACTACACCAATTCTTGAAATCCGCAATTGACCAAGGCCAAGTCATTTGAAGGCCACCCAGATATACAAAGGATCAAGATTTTTGTTTTCTTCAATTAAGAACACATGTGCCCGAGTCTAAACATCCCAAGCTTCTGGCCTTGAAATCTCTAAACCTAACTCTTTTCAGACTTGCTACCTATGCTCCCATCCAAATAAATATATGGTATCATTAACATAGCTGTGGGCGAGCAGAACCCATTTTGAGCATGATACTATAGGTATACTGCCTCCTAGTAAAACTTGTTCCCTTTTTTGTTGTTGCTTCTGAGTCGAACAAAGTTGCTCACCAAGGGGTGCTGACTTTCACTAGTGGAGGCACTTCCTCCGCTATAGTTTTTATTGTTCTTTCAGAGGACTCCTTCCCTTTCGGTGGTCCTCCACTGTGCTAGTGATCATAATTCATTAGTTTTGTCCCTTAGATCTGTGACTAGGTACACACACACTATGAGGCTAGATACCTGGGACTGGAAGTAGTGAAGAATAAAGGGCTCCTGCTTAATTGGTCTAAAGTTAATCTTCTTAAGGTAACCAGCAACTTGATTAAGGCTTCTAGGGCGGAATGTATGTTGTTTTTGGATGACCAATGCAATCCCATATCCATCTTAAGTGTTGAGGTCATATCATTCCACTAATAAGTTGATGACTGGTTCTGCTCTTCTTCCTAAGGAGAAGAAAAATAGTTGGTTTGTTACTGCCTGTTCTATTGCTAACGAACCTCTGCTTGAATAAACAGCCCCTTGACATGTAGATTAGAATGTAGCATGTAGATCACAATAAAAAAGGCTCCTGGAAGCTAGGCAGTTCTCTGTCAGGTAGGAGGAGTAGGCTTGTCTACAGCTGGCTAGTAACCCTCATGATAACAGTGCTTTTTAGATGGTAGATAGCTTTTCCTATTTGAGGGCCACTTCAGTAACAAGTCTGGCGAGTGTGATACCTGTGTATAAATGGGAAAAACATTTTAGTAATGTTTGTTCATATATTTTCCCTGAGCATTGAGGTAACAACCTATCTGAAGAATCTAATGAGCGCTCCATCACCCCGTACAATTAAATGTTGCGGAGGCTAAGACTGCTATCATCAAAAGTTCTAATGGGAAGGCTTCGGTCCCTGATGGGGTTCCCATGAACCTCTACAAAAATAACATTGGTTTAAGGACTCCGATATACAAGAAAGGAAAACAAAGCAGATCCTGTATATTATAGACCAATATCATTGTGTTGGGGGTAAGGTCCTGTTGGCTAAGTTGGAAAGCTGAGTGCATGAAAACTCCATTCTTTGAGATGCCCAATATGGCTTTCGATGAGGCCTAGGTACCATCGAGCAGTGCCTAAGTGTATACTTCTAATTACACAGTTCCCAAAGGTGGCACAATGCATGTGGCATTGATGGATTCGTCCAGTGCCTTTGAACGAATTAATTGCTGAAAACCTTAGCACAAAAAGATATCTCTGGCTGTATATCCTCCAAGTGCACACATTTTGAGACATCTATTTGCTGATACCACCGTGTGTGTTTGTTATAGTACCTCTGGACAATGCACCAACTCATTTAAGATTGTCAGGGATGTGTCCTGGCTCTTCTTCTTTTTGCTCTACGTTAATGAGCTTGATGTGTTATTAAAGTCAAGGGGTCAAGGTAAGCCACAGATCTTTGTTGCAACTTATGGGGCTTACGTGGACCTGAAGGGTGTAAAATCTGCAAAGAACATTTTTGTAGGTAAGCTTTTAGCTGTTCATAAAAGTAAGTCTACTTTTATTTGATATGCTGCGATAGAGATCACTTACTTGGAGAACATTGTTTGGTTCCGTCCATTGGCCTTCTGGCTTTCCATTTAGTCAAAGCTTGAGACAAATTTTTAGTGTCTGATTATTGTGAGAAGGTGGCCTGATATATGCTGTCCACTAGTTCTAGTGGGCACCTTGTATCAGTCCAAACAACCCCTTATAGTGATAGGTTAAAGACCACCTTTATTAAAAGCTATCCTAGTGGTAGCTATGGAGAGCAGCCTTCAGGCTAAGTCTTAAAGGAATGTAAAGCAGCTTGTTTTACCAGTCTATAATCTCTTGAATGATCAAATGAAAGTACAACCACACCAGATATATATTTAAAATATATGTATTTAGGTTAACACACACCCCTCTAGTCTCTTTATGAGACTGGAGTTCGAAGTTCTTTGTGTACAAGTTAGCAATTATCAGTAATAGCACAAATACACGTTTGGGCCCCAGGGGCGTACCAAACCATATACCAAAAAAGTGGTATAAGAACCGCGACTGGAATAGACACTAGGCCTATAGCCTGTAGAATCGCTGAGACCTCAAGGAACCACCCAAGGTAGTGACACAGGGGACCCACGGGGACTGTATGCAGTGTGTAAACACAACTGCGGGCTCCCGTTATCTTCTGTGGGCAATGAAGCGGTTGGAAATTTAAAGATTAGGGACACTTCTAATCGAGTCAGGACCAAACCATTTTGGACTTAAGAAGTTCTATGGACCAATACCCACAGATGTCGGGTGCTTCAGGTGAGTTGATGGGTGTCTTGACTCTTCAGCCACGAGGTCCAGGAGGTGTCGACTAAGTCCACGAGCCGGATTCTAGCTTTCCCACGAAGTCTGTCGAGTGCTGCGGTGTCAGCGACCAGGATGGACCCAACAAGCCTTGGCAACGGCAAGTCACTGGAAATGAGAGAAAGGACTACGGTGCAGAGCAGCAAGGTCTGAGGGACTCACCCAGCGAGGGTAAGTCAGGGCACGTCTGGAGCAACCAGGAACGCCCAATTAGAAAAGGAGTTACCTTCGTGGGGACCTGCTAGCCAACGGGCTAGTGATCGTGAAGGAGCCTCGAGCGGTCGCACTTGAAGCTGGCCCACGGGTCACTCGTGGAGTGGAGGCCAACAATCTTCAGTGCAGGAGGTGCTCAAGGCTGGGGCTACTCTGAGCCCAAAGCACAACTTCGAGGAGGACCAGGAAGATAGTGTTGCTGCAAAAGTTCACGGTGTCCAGGGGTCACGGTTCCACGTCACCCACGATAGCCACAGGCCTCAGCTTTGCTATGGACTCAGGGTAGCCTCTGGGAAGTCTGGAAATCCACCTCTGGTGATGCAAAGACTTCGGCGTCCGGCAGGAGCTTCAGCGATGCAGACCGGTCAGTTGCTTCTTTGGTGCCTGCCAAGCAGGTGAGTCACTCCTTGATCCCAAGGGAGATTTCTTCAGTCTTCTAGTCAGGATAGAACGTCGAAGGTCCAGGATATATGTTGCAGAGTTTCGTCTAGGGTAATCTAAAGTCACGAGGACTGGGTTCCCATACTTATAGTAAGTTTAGGGGATGGACTAACTCTAAGGCCCCACCTATGGGTAGGCCTGGAAAGAGGGGTGGTAACACCCATTTCCTTTGTTCCGTTCCGCGCCAGAGCAGGGGCCAGTAGCCCCTGCAACCGGTTTGAACTGGGCTATGCACAGGGACAGCAAACGTGCCCCCAGTGCAGGACTTCAAAGCACCAGAGAGTGCTCCCGCCCAGCCCCAATACACATCAGCCTGTCTGGGGAGGTGGTCACACCTCCCTTTGACAGGAAACCTATTGTCCAGGCCTCCCCTGCTGGAATTTCGGTCAGCAGCAGGAGGCCAGACCCGTGTCTGTGGCAGAGGCATCCATTTTGTGATGCCAGGGCTCAGGAAAGTCCTACTGGGTTTAGCCAGTGTGAACATGTCTATCTCTCTAGAAGCGTGGAATGTACTCCAAAGCTTTTGACACCAAACATGACATGTTTTGATGCAGCCATCCCAAAGTTAGAATTTGCCGCAATGTTATAATGCACTTAAGAGTATATGGTATGGCTGTATCACAGAACAGCCATAAGGAAGTATTTCCGAAAACTGCAGAGGGGCTTAGCTCATGCTTGGGTAGCCTCTCACATAAAACCAAGCACTCTGCCTTCAGGATTGTCAAGGTCTGCCATAGGAGTGGCTTATAGGTTTATGTGTGTCTGTATAGGGTAGTGATATAGGTAGCCTATGCCCACAGTAACGGGTGCAAGCACACTCTTACCCTGGCTGCAGTAACAGACCTGTGGTGTCATTTTGGAGTGCTTCCCAGGGGTGGCAGAATACATGCCGCAGCCCCTGGTAGGCCTCTGAGGTTCCTATGCCCTAGGTACATAGTATACTATATACTAGGGGCTTATAAGGCACTCCAGAATCCAATAGGATATGTACCTAATGTACATGGAAACCATTTTTAGAGAGGAAGCAGTGGTCCTAATTAGCAGGGCCACAGCCAGACTAAGGTCGAAAAACAGTGAAACGCCAGCAAAAAGTGGGGGTACCCATGTGAAGCAGATCCTACTCCTACACAACCCCCCCCCCCCCCCCAACGCAGGGACATTAAACTAACCTTGACCAGTTGAGTCTTCATGTTCTAAGTGGAAATACCTAGAGAGTCCATCTGCATTGGCATGGTTACTTTCAGGTCTATGTTCCACTGTAAAGTCCATCCCCTGTAGGGAAATGGACCACCTAAGCAGTTTGGGGTTTTCACCCTTCATTTGTTTTAGCCATAAGAGGGGCTTATGGTCTGTCTGAACAAGGAAGTGAGTACCAAACAAGTATGGCCTCAACTTCTTCAGAGCCCAAACCACAGCAAAGGCCTCCCTCTCAATGGCTGACCAACGTTTCTCTCTAGGGGTCAGCCTTCTGCTTATGAAAGCTACTGGCTGATCCTGACCTTCTTCATTCAATTGTGACAGTACAGCCCCAACCCCCAATTCAGATGCATCAGTTTGAACAATGAACTTTTTGGAGTAGTCAGAACTCTGCAGAATGGGAGCAGTACACATGGCCTGCTTCAGGTCATCAAATGCCTTTTGACAGCTAGCTGTCCACTGAACCTTTTTGGGCATTTTCTTAGAAGTTAAGTCATTCAAGGGTGTCACTATTGATCCATACCCTTTGACAAATCTCCTATAGTACCCAGTCAGGCCTAAGAAGGCTCTCACCTGAGTCTGGGTAGTTGGAGCAACCCAGTCCATTATGGTCTGGATTTTGCTCTGCAATCGTTGAACCTGGCCTCCACCTACAAGGTGGCCCAGGTACACAACCTGACTCTGCCCTATCTCGCACTTAGTAGCCTTGATAGTTAGGCCTGCTTTTTGCAGGGCCTCCAAAACATTCCTTAGGTGGACCAGGTGATCCTCCCAGGTGGAGCGAAAGACAGCAATATCATTTAGATATGCTGCACTAAAGGCTTCCAGGCCTGTGAGAACTGTATTCACCAACCTTTGGAAAGTGACAGGTGTATTATTCAAACCAAAGGGCATTACCACAAATTCATAGTGCCCACTAGGGGTAGAAAATTCTGTCTTTGGTTTTGCATCATCAGCTAGTCTGATCTGCCAGTAGCCAGCTGTCAAGTCAAATGTGCTAAGGTACTTGGCTGAGGCCAAAGTATCTATAAGCTCATCTGCCCTTGGTATTGGATGGGCATCTGTCCTGGTGACTGCATTGAGACCCCTATAGTCCACACAAAACCTCATCTCTCTTTTTCCACCACTGGTGTGAGGTTTTGGCACAAGGACCACTGGACTAGCCCAAGGGCTATCTGAGGGTTCAATAACACCCAAATCCAATATTTTCTGGACTTCTGTCCTGATACAGTAACTTCCGGTGCAATAAAGTGAACACAGAAATGACCACACACTTTTATGAAAGACAACACTCTCCTGACTCGCTTCAGTGGACAGTCCTGCAGTCTGTTAGGAACATTAATAAAAACAAATTATTCCAGTTGGAACAGAGGTGGGTGATGAGGCTGTCAACGCATAGGGAAGGGTTAAATGAGGAAATCCCATGGAGCAGTCTTCTAGGTTCCTAAATACGATCGTTTCCCCAACATAACCCACGGGTCAACTACATTTTATTCAGTAATATGCCCGAATTGGGGTCTTAGAATTTGAAGTGGACCGTGATACTCCCTAGGGTGGCCCTACGCCCGCCCTCGTTATATCCACCCGCAGCTACTCCCAGCGAGCGCTGTTTCACTACCTCTCACACTGGGATCGGCTTGTGACCATTGGTCCCGCCCCCCCATGTCCCGTGATTGACACGTGACGTCCTCACTATCGAGACGCACCCGGAAGTGGAGCTCGCACCCAAGACTCTGTTTGAGTAACGGAGTACATCGATTGGCTCTGGTTCCCTTTTTCTGATCTCCTTCAGCTTTTGACAGCGTTCCCCGAATCGGCTTGGACGGAGGGTAGGAGTCTACGTTTCCTGTATCGAGGAAACATGTAAGTGCTCGTTTGTGCTCTATACTCTCTTTGGGTTGACTCTAGCTCTTTCTGGTAATTCTACCGCCATTGGCGTTTTGAAATAATTGGGCTCTATGATATTGGGTGGAAACGTTTCGTTTTGTACATTTCCTGACAAACGGGACCCTTTGCAGCTCGGGAACTGTTAATCCAACTCCTCCACCCCTGCCTGTTCCTTTTATGAAGTTTTCTTTTTCTTTTTCTTCTTTTTCCACCTTACATTCCCTTGCGATCTCCCTTTCGTAAATGTTGCGAACCGTGGTTATTTTCCACATGATGCCTAGCGTCTTTTGGTAGTTTCTACCTTCCTACGTTGAGAGCAGTCGACATTTGTGACAATTCCGATTCAATGGGGCAACGACTTTGAATCTTTCTGGTCTAACTCTGAGAGCGGTCGACGTTGTTAAACAAACCCAATTATAGGTGTTAACGGCTTTGAGCCCTTCCGGACCTTCTAATGTACCGAGAGCCTTGGTCTATTTTTCACCGGTAATATGAACGTCACATGGCTCCTGTTCCCCGTTTACTTTAGTTTATTTTGTTTATTATGTCTTACTTATCGTTTGGTCGTGCCGGAATACCAACGCTATTACCTTGCTTGTGTACCATGACAGAACACTGCACTATTCAGTGTTCTATTCCGGCCCTGATTCGCTGGAGCCCCTGACGCATCACTATGGGGTGAGTTTACTAGTGACCTGTGGTACTTTAATCACAGAGTGCTCTCCTTGGCCTTTTGACTAAAGGAAATAGTTTTCTTAATGAGATATTGGTTGTTTTAGAACAAATACATGTGTGGTATTTCTGCAGTAGTCTGTGTTTTTAACCTTTTTTTTCACTTTTTTCTTCACTGTAAGCGCATGTGTAAAGTTTTCACAGCACTTGTTTTCATCACCATTGTACTGTACTGTACCACGAGTGCTGCCTGACATCACTTTAAGGGTTTACAGAACATAAGGCTTACAATCACTAATCTGTTATACAATGTTGTTTATTATGTGCCTGTTTTTATTCTTTCTTCCAGGTGCATTTAGGTTTTTCTCCAACATAAGTAACCACTTATTAGGGTGCTGTAAGAGTGGTAAGTGCTGTAGTAGGTGCTATCACTACCAGTAAGTGTGTGAACTTTTTTTGTTTGGTCCTGATGAATTGCGGTTTAACTAACCATTGCAAGAAACATGTTGACCTGTTTTAGCGCCATCCTAACTACCTTATTGCAGGGAGGCGCTCCATTTTGGTTTTAGTCAAGAGTGGGACCCTGCTTATTAAACTTTTGTTATTTTGGGCCCCGACTACTTGTTTTAAAGTTTCATTAGAACACACTACACCTAGGGCCCTCACCCGCATTACACCAACCGGCATAAAGGAATAAAGATCTCCATCAAAAGGCCCCGATAAGGGCGCCGATCAGGGATTGCAGCGCCGCCCCGATTTGGAGCAGACCTGATGATGAAGCATGACATCTAGCTGGCTGGATGTGTGAGGGTCTTTTTCCTGAAGGAGGAAATTTCTCCTGACTTCACTGACTTATAGATTATTGCAGGCCTTTCTTTGTCTAATCACACCCTTTAGGAACAGCATACATCTTTATACCTAGACAGTCCCTGACATGATCAGGTTGCCTTAAATCTTATTTTAATATGCAGACTGTCCCCAGTGTTCACTTCATGAGTGCACCAGGTAGTCTGACTTGGAGTCAGTGAAAACATGTGTCTGAACTGATTGAGCACTTGTCTGCAATCAGCTTGTTGCTGGGCAGTGAGGCTGCCTGCCAAGGCTACACCATCAACTGACCCATCATCAGGGTTCTGTGAGAGGATCAGGGTTCAGTGAGAGGAGGTCAGGGAGTGGGTCACTCTCTTCCTCCAGTCCCTAATCAGTAGCCATGAGCAAGCCCATGTCAGCCCTGTCCACTTATGGCTTTAGCCTGTTGACATGGAGAACCCTGTGGAGACTCCTGGGAGTTCCTAGGTCTACTAAATAAGTAACCTCTCACTTCTGTTCAACAATAGTGTGGGGTCCACTCCACTTGTCCTGGAGAGCTGCTGGGGCCACAGGCTCCAACACGCACACTTTCTGTCCTGGCTGGTAAACAGTCAGTACAGCCTTTTGGTCATGCCAGGCTTTTTGCAGTTCCTGGCTAGCCTCAAGGTTTTTGTTTGCCTTTTTCATGTATTCAGCCATCCTGGAGCGGAGACCAAGTACATAGTCCACTATGTCTTGCTTTGGGGGCTTGAGAGGTAACTCTCATCCTTCCTTCACCAAGCACAATGGACCCCTGATAGGGTGACCAAACAGAAGTTCAAATGGGCTGTAGCCAACCCCCTTCTGAGGCACCTCCCTGTATGCAAATAAAAGGCAGGGCAAGAGCAGGTCCCATTTTCGCTTAAGCTTCTCTGGGAGTCCTTTGATCATGCCCTCTAAGGTTTCGTTGAATCTCTCAACTAAACCATTGCATTGTGGGTGATAGGGTGTAGTGAACTTGTAGTTCACTCCACACTCCTTCCACATAGCAGTCAAGTAACTAGACATGAAGTTTGCATCCCTGTCAGATACTACCTCCTTAGGAAAGCCTACTCTTGAGAACACACTCAAGAGAGCTCTTGCCACTACAGGTGCTGTAGTGGTCCTTAGGGGAATTGCTTCTGGGTACCTGGTGGCATGATCCACTACCACCAGTATAAATCTGTGCCCAGATGCTGTTTGGGGATCCATGGGACCAACAATGTAAATCCCTACCCTTTCAAAGGGTACCCCCACCACAGGTAGTGGTATCAGGGGGGCCTTTGTAGTACCACCTGCTTAGCCACTGGCTTGGCAGGTTACACAGGAGCGACAAAACTCCTTTGTGTCTTCAGACATGTGGGGCCAGTGAAAGTGAGGAACAATTCTGTCCCAAGTCTTGTTCTGGCCTAAGTGTCCTGCTAGGGGAATATCATGGGCTAGTGTCAATAGGAAACCCCTAAACTTCAGAGGTATAACCAACCTCCTGGATGCACCAGGCTTAGGGTCTCTACTCTCTGAGTAAAGGAGTCCATCATCCCAATAAACTTTATGGATGCCACTAGCATTCCCAGCAGCCTCATCAGTAGCTTGCTGTCTGAGGGTTTCAAGAGAGGGGCAGGTTTTCTGCTCCTGGCTCAGATCAGACCTGGAAGGGCCCCCTGTCCCCAAGAACTCAACCTGGTCAGGTTCAAGCTCCTCTGGGACAGTTCCTTCTGCAGGCTCGAGATCATCTCCCTGAGGAGACTGATCAGTATCCTGAGACAGGTGGGAAGGCTCTGCCTTAACCCTACTGCTCCTCCTCTTGTGAGGCACCTGGTCCATTATTCCAGAATCCAGGGCCTGTCCAGCTTTTGACATTTTTGCCTGTGACCTGGTCACAGCAAAGACATGTGCAGGGATCCCTAACATTTCTGCATGTGTCCTGAGCTCCACTTCAGCCCAAGCTGAAGTCGCTAGATCATTGCCAAGCAAGCATTGCACTGGTAGGTCTGCACTTACCACAACCTTCTTAAGGCCAGTTACCCCTCCCCAGGAGAAGTTAACAACTGCCAGAGAATGGTCTGTTCTGACATTGCTAGCATTGGTCACTTGGTACATTTCACCAAGTATAATCTGCCCAGGATCCACAAGATCTTTTGTCACCATTGTGACACTTGCTCCTGTGTCCCTGAATGCCCAAGCTTCTACTCCATTAATTAAAGGCTGCTGTCTGTATGTGCCCAAGTTACTGGGACTCACAAAGGGGGACATATCCATGCCTCCATCACTGACAAGCACAGCCTGAGTTGGTACTCTGACTAGGCCAGAGTCCCTCTCAGAACCCAGGGTCAACCCTACTACACCCTTATTCTGTGTATTCCCACCACCAATTGTAACTGCACTAGGGGGAGCAGGTGCCTTAGGGGCATTGGTGGGGGCTGGAGTATTTTCTTTGACCTTGGTGCAGTCACTAGTCCAGTGAGTTTTCTGTTTACAGATTTTGCACCAAGATTTCTTTCGGCCTTTACCCTTTCCTGACTGTGAAACCCAACCTGAGGAAGAGGGCCCTTTGGGGCCCTTGAGAAGACTTCCGGGCTTTACCCTTGCCGCCACCATTGTCAGAGTTTTTGGAATCTTGCTTCTTTGGGTCACCACCTTGGTTCTGTACCTTCTGCATCACCCTGGTTCTGACCCATTTGTCTGCCTTCTTTCCCAATTCTTGGGGAGAGGTCAGATCCGAGTCTATCAGGTACTGGTGCAACAGCTGTTTGCGACAGTTATTAAGAAACTGCTCCCTCATTATCAGATTGTACAATCCTATGAAGTCACACACTTTTCTGCCCAATAACCAACCTTCCAGAGCCTTAGCAGCACAGTCAACAAAGTCAACCCAGTCCTGATTTTGTGCCTTTTGGGTGTCTCTGAACTCTAACCTGTATTGTTCAGTGGTTAACCCAAACCCCTCTATCATTGCACTTTTCAAGACTTTGTAGTCATCAGTATCCTCTTCTCTTACAGTGAGGAGCTTGTCTCTACCTTTGTCTGCAAAGGAGAGCCATAAGATTTCTGCCCACTGACCTTGATGGACCTTCCGTACTTTACAGGCCCTCTCCAAGCAGTTATCCATTTGTGGATGTCATCCCCACTCTGGTAGGGAGGGACAATCTTACTTAGGTTTCTATGGTCATAAGACCTCTCCCTATTTCTAGGGAAATTGCTGCAGTCCCTCCTTTTTACTAGCTCTGTAGAACTCCAGGGCTTCCCTATCTAAGGCCATCTGCTGCTTTCCGAGGTTGTACTTGTCTTGCTCATACTTAAGCAGTCTCTCTCTCCTCTCCCGGGAGGTTTCCCTCCCTCTGTGAGAAGAAACAGAGGTTCCTATAGAGGAGTTAGATTGGATAGATCTCCTTGACAGAGATCTATCCCTTCTAGCCCTGTTTTCAGGCCTACCAGGAGGAATAAAGGAAGTGGCATTATTGTCATCCTCCTCATCCTTGTGGTCTGTGTTCCCCAGAGTCTGGTCATTGTCACCAGTCTGGTCAGCATTAGAGTTAGGGTCAGGGGAGTTTCCCCCCCTGGACCCACCCTCATGTGCTGCCCCATCCACACTGTCTAAATCATCAGGCCCACTAGGCCCTGTGATACCATCCAGTTTCAGTATCTTTATGAGATTCTGGGTGGATGGACTTTTGCCTGTCTTCAGCTTCCTAATGGAACAAAAGGCCCTAAACTTAGCAAAGGTGAGATCCTCATATTTATAGGGAAGGAGCTCACTGGTTCCTGGTAGTGACCCACTGGTTCCTGGCTGGTTAAACATTACTAATGTGGTGTGGTGTATTGCACTACCTACACTAGTGTGGCCTACTAAACTCTCTTGGGTTGTAGAAAGGGTGTGCTATCCCTTAACACAACTCTAAGTTCAGTAGAACTTACTGTAGCTAAACTTGATATTATATGTACCTCAGGTACCCTTAGTGGTTTTCAGTTGATCAATGCAATTGAGATTATCTGGTAAAACAATAGCAAGCTGGAATCCCACACGCTGCACACCAATGTGAGAAGGTGGCCTGATATATGCTGTCCACTAGTTCTAGTGTGCATCTTGTATCAGTCCAAACAACCCCTTATGGTGATAGGTTAAAGACCACCTTTATTGAAAGCTATCCTAGTGGTAGCTATGGAGAGAAGCCTTCAGGCTAAGTATTGAAGGAATGTAAAGCAGCTTGTTTTACCAGTCTATAATCTCTTGAATGATCAAATGAAAGGACAACCACACCAGGTATATATTTAAATTATATGTATTTAGGTTAACACACACCCCTCTAGTCTCTTTATGAGACTGGAGTTCGAAGTACTTAGTTTACAAGTTAGCAATTATCAGTATTAGCACATATACACGTTTGGGCCCTAGGGGCGTACCAAACCATATACCAAAAAAGTTGTATAAGAACCACGACTGGAATAGACACTAGGCCTATAGCCTGTAGAATCGCTGGGACCCCAAGGAACCACCCAAGGTAGTGACACAGTGGACCCACGGGGACTGTATGCAGTGTGTAAACACAACCGCAGGTTCCCAATATATTCTATGGGCAATGTCGCAGTTGAAAATTTAAAGATTAGGGACACTTCTAATCGAGTCAGGACCAAACCCTTTTGGACTTAAGAAGTTGTAGGGCTAGCACCCACGAGAGCACCGGAGTACTCGAGTTACCTCACACAGGGAAGCCGGGTGCATAGGTGTCTTTTGGTGTCGGGTCGCGTCGTCGATTTCAATGGCAGCCTGCAAAGAACTGCTGCTGCCATGAAGAGGAGAAGTGTCCGAAGAGATCCAAGCCTGGATCTAGGATGGAAGGAACCTGAAAGCAGAGGGGACAGAGTCTGGGTCACTAGCCAGTGACCAAGGGCAGGATGGACCAATGCCCACAGATGTCGGGGGCTTCAGTTGAGTTGATGGGTGTCTTGACTCTTCAGCCACGAGGTCCAGGAGGCGTCGACAAAGTCCACGAGCCGGATTAGAGCTGTCCCACGAAGTCTGTCGAGTGCTGCGGTGTCTGCGACCAGAATGGATCCAACAAGCCTTGGCAATGGCAAGTCACTGGAATTCAGAGAAAGGACTACGGTGCAGAGCAGCAAGGTCTGAGGGACTCACCCAGCGAGAGTAAGTCAGGGCACGTCTGGAGCAACCAGGAATGCCCAATTAGAAAAGGAGTTGCCTTCGTGGGGACCTGCTAGCCAACGGGCTAGTGACCGCGAAGGAGCCTCGAGCGGTCGCACTTGAAGCTGGCCCACGGGTCACTCGTCGAGTGGAGGCAAACAATCTTCAGTGCAGGAAGTGCTCAAGGCTGGGGCTACTCGGAGCCCAAAGCACAACTTCGAGGAGGACCAGGAAGATAGTGTCGCTGCAAAAGTTCACGGTGTCCGGGGGTCACGGTTCCACGTCAGCCACGGGCCTCAGCTTTGCTGTGAATTCAGGGTAGCCTCAGGGAAGTATGGAGATCCACCTCTGGTGATGCAAAGACTTCGGCGTCCGGCAGGAGCTTTAGCGATGCAGACCGCTCAGTTGCTTCTTTGGTGCCTGCCAAGCAGGGGAGTCACTCCTTGACCCCTAGGGAGATTTCGTCAGTCTTCTAGTAAGGATAGAACGTCAAAGGTCCAGGACATATGTTGCAGAGTTTCGTCCATGGTAATCTAAAGTCACGAGGACTGGGTTCCCATACTTATAGTAAGTTTAGGGGATGGACTAACTCTAAGGCCCCACCTATGGGTGGGCCTGGAAAGAGGGGTGGTTACACCCATTTCCTGAGCTCTGGCATCACAAAATGGATGACTCTGCCACAGACATGGGTCTGGCCTCCTGCTGCTGACCAAAACCCCGGCAGGGGAGGCCTGGACAATAGGTTTCCTGTCAAAGGGAGGTGTGACCACCTCCCCAGACAGGCTGATGTGTATTGGGGCTGGGCGGGAGCACTCTCTGGTGCTTTGAAGTCCTGCACTGGGGGCACGTTTGCTGTCCCTGTGCATAGCACAGTTCAAACCGGTTTCAGGGGCTACCTGCCACTGCTCTGGCGCGAAACTGTGATATACCGGAGCTGCTTTGCCAATAAATTTAGCTTGCTCCAAGAGTGCACCTCAAGCGTAGACAATTTCTTTGATTATTTATATATGTATATATATATATATATATATATATTATATGTATATATATACATATATATATATGTAAATATTTACAAACTTACAGTAAAAATAAGAAATAAATATGACATAAATGTCAATATATATAATTATATATACACACACTGGAATGGATTAAAAGCAACATATTGAATAAAACTGTCAATAAATAGGATATAAAATATCTCTAATAAGTACAGTATAAATACAATGCCACACAATCCAAACATTAACCCGCAAGAGTCTTTTTGTTTATAAGAATAGCAAGGATATCAGTATAAATGCCTCCTAATTGTAATATTATTTAACTTGGGCCCAGATACACATAAATAAACGGGACCAAAATTATACTCCTGTAAGCCTTCACAAAAAAAGGAATTAATTTGAATTCATATATTGTCATTCACGTCTTATACTGTCATCTGCAATAAGTTAGAAAGTGCCCTTTACTTGGTGCAAGTGTTACTAACAATACATTATAATATTGTCTCTAAAATATCGTCTCCATTAACAAAGATAATCTAGTGCAAGTAAACCCCCTAAAAAATGTAATAAAACCAAATGTGCAAGTTCTGAAAGCAGCTAAAATTCCATAAAATGTAGTATATCCAGACACAAAAACCCGTGTCTTATCTATACTATAGCTGAAAATAAAGGAGTATATACACAAACAAGTATATAAACAAATTTTGTAGGAAGCGTGGAAAATCACAGATAATGAAAAAAGAGAATATAAGGTGCTTTAGGGAAATACCTATCATACTTTCCTATAGGAAATTGTGCATGTCTTCAGTCGTATTTAACCCGTGTGGCACTTTGCTATCTAGCTCCAGAATGGTACGAGATTCAAGTTGTCTTAGCATCTTTTCTTTATTTCCCCCTCTTCTTAGGGGTGAAATGGTATTGATCACAAAATATGAGAGACAACTCAAATCATTGTCATGTGTACTTTTAAAGTGTCTAGCCACAGGGTAAGATGAATCATTATTTACTATGGCTCTAATATGCTGCAAAATCCTGACATGCACCTGTAGCTTAGTACTGCCAACGTAACGCAAATCACAGGTGCACGCCAGGACATATACAGCATACTCTGTGCGGCAGTTGTAATTGCCTTGAATGACATAACTCATATCAGAAAATGGGGTTGTGTAATGAGTGGTATTAATACCAAACTTACACGCCCGGCATGAGGAACACTTGAAAAAACCCTTTCTTGGTTTTAACCAAGTGCTCGTGCTTCCTACCTCTGGGCTATTTTTAACCAGCTGGCTCCTCATTGACTTAGCTTTTCTATAGGTTATAGTTGGAAAATTAGGAAGGCGTGGTCCCAGTACCCCATCTGTTAGTACAATAGGCCAATTTTTTCTTATGATGGATTTAATTTTTCTCTCTTGTCTGCTATATGTTGTGATCAATCTGGGACTAGTTTCAATTTCTAATTCCCCTGTCACCTTGACCTTATTTTGCAATAAAGTATCTCTTGATCTATCTTGTGACTTAAAAAGGATACGAGTCAAAGTCTTGTCACTGTATCCCCTTAACTTAAGTCTCTGCATTGCATTTTGTGTTCACTTGTCCAGTTCTTCAGGCGTGCTGCAAATGCGCTTACTACGCAGCATTTCACCGAATGGAATACTATCAATCAAGTGCTTTGGATGGCTGCTACTGGCATGCAGAGTGCTCTTTCCAGCTGTGGGCTTTCTAAATAATTTTGTTTCTAGTTTGTTATTCGAGACGAGAACTCTTACATCTAGAAATTCTATTGTAGTGGCGCTGATTTGGGAGGTAAAATGCAAATTCATAGAATTTTGATTGAGAGTGGTGATGAAATTAGTTGCAATCTCCTCATCCCCTTTCCAAATCAAAAAAACATCGTCAATATAACGTAACCAATACAATACATAATCATTGTAGATTTCAAGATGTTCCTTATTTACGACCTGTTCCTCCCACCAGCCAACATGCAAACAGGCATAGCTGGGGGAGAAACAGGATCCCATAGCCACGCCTCTTAATTGTTTTAGGATGTCATGCCCAAACAGACAAAAGTTATTATGAAGACACCATGATATCAAATTTGTCAGCATCTTGTTGTGTTGGTAAAATTCACCACCCCTGGTTTCAAGAAAATGGTTAACTGCATTAAGACCTGTAGTGTGATTAATGCTCGTATACAGAGATTCGATGTCTAAGGCAATCAATAAAAGGCCTGTTTCCCAAGAAATGTCTTTGATTTTATTTAAAAATCACCTGTATCTTTGATGTAACCAGGAAGATTTTTCACAAAATCTTGTAGGAAAAAATCGACATATTGAGAAACATGTTCGCTAGCACTATTGATAGCCAAAATGATAGGCCTTCCTGGAACAGGCCGAATTTGCTTATGCACCTTAGGAATTAGATACATTGTAGGCATTACTGGGAAGTCAATGTCTAAAAATGTATATTCGTTTGATGAAATAAGACCTTCCCTTTTATATTGTAATAGTTGTTTCTTTAGAGTCTCTTTAGCCTTATTATATTTCTTCAGGTTTGATTTCACATAGCATTCTTGATTATCCAACTGTCTTCTTGCTTCTGTGATGTACTCCTTTCTCGGCCATAGCACTATATTGCCTCCCTTGTCGGATGTATTCACAATTATTTCGTTATTTTTCCCAAGTTTTTTCATAAGTTGGTCATACTGATTGTTTAGAAAAGATGAATTCTTGGGCTTTCTCTTAGTCTGAGCATACAATTTTTTGATGTCATCAATCACTCGGTCATGAAAAATGTCGACTGAATCCTTGGGCATCCTAGGTAAAAATGTGCTCTTAGGTTTGAAAGGACTTATTCCCGCTCCTTTTTGACTAATCTTGTAGTTTGCTTTGGATATTAGTTCCAACATTCACACCTGTTTGTGTTGTAATATCTTCATTCCACAGTTCATGCAGGGCGAGCAGGGCAGGTATATCAGCAGCTTGAAGTTCTGCAGTGTTCTCAGGTGTCATTACCTGAGATGTCTTGGACGTCTCTAAACCAGATTTAATTGTGAAGAATTTTTTCAATTTTAATTTACGGATGAAGCAAAAAATTTCAATTCTAGTGTTAGAATAATTAAAGGAACTTTCAGGGCAAAAACTAAGTCCTAAAGAGAGAAGCTGTTTTTCTGCTTTTGATAGTATGACGTTTGACAGATTAATAATAGTTTGCTCAATCATCGCCTCTTTCTCTGCCATTGTTGTTTTTTCTTTTGTATCATTTTTCCGGCATTTCCGCCTTGCTTTTCTTCTGGTATTTCTCTTTTTTCGCTTAATTGTTTGTTCCGATTCCTCGGTCTCAATGTTTGGCGTCTGTCTATTACTAAAAAATCCACCTCTTCGCCCAGACTTAAAACTCCCACGTCTTCGTTATTAACAAAGAGATCTCCATCAGAGCCTGAATCACTCGTTAGTGATTCTCCATCTATTCCTGAAGCTTCATCACCTTTGCACGAATCTGTGTGAGTAGGCTGAGGAATCTTGCCCAAACGTCTGTCCTCAAATCGCAATTTTTTAGCATGTTCAAATTTTCTTGCAAATGTATATATTTGCCCTTGTTGATAATCCACTAAATCACGGGCAAATTTATGTACTTTGCGTTTTTTAATTTTATCTTCATGTTTAATGAGCCTCTCAGCAATCTCCGACCTAGTTTTTGTAATATAGTCCTTCAATTCTGACTTGTCTAGTTCCTCGCTAATTTGCTCTATTTCCTTAATTAGTGTTTGTCGATCAATGACTGCATACTTGATTAAGATTTTGAGAAGGTTCATTGAAGCATTCAAATTACTTTCACCCCACTCTTTTAGCATCTCAGGGTTGGGCTCCTCGAAACTTGGTGCTAATAAAATTCTGAGTCCGCGAGGGACTCTCCCAGCCTCCTCATATTTGGTCAGAGATTTATGCTCCCACCATTTGGTTGTTTCACTCCTCATTTTCTTTTCTAGGGTTTTTAACAGTTGTTTAACGTCTTTGTCTGTATCCACTAAATTATTCTGCAAGCTTCTTGTGCCTGCGGTGATATTTGGCAGGTTCCCAAATAATGCGTCTGCCGCCGCTTCCCGTTCTCTCTCTATATTGGCGGACATGTTGTCGAGTGAAGGTAATTACTGATCGTGGTAGGCGTCCGCCGTCCACAAAAACACTGCCCTCAGTTTATCTCCTCCCCGCCTGCGCAACAATGCTGAATGACTCACCACCTAGAACCGCGTTCAGCGGGTCCTCCGACCCAGCCGCCGTCGTCCTCCGGTTGGTATATATATATACATATATGTATACATATATCTCACTACAGCCCCCTCAAAGAAGAGCAGATGCAGGCACTCCTGGTAAGTAGCATATTCTTTCTATTTTATAGCCATGTCACGATATCCGTCCTGACGCATTACGGCTGTAGATAGCCTTTGTCAAAGTGATTTTTTGTTAGACTTTTTCTTTTTTAAAGGCACAGTACAATAAACCTAAAAGAAAGCATAACTATTCTCATTTCCCACTCATGTAATCTGTTCACCTTGCACACTCAGGGGCCGATTACGATCTCGCTGGGAGAAGGCTCCATCCGACTCAGATCCGGAGGGCTTTCCGTCCGACTCGTGCTCCAGGGCTCCGAGCGTCAGAGTACAATGCGAACAAGCGCTGACAGACACGGGTCGCTCGGAGCCCCATTGAAGTCAATGGGAGGCTGTTGTACGACACGTACATAGGCTCTCATTGATGAAAAAGGTATGTTGCGCACAAGGGTGCCCCCTGTAGTGGGGACATGTCTGTGCCATGTCTGTACATGCATGTGTAGGGGGACCCTTGGGTCTCCCCCTGTGAACGACTCATAAGGCTACGGCTGAAAGAGGGTACAGCTCGGTCCCCTGAAGTCCGGTGCCCGGAGCGTTTACGTGTCAGAGGCTCCGACTCAATCCGGCTGTCGTCCTTGTTCGTTCGGAAATCGCCTCCATGGCACGGTTTGCTTCGGTCGGCGATTTTGTGTTTCTCGCATCGTACTTGCTCGCTCATACAGCTATACGAGTCGGTCAGAAAACACGCGTACGGCTCGTACGTTTTCCGGCCGGGTGGCGTTCGGAGCCCTTCCGGGCGAAATCGAAATCGGACCCTTAGTGTTTCTATACAGTTTCCATATTTTTATATATTTCTTTCAAAACATAAATGTTACACTTTTTTATATATGTAAAACCAAGCCTCTTTGGCACCATCGTAACCATCTAACGAACCCTGGAATGGGAATCGGAAAAGGAAGACATGCTCTAGTGCCAGTGCCCGATGTTCTATGGATTGCGTCAGAAAGCTAACCAAAGGTCAAACATTTGACAATGTGCACAGCATACCCACTCTCGTATTTGACAACTCAGCAGAAAGCAAGCACATATAAATAAATATTCATTCATTGTTAGGGTAACACTGTAGGGATATCTAAAATTGAATCAGTACTTTAAATAATGGGATATGATCCTCTATTGATCAATTTCCATAAATATGTATTATATAGATCATTATAGCTTGCTTCATTATCCCATCATTAAATTTCATTTAGAAAAACGCATCCCATACCACCCATAAATACAATAAATAACTATACATGTGCAAAATCTGATAAGTATACGTAAAATGCCAAAGTCTCACACGGTTATAAACTGGAAAATAACATCACAATATTTAGAGTGCTAAAGTGCGGGAATCTCCCATCTTATATTGCACTTTCTGAATTTCAACCTAGTTAAAACTGTGCAAAAACTGCTATGCATATATAAAGTGCCTTAGTGCAAAAGAATAATCCAAGCATAAAGTCCGTATAATCCCAATACAGCAAATAGATATTCTAATAATGGGGATAGAGCTATATCTTATGACATGAGTTTCTCTATTTCAGACCTCTACGAATTACCTCAATATAGTTAATATCCTTTCATTCTGTTGGTTTCCCACTGCCAAATAAGTCAAAAGTGCAAAAGTGCTAGGTGTCCTAAAATTCCAAATAGGAACCAGTCTTCTATATAAAGTGCAATGGTGCGAAAGATAAAATCAACTTCCCATTGCTAAATATTACAATATTTAAGACCCATTCACATTACAATACTAAAACAGCATGAGGCATAATCGAAAAGAATAGGAAGGGAGCAAGGCAATATTAACAGTTATCATTCAGCCTAGATGGACCTCTAGCTCCTTATCCCTATTAAGGCCATATGGGAATTTTGTTTTCAGGTCCAAGATGTATCTTGATTCCAAGCGCCTAAGGTTCAGTACTCTGTTGCCTCCTCGGATGTTAGGGGGAACTCTGTCAATGGCGAAGAACATCAGTAGGCCAGGATCACTGTCATGTTTATCATAAAAGTGCTTTGCCACATAGTATGTGAAATCCTGATTCCTAATAGCTCGCTGATGTTCTAACATCCGTTTTTGCAAAGGAAAACTCGTGCTCCCCACATACATCAGTTGGCATGGGCAGCTGAGTACATAGTACATAGATACAGTGGTCCGAGTTGCAGTTAAAAAAAAAAATATATATATATATATATATATATATATATATATATATATATATTACAAATTATGAAATTATAAATTAATTGTTTTTGAGATATATTCCATTACTTTTACAATTAATAGTTAACTTATTAAAAAATACCTTTTATTAAAATTCTAAATCTAATTTGTATGGATTGAAGGCAATTTTTATTTAATTTGCTAAATAAAATTTAAAATAAACTTTCTACCTATGATGTTTTTTTAATTAATATATATTTAAATTACTTTGCTAACATTTATTTTGAAGACGTAATCTAATTTAACATTTTATTTTATTAGGTCCAGGTTAAAAATATTGATTTTAATTTATTTTACTTTTATATTTTACAATTCAATAAATAAATAAAAAAATCTTTTTAAATGAATAAATGTTATTCATTTTCTCTGTTCTATCCCTTAGGGAGATCTCAACCCTGGTTGCGGAGATCTCCATCAAGTTGACGGAAATCCCTGCATCGTTGTGAAAAGCTACAATTAGTTACTTTACACTTGTAAATTTAGATCCACCCCTGGTATCATAGGCTGGAGACATGTAAGTCTATATTTACACACTGAAATGGTGAATAGTCATACGTAGTAAACTTCCTCCAAAGACTAAGAGTAAATGCATTCCTGTGTAATTACTCGCATTATATTTACCTTTGTGAAAGGTCCCTATGTTTACACGTAAAGAAGTGATAGATATACAGAAGGAATCACAAGCATGCTGACAGTGTTGGTAAAGAAATGTAGAGGATCTCAACCTCCTAGGTTAAGCTGCACAAGTGGGGTTTTGATTTTCAGTATCTCATTAAGGACTGTATACGTGTGGTAGGGGTCTTTGCAGAAATGCAGCCTCAGATGGATAGGAATTGGCGTAGCCTTAATGAGGCCAAGACAGAATTTGTTACAGTGGGGATCAAAAACTGATTAACGAGGAAAGGCTTCTAGTACAACTCATTCAAAGAGGGTGAATCCTAAATTGCAGTAACTGTATGAAAATCATTGATCATCCTGTTCCTCTGCCTGTCCAGGCATTGCCATTCGAACATTACCATCTTTTAGTCAAACTTCCATTGGAAGATCACAAGGAAAACATAACATTGTTCTCATCATTCATCTACATTGGAAGTGACATCACTGCGTTTACCATCATTCATCTGCACAGGAAGTGACATCACTGGTTTCCTGATAAAATTGGCTTTAAAATAAGAAGCCAAGCAGGGGGATATTATTTCCCATCATCCATCTGCACAGGAGGTGACATCACTGCATTTCCTATCATTTGTCTGCGCAGGAAGTAACTTCACTGTTATTCCGCCAAAACCATTAAAAAAAAAAAAAACCAAGCAAGAGGTCTTCATTTCCTATCACGCATCTGCACAGAAAGGTACATAACTGTGTTCCCCAGTATCCATCTGCACAGGAAGCGACATCATTAGTTTCCTTCCAAAACCCTCTTTAAAGAAGAATCGAAGCAAGAGGACTTCATTTCCTATCATTAATCTGCACACCGCACCCTGCACTTTTCCTACTTAATGGCAGCTGCAGCACAGATGCAAGCAGCAGGCACACTGCTGCATTGCCAAAGGCTAACCCGTCTGCACCAGTCTACCCTTTGACCACACCCAGCTACTGAAACCCTGGTCTACCCACCACTACCCTGCCTCATTTCTTACCGCTCTCAACTCCGGCTGCCACTCGCCACACTGCTGCCACACCACATCACACAACACGGAGGGAGTGTTCACATGTGACTTTTGCAAGTTCTGGATTGGGAGGTTGAGGATGAGCCTGGCTGCCTACTTTGGGGTGGGTTGTAGTTTTCTGGTGAGGTGCCTGCATATTCTGGCATAGAGGTTGTTTCCGTAGTTCAACTTGCTAGTGACTAGGGAGTGAGTGAAAGTTTTTCTGGTGTTGCTTGGGAGCCGTTTAAAGACCTTCCGCAGGATGTAGTGACAGCGTTGACTTGTGCGGTCATGCCCAGTTTGCTGTTGATGGTGATTCTGAGGTTCCTGGCGAGGTATTGGGGGTGGGTTCTAGTTTGGCCAGCCACCAGTTGGAACCCCATGGCAAGGTGCTCTTGGTGAAGATCCCTACTTCTGTCTTGTTGGTGTTGAGCTTGAGACAGTTGGCTTTCATCCAGTTAGTGACTTAGATCATGCAGGCGATGAACTTGTTGCTAGTTTTGGGTGTCTTGTTTGAGAAGGAGAGTATGAGCTGCATGTCATCAGCATAGGAAAGTATGTTGATGTTATGTGTGTGGATGAAATTGACTGGCGAAATCATGTATACATTGAAGAGGGTGTGGATGAGTGATGAACCTTGAGGCATTCCACAGATATGTTTGCAGGCTTCCAAAGATTAAGGTACCAGGCTGACAGCTTGTGTTCCATCCATTAAGAAGGAGCAGATCCAGTGGAGAGCAGGTCCTTGGTTGCCAATCTGATGCAGGTGCCTTATGAGGATGGGGTGTGAGACTGAAAAATGCAAAAGAGATGTCAAGGAGAATGAGGACTGCCATGTATTCTCTACCAAGAGTCATGAAGATGTTGTCTGTGGCTATGATGGGTGTTGTTTCTGTGTTGTCGTTGGGCCTGAACCCAGACTGCATGGCATTAAAGAACTGGTGATTGCTGAGGTGGTCAGAAAGGCATTGGTTGATTAGTTTCAATAAGACATTGCCAGGGAATGGTAGGAGGGAGATGGATCTGTAGTTGGAGAGCATACCGTTTCTTGAGTATGGGAGTGAAGGTGGCATGTTTCCAGGGTCCGGTAATGTGGTTGAGTCGAAGGCGGTAGTGAGGATGGGTGTTGGTGCTTCGCTGATTGGTAGGAGTCCTTTGGTGAAGGCGTGGTTGGGGCAAAGGTCAGATGGGCACCTGAGTGGATAGTCTTCAAGGTAGTGGCTGTTTAAATTGTTTAAACGGTGGTGACAGTGGGCCACAAGACTAGGGTTCATTATTTGTTATTTATAGCCATGATGGGAGGTTGAGTTGCAAAGGTGGTGGGGCCTGTTCGAGTGTTGATGTTGCTGTATATGGAGGTGATTTTGTTACAGAAGAATTCAGAGAGCTTGTAGCAAAGGTCTTGCGAAGATGTGATTTTGCGTGAGGCGTCAGGAGACAGTGAATTCCTTGATGATGGTCAAGGTTCCTTGCTGCTTATTGTGCTAGTGTTGATGTGGTCTGCAAAAGCTGTGCACTTTGTGTTCTATATCGTCTGGTGGTGGCGTCTTAGGGAGGATGTGAATATGTCATCATCCGTGGTATCGTGACTTGTTCTCCATTAGCACGCCAGTTGCTTGAAGTGGCATTTTGTCAGCCTGAATTCTTCTGTGTGTCAGCTGGCCTGTTGTTGAGCTCTTGTTGCTGGGTTTCGCTTGACGGGAGCCAAGGTGTTGGTGCATGCAGTGATCAAGCTATTGAGGTTCTTATTTTTATATACGTATATGTGTGTATATATATATATATATATATATATATATATATCAAGCGCCAAAGTACCCATAGGGCAGGAACGCACTCAGATCATTGACAGGAGTAAATCCATTTATTGGTAAAAATGCTCCCCCTGGACAGATTGCTTCCGCAGCTTACTGGTTGGTTTCACCGCGTTGTGCAGCTCAAGTCGATAACGCCGACGCGTTTCGAAGCTTCTGTGCTTCTTTTTCAAAGGCTCGACTCCCATGTGCTGTTGAGACACACCTTCCTTTATAGCAATGTCACGCCCTCTCATGGGCAGGGAATTCTGGAACACGTAGTGTGCCTCATAATTAAAACCCTGTATGGGTGCACTTAATTCACCGCTGTTTCTGGCAAGAATGAAAGCCCTCAGATGGACCTCCGTCCACGGGTGCATTTACAATCCAGTTAGTCAATGTCCCACACGTAAGGCAAGGAAATCCGAAGCCTCGTGGCACCCAGTCATTTCGGGTTGGTGCGTGTCCTCGCGGCAAGGGCGGCCGCGTTTAAACATCAAGCTCCAAAGTACCCATAGGGCAGGAACGCACTCAGATCATTGACAGGAGTAAATCCATTTATTGGTAAAAATGCTCCCCCTGGACAGATTGCTTCCGCAGCTTACTGGTTGGTTTCACCGCGTTGTGCAGCTCAAGTCGATAACGCCGACGCGTTTCGAAGCTTCTGTGCTTCTTTTTCAAAGGCTCGACTCCCATGTGCTGTTGAGACACACCTTCCTTTATAGCAATGTCACGCCCTCTCATGGGCAGGGAATTCTGGAACACGTAGTGTGCCTCATAATTAAAACCCTGTATGGGTGCACTTAATTCACCGCTGTTTCTGGCAAGAATGAAAGCCCTCAGATGGACCTCCGTCCACGGGTGCATTTACAATCCAGTTAGTCAATGTCCCACACGTAAGGCAAGGAAATCCGAAGCCTCGTGGCACCCAGTCATTTCGGGTTGGTGCGTGTCCTCGCGGCAAGGGCGGCCGCGTTTAAACATCAAGCTCCAAAGTACCCATAGGGCAGGAACGCACTCAGATCATTGACAGGAGTAAATCCATTTATTGGTAAAAATGCTCCCCCTGGACAGATTGCTTCCGCAGCTTACTGGTTGGTTTCACCGCGTTGTGCAGCTCAAGTCGATAACGCCGACGCGTTTCGAAGCTTCTGTGCTTCTTTTTCAAAGGCTCGACTCCCATGTGCTGTTGAGACACACCTTCCTTTATAGCAATGTCACGCCCTCTCATGGGCAGGGAATTCTGGAACACGTAGTGTGCCTCATAATTAAAACCCTGTATGGGTGCACTTAATTCACCGCTGTTTCTGGCAAGAATGAAAGCCCTCAGATGGACCTCCGTCCACGGGTGCATTTACAATCCAGTTAGTCAATGTCCCACATGTAAGGCAAGGAAATCCGAAGCCTCGTGGCACCCAGTCATTTCGGGTTGGTGCGTGTCCTCGCGGCAAGGGCGGCCGCGTTTAAACATTAAGCTCCAAAGTACCCATAGGGCAGGAACGCACTCAGGTCATTGACAGGAGTAAATCCATTTATTGGTAAAAATGCTCCCCCTGGACAGATTGCTTCCGCAGCTTACTGGTTGGTTTCACCGCGTTGTGCAGCTCAAGTCGATAACGCCGACGCGTTTCGAAGCTTCTGTGCTTCTTTTTCAAAGGCTCGACTCCCATGTGCTGTTGAGACACACCTTCCTTTATAGCAATGTCACGCCCTCTCATGGGCAGGGAATTCTGGAACACGTAGTGTGCCTCATAATTAAAACCCTGTATGGGTGCACTTAATTCACCGCTGTTTCTGGCAAGAATGAAAGCCCTCAGATGGACCTCCGTCCACGGGTGCATTTACAATCCAGTTAGTCAATGTCCCACACGTAAGGCAAGGTATATATATTACCTACTGGCGGTCGCCAGTAGGTAGTTATAGTTAGGACCTATTTTCCATAGGAAATCCGCAACATTCTATACCCAATAACTTTGGCGCCGATTGACTAATCTTCGCAAAATTTACAAAACTTTTGGCCAGCTCAGGGAACGCTCCTATCCTAAAAGTCTCGGGATGATTCGTGTCATTCGTGACCTTTAGCCGCAGCTACAGCCCGAACTGCTGAACGGAATTACACCAAATTTGGCAAAGAGGTAGTCCTCAGTTCAGACTCGTGACTTGTGCTTAAATGGTGTCAATCTGTTCAGTAGTTCCTGAGAAAATTACAGTTAAAAGTACATATATATCTATGGCCATGCTGGATCCGCGCACCCTGAGCGCACCCTGAGCGCACCCTCCCGATCACGTGCTGAATGCTAATTGGCTGTCAAGTGGTTGTCAACATTCGAAACCAGGAACTGTTGGCAGCCATTTTGTGCCTCGGTAGAAGCGAGGCTGAAGAAGTCTGTGGAATAAGTGTGCAAAACGTATAAAGGGGGCAGGGTAGAAATACCCGGACCCTCTAGACCTGCTTAGGGTGTCCCAGAAGGACTCCCCCAGGACACTGTTGTTTGCTATGTGTGGGTGGGAGTCTCCCACCCTCCCATAGCAAACTTGGTTTGGATTTTGAAAGAGAGAGCAGGGAAACCTGCTCTCTCTTTCAAAATCCAAACCATATTGCTTTTCCACACGGGGAGCTGCATTTCAGCAGCTCCCCATGTGGAAAAGCATTGCCGGCTCCCGAAGGATGCGGGGAGCTGGCTGGGACTGTGGGGGCGCAGGGGTTCCCCCCACAGTCCCCAACGTTTTTCATAAGCCCCGGGGGATTGGGTCCCCAGGGATAATAAAAATTAGTGATAGGGGCTATTTTTTTTTTACGGTGAAATTAGGAGTCGCGCATCCAGCGCAGCTCTTAGCACGGCCCCCTGGTATGCACGCGTTGGCTGCATGACTACTAACCTGTAGGGTGCGCAACTCCAGCGCGTTTGGTGCACGACTTCTACGCGTCGGATGCACGATTCTAATGTGTTGGGTGCACTACTACAAGCAAAAAAAATAATAATATAAGTATATTTAAAAGAATATAAAATAATAAAAAATATATATAGATTTATTTTTTTTAAACATATATTTTTTAAATATGTGTAGTGTAATTTAAAAAAAATATATAAAAATAAGTAGATTAAAAAAATGTAGTTAAAGAATATAAAAAAATTAGAACAAGAAATACATTTTAAAAATATCATTTAAAAAACCTTTGAAATTCAATAAAAAAACCATAAGTTTCAGACATGTTATACTTAAGAATTAGCATTTAAAAAACCTTTGAAATTCACTGAAAAAACCATAGGTTTCAGACATGTTATAGTTAGGAATTAGCATTTTTAAAACCTTTGAAATTCACTGAAAAAACCAAAGGTTTCAGACATGTTATAGTTAGGAATTAGCATTTAAAAAACCTTAGAAATTCACTGAAAAAACCATAGGTTTTAGGGGTGTTATAGTTAGCTGGACATTTCACTCGTACAAAACCATTGAAATTCCTCCGTAATAGTTAGTTCAGCTAACTATAACTCGCGCGCCCGCAATCCACTGCTGATGATTTCACATATTAAATCATTCATGACATGGTCAGTGACATCACTGATGACATCACTGATGACATCTCAAATGACATCACTAGTAGATGTAATATGTGACGTCATCAGCAGTGGATTGCGGGCACGCGAGTTATAGTTAGCTGCACTAACTATAACAGAGGAATTTCAAGGGTTTTGTACGAGTGAAATGTCCAGCTAACTATAACACCCCTAAAACCTATGGTTTTTTTCAGTGAAAATATAAATCAAGTGATTTCAATACCTTTAAAAACAGTGTATTTCAGTGGTTACACATTATCACACCATTAAAAACAACAGAAACTGTGTTTTTCCGGTGTTTATGGAGTGTTTTGCTTTTATTATTGCTTGCTTTATGCACTGATAGCGCATGGTATATAGATAAAATAATTAAACAAGACCTAAAACTTGCTTATAAACCCAGTATCATTAGACCAAAGACCACAAAACTGAAAAAAGGAAGAAACAATATTTTAGTGGCATCCCTAAACAACAAAGCTCAAGCAGAATAATGTTAGCCCAGTCTTTGTTGCTGCTAGGTTGTATAACAAAGTTACATTGTAATGGCCCCTTCAGGAAGAAAAAAAATTACTCTTTCACTATCCTTTTTCTTTCTTTGAATGGCATTTAGTTTGTGGTTGTGCAGGTGTTTTTTCAGTGTTTAAAAGCTTTCACTGGTGAGGGCTTCTTCTCTTTCAGTGATGTTTTATCAGTTATTATAGGTTTAAACCTTAAACTGGACAGCATATATATATATATATTCACTTAAAAACCATAGGTTTCACACATTTTATAGTTAGCTGGACATTTCACTCGTAAAAAAACAATGAAATTCTCCCATTATAGTTAGTGCAGGCAACTATAACTCACGCGACCGCAATCCTCTGCTGATGACGTCAGATATTACATCACTGTATTTAGACACTTATTTACCCATGTCTTCTTCCATTAATCTTTAGCTATACATATATTACAAATATTTATTTTTCAGAAAGACACATATGTCATCAGTGATGTAATATCTGACGTCATCAGCAGAGGATTGCGGTCGTGTGAGTTATAGTTGCCTGCACTAACTATAACGGGGGAATTTCATTGGTTTTTTACGAGTGAAATGTCCAGCTAACTATAACATGTGTGAAACCTATGGTTTTTTAAGTGAATTTGCAAGGTTTTTTAAATGCTAATTCGTAACTATAACGTGTGTGAAACCTATGGTTTTTTCAGTGAATTTCAAAGGTTTTTTAAATGCTAATTTATGTATGTATTTTTTTTTTTTATGGGATTTTTAGCGTGCGCGCACGGTGCGCGAACCTCGCGGGGTTTTTCCGTTAAAAATTAAAAAACATATTTTTTACGTGTGTTTTTCAGCGTGCGCGCACAGTGCGCGCACTCCACGATTTTTCGAAAAAAATTAATATCTTTTTTTGGCCCTTGGGGGTCCTTCTGGGACCCCCTCACAAAGGCTAGGGGGTCAGGAACTGTCCACCCTGCCCCCTTTTCACGTTCTCCACCTTTGTTTTTCACCCCCTCAGACTGCGAGAGACAAAATGGCGGCCGACACTTCCTGGTTTCGACCGATTCGAATGTTTACCGACATCTAACAACCAATCAGAATTGCGCTCGCGCACGGCAGGGTGCGCGCACAGTGCGCGCACGGTGCACGCGTATAGATATTGATATCGTTTTAAATGCTATTTTCTCAGGAAATACTGAACAGATTTACACAAGACCTTCAAAAGGCACTTCCTTGACCTTATGGCTACCTCTCTGCTACATTTCACGTAATTCTGTTCAGCCGTTCGGGCTGTACCTTCGACTAAAGGTCCTATGGAAAAATGCATGGGGAAAATGCTTTTTGGGACCCCCCCTTTTTCTCGGCCCCCGCTTGACGAATCACCCCGAGACTTTCAGGGTAGGAGCTGAGCGGAGCGCCCCATTAGTTTTGAAAATTTCGCGAGAATTCGTCAACCGGCGCCAAAGTTATTCAAAATAGAATTTTCAGATTTCCTATGGAAACTAGGTTGTAACTATAACTATCTACTGGCGACCGCCAGTAGATAATATATATATACATTAACTTGCATGTGATCAAGGGCTCCTGAAGCCCGAAACGCGTCATAAGTGGATTGTGATTTGCAATAAATAACATCTGACCTGAAGTCCAGCGGGGTCCGAGTTTCCTTCTTCGCCGCCGTCGAGTGGAAGTAGCAGGAATTTCGAATTTTCTGATACATATATATATATATATATATATATATATATATATATATATATATATATATATATATATATATGCATTTCACAAACATGACTGAAAGTACAGCACTTTGAAAAGTCTGATGAGGTTCTTGAGAGTTTTCAGCAAGTTGCTGGTGTGCTCGGGCCAGTGCATGGGGAGGGCGGAAGCTGAGTTTATTTCTGTGATGCTTCTGCAGCTGCTGGGTCTGGTGGTGGTAGATCTGTGGTGGTACGGGATGGGTATGGTTTCTCCAAGTCATAGTTGCTGACTTGTCATCTGTGATGTTGTTTATTGAGAAGAAAATTGGGTCCAATAGGTTTCCAGTGGCGTGGGTGGGTTCGGTAACTGCAGAGTTTGAATTGTGCATTCTTTTAGATGAAAGTTAAGGCGTCTGAGCTGGGTGAAGATGCTGGCATTGCTGATGAGCTGTGCAACGAAGTCTGTGATGTCACCTGCAAAATTGATATAGGGTCCTGGTGGTTTGTCTACCAGGGTTCCGCCTAGGTAGAAGTTGGCCGTGATGTGTATGTTTAACATTCGTGAAGCGGAGGCGCTGATTTCAGCGATGGCCCCCTGGGCACAACGTCCTTACTCACGAAACAGTGAGTTATTTTTCATAAAAAATATATTCATCCAATACTCAAGTTTAGGATTCTCATGTGGAATTGTATTCATTCACTCCAGATATCCTTTGTTTGGGATGTAATCCATCAGGATGGAATTATTCCATCAGCTACATGTTCACAATATCCCTATGCATTTTGGTTTAGGCGCCCTTCATCAGCGGAATTATCTGCATAAACAAAATAACGTTCGATGCCTTAATGTTGCCACATACCAACAACAGCAGTGAATAAATAAGCATTCTGGTGACGTGCCGATGAACATTGTTATTGGCAAGTGTGCCTTCAAGTGCATGGTGCAGTATGAACAGGATGCTGTACAAAAGGCCAAGTGCCCAAAACCAAGAAAATGAACGTTCTAAAAAACATGAACTATAAATCGTTAGAAAATATGTCCCAGTGAAAGTCACGGAAAGTGCCCGAAATTGTGCCGTTAGAGAAACAAAAATCCCAGAACATGCGTGGTCTGCGTAATCAAACGTAAACCAAAAATGCGCTTTAAAGATGTGAGTCACTAAGGATATAGAGAGGTAACGTGGTGAGTGAAAGTCTATGAGTGCTCACGAAGTGCTGTGAACAAAATAAATAAAGTTATACAGCGACCTTAGGATATAACAAAAAACATTTGAAGAGCGTGCCCCGCTGATCACATACAGATCGTATCGTGGTAACTGCGCCGCCGCTTCACGCATATATCATTACACCCTAGTCGGGGGTGATACCCCAGGAGCACACCACAACTTTGCAGAATTGGTTTATTTAATTGGAGTGCGTGTCCAACTTGCTATGTTTAACATTCCACATAGCTGGTGGTGGGGTCTGTGTAGGTGATGCAGCTGATAGTGCCTTTGAAAAGAATATGCCTCCTCACACCGCATTCCTTTTCCCCGCAGGCTATTACAACGCGGTCATTACAACGACCGCGTTGTAACAACGCAGGCCATTACCCCGCAAGTCATAACAACGACTTGACCTGGGGGTGGGGGCGCTGGATGTTGGAATTGTATAAATTACTATTCCAACTCCAGTCTGTGCAACAGTAGGGAAGGTGTTGGATTTTAAATCCAACACCTTCTAACCCCTCTGCAAGTCGTGGTTATGATTTGCGGGGTAATGGTATGCGTTGTTACAACGCGGTTGTTGTAACAACAGCGTTGTAATAACCTGCGGGGAAATGAAGTTGTGGTAAATGATGTTTACCCTGTGAAAATGATGGTGACTGTGCCTCTTGACTTGTGCTGACGGTCTTGCCTGGCGATCTTGTAGCCAGCAGGGACGGCTATAGTGATGTCTAGTTCAGAGGTTAGGTTTAACCATGTTTCCATGAGGAAGAGCAGGTCCAGAGCGTGATTGTGCAGTAGGTCCCATATCACCTTTGTATGTTTGGTGAACAAGCGGGTGTTGAGGAGCATGTCTTGCTAGTTTTGCGGGTTGTGTGCGTGGTGGTTGGTCTGTGAGAGCGAGAGCGGGTGGCTGTTTTGTGTGAGTGTGAGGAAGTGGGGGAGGTGAGGGAGTGGTAGGTATAGGTTGCGGGTGAGCACATGATAATTTGCCAATGAAGGTCTCTTGGTGCTGAGCACGTGTGTGTGCCTAACCCTGCCTAGTGAAGGTTGGTTAATTGAAAATCAAGGGCTCCAGCTTCTTTCAAAATTTAAGAAGAGAGGAGGAGGCTCAGATGTAGAGTGTGGTGTTGTTCCACGCTTTGGGAGCACTGTAAGAGAATGCACATTCATCTAATCTGGGTCTATGTATACGTGTGTGTGTGTGCGAGTGCGAAGCAGACGTGTCTCAGTGGCTGGGGAAGGAGATGCGACTGTTCAGGTAGGTGTTGCCTAGGTGGTGTGGTGCCTTAAATGTGTGTGTGTGAGGAGTTTGAAATGAGTGGGTTTGTGTATCCGGAGCCAGTGGATCTCCCTGAAGTGTCATGTGATTTGAGTTCTTAGGGGGAGGTTGAGGATGAGTTTGGCTGTTGAATTCGGAATGGTTTGTAGTTTTCTGGTGAGTTGGTTGGTTATCTCACATCACACCACACCCCAGGGACCAACCTTCCCTTGTAAAGGCTAGGAACACACACGTGCTCAGCACCAAGGTACCCTCATGGGTGAGAGTGTGCTTTGCAAATACACATGACAGAACATAACATGTCAGAAAATTACACGTTTGACAGCATTCAAAGGCCGGGGCTGTTTCAAACCTACCTAGGAGGGCATATTCCGCTGTTTGCTAGAGTTACACTGGCTTTCAGGGACCTTATAGATTCAATTTAAGACCATGGTACTGACACCAAGTCTGTTTAGGGTAGAGTAAAGCCTACCTGAACCAAGGTTTTTCTTCCACATCAGCCTAACAGGACACGACTATTCTCTGAGAAAACACTTCTCATTCCCCCAAAGACCATCAGAAAGAAGGCTTGTGGCCATACCTTTCTGAACAATGCATGCTGACTGTGGAACTCCCTACTAGGCTTATAGACGTCAATCTAACCCAACCATTCACAAAGGCATTGACACCCTTCCTTTATTGATCAGAAGTACTGTAACTGTTTTAGAGGACTAGTTGCATTTCAGGGTTTTACAGATTTATAAATGATAATGATTGATTTATTGATTGAATGGGTTCTAATCTTCCATTTTGCTCAACGGAAGAGAGAAGACTTGTGGATGTGATTAAATGTATGTTTTATTCATACTTTACATTTCAAGTGCAAATTGTCTTTAAATATTCCTTGATGCTAGAAATGTGTTCTGAGAGACCACTCTACTAAATGGTCTGCTTTTACTACCAATTGAGACATTAATCACTATGGGGGTTGATTTTCCCACAATAATCTCTAACTAGTAGTGTCACAGATCCCCCTCCAAACTTTGTACTAACTTTCAAGAGAGCATTGGCCCGATTTATTATCTCTATCAATGTGCCACCAACCTTTATACTTAGATCTCTTGATTGTAAGAGTCTGTTTTCCCAGTATGTATTTCTTGCTAATTAGTTCTTGTATACGTACCAAGGATAGTCAACACTCGCTAGACCAGCGGCTATAGGGTCCAGGAATTAAAGATCATCAGCATAAAACAAATGTATTCAACCTTTTAATGCCACCCTCTGTAAAAAAAAAAAAAAAAGTTCATTGTCGCCCAAAATGACATGCCTATTTTCTTACAATTATTCAATACAATTGGCAGCTCTGAACATATTTAGCACTGCAGTTATATCCAGCTATCCTTTTAAAAATGGAATCAAATACATGAATGCCAACATCCTACTGGCAGCCATGCGTCCCTAAAAGCGTAAGAGTACCCGGGGTGTGCTCCTTTCTTGGAAATAAGGGGATGGACTCTGAGGGTTATTTGGACTTCCACCGCCACCACTTTGGCACAGCCAGGACATATGTGACAGATTACATTGCTGATGGCTCACTGCCAGTCTTTCTTTCTCTAAAAACACAGCTCTGTTTGCAGAATAGTGTTTGTCTCTGTTCCCAGTGCATAACAAATGCTCCTTCGGGGCAGAGCCTGGCACCACATGTTTAGCACTTTAGCTCACTGCTTGGCTTGTAAAACACAATGAAACATTTTATAAAAATCTGTGAAGGCACAATGACGTGGACACAGGCCATTAGAAATAGCACCCTTCCATTGTTCGTCAGAGAATAACCTTCCCAAAAGTCTGTTTGAAAAGCTTAACTATTGGCATGTTTTGCCCAATCCAAAAGTTAGTACGAAATACCTGTGAATAAAGTGTCCCTGGACGATGTAGCATAAATACTAAATAATTGTTGCCTAGGTCTTGTTGAAGACCTTTTCATGGATTGCTATGGTTCTTTCCTCTCTGCAGCAACCATGTATATCACCTGTCTGTATGACTCCTTCAGTCTGTGGGACTCATTTACAAGCCCTGTGCACCGCTGGAAGTCACTTTTTGTGGTGTTCCGTGGCACACAGGGCTTAGCCATATCTACAAGGCCACGTAAAGCCCACCTGCGTGGCTTTTTCAAGGCCTTGTAGATATGGAGTGAGACAACGCAGTACAAGTAGCAGCGTTGCCTTACACTACGATTGGGAGGATTGCCATGGGCATTCGAACGTAACACCCATGGCATTTGACACATTTCCAGATTTACAACTTTCTGAACACCTGGGAGTGCATAGGGGAGGCGCAACAAGGAGAAATAACATTATTTCGCCACGTTTTTCCTCTTTGTGTGCTGCATTCAGCAGCACACATAGAAAGAGGAAATCGCCTCCATTGATCCTTTTTGTGCAGGAAAGGACACCTTCCTGCACAAAAATAATCATCCCTACAATGCAGACACCCTTGCACCATGGTGCAAGGATGCCTGTGTTGGCGCAAGGCAGACCTTTGAGAACCAGCACAGGGAGAAAGGACAGGAATGTACTGTATCTCAATGGAGTAACACAGGCCCCGGCAGCCCCCGCGGTGCAGTGGGGTCTCCAAGTTCCAGGGGGCCCCCTCAGCACAGTACTCTGGCTGCAGAGCTCCTGATTGAGTCCGGAGGGGGGCCCCCATGTACCATGCAGGGCGGCTCCCTCAAGTTTCGTTACGCCAGTGCCGTATTTTATAGATACAGCGCATTCCTGAACATTTGTTTTGACATAGGGCAGCACAGCAGGAAGGCCTGCAGTGCTGCCCTACCCCAAAACATTTAAATGAGGCCCAGTATTTTTAGGATTGGGGTCCATCCATGAGGGGCTGCTTTTAAGGAATGGTTGGTCCATCCCTATGGGCCCGCTGGAGATTATGATTTAATCCTACTTATAATATTCATTATTATTTGCTCTAAAGTATCTTTGCTCTGAATTCTGATTTGTGCAGTAATTTGTTTTGGCTCTCTTTCACATTTGTGTATAGATTGGAAATATATGCAGTTTATTTCTTGTTATGTATTGAATTGATCCTGCCAGAGCTGTAACCATCCATCAATAGTCCACCAGTTTCCAAACTTTTTTATTGTTATTTGTACTAATTGCATCATTTTCCGACTTTGAAGAATTTGATTATTCTTTTTAAGCTTGATGTAATCTTTCAGAGCCTGCATTGCTAGCTGTTCTATTCTTCTTTCTCAGGTGGCAGGCAAGGTCCATGACTTAATGCCCTTAAGGCAGCCTTATAAGATACACTGCCGCAACCACTTCAGTAGTAAAGTTAGTTGTTCTTGATGATTTAGGCTTCTATGGCAATCTTTTTTATTTTAGTCTGCTGTCATGGGGTTGCTAAGAAATTTACAATGGCTTTCAAAGTATCTTCAAATTCTTCTTCTCAGAGCTCAACACATTAACTTTCCTTTTTCCACTCATTGACCTTTATGTACCTCTTAGATCTTGGACATTTATTGAATCTCAGAAATTGATTGGTAATACTGTTATTTACTTCTTGTCTGGTGGGTACATCCTTGAAGAGAAGCTATTAAATATTTGCTGCTAATGGTCTCTTTCTTCTCCATAAACAATTTGATGATGGTTACAACAATGGAATCGCTGGCCTGACATAAAAGTCCTATCAACAAGAGACTGGTATTTGTCACATGTCCTTGAAATATTTGACAGAGAGTGAGACCTAAAACTGTCATTTAAATGGTGCTTCAAGAAACAACTCTATTATAAGTATTCTTTGTTTTCTAGACTATACCTTTAAAAGCACCGGAAGTGGGATGTTCTGTTTTCCAGTCCTCATTCTTAAATATGAACATGTTTTTGTTTATATCAATAGCAAAGACTCTCTTCATTTCTCCATTCAACCTCACTTACTATATTATTTAACTTAGTACTTCGGCTGCCATCATTACTGACCCCAGAGATGAAAATAACTATTGATTGACTTAACCGGTACAGGTGTTGACAGTTCATTACCTGTTAATGGCAATGTGTAACAGGAGCAGGACAGCTCCTCAATATCTGGAGATGTAAGTTGTTCTTTTATTGCTCCTAACAGGGTGTGCTTTGCTGTTCACTTCTACTGGGTCTAGAATATGTGTTAAAAGTCTTAAAACTGAGAATATTAATATCATCAGCTGTCCAGGTTGCTTGAATCGCTACAATGCGGTGATCTCTGACATAACTCACACGTTCTTCCTCACCCAACTTGCTAGAAATGTCAACCATATTACATGATACACCTGTGTAAGGCTTTATGTCTAAGTTATAGTAAGGTGTTTAAACACAAGTGTATACATACTTGGGTACGGGCAAGAGTAAACAAACAAGGCGAGAGTTTGGAGGGTAAGGGGGAAAGTGCCAGAGTGACACTAAAACAGAGGAACTATGATACAGGAATTCTTAGAGGCACTAGCTTATAATAAGGGTTGAAATACGAGGGTATGCAGGAAAGTAGGGTTAGGTATTCTGAAGTGCAGTCTGGGGCAGGGGTACTGGTGTCCAGGTAGTATAGAGGTAGAATGGTAAAGACAGTTGTAGCTGTAGTTCTAGATCTGTTAGGATTTCTAGGTAGGGTAGAAGATATAGGTCAGTAAAGAAAACTATTTCGGTTCCAAAAAGGGCCATGTTGAAGGCATTGTGTTTGGCCCACAAAGCACTGAATAATTCCAGTTCAGATTCATCGCCACGGGCTTTCAGTGGTATACCTGTCTGTCATTGGAGCTCTAACAGTAAGAAAGAGGTGGTGGTTCCCAAGACCCAGTGGATTATAAGCAAATCCTTTCTTACCTTATTGTGAAACTCTGGCACTTGCTGCCTCTAGGTATTAAGCTCACTGAAAGCTACACCGCTTTCAGGAACCTCATAAAGACTTGGATGTTTACTCTCCGATTTTCTCATCCCTGCTGACTAGATCCTTGCTTAGGCTACTAGCGTCAAGATGCTTCCTGGTAGTAGTGTGTGCTATAAATCTTTTTAATTCATTCAGGGAGAAGGGGAGAGGAACGACTGTGCAATAGGAAGGGGAGTGAAGAGAGGAAGAAAGACATTCTTGGAGACCCCACCCACAAAAAATCACCAACGAAAGGATTGACAGTGTAATGCAAGAAGGTACCAGCAGGAACTCTTAGAATAGGTAAACAATAGTTATTTGTGCTTCTTAAGAAAAGAAAGAAATCAGGACATTTTTTAAACATACAAGACATCCCCTAGGATGGATTTGACATCGCTGAAATGTCATCCATTTGGAACCATTTGAGGAAGTTTCTCCAGGGAAAGGTACCTATTGTACGTTTATCTCCCGATTCGCCTTCGGCTTGGGCCTTTAATGCTGGAGTGAGCCTTTTTTTGCCAGTATAGCCCGCTACAGCAAGCTTTAAGGCTATATAGAACATTGAATTGTTAGGAGCTCCATTGAAGACAATGGAGTGCTCCGGGCTACTAATGGCTGGTATAAGCCCGGAGCTCCAACATTCCAATGTTTGTCATCCACAGCTGTTGCTGTGAACAAATTCCTTATGGAGCCCAGAGAATTTAAATCCCCTCAGGCTACCTGAGGCCTTTGTTTCATTTGTTAAAACATTCTGCCCTCTAGTGTCAGAAAGTTCTAATAGCCCTATAGCCCTCCGTAGCCGGGCTATACACGCATTAAAGTCCCGATCCTTGTAAAAGGCTTTCAGTTTGGGCATTTAACACTGAAGCTAGACTTTAATGGCCAGTAGAGCTATAAGGCTATATCAGACTTTAATTATTGGGGTTATTTTTAGTTGCAAATGAGATCAAATGATCCTGGTGGTTGAGGGTATTCATTGTTTTTGGATCTGGTCCTGCCTGCGTGGCTATCCCAGATTTTTGTTTTCCTTAGCCAAATCCTTTTTTGTTGTTTATTATTTGAGTGGGGCTTCTACCGCTCTCAACTAATAACACAATTTCTCACAAATGTGGGTAAGGTTCTTATTGTATGAGGAGATGTTTGTCTCAAAGTGCAATAGACTTGTTTGTCTGGGGAAATATTGAGCCTAAATGCAAAAAGTGCCTGTTAGAAGTTGGGTTACACGTTGACTGGGGTGTGAGCCCTGGTCAATCAGCAACCACAATCTTAGTCAAGGTAAGGCACAAGCAAACCCCCACATTAACCTGTGCTCAAACTCTTGGTAGTTTGATAAAGAGCAGTCTGGCTTAACTTAGAGACAATATGTAAAATATTTGTGCAACACTTTAAACAGTAAAACAGTGAAAACACTACACAAAAAGATTCCCACACCAGGTTAGAAACCTAGAGCCTGATTTAATAAATGAAACAAGACCAAAATGACAACTATCAGTATATCTGGAGTTATTAATTTTTAAAGAATAAACTGCTGTATAGTGCCTGAAATCATAAAGTGCCAACTGAGGCTATCTTGTTGCGCTGGACCGGGTCAAAGTCAAAAGTTCAAGCTCATTGTGATGGAGCGCTGTTCACTTTGGAGGGGCTCGCAAGGACCAAGGAGAATATCGCGAGCGGTGATCAGCGTGGTGCACAGAGCAGGACAGTCAGGCTGGTGCTTCGTGTTGGCAGGACACCAACCGCGAACAGTCTATACTTCTGTACAAAGAGACAGGCTGGCGGTGGCTTGTGCTGATTTTCGGTGCAAGCAATGCGGTCCCAGTGCGAACGGGTCCATTTGCGGTGGCGAAGAGCCCAAAAGCTAGAATTGACGACCTCAAGAGCCACACCAAGGGTCCAGAACCTGATGTTACGGTCTGACTTCTCTTACCTGCCACGTGTGCGTGTTTCACACTGTTGTGCATCGTTTTGCATGCGACTTTCCTTGGTTCTGCTCCTTCGGCGGGTCCTTCTTTTGTTTTTCCTTTCTGCTTCTTTCCGCCTTCTCAGCGCAGCCGCTATTGGTTTCAACGGCGGATGGGGAGTATAAGAGAACCGCCTACCCGATCCTCCTTGCTTGGGTTTACTTCCGGTTCGTGTCCCAGAAGAAATCTGGATGTCGACCGTATTCGGAATTCCTGTTGCATGGATTGGGTTCCTGTTTCTTGGACTTTACTGCTTCAATAAGTTCTGGCTGGAACTTTATCGATTTCCATTTTCTGGAGTTGGAGTGGGACTGTATCCTATGTTGTAGTCAGAGGTGCGAGGTGATTTTTCACCTCGTTGCCTGTTACTCTTGTTTTTCTCTCTGTCCAGTGCACTGGCGGATCGTACTATTAACGGACTTCCTCCTTATCATTAGGAACTACATAATTGGATCAAAGGTGGGTTTTTTGTGCCTTTGTGCTTTTTCCCCCATTTATTGTTTTTTACACAGTATTCCTTCCTTGAACCTTGTGCAGTACAAAACTGCTTGGTGGGTCTCCATTTTCCTGCTTGCATCATACCAAGAAGGAGACTTTGTTCGAAACTTGTGGAGGCTGGTCCCTATTGCAAAAGGGTGAGCAGGGGTATTACTAGATGGTTATGTTCTGGATAGTACATTCCCTTTCTTTTAGGGGATTTGTCTTACTGATGTCTGCTTGCTTTTACTTTCACTGCAGCATGACTCTTTCTGGGGTTTATTGATAGGCCTCAAGTGTTGGTGCAGTCCCAAGAGAAGCAGTCCTGTGTCGTCACTGCCATCCTTGTTTTCTTTTCCTTCCTAGCGTCCCCCCGGTGCGTTGTCCGCCCGTGCGGTAGTCTTGGTTGGCACGGAGAATCAAAGTACAGGGGGGGTGAATGGGACTCTCTTCATTGCCGCAGTACCTGTAATTCAGGTGAGTGGGGCTGGGACACCTGAGAGGCACCTTTTGGGGGTCAGGGATTAATTGAAGATGGGTCCAGGAGCAGTTGGGGACCCAGTTATGTCCTTGGCGCTGAGATCAGGAGGCCAGCAGACTAGCCCTTTGAGTCATTCTGAGGTCCTGTGTTCAAGATGGGTCACAGGTCCAATTATTCATATGCATGCAAGAGATCAGTGGGTAGTATGTTAGCACAGCAAGGCAGCAGCTCCTTCAGAGCAGCAGTCCAGCAGAGTGGCAGTCCTTTCAGCAGCACAGCAGTCCTTTTTTTAGCTTTGTATCCACGGATCTAGAAATGTACTGAAATTGGAGAGTCTGATGTCCTTCTTTCATACACTGCTGCCCTGGTTCTGGAAGGTGAGAAAGGATGTGCATGGAACTCCCTGTGTCCCCTACTCTCACTCCAAGCTTGCTGCAGTAACAATGCAGGGATGTTAGGCCCTTTGTGTGGAGACAGGACACAGCTTAATCAGGTTAAGCGAGGCTGGGCCCAGATCCTTCCTCCCATATTGCCAGTGATGGGCCATCCAGTCACGGCTGTCTAGTAGGAATACACAAAGCCCAACGGCCAGCTATACCCAGTCATGTGACAGAGACAAGCTGCAGCCACCACATGGCTGAGGCAAGAAAACGACAACTTTCTAAAAGTGGTATTTTCAGAATTGCAATTTAAAATCCAACTTCACCACAAGTTAGGGTTTCATATTAGAATTCCAGAGACACCGAACATGAACTAGTGATCTCTTCTCATTTGGAAATGACACTTATAAAATGTAATAAGGTAACTCTAATGTTATCCAATGGGAGAGACAACCTTGCAGTATTGAAAATCAAATGTAAGAGTTTTTCACTACCAGGAGATGTAAAACTGAAAAGTACATATCTAACTTTTTAAATACACTGCACCGTGCCATTGGGGCTATCCAGGGGGGGGGGGGGGGAGTGCTTGCAATGTTCAACATTCCGTCCATCATTTCCTTTGGTTTTTGCTTTGTTCGCCATAAGTTGGCAGGGTATGCTCAGACGTGAGTCCCTTGCTCACTTTGCCACTGGATTCAGGATTCAAGCAAGCCTGGCTGAAGACGGCTGAAATGCCAGAAACCGGTCCTAGGAAGCTTGTTTCCGGTCCAGGAAAGACATGGCTTGGCAGTTCGGTCTGGACTGTTCCCATAAGTCACAGCTTCAGACTGATTTGCATATGGCCATGTCTGAACTGGGGTGGCAGAGTAGGCTAAAGAACGGTGATGGATTAAACCCAGATCAGTTGACTGGGGGTGAGTGCTTGCAATGTTCAACACTCCGTCCATCATTTCCTTTGGTTTTTGCTTTGTTCGCCATAAATTGGCAGGGTATGCTCAGACGTGAGTCCCTTGCTCACTTTGCCACTGGATTCAAGCAAGCCTGGCTGAAGACGGCTGAAATACCAGAAACCAGTCCTAGGAAGCTTGTTTCCGGTCCAGGAAAGACATGGCTTGACAGTTCGGGCTGGACTGTTCCCATGAGGCACAGGGTCTGACTGATTTGCATATGGCCATGTCTGAACTGGGGTGGCAGAGTGGGCTAAAGAACGGTGATGGATTAAACCCAGATCAGTTGACTGGGGTGAGTGCTTGCAATGTTCAACACTCCGTCCATCATTTCCTTTGGTTTTTGCTTTGTTCGTCATAAGTTGGCAGGGTATGCTCAGACGTGAGTCCCTTGCTCACTTTGCCACTGGATTCAAGCAAGCCTGGCTGAAGACGGCTGAAATGCCAGAAACCGGTCCTAGGAAGCTTGTTTCCGGTCCAGGAAAGACATGGCTTGACAGTTCGGGCTGGACTGTTCCCATGAGGCACAGGGTCTGACTGATTTGCATATGGCCATGTCTGAACTGGGGTGGCAGAGTGGGCTAAAGAACGGTGATGGATTAAACCCAGATCAGTTGACTGGGGTGAGTGATTGCAATGTTCAACACTCCGTCCATCATTTCCTTTGGTTTTTGCTTTGTTCGTCATAAGTTGGCAGGGTATGCTCATACGTGAGTCCCTTGCTCACTTTGCCACTGGATTCAAGCAAGCCTGGCTGAAGACGGCTGAAATGCCAGAAACCGGTCCTAGGAAGCTTGTTTCCGGTCCAGGAAAGACATGGCTTGGCAGTTCGGGCTGGACTGTTCCCATGAGGCACAGGGTCAGACTGATTTGCATATGGCCATGTCTGAACTGGGGTGGCAGAGTGGGCTAAAGAACGGGGATGGATTAAACCCAGATCAGTTGACTGGGGGTGAGTGCTTGCAATGTTCAACACTCCGTCCATCATTTCCTTTGGTTTTTGCTTTGTTCGCCATAAGTTGGCAGGGTATGCTCAGACGTGAGTCCCTTGCTCACTTTGCCACTGGATTCAAGCAAGCCTGGCTGAAGACGGCTGAAATGCCAGAAACCGGTCCTAGGAAGCCTGTTTCCGGTCCAGGAAAGACATGGCTTGGCAGTTCGGGCTGGACTGTTCCCATGAGGCACAGGGTCAGACTGATTTGCATATGGCCATGTCTGAACTGGGGTGGCAGAGTGGGCTAAAGAACGGTGATGGATTAAACCCAGATCAGTTGACTGGGGGTGAGTGCTTGCAATGTTCAACACTCCGTCCATCATTTCCTTTGGTTTTTGCTTTGTTCGCCATAAGTTGGCAGGGTATGCTCAGACGTGAGTCCCTTGCTCACTTTGCCACTGGATTCAAGCAAGCCTGGCTGAAGACGGCTGAAATGCCAGAAACCGGTCCTAGGAAGCTTGTTTCCGGTCCAGGAAAGACATGGCTTGGCAGTTCGGGCTAGACTGTTCCCATGAGGCACAGGGTCAGACTGATTTGCATATGGCCATGTCTGAACTGGGGTGGCAGAGTGGGCTAAAGAACGGTGATGGATTAAACCCAGATCAGTTGACTGGGGGTGAGTGCTTGCCATGTTCAACACTCCGTCCATCATTTCCTTTGGTTTTTGCTTTGTTCGCCATAAGTTGGCAGGGTATGCTCAGACGTGAGTCCCTTGCTCACTTTGCCACTGGATTCAAGCAAGCCTGGCTGAAGACGGCTGAGATGCCAGAAACCGGTCCTAGGAAGCTTGTTTCCGGTAGAGGAAAGACATGGCTTGGCAGTTCGGGCTGGACTGTTCCCATGAGGCACAGGGTCAGACTGATTTGCATATGGCCATGTCTGAACTGGGGTGGCAGAGTGGGCTAAAGAACGGTGATGGATTAAACCCAGATCAGTTGACTGGGGGTGAGTGCTTGCAATGTTCAACACTCCGTCCATCATTTCCTTTGGTTTTTGCTTTGTTTGCCATAAGTTGGCAGGGTATGCTCAGACGTGAGTCCCTTGCTCACTTTGCCACTGGATTCAAGCAAGCCTGGCTGAAGACGGCTGAAATGCCAGAAACCGGTCCTAGGAAGCTTGTTTCCGGTCCAGGAAAGACATGGCTTGGCAGTTCGGGCTGGATTGTTCCCATGAGGCACAGGGTCAGACTGATTTGCATATGGCCATGTCTGAACTGGGGTGGCAGAGTGGGCTAAAGAACGGTGATGGATTAAACCCAGATCAGTTGACTGGGGGTGAGTGCTTGCAATGTTCAACACTCCATCCATCATTTCCTTTGGTTTTTGCTATCCAGGGCCTACCAGGGTGACGTATATGTATTATAAAGAAAGGCTTGGGTCTGCAAACAAGTTTATTTGCCATGGTGACATGGCAGGTTAACACTGCACACACAGGCTCTGCAATGGCAGGTCTGAGACATTTTTAAAGGCCTACTAAAGTGGGTAGCGCAATCAGTCGCTCACTTAAATTACTCTAACGGATCAACCGTAGTTGATATGGGTGCACTTTAGTGGGGAGAGATGTGAAGGATCTAAATAGAGTAAATACCTACGTCTTCACCAACAGGTGAGCAAGGAAAAGTCTTCCTTTTTGTTTATTTACCCTCACACACCCTAGTGGTGTCATGCTTCATCATCGGGTCACCCCGACGCCTAAAAGTCGGGGTGGGCTCAACCACAGTATTGGGAGCTCTTGATAGAAGTTGGTGACCTGGGGGGCTGAATAAATTAAAATACCTCAAACAGATCCCCGGTTTCCCTTTATTCTTGGGTCTGTTTGGGTAACTAAAAAAACAAATGTTGGGTCTTATAAGGAATCTTATGGTCCTAAGACCCTAGTGCCAACATGTTTCAGTCCTGTAATGGCCTTATGGGTCCTGGACTTTCATCAGGGCTAGGTTTTGGCCTCCCTAGGAACCAGGATAAAAGGGGTTTCCCTATCCTGTATGCGATGCAAGGGCAGAGTAGCTGCTCCTTGTAATGATGATTGATAATTTACCAATCATGAATTGTACTCCATCTGTAAAGAAAAGACAGACAACAAAGAAAAACAAAGACAAAAGCAACATACATTTTATAGTAATGTCATTGTTTCTCTTCAAAACTTTGTCCCACATTGCGTGCTCTGGAACTAATTAATAAACCACTTGTGCCAATTTGTGTCTATGACATAGTGGTAATCAATTGCTTCCAAACTTGTGCCACTCACGTGCTTATCATCACATAATGCTGTTACGTGACAGATGATTGGTGGGGTGGCAGTGGTACTCAATAAACTGATCTTAATTTATGTCAGTATGTCTATGCTTATACTAGTAACACACTCCATGCCTCACATTCATTCCACATTCATACCGTGTTTGTGAGAAGAATAGCGGTAATCGTAATCTTGTTGTATTTATCATTATCCCTCCTGATTCTGTGCATTAAAAACAATAAACAATTCAAAGATTACAGTCCCTTACCCAATTCTTGAATGGTTTCTGTGTCTCAGGGGACCGTAAAGCATCTAGGGGTAGCTTTGTAGTCAAACCCTAAAATAGTGACCCCAGAAGGTTAAGGGAAATGTAAACAAATATGGTGAGTGGATTATCTCTAACCTCAAAAGGTCGAATCCCTCGTATTCCCCATATAGAGAAACGACGGATAAAAGTATTGGCGATCGGATTGGAAGTTGCCAGTCTATAACTTACTTCCTCAAAAGTCCTGCCCCGCGTGCACACCTACTTGGCTCCGGTCCCCGGCTTTCGCGTTTGTAAAGTGAAGGGACCGTGTTTTAATACCCGTGAGTTGTCATAGGAACAAATCGGTAGGCCGTCCTGGGCGCGTATCCTCGTACGTAATGACGTTAATTACGTACCCGGAACCATGGGGCTTGTAGTTCCGTATTAGATTTGTTGACACACACGGAGATTTAAGTCTTTTACCACGACCTAAAAGTCTTTAATTGCCATTATGATTTGTAAAAAATGCAATATAAGAGCAATATATGCAGACTGTTGTTATTGACATATTGTTTTGTTGTCGGGGTTTGACGTTGTGAGAATTACGTCATTACGTCTACAAACGTACCGGGAAACAAGGGAGATGTAGTTCCTTGTAACCACAACACTGCGGACGAGTATACATCACCTAGACCATTCTCCCTGACACAAGGCATAAAAATAAATGAAATAAATTAAAAGTGAGATAAAATAACGTGTTTTTACAAAGGTGCTATGACACCACAGTTGAAGCCCACATAGTGTGCCTGCTTCTTCGATCGATACTTGAACGCTTATTATTGGGGAATTTTCACACCGCAATGACAGCGAACTTGTTGGTAGAATACCAATAGTGATGCCTATGATTTATTCGTATTCAGCTCGTAGTGAGGAGAAAAGGGGAGTTTTTATCTTGGTATATTCCGCGTGTTATTATCGAAGGGACTTCCTTTTTGTGGGAGATGATAAACCGGAGTCAAAAATATTCTTTATATATATAAAGGGTGTTATGTATATATATATGTATGCCCTTCAACGAAGGGAGGATAAGTTGGGCATAGCATAACGTGTACAAATGCTATTATTAGGAATTTGGACCAATATTCATGTGGCCGCCATATAAGAGTCCCCAAGTTGGATAGACAGTTTTAGGGCGCGTATTTAATAAACAAGGAACAGAAAGGTGGCCTAGTTGTAAAAAACCTTTTTCCTCATTTATTTAGTTGGTTCCAGGGTATACAATCATTAAGGCCCCTTTCATGGGTTTTTAATCGATGGACCCAACGTTGTTCGCGCTCTAGGAGTTTGTGTTGGAGGTTGTTCACATGTTTGATCTTTTCTATGATGGTCCACTTTATCTCTGTGTCTTTATGTTTTTTCTCATTATAGTGCGCAGTCAATTTTGTTGCTGTTATTGCACGTCTTATTGTGCTCCTGTGTTCACTAATGCGTAATTTTACTTTTCGGCTTGTCATACCAATATACATTAGATCGCACGGGCACTTGATCATATAGATCACTGCTTCAGAATTACAGTTGGTGTGAGTTCTCTGTTCCCATGGAGAGTGTAATCCCAGATTTATTACTTTGGTGTGTTCTGTGAATGGACATGCTACACATGTGCCACATGGGTAGTGTCCCGTAACCTGAGGTGTACTCCAGAGGGTTGATTGACTGGTGATTTTCGGTGTATATGTGTCAGTATGTACCAGTAAATCTCGTAGACTTGTGTTCCTTTTGAATGAGAACATGGGTTTCTCAAACGTTATTGTATTCGATGTCAGGATGGACCATTTTTTGTTTATTATCTTCTTTAGGTCATTAGAAGATGTGTTATATGTTGTAACACATATCAATTGGTCACAGTGTTTCTTTTCATGGGTCTCTAGCAATGCCTCTCTTGGTGTATTGCGGGCTCTCTTATTTGCTTTATCTATGATCTTTCTCGGGTACAATTTTTGTTTAAGTTTGTTAGTGAGGATGGTCGCTTCCTTTTTATATGTTTCCAGATCAGTACAATTTCTACGAACCCTTAAAAATTGGCCTACCGGTAGATTCTCTCTTAATGAGCGTGGATGTGCGCTATCGAACCTGAGTAGGCTATTTTTATCCGTAGCTTTGGTGAACAGAGAGTTCTTGAGGGTACCTTCACTTGCTGTGAAGACTACGTCTAGAAAGGATATTCTTTCTTTATTCATAGTCATAGTGAAATGTAGATGGGGATTCAAACTATTGATCCATTTCTTGAATGTTTCCAGACCAGTGGTATCTCCTTCCCAAATCAGAAAGACGTCGTCAATATATCTATACCAACAACGTATGTTGGCAGAGAACGGGTTATGTGTCCATATATGTTGGTCTTCAAAGTGTCCCACATATAGACAGGCCAGGCTCGGGGCGAATGTACTGCCCATCGAAGTGCCGTGAGTTTGTAGATATATCTGATTTTCAAACTTAAAAAAGTTTTCAGTGAGTGCTAAATGGATAAGGGTGGTGATCCATTCAATTGGCGCTGCCCATGGCCATTCCTCCTTTCTGAGGATCTCTTCAACTACCCTGATGCTCTCAGTCTGAGGGATGTTTGTATATAGCGCCTCAACGTCAAGGCTGACCAGGATGTTCTTATCTGGATTGTATTGTATCCCCTCCAGTCGGTTGAAAAGGTGCTTGGTGTCCTGTACATAAGACTTGATCTTCGTTACAAGGGGTCGTAGGAACCAATCTGTGTACTTTGATAAAGGTTCGAGAATGGACCCTATCCCAGAGACAATTGAAAAAAAGTGTTTTTCTAGTTTACCTTTAAAGTGAATATATATATATATATAGCGCAATCAGTCCACTAGTAGCATTTAATTTAAAGGCCCTGAGCACATGTAGTGCACTTAACTAGGGATTTATAAGTACATTAAATATGCCAATTGGGGTTAAGCCAATATTACCATGTTTTAAGGAGTCAGTGCATGCACTGTAGCACTGGTTAGCAATGGTAAAGTGCTCAGAGTCCTAAGACCAACAAAAATAAGTCCAGCAAAATGAGGAGGAAAGGCAAAACGTTTGAGGGAAAACCACCCAAAGGCTGACAGGTCTAACAGCACCACTTGTGATCATCTGTTTGAGCTAGAACGGGGGAAAGTCACACGTCAAAATGATCACAGCCCATCCCCCAGATATACAGAAACTCATCAGCTACTACAACTGCATACCTGCCTGAAGAAATAACCTAGTTTGCTTTTACCCAAGCCCCCAAACACTGTGCTTGACTGATGCTAACCAATAAGAAACCTGCTGTAGTCATCAGGCTCTTGGCATACACATTCATATATACCGATAGGGTAGGTATCCTAGAGGGGTCTCAGATTGGGGTTAGCAGATAGGCAGATATAGTGCAGACTGAGAATGGCACTTGTTAAGGAGATTAAATCCAATTGGATCTCTGCACAATACCAGTGGCATACACTTAGTTCATGGGCAATAAACAAAACAGAACACAACAATAGGAATAAATGTAGGTTTATTTCCAGTACCTGGAATAAACAGTTTGAGCAATATGCAGTATCCTTGTAGGTCCCAAGGACAATGACAGCCTTTTAAACAGCTCTGCCTATGAGTGCACACCAAAACAGAATGTCAGGTCTGTAGAGACTCAGAGATGGGCATGCATATGGTGTAGGGTCATGAACAGCTTGTGATTAGTGTGAATATAGGTGGATGGATTGGGCCACTGTAGCAAGCATAAAGCAGGTAACTTGGGAGGTTTCATTCCTCGCTCTTTGGTGAAAGGTTTAGAAGCCTCTATCTAAAATGAGCTACAGACAAAGAGTTTTGGAAGGCTAGGACGATGTTAGCCATGGCAATCAAATTCCTCTGTTGTGAGCCTACAGTGTGGGTGGCTGTTAGGTGAAGGATACGGCAGCAGTGACAATATGGGTGCAGTATTCTCACCTAATTATCAGAGTTAATCATAAACAGTTAAAATAAATCTTTCAGATCATGCCACCAATTGCCTTTTCTCCATTAGTGTGTGTGGTGTGGTCCATCAGGTATAAACTTTGAAAGGAGCTTGCTCGGTCTTTCGTAAGGCCATCTTTGTGGTGAAACAAATCTATGCCAGTGAGAAGATTACTAACAAAGCCAGATCTTTCAAATCTGTATTTTCCAAGTCCCTCATAAAGACTAAATCAGTATCCTGTCTTCTCAATCCGCCTGTCGCAATTTTTCACTTTGGTTCTTTTCAGGTACTAAAGGTAAGTAACTACCATATCTGACGGTGTGTTTACGAGTGCAGAGACTCTGTGGTCTGGCTGGAGAACTCTGCACATAAAAAGACAGGACTGGCCTATCTCTTTATGTGCTGGGTTCTCTGCCCCAAATGTGGAGTCTCCACACTCGTAGCCTTACTAATAAAATGCAGTTTTGTGAATACTAACAAAGTGTAACTTACACAAAAGCGTACGTTTACTTTTGTGAATCAGGCCCTTAATTTGTAATCTTCAATTTCAAATTCCTGACACATTTACAGAACATTTTAGAATTTTCAATGTTACATTGGTAATCTTTTTTAGATATAATCTTTATTAATCTGTAAATATTATTTAAATTTCTAAAAGTGGCGGACCCCCTGAATAGGCGTCGCAGGCCTGCAGCGGTCCCTGGTCCACAGGTTAAGAACCACTCTTCTAAACCATGGGTCATGGAAAATTCAGTTTACCAGGCAAAGCCAATTCGCTCTTTTCTTATTTAGCATAATAAAACCTTGGTAACCCTGATAATGACTAGAATGATCAACACTTCCACTCTAGGGTGTGCTTCCTCAGTCTTTGAAACATACTACTTGCCTTCAACAACTGAAAAATGTAATGCGGTCTGTTAGATTTGGGGGTCTCTAGTTGGCACACGTATGCACTTGTAACAAATAGGGACCCTTGCCTCTAGTCAGGGTAAGGGGGTACACTCCTAAAATAACCCCTGCTCACCCCCTTGGTAGCTTGGCACGAGCATACAGGCTTATCTCAGAGGCAGTGTGTAAAGCATTTGTGAACACATACAGTAATCAAGTGACAACACTACAGATGGACACCACACAGGTTTTATATAAAAAATAAGTATTCTATTATATAAAGATTTAACACAAGACCATAAATGACAAAAATCCACAATACTGATACTTAAAATGGTAGTTTTAGCTTAGTTCTTTTTAGTTCTTAAATGCAACACTTTTAGTTCAATGTACCTTTAGATGTGACACGCAGGACAACGAAAGTGTTGCAACGATGGTGATGCGATGAAAGTTTGGTGCAAAGAAATAAAGAAATGAAGATCTTCCTGATGCGGCACGCTTCTCCGAGGTTGCGAGAAGACTCGACTCGATGCGTAAGCTGCAGCGGCGACACCCTTGTTCCGTGATGCGACGACAGCGGCCTTGGCAGCGACACTCTTTTCCGACGTTGCGAGACGCTTCCGCTCGATGCGACAACTGCAGTGGCGACACCCTTGTTCCGTGATGCAACGGCAGCAGCTCCGACGGCGGCACACTCCTCCGTGGATGCGAGGCGCTTTTCTTGATGTGGTGCAATGTGACAGCCACAGCGGCGACATCCAAGATGCGACGGCTGCGACGGCGACACACTTCTTCCTCGATGCGAGACACTTCTCTTGATGCGGTGCAATGTGACAGCTACAGCGGCGACATCCAAGATGCGACGGCAGCGGCTGCGACAGCGACACGCTTCTTCCTTGATGCGAGACACTTCTCTTGATGCGGTGCAATGCGACAGCTACAACGGCTGCGACGGCGACACGCTTCTTCTGTGTTGCGGGACGCTTCTCGTGAGGCGGTGCAGTGCATCAGCTACAGCGCCATCACCCTTGTTCCGGGATGCGACGGCAGCGGCTGCGACACGCTTCTTCTCCGTGAGTCGCGCTTAAAGCTCCTTGCGACACGCAGTCCCTCAGAAGGCCCAAAACAGCTTTCCAAAGAACTCTGGGGACTCAGGCCAATCCCCCAAGCAGCACTTCAGCTTAGGGATAGTCTTTCCTCAGTTTCTTCTGGTTCCACTCCTCAGCAAAGGTTTCTTCTTGTTTCCCAAAGTGATCTAAAGTTCTGGGGTTGGGAGCCCAATATTTATACTAAGTTTTCCTTTGTTCTCTGAAGGCAGAAAGGCCTTTGCCTAGTCCAAACCAGTTCTGGTCAGTCCTGGAGCACTTTGTGCACATGACTCCTTCTTTCCTTTCAGAGTGCAGGGCAGAGACATCAGACGCACCACAGGAGGTGGAGCCAGCATTGTGGAGGGAAGGCACAGCCCTATTCAGGTCCCAGGTGCAACTCCTCCCTCCCATCTAGATTCAGATCTCTCTATTCACCACTGGGCTGCTTCACCCTGTCTCCTGGAATTCCCCAGCCCTGTCACTCAAACTCCAGACAAGGAATACACAGCCTAGCAGAGGCAAGTTTGAATGGTTAGACAAGAAAATACCTACTTTCTAAAAGTGGTATTTTTAAACACAGAATGTTAAAACCAACTTCACTAAAAGATGTATTTTATCATTCTGAGTTCAGGCATACTAAATTCGAATTCCCACCATGTTCCCTTAGTCAGTTAGGATTATAAGATGTAATAATCAAACTGCCCATTCTGGCCTATGGAGAACAGGTAGCCTTGCAATAGTGAAAAACGAAAATGGCTGTTATTCACTATTAGGACATGCCACACACACCAGGGCATGTCCTACCTTATACTTACAATGCACCCTGCCCTTGGGCCTACCATAGGGGTGTCTGATATGAAGAGAAGGGCAGGTTTAGGGACTGGCAAGTGGGTGCACTTGCCCAGTCAGCATGACAGTACCAGACTACACGCAGGCTCTGCAATGGCAGACCTTAGACACACTTTTACAGGCTGCTTCTGTGGGTGGCACAACCAGTGCTGCAAGCCCACCAGCAGTATTTGCATTACCAGCCCTAGGCACTCCTGGTGCACTGTACTAGGGTCTGACAGGTAACCCAAACCAACCAATCATGGAATTACTAATTCATACATTAATTTACAATAGGGAGCACTTGCACTGTGGCACTGGACAGCAGTGGCACAGTGCCCAAAGCATCTAACACCAGCAAATACACATGAGGCAACAGCAAAAAATGGAAGGGAGACCCACGCCAAGGTGCCAGGTCTAACATGTGTCCCCTCCAGCTGAAATGTGGGGAGAACTATGCTACCCCCTGGGAGTTTTCATCACTAAGGCGGAAAAACCTGGACAGACCATCAGCGTTGGCGTATTCTGTACCAGGGCGGTGTTCCACCATGAAATCCATCCCCTGTAGGGAAATGGACCACCTCAACAGCTTTGGATTCTCACCCCTCATCTGCATCAACCATCTGAGGGGCCTGAGGTCTGTCTGAACCCGGAAGTGAGTCCCAAACAGGTAGGGTTTCATCTTCTTCAGTGCCCAGACCACAGCAAATGCCTCACGCTCAATAGCACTCCACCTTTGTTCCCGTGGAAGTAACCTCCTACTGATGAAGGCTACGGGTTGATCTAGGCCCTCCTCATTCATCTGTGGCAAAACAGCCCCCACACCATGCTCTGAAGCGTCTGTTTGTACTATGAACTCTCTGGAGAAGTTGGGTGCCAAGAGCACGGGCGCCGTGCACATAGCAGTGTCTAGGGCGTCAAAAGCTTTCTGACAGGTGTAAGTCCAAATCACTCTGGCTGCTTCCTGGAAGTCAGCGCGGTCAAGGGTGCAACAATGTTGCCATACCCCTTGACAAACCTCCTGTAGTAACCCGTGAGACCTAAAAAGGCTCTCACCTCTGTCCGGGTTTTGGGTGGCTCCCAAGCTAGGATGGTTTCAATCTTGGACAGTAGGGGCGCCACCTGGCCGTTCCCAACCTGGTGTCCCAAGTACACCACGGAACCCTGCCCGATCTGGCACTTACTCGCCTTGATCGTGAGGCAGGCCCTCCGCAGTGCCATCAACACTTCCCAGAGGTGGTGCAGATGTTCTTCCCAAATGACACTGAACACTGCGATGTTATCCAGGTAGGCGGCACTGAACTCATCCAGTCCAGCCAACACCCGGCTGACCAACCTCTGAAAGGTGGCAGGGGCATTCTTCATCCCAAACGGCATCGCCCGGAACTGGTAGTGCCCATCTGGTGTGGAAAATGCTGACCTCTCTCTTGCCCCATCAGTGAAGGCGATCTGCCAGTACCCAGATGTTAGGTCAAACGTGCTGAGGTACCGTGCAGCCCCTAGCCGATCTATTTGCTCATCAGCTCTGGGGATGGGGTGCGCGTCAGTCCTGGTGACTGAATTGAGCCCTCAGTAGTCCACACAGAACCGGAGTTCGGGTGTCGCACTCGGTGCGGCAGCCTTTGGGACCAAGACCACTAGGCTGGCCCAAGGACTGTTAGAGGGCTCAATCACCCCTAACGCAAACATCTTGGAGACCTCCTCCTTGATACAAGCTCTCACCCTGTCAGTCACCCTGTAGGATTTGTGCCTCACAGGTGTACTATCCCCAGTGTCCACATCATGGACGCACCAATCAGTGACACCGGGAACCAGAGAGAACAGATCAGAGAACTGTCCCAACAACTGGCGGCAGTCATTCTGTTGCTCAGGGGTCAGGGTGGAAGAGAGGTTGACAAAATCCACTGACCCATCTTGCTCTGTCACCGACAGGAGGTCTGGAAGAGGCTCGGTCTCCTCCTCCATTCCACCATCTGTCGCTAACAGCATGCCCACTTGGGACCTCTCCTAGTGGGGTTTCAGGCGGTTGACATGCAGGACCCTCAAGGGGTTCCTGGGAGACCGCATGTCCACCAAGTAGGTATCCGGACTTTTGCACTCTACAACCTCAAATGGTCCGGTCCACTTATCCTGGAGCACGCAGGGCTCCACTGGGGCCATGACCCACACTTTCTGACCAGGCTGAAGCTCTACCAGAGTGGCATTCTGGTTGTACCACCGCTTTATCTCCTCCTAGCTGGCTTCCAGATTTGCCTCAGCGAGTTGCCTGACACGCCGAGTTTGGATCCTGAAGGCCAGCATGTAGCTACATACATCCTGGGGAGATTTCCTGGGAGATTGCTCCCAGCCTTCTTTAACCAAACTCAGAGGTCCCCTCACTGGGTGTCCATAGAGAAGCTCAAAGGGGCTGAACCCATGAGATTTCTGTGGCACCTCCCGGTAAGTAAAGAGTAGGCATGGTAAGAGGACGTCCCACTTACGCCTCATGGGTTCCTCAAGACCCATAATCAAGCCCTTCAGGGTTCGGTTGAACCTTTCAACCAACCCATATCCTTGAGGGTGGTAAGGAGTGGTAAACTTGTAGGTTACCCCACACTCCTGCCACAGGGACTTAATATACTTGGAAATGAAGTTAGTATCTCAGTCAGACACTACCTTGCGAGGGAATCCCACTCTGGAGAAAAGTCCCATCAGTGCTCGTCCCACCACGGGGGCCGTCACTGTCCTCAGAGGTATGGCTTCCGGGTACCGGGTGGCATGGTCCACCAAGACCAGGATGAACCTGTTGCCCATGGCTGTCTTGGGGTCCAGTGGCCCCACAATGTCAATACCCACCCATTCAAAGGGGGTGCTGACCACAGGGAATGGCTGGAGAGGAGCCTTGTGCTTCCTCCCACTCTTTCCACTTACCTGGCAAGTCTGACATGTCCTGCAGTGAGTGTCTGAACTGCTGTGCATTTGGGGCCAATAAAAGTGGGTGACAAGCCCCTCGAAGGTCTTGTCCTGCCCCAAATGTCCTTCCAATGGCACATAATGAGCCAGCCCCAGTAGGAAGGCTCTGAAGCGCTGGGGTACCACCAGCACACGGACTGACCCAGGCTCAGCAACCTTAGGCTCAGAATACAGGAGACCATTCTTCCAGTAGACCCAATGTGACCTAGACTGATCACCTGCTGCCTGGTCTGCAGCCTGCTGCCGCAGACCCACGAGAGAAGGGCACTTGTTCTGCTCCTCACAGAACTCCTCCCTGGAGGGTCCTCCTTCTTGCTGCCAGTGGGTCAGCTCAGGCAGGTCCCCCAGTTCAGCTACCTGTTCCCCTGTAGGCTCCAGGGCATCCCCCTCAGGGTATGCTCCCTCCTGGACTGTGGGAACTTCAGGGGCTGGTTTCCCGTGCCCTCTGCCTCCTCTCTCTAAGGCAGGTACCTGGGCCCCCCTCTCAGGCTCTAGGTCCTCTTGAGAACCCCTACTGGCTGCCATGGACCGTGTGGTGACACACGCCCAGTCAGGCAGACCCAACATTTCCAAATGAGCACTCCGCTCCACCTTCACCCAAGGTGAGCTCTCCAGATCGTTCCCTAACAAACAGTCAACAGGCATGGCGGGCCTCACAGCTACCTGAAGAGTACCAGAGACCCCCCCACTCAAAGGGAACCTGAGCAATCTTGCAGTGGCTCTCTGTGTTGTCAGAGGCAACAACTGGATAGAATGTATTGGGGACAACCTGCTCTTGAGAAACCAGGTGACACTTGACAGCTGTCACACTGGCTCCTGTATCTCTAAGAGCCTCCACCCTATGGCCATTGATGGTCACCCACTGACTGTATTTCTTAGTGTTATTAGGCAGTTGGGTCCTAGGGACCACCTCACAGTCTCCTAAAGAGACAAGGGACATCTCTGCTGGCCCCCACCCACCTTGGGCACCCATCTCCTCACCCAGGGATACACTAGCCATCTGCCGGGAGGCTGCACCAGGGGGTGCTGTCTTCACAAACTGGCAGCACCTGGGATCATTCGCTTTATGACCCAGCTCCCCACATTTCTAGCATTTCATGGGTCCCCCTAGAACAGGTGGACCTGTTGGGCCCCTGGCGGTGTCTGTTTGGGAGGCTGGTATCCTTTCCCTTGGTTCCCTTGGGAATTACTTTGGGGCCTTCTCTGGAACTCCCTCTGTTTACCCTTGTCCCCCCCACTCTTCTGCTGGGGACCCTGCCCACTCTTGGCTGAATCACCCACGTGACCCTTGTGGACCCTGGGACTGACCCAGCGGTCCACCTCTTCAGCAAGCTTCCTAGGATTAGTCAGCCTACTATCAATCAGGTGCTGGCGTAGCTCTGGAAAAAAATTACTTGACAAGTGCTCCCATGCAATCAAATCAAAGAGCCCCTGAAAATCATCAACTTTGCTACCCTTCACCCAACCATCCAATGCTCTGCAGAAAAAAGTGACATATTCCACCCAGGTACTATTCTCTATCTTCTTGCAACCCCTGAACCTCTGCCTGTACAATTCAGGAGTTAAACCATACCTGGACATTAATGCATCCTTCATGTGGGGATATGAATTATAGACATCAGAAGGCAAGTCTAACAGTGTGTCCCGTCCTTCACTAAGGAACCGCTCCCACAACCCCGCTCCCCAACCCTTCTCAGGGACCCAGTGGGAAGACATGGCTACCTCATAGGCCTTGAACCACTGCCCAATATCATCATTTTTTTAAACTTCTTTCACCACATCTTTGGGAATATACACCCTGGATTCAACAGGCAATGGCGGTGTGCTGCCACCAGAGGGAGTAATCTCTAAGCTCTTGGCCTTCAACTCCAGCTCCCTCAAAACCTCTTCATGTTCAAACTGCATTTTCTTCTCTTCTATGGCTAACTTCCTAGTTTGCATTTCAAATTCCAACTGCCTGTTTAACTTGAGTTTGGTCAGCTCCATCTCATGCCTCCTGCATCTTTCTCTGTCCTCCAGCTCCTCTGGAGACAGACTCTTGGCAGAAATACTGCTACCTGCGGGGGAAGGTGCTCTCCTTCCTCCTGGACCCAATGGCCCACCCAGCTGCCTATCTGCATTCTCAACCCCTTCCTCACCCTCAAGGGTACTCCTAGCTTCTACACAGGCCCTTGTAGAACTCTTCCTTCCTGTTGAACCCAACTATGGAAACATTGAATTTCTTGCAGAAGTACTTCAGCTACTTTACTTTGTAGCTTTCTAGTTTCTCCTCTTCCCATTCCAAATCAAGAGAGGCGATGGACGCTGTGTCCTCCATGATGGTTAAACTTTGGCAAAAATAGGAAATCCCAAAAAGAAATCTACCAAAAGTATGTGGTTGCGTTTCGGTCTGAACTCACTAGTAGTGTTCACCAATCACTGTACATGAGTCACAAATGCAAGTCCAGAATCCTCACCGCTGACCACCAATGTTAGATTTGGGGGTCTCTAGTTGGCAAAGGGAAGCACTTGTGACAAATAAGGACCCTTGCCTCTAGTCAAGGTAAGGGGGTACACTCCTAAAATAACCCCTGCTCACCCCCTTGGTAGCTTGGCACGAGCAGACAGGCTTATCACAGAGGCAGTGTGTAAAGCATTTGTGAACACATACAGTAATCAAGTGACAACACTACAGATGGACTTCACACAGGTTTTATATCAAAAATAAGTATTCTTTATATAGATTTAACAGAAGACCATAAATGACAAAAATCCACAATACTGTTACTTAAATTGGTAGTTTTAGCTTAGTTCTCTTTAGTTCTTAAATGCGACACTTTTAGTTCAATGTACCTTTAGATGCGACACGCAAGGCAACGAAAGTGTTGCAACGATGGTGATGCAATGAAAGTTTGGTGCAAAGAAATAAAGACGTGAAGTTCTTCCTGAACGGCACGCTTCTCCGAGGTTGCGAGAAGACTCGACTCGATGCATTAGCTGCAGCAGCGACACCCTTGTTCCGTGATGCGACGACAGCGGCCTTGGCAGCGACACTCTTCTCCGACGTTGCGAGACACTTCTGCTCGATGCGACAACTGCAGTGGCGACACCCTTGTTCCGTGATGCGATGGCAGCAGCTCCGACAACGGCACGCTTCTCCGTGGATGCGAGGCACTTTTCTTGATGCGGTGCAATGTGACAGCTACAGCGGTGACATCCAAGATGCGATGGCAGCGGCTGCGACGGCGACACGCTTCTTCCTCGATGCAAGACACTTCTCTTGATGCGGTGCAATGCGACAGCTACAGCGGCGACATCCAAGATGCGACGGCAGCGGCTGTGACGGTGACACGCTTCTTCTTCGATGTGAGACACATCTCTTGATGCGGTGCAATGCGACAGCTACAGTGGCTGCGACGGCGACACGCTTCTTCGGTGTTGCGGGACGCTTCTCGTGATGCGGTGCAGTGCGTCAGCTACAGCGGCGTCACCCTTGTTCTGGGATGCGACGGCAGCGGCTGTGACGGCGACACGCTTCTTCTCTGTGAGTCGCTCTTCCAGCTCCTTGCGACACGCAGTCCCTCAGAAGGCCCAAAATAGCAGCAGGCACTTCCAAAGAACTCTGGGGAGCTGGGGTTTGAAGTCTGTTGTCCCTGAGACTTCAGCAGGAGGCAAGCTCTTTTCCAAGCCCTTGGAGATCCTTACACAAGTTGAATGAAAATGCACACAAAGTCCTTTCTCCTTTCGTTGGCAGTCAGGCAACCACTGCAGGGAATCCCCCAAGCAGCACTTCAGCTTAGGGGTAGTCTCTCCTCAGTTTCTTCTGGTTCCACTCCTCAGCAAAGGTTTCTTTTTGTTTCCCAAAGTGATCTAAAGTTCTGGGGTTGGGGTCCCAATATTGATATTAAGTTTTCTTTTGTTCTCTGAAGGCAGAGAGGCCTTTGCCTAGTCCAAACCAGTTTTGGTCAGTCCTGGAGCACTTTGTTTACATGACTCCTTCTTTCCTTTCAGAGTGCAGGGCAGAGACATCAGATGCACCACAGGAGGTGGAGCCAGCATTGTGGAGGGAAGGCACAGCCCTATTCAGGTCCCAGGTGCAACTCCTCCCTCCCATCTAGATGCAGATCTCTCTATTCACCACTGGGCTGCTTCACCCTGTCTCCTGGAATTCCCCAGCCCTGTCACTCAAACTCCAGACAACGAATACACAGCCTAGCAGAGGCAGGTTTGAATGGTTAGACAAGAAAATGCCTACTTTCTAAAAGTGGTATTTTCAAACACAGAATGTTAAAACCAACTTCACTAAAAGATGTATTTTATCATTCTGAGTTCAGGCATACTAAATTCGAATTTCTACCATGTTCCCTGAGTCAGTTAGGATTATAAGATGTAATAATCAAACTGCCCATTCTGGCCTATGGAGAACAGGTAGCCTTGCAATACTGAAAAACGAAAATGGCTGTAATTCACTATTAGGACATGCCACACACACCAGGGCATGTCCTACCTTATACTTACAATGCACCCTGCCCTTCGGCCTACCATAGGGCTGTCTGATATGAAGAGAAGGGAAGGTTTAGGGACTGGCAAGTGGGTGCACTTGCTCAGTCAGCATGACAGCACCAGACTGCATGCAGGCTCTGCAATGGCAGACCTAAGACACACTTTACAGGCTGCTTCTGTGGATGGCACAACCAGTGCTGCAAGTCCACCAGCAGTATTTGGATTACCAGCCCTGGGCACTCCTGGTGCACTCTACTAGGGTCTGACAGGTAACCCAAACCAACCAATCGTGGAATTACTAATTCATACATTAATTTACAATAGGGAGCACCTGCACTGTGGCACTGGACAGCAGTGGCACAGTGCCCAAAGCATCTAACACCAGCAAAAACACATGAGGCAACAGCAGAAAATGGAAGGGAGACCCACGCCAAGGTGCCAGGTCTAACATTGTCCTACTTACTAACAGTCTCCTACTGCTGGCAAAATTTAAAGCAAACAGTTATTTTTCAACTGCACGACCACAAAGGTAAAACAAATGTGCATCCAATGTCTGCCAAACATGATTTAGACCTGCTGATGACACTGTTGTTGCCCCACCCTTGATGTTTGGATTAATGCTTTAAACACTGCTGATACTTGGACCCCATCACTTATTTCGCTAGTCTACCGGTAGCAGTCTTCACATTGAGGATATTAATCTTCTTCAGTCTTGCACTGTGTTGGGGGTATTGGACATAGCCATGTGCTGGCTTCAGAATTTGTGAGTAAATTGCTGCCAACATTTATCCAAGATGTATCCTTCGTGTCATTCACAGTCACCCCCTTGTGCAGAGTGCCTCAAGGTTAACCACTTTCCCAGCTCCTCTTTAACAACCTCCTTCAGGCCTTTTCAGTTGTTTCATCCCATAAGGACATCCGGTCTTCTATCATACCAATGCTGTTGACATTTGGCTCATGGTCCATCTCTTTGGTTTCTTGATCAAATTACCTGAAATAGACCTCTTAGAGATAAAAAAAAAACTGGATTGCTGATGGCCATCTGCACCAGTACCTGAGTAGGAGACAACTGATGCTGGTAGGATCCAATACAGAAGGCCTTAATCTTCATCCCTTGCAAGCCATCCTTTATACTAAAGTCCCATTACACATCCCATCTGGATGCTTAGCGAACTCGTTGACCATGTGCAGTCTTTCTCTAGATGTCTTTCATAAAGCCCATTCTTCCCTTTACTCCGATCAGTATGCTTCCCCAGTTAGACTAGGATAACTCCTAATGTTCTGGCCTACCTCCATGGCTTCTTAGTAGATTTACCAAAAGGCAGCCATTTGACTGCTACTTAACTTGAGAAAAGGAAGCACCTTGGGATGGCCTGGAGATTGCTACACTTGCTGCCGGTGGCAGCTAGAGTAGGGCCAAAGCTACAGGGTACATATGGAACCCCCAACCCTTGTCATCCCCTAAAAATAACTGAGCAAGATTTATTCGGCGTAATTTAAAATGCATAATTTGCATCTAAATTTCCCAAATAGTCATGGTGTTAGAATGGCTATAAAAATAGAAAGTGCAAATTAAAATCTTAACATGTTACAGAAGTATACTTTGTGGGAGGCCCAGTCTTCTTCAATGACAGCAATATAAAAGAGGGACTTGGAGCAGGGGTTCAGTGTTCCCTCTGAAATGGTTTAGGGAAACAGTTGTATACTACTGTGATATTTTAAAGAAGGCACTACTTTGTTAGTATTTTTATTGTATTGTGCTCATTCTACTACTAGAAATATTTGGGATTAGTGGAAAATAAAGGAATCCAAAGCAGAGTGGACCAGGCCCAATGGTAAAACAACGGAAAGAACGTTACAGGGGGCGTTGTTTATCTCTTTAGAATTTGTAAGAAAATCTAAATACAGCTTTTCGATCAATCAATCTGCATTTGTACAGCGCAACACTGTCACTCTTAGGGGTATCTGGGCGCGGTGTCTCAATCGAAGAGCCAGGTCTTGAGTCTCTTTCTGAAGTCTGCCAGCAAGGGGGCTGTACGGAGCTGGAGGGAATGGTCATTCCAGGTCTTGGCAGCGATGTAGGAGAAGGAGCATTTGCAACTGAAGAATTTTTGGGGAAAATAAATTACAACTGTACAAAAGATATTCAGACATGGGTACAGAGGCATATGCCGTTTAAACACTTCTAGTGGTCTCGTCCTGCAGCTGTCATGCCTTCTAAAGCCTGGGAGGACTGCCTGCCTTCAACAAAGACCCAAGACTCCCTTGGAACAGCAGAGCTGCTGCCCTGCATCCTGACAGTATAAGGGAAAAGTGGTCCCAGAGTATACAAGCTTATTGAGAGCTAACACAGAATCGATATCAAAGGATACATAAAAATAATGTCAAAGTGTTATTTAATAACACATTGGCAAGATACACATTTTTATAAATAGATTTGACATTAATCAAACAGTGCGGGGTGCCATAGGAAGGAAGGGGGGTAGTGAATTTGGTGAGGTAAAGGGGGGAAGTGACATATAAATTATATCAAACTGTCACAACTTAATTGTATGGCAAAACAATTTTTAAGCCACACAATCCAGATGAAGTTCATTAGTTTGAATGTAGATTATTTACAAACACCATGTACGAACAGAAGAACACAGTGTAAGTTGCACTGTTGAGAGTACTGGCAATATCATATTGCCAGTACTCTCAACAGTGCAACTTACACTGTGCACATTATATCTCTTTTTGATATACTTTATAAAGTGGCAGCTTCCTACACACTCGCCATCCAACAATTCATATTATTCATTCCTGTCCAGCAATACATACAGTTTGCTCTACCCCAACAGAACATATTAGGCAGCTCTCTTGAGACCCTCATGCACAAAACAACACACAAAGCCCATACAGCCGGCAAAGCATTGCCATCTCAACCCTATCTCCACACAAATATACACTGGAGAGCAATTCAGAACAAGTTACCTTAAACATAACTTGACCTCCTGCACAATAATGCTCAGAAGTGATACAAATAGCCAATGATGCCAGCCTAGAAAAACAGTGTCCCTGACTGTGCAGTGAATATTCTTTCTCCACAGCGAGATGAAATAAAAGGCTAATTCCTTCAGCAATTACTTTCATACATATAGCATATCTTAACTAATATGAACCATCACTAAATAACACAGTAGGCACAACACTCTTCACTAAACAAACCCAATGGTACCGGACAGCCCTACTCCATTGGATGAACCTCCTAGAAACATGAAAAGAGCACCCACACTCTGACTGTGTAAGGTGCTAGCCTCACAAACAGCAGAAGTGTGCTACACTAAAACTGAAAGCAATTTCCCCTTTTACTTGAAGGGTGGTTATTGTATACATGAAAATGGAAAATCCCATTCAAATAAACATAAATAAACTAACCCAAAACAGTGATTGTAGTAATGTGTATAAATGCACGCTAGTGATGCAGGGAGGGATTACAAATCCCAACCTGATTTTACAGAATGTGTAAAACATCCGGGTGCAGGCCGACACTATTGTATCAGAAAGCGACGGTACCAATAAGTAAACATATTTCCAGTATCTATAGAACTTATTACATCTTTGGGAGGTTCATAGTGCACTCGATCGAGATCTATACAAAATCTCAGCAAGGTCTGTAATTAAAATGTCCGAGTGGCTTTGACATTACTGAACCTTCACTGCTCAACATAAACTGTACTCTGGTGTTAGCCCATTGTACACACCCTTGCTGGAGGTCCCACGATACCAACCAGAGGGGAAAAAGGCGACAATCAGTAAAGTCGCAGGAAAGGAATCAATATACCAAACTGATTGATCCGCTATCACTGGAATGAACAGAATCACATCCCAGCCCACATTTGTTTTATTTACGATTTATTTTTTTGCAGATTTGTATGATGCAGGTCTGAGCAGCACATCATTTTTACATAGTAACTTGACTGCATTAGAGCAAACATAAGCGAACTGTATAACACACGACGCATACGTCGTAATTATTGTGTCAACTGATTCAGCCAGGAGCGATATTGGAAACTAGGAAGACCAGAGGAAGGGCTGTGTAAACAGCCGGTCGGTGGGGCGCGGGTAAAGTGAACCGGAAGTGCTGCCTCTTGGATTCTGCACGTAAATAGCGAATGGTTGATTACCTGTAAATTCAGTGGGTGTAAGGCCCAGGCAGACTAGTAAACCCGGTTATTTTGACGCTAAACTGGTTTTGCTGGAATGTCCTTGCGAAAGCCCACTGCTTGCAGATCACAAAACAGTGGTGAGCATTCGGTGCAAATAAGTTGTGTAACCGCATGCATGCAAAAACAAAACTTATGTGCAAACTAAGTGAAAGAGGAGTAAACTAAATGTGGCAGGGCAAGGAACCACTAGGTCCAACAAAAACAAAAAAAACAACAAAAGACAGGGGTTGAGACTTCACTCCTGTAGTTCTTTAAAAAAAAAAATGTTTTTACAAGTGCATAAAGCAAAGAAAGGGAGGCGAAGGTCAATAAACACATATTAACCATATAGCAGCAATTTGAGGATGTGTTTTTATTGTGTAAAACTGTGCTTTAAGCTGTGTGTCTTAATCAAGATCTCTGTCTGGAAAGGACATACAAGAATGTGACCGATAGTAAGTATACAACTTGAGAGTTCATGATCTAAAATGAGAACGATTGGTAAAAAGTATTATACACTTGCAGAGCAAAACTGAGTTTCAAGGATGGTGAACTGTAGAGAGGGCGACGATATCTGATCATCTGCGGAAAGGAGAACTTCCTGATGTGAAACCATGTACTGGGGGTTATCTTGGCCGTTGTGCAGTGTGTGTTCCCTGATAGCAGGCGAGTATGAGAGATGAAATTACCAGCTCTGTGACCCGAAATGTCCTTTAAGAACAAATTCATTGTTGTATATGTGCTAAAAGCAGGAAAACCCCTTGAGAGGCATTTCCCTCGCATGGAGGGATAGGGGTGATGGCAGGTCCCCATGCTTGTCCCACCAGCCTGCATCGGTCGCATCATATGCTCTGCAGCTGTGTGATGCAGCTTTTGGGGTCTGGACTATTCGACCCTCTGTTCGCCTATAGAGTGGCTATCCAGCATTCAGCAGGAAGCGGTGACTAGAGATACGACCCAGAATAGTAAAGAATACACAACCAAAGGACAAGCTGATGCCAATTCACCAGTGAGCTGAATTTGTGCCAGTTCTTGCCCGGGGTGGGGGGTGGAGGGCACCAGCACTCATTAGGCCTAGCAACCAGACAGCGTTAACTGCCTTTTGACGAACAAACTGTTGTGTACAGAGACTATACTTACAGTAGGCTTTAAGTCAGCCCATTGGTTTGGTTTCTTGTCAATCTTATTTTCTTGCTTCTTATTAGCTAGTTTTTGTTTCTCTTCCAGTGTTTGCCCTTGTCCTGTAGCATAGCTTATTTACCATCCTTTCAAATTGGATGGTTTTTATCCTCCAACCCCTCACATTAAGGGAACTACTTTTCCTTTGGCTTTCAGCACTCCTTGCCAGTGCATGTGGGTTCTCTCTCTTTCTCCCCTGTGTTTTTGCCCCTTCACATCCTGCCCAAAACTCATCTGTTGCTCCCCCATCCTAACCTGATTTTTTTTATTTAGTTTGCATTCCTTAATTGTTTCCACCACTCTCCTCGTTCAGTGTTATTTTTTTTTATTTTACGTTTTAGGAGGGCCTGACAGCTGTAATCACAACTAGCACTCCTTCCTCTAAATATGCTTTGCCATACCTTTTGTTGTAATTTTGATTTACCACTTTAAGATGGGCATCCGCCTTGTTGGGAAAAAAACAAAAGAGTATGGCCCCTGTGTCATGGTATATGCATAGGTATGTGTAGGTAGTGACACGTGCACACACACATACATCTTCACACTATGGTTAAAAGCCAAAATGGATGATGTGTCATGACAGATGTGAATTAGTGGTGGACCGGATTTCTGGGCTTTTTGCTGATGATGCTCAGCATCAGCAACAATATATATTTTTTTCCCTTTTTTCTATTCTGTCCATAAGGTGACCACGCGTCGTGGATTTGCTGGTACAGTCCTAGTTTTTCAGCAGCTGTCCCGGCAGATTGCAGCAAATTTTTTTCATGTCCCGGATTTCAGAAAGGGTCGGCTGAAAACATAGTGAGGCACGTTTTTGTGTGTTCCAAAGCAGGACTAGTTAGCATCTATTACCAGAAAGCAATGTAATCAACAGGTAGGATAGTGGGTTTATAACTTGCACTTTATGTATTTGCTGGGTGCTGCAACTGTTTTTTAGGTCTCGCCTGGCATTGCAGCGCAAAGCGCTGCTCGCTCGGCGTGAGGTTTTATGGATGAGGGTTTTTCAGAAAGGGACTCGAAGCCCCGCCCCTCATTTCCTTTGGCTTGTGTCACCGTTTATGCGAAACGGAGGCCTGCCTTTGGAAATTAAGGTTTTTTTGTTGACGCCCTTTCACCTCCGATCCGGACTGGGTCACCTGCTTTGCTGCTATCGCAAAGCAATTTTTTATCTTTATGGGGGTCAGCCATCTGTTTTCACTCAGCCCGTGTTTATTTTTACAAGGCGCTTTCACTGAAAGTGAAAGCACGATGCAAATATAAACAAGCGGCTGAGTGAAAACAGATGGCGAGCGCTTGTTCCTTCTCGTTATATTCTTCTCGCGTCCTTCTGTGTCATCACTCCCACGCCTCCATTCTCTTCCCTCTTACTGGATTCTCATGATTGCCTCCTCCTCCTGAGTTTTACCCTGACCCCCTCGTCTCCCCTTTGCCTTCTCCATTTCCTTCACTACCCCCCACCCTTCTCTCGTCTAGTGCTACTGTCTTCCTCTCTGTGCATCTGCACATCTATTCTCTGTCTCTCTTACTCAACATCCTTCTGCTCTTCCCTCCTCTTTTAGCTCCCTTCGCCCGTTCCCCCGTCTGCGCAGCGCACCTGCGCCAAGCGTCCCTGTGCGGGACATGATAGAGCATTACAAATCCCACAGCCAATGAATCTCTCGGCGCACAGGCGCTCTGTTTACATCTCGGTGCCCTGCTGGCACGTGAAACGATACACATCGGACCCAGCATGGCAAGAAGGGAAAACCGCCGGCAGAAAAGTGGTTTTCTCAAGTTTTCAAACCCTTCCCAATATCACTGCAGGGAAAGGCTGAGCCACTGTCAATGAGGCACTCATGAAATGGGCAGTGGGGAGTGTGCGCCACCAAAGACACTGCCGTTCGGAAGAGGGCAGCGCCAGAAGGGTAGAGCCAGCGGATCGGGCCAGGCAGTGTGACTGACGCCTGCCAGACAGTAATAGGGGCATGTCCACCCCTGGAGTCCAGAGAGGACACTCTGGCGAGGGACTGAGACACCACCAGCCGGGGGTCAGTTTTTAGCAGGAAAGAACCGTCTTAAAGCCCTGCGTCCATGGCATTTTGGAGCTGGATTCCAAAAGACGGGGGTCAATTCAGCAGAACGTATGAGGAGGCGCTGTAGGAGCAGGCACCGTCAACTGAGGCAGTTTGGGAGTAGGTGCAACAGTGGGCTCACGCCTACCTAAGATGGAAGTTTGGTGCAGGGTCGCAAGATGGGGCGGTGAGGGGCATGCACCTCTGAGAACGGCAGTTTGGGGGATTGTAGGTGAAGTCACATCTAAGAAGACAGGCTGAGCGCAGACACCGTGGTAAGGGTGCCCGGCAACTTCAGGAGTGTCCTTTCAGTAACTTAACACCACCAGGTGGGCACTTTTGCACAGGCACTGTAAGAAATGGGGGGTCTCCAGTTGGCAATGGCTGGCTACTGTCCAAGTAGGGACCCTTCTTCCTAAGTCAGAGTAAGCGGGCTACACCCTCTTTGATAACCCCTGCTCAACCCTGTCGTAACGTAGTACGAGCAGTTAGGCTTATCTCAGAGGCAGTGTATGAAGCATTTATGACCATACACAGTAACACAGTGAAGGACACTACAAAGGGACACCACACAAGTAGTTATACAAAATAAGTATCTTTATATATAGACTTAACACAAGACCAATAAGAGTAAAAAATCCACAATACTAGGAAAATAGGGATACTCTTAAAAAGCTGCAAAAATTGTTCAAAGTGTGCAAAGAGGAGTTCAGTTCAAGGCAGTGGTCTCTGCGACCCTTTTACTCACAAGATACCTGTATTCTGTAGCAAAGCAACCAAAATGTCGCTAAGGAGTTGTAGCGATGATTTTCCTTACGCTAACCAGCGATGCGTTGAATCCTTGCCGCAAGGGAGGATGATGTGCTGATTTGTGTGCAGGACAAAGCGACAAACTTCTACACGCTAAGCTGGCGATGCGATGAAATCCTTGCCGCGAAGGGAGGATGATGCGCCGAGCCTGTTGCGTGTGCGATCTTGTTGCGATGAAAAGAAATGACACCGCGCGAGGGAGTGAAGATCCTGATGCGATGCGATGAAAGTGGCGAACGCTCGGCGTCCGCGCTGCGATGTCGTGAAACGATGAACTCGATGCGATGATCTCTGGTTAGCGAGCCTTTGGGAGCCCGTAAACAGGTGATGCGATAATCTTGAGGTCAGTGAGCCTTTGGCAGCTCGCAGACAGGCGATGCGATGATCTCTGGTAGCGAGCACTCAGCGGCAGCAGTGCGATGATTTTCCTTACGCTCTTTAGCTGCGGCGGCTCGCTAACGGGCGTTAGCGACGATTTTCAGCACTCTCTTCTCCACAGTAGAACTAGAGGCCCTGGAACTCACAGGAGCCTCACCTGCAGATAGAAATCCTCGCTGGGAGGAAACAGGAGGCTGGTGGTGGAGTCTGATGTGCCTGAGACTTGCTCTCTTCTAGCCCTTGGGTGATTGCTGTAGCAAAAATAAAATAAAAATTCCTTCAAAGTCCTTTTCCTCTTCTTCCATGTCCAGTAGTAACCACTGCAGGCCAGTCCAAGAAACAGCACACAAGCACAAGGACAGTCCTCTCCTGCAGATTCCTTCAGTTACACGGACAGAGCTTCTTCTTGTTGTCCAGGAGCAATACAAATTGTAGGGGTTTCAGCACAGATATTTATGCCCCAAAAGTCTTTGTTCTAAAGAGTCACAAGTCACTGAACCCAGCCAGAACCAGTTCTGCCCAGCCCTGGAGCACTTTGTTTACCAGGCTGCATCCTTCCTTTCAGAAAGAGGGGCGCACAGTGGGAGGTGGAGCCAGCATTCACCTTGCCAGGGACAGCCCTATTCAGGTCCAGGAGCTACCCCTCCCCATACTCCAATGCAGATCTCTCTATTCAACCCAGGTCTGACTCAGCCTGTCCTGTCCCTCTAAAACCAGACAGCCAATACACATAACAGCAGAGCACACTGGAAGGCTTAGGCAAGAAAATACCTACCTTCTAAAAGTGGTATTTTCAAACACAAAATATAAAAATAAACTTCACTAAATGATGTATTTTAATATTCTGAGCTCAGGCATACTAAATTCGTTTTTCTACCATGTTCTGTGGGTCAGTTAGGACTATAGAATGTAATAGCCAAACCTCCCATTCTGGCCTATGGAGAACAGGTAGCATTACAGTAGTGAAAAACGAAATTGGGTGTAATTCACTACCAGGACATGCTACACACATCAGAGCATGTCCTACCTTACACATACAATGCACCCTACCATAGGGGTGGCTTACATGATGCCATGGGAAGGTTCAGGGGCTGGGAAGTGGGTGCACTTCACAGCCAAGATGGCAGTTCTAGACTGCACACAGACACTGCAGTGGCAGGTCTGAGACACACTTTACAAGCTGCTTCTGTGGGTGGCGCAAACCAGTGCTGCAGGCCCACCAGCAGCATTTGGTTTACCAACCCTGGGCACACACAGGCCACGCTACTAGGGACTAACAGGCAAACCAAATAAGCCAATCATGGATATACCAATTCTCATGTCATCTTTACACAGGGAGCATTCGCGCTGTGGCACTGAATGGCAGTGGCACAGCGCCCAGAGCATCTATTACCAGCAAAAACAGAGGAGACAACAGCGAAAACTGGAAGGGAGACCCACGCCAATGGTGCCAAGTCTAACAGGCACTAACGTAGCTCCAGTCACCGGCTGTTCATTGGGGGAGGGGGGGTGCTAAGGGTGTCTGGCACTTCAATGGGAACGCTTACCTTTTTGCCAAGGGGTGGAGATGGCCAGGGGTTTTCAAGAGGTTATGGCACCGAGAGTGGGTTTGTGGGCTCAGGTCGGGGGCAGCTTAGCAAGTTCAGCTTTGGCACTGAGAGAGAGGACAGGTGGGTACAGAATGGCGGGCTGGCACTGGTTAGGGTACAGGTGTGGGGAAGGGGGCAGTTGAGGGGCAGTTTAGCACCTCAGCCGACAGTACGTGTCACAAAACATAGCAGCAAAGAACTTCAAACACAGTTCACGGGATATTCATGTACAAATGCGCGACCCTCACTCCGCGTGCTGCGCTCATGTTTACGCTTTAAGACCCTTTGTCTGCTCTGAATCCCAATCTGTGACCCTGTTATCTCGGACCTTCTCTCTGCACCAGTGTTCACCTCCATTCTTCGCCATCCCCGGCTGCCACCTGAGAGTCCGCTGCCTAGGTTATGTCCAAAGTCCCAGTCGTGCCTAGAAGCTATACTCTCTGGGCTCATTCAGTGCCCTGAAGTTCCCGCATTTGTGCATATATATGGAATCAGAGTAATGACGGTGTCTGAAACCCCCATGTATGGCACTCTGGATGAGACCATGTTCACTGCAATGTCTAGAAAACTGCCTCTGTGCTCTCTAAGATCAGCTCCCTTTCAGTGCCTCGCGGTACCGGCCTCTATGCGCTATATGATAACCTTCAGTTCAGTGCCTGAAAGCCTCTATGCAATATTACCTTGCAGGATTTTCACTGCTTTCAACCTTCGAAATACCCGTGTTCCAGATGTCTCTCCTTCGTCTCTCTAATTCCTCCCTCCTCCTTCCTCTTTTCCTATTTGGCCGGGCCACTTTTCCTCTCGTGCATCAAAACACTCTCCTCTCTGCGCCCTTCTCTATCCCAGCCCTTCTGTCTCCCCTGCACACCGATACTTCTCCTGTCCTCCCCCCTTGTCCTCCTGTGGCTGGCACCGCTTCTATCCCCTTCCATCGTCCCTCTTTTAGTTGTCTTGTGAGGCACTAATACCCCTGACATGCCCCCTGCACAGCTCTGGGGTGCCGGCGTGGCTCTGGAGAACACGCACCGCTGGTCCAAGCTATTCTCCTTTGACGTCACTGAAGGTTTTGATTCCCCCTCAGTGAGCAAGACATTCGTGTGTGCCCCTTAAGGACCCTCTATGTTAATTGGCTTCAGACCCCACCGCATGGCTTTTGGGGCTGGGGGACACCCAAAGTGCCCCCCCTCTTTGAGAGAGCACCTGTTGTCCTTGTTGGCCGTACTTTGTGGGACTGGAGATGATGTCACTGAAGCTTCTAGTGAAGTGCAGTTCTTTACTCGTCTCATTCACTGGGCACCAGCCTTCCCTGGTTAAAAGGTTCTGCCAGCTTTCCACCACCGTAACCTTTCACCTCCATGTGTGTCAGAGGCGTACCTGTACTGTGTGTGTGGCGGCGGACAAGGGTGAGGCCTGTAAGCATGCCTGTCTAGGAGCAGCAGGGAATTTATTTTGGCTTCCCTGCTTTTGAAGGGCAGCAGGAGACAGTAGAAGGCCTTGGGTCTTTTTTGTTGTGCTCAGGTCCTTTGTTAACCTAGGAGCCTGCACCTGAATATTTCTTCCTTGTCTTCGGTTCCTACTGTAGAGGGTCACAATGAGGGCGTGGGTGTCACATTTCTCCTTTTGTGCCTACCTCCTGGCTTCACCATTTTAACTCACTCCTCTTTGTCGCAGAGGAATTGGCCTCTCCACCCTAATCTACTTCACATTCACACCTGACCCAGCTGAAACCATCTCAAAGAGAGCTTTAGCGAGCCTCCAGTATGGCTGCCCTGGTCACGCGGGGGGGGGGGGGATGTTTTGATTGGAAGAGTCCAATTGATTTGTTGACCAGGCGCTCAACGCCCAATGGGCTCATAGGGCTTCAGCCCACCCCCCTCCCCCTCAGTGGGTGGCAGCCCTGGCTAAGACAGCTTCCCGGGCACACACACAGCTGCACCCGAGTACTTCACAGGTCTTTAGAAGACCATTTACTTGTTAATGAGGATTTGTTGTTTTTTGTTTTTTCACCCCTTCTTAGAGCCCCTGCATCTCTACTCTGACTATTGCTGGTAGAATCCCTCCCCCCCCCAACCCCCAAAATTTGGCTCTAGTTGCGCCTCTGTTGTTGACCTTATGCGCCACAGCTGATTGGTCGGCTCCATGCCCAGTGCAGTGCTCCAGATATTCTCACTGACCAGAGAGGAGCTCCACACCGGTGTCGTTGGGAAGACTGCTGCCTTCCAGGGCTAGGATCTGCGGATTGCTGGTTTCCTACCAGAGTAAGTCTGGATCAAGATCCCTCTAGAACTGCTTCTGTCCTGTCGTGAGGTAAGGCGAGCCCTTCCTGCTGTGGACAGGGGTGCAAAGTGAGCCTGTGGAGCAGAGCCTGCCTAGAAGAGGAGAGTAACAGCCCAGTTCTTGCAAGGCCTTGTAGGAGCACCCTGATGTCTGCGCGGCTCCAGAGCATGGGACCGTTTGATGCAGTGCAAGGAGAAGAACTGGTTCTACTCATGCGTCAACAGATGCAGAGTTTTGGGTTGAACCCCTTTGTCACTCATTGTGCCAGTGTGCTCCTAAATTCCCGCTCAAACCCTCAGGTGTGCACCGGTTTCATCTTCTGGTCTGGAGATTACTGAATAGGTACTATGGCAAGGCTGTGTAAAGTTAAAGCGTGGCATGCCGCATATGATACTAAATTACATAAATAGAAATGAAAGACGGGCAGTCGCCATATTGCATGGCTAAATACTTATAAGGCCCTAAAAGCGAGACCGATTGCATTGCAAATGCTTGTCTATCTTGATAAGTGCTCACATTCTGTTCCCCTAGGCTGAGGAAAAATTACAGTCCTGTCTCAGTGAAATGTCCTGTTCTTTTTGTTTTTTGTATATCCCGTCACCTTAGCTGTTCAGTATTGGCAACAAGCTCTGGCAAAGCTAAAAGCCCAGTTAACGCATTTCACACCAACTTCCGTCCATCTATCATGCTTCCTTCCTTCCTTCATCTTTCGGTCTGTCCACCCCTTCATCATCACTCTTGCACCCATCCTTAAATCCTTCCACTCACACTTCCAGCCATACATGCATCAGTTTCCCATCCATACATCCTTTCTTTTCATCCATCCATCATTTCACTCTCCATTTATCAATTCACCCATCCATCCACATTTCCATTCATCCATCTACCCATTCATCCAGCCTTTTATCAACCGCCATTTTTTCTTTCATTCACCAATGCAATGTTGTTTTAAATTTCATCCATCAATTCTTTCACCCTTGCATCCATCTTTTCATGTTTTTTGCATTTCCTACTTGTCACAGTTTTTCTTTCTTCTTTTCATATGTTCTTCATTTCATTCTTCTTTCGAGCCATCTGTCTCACACTCTCAGTATCCGTACCCAGTGTATTATGGGCCGCACTGTAAAGAAGTATATGGGCCCATGGCTTCTGTTTGATTGCTAAAATACGCCAATAAACAGGGTTCAGTTCGCCGCTTAAGCCTCTGAGTCCTGGTGCCACGGCTCCTGCTGCACAAATTGAAGCTGCACCCCTGCACTCTCTTGCATTCTCTTTCTCGCATCATTTCTCCTTTTAAACCCCTTTACTTGTATTGGCTGCCCACCCCGACCTCTGTTATGGTTTTCCCATTCTTTTTTTATGAATGTTTTGCAGACAGAACAAGCTCATAAATAATTATAGGTGTCAACCCCACCCCGCTTAAGCTGTGAAAGTGGGAGGTTCGCGACACCTCTGGTAGGTGTCCCTAGTTGTGGCCCTCCTAATGGCGACAAGCAGCACCCTCCTAGGTAAAATTGCGGTCCTTGGCATCTATATTATTATTAACAACGTTAACAATAATAATAAATAGTATTATTAGTGTTAGTTGTATTCTTTTTATTGTTATTATTATTGTTAACAATAATTATAATCATCATACTTTTTTTTTTTCACACTTTAAGCACTGGGGACAAGCCCGTCTTATGCCAGATTCTGAAGGTCTCCGTTTGGATTTCCCATCCCACAGGAAGGCATCACTGAGGGACTCAGGAGTTTGGCATCTGTCACTCCCAGTGCTTTTGGTCCTATTCTGTAGTGGGAAGGCGCTCCCATGCAAGGGCTGGAAGAGAAAGGTCTGCGCTCCTCTGGTCACCAGTGCAGGCCTAACAAGTGCTGGCCCATGGTGCTTGTCACTTCAGTCTGGTAGATGATCCATGCTCCACCAGTTATATGAGGATCAACATTTTACTTCTCTGACTATATGGTCAGGCCTTCCCCATTCCCGTGTCCTGAGTCAAATGACGAGACCCCAAGGCCAGTGCATTAAAAAATCTGCGCCTCTTGAGAACTTCACACTGGATAGCTACACAGAAGCTCTGGTTTGAGGTCTAAATTTCCTCCCGAGTACCCAGGTGGGCAGCCTAAAAAAACAAGCATTTGCAATGCAATAAGTCTCGTATTTACGCGAGTTTGAGCTATTCGCATTGTAAATTACGTCTTTTATTTATGTTTTGGTTTTTAAAACAAATAAATGGCATTATTTGAAATGCTAGTAGCTTAAACTCTCGCAAATGCGTGACCTGTTGCATTGAAAATGCTGGTTAATTGTGTGTGTGAGGCAAAATTAAAGAGTACTATGAAAAGAAAACCAGAAAAAATGAAGACATGGATGCCAGCAGCTTCAGAAACTGTGCTCAGACACTTTTCTTGAGAATCTGGTCTGAGGAAGACTACTCCAGGCAGCTCCTGCGCCCCTCTGGAGGTCGGTGCCGTGGGCATAGGCCCATCTCGCACAAGTTAAAGCCAGGCCTTGTTTCTGACAGTCGCTTCTGATGGTATTTTCCCCCCTGCAATTTTATCAAGCACAAACTTTGCCCACGAGTATTAGAGAGCGTTACAAAAGAACCAGGCTACGGTACACGTCTTTCTTATAAGGTGTAGTGAGATTAAGCAATATGTCCAGACTCACGGGATGCTGGGCGGCGCCCAGATTGCAAACGTTGTTCCCCAGTTTAAAAGCTGCCTTCTCTAGGCGCTAGGCTACATCTCCTCCCCGGAGGTTGGCACCACCCTTATTTTTCAACAGCAGAGTTCAAACCAGAACACACGAAAAGGCAAAAAGGAGAATGCTAAAAAAGTATAACAATGGAAAAAAGAGATAAAGGAGGGATGAAAATAAGCTCCCAAGGATGAAACAAAACAAGCATTTACAATGCAATGGTCTCGGCAATATTATAGGTAGAGCTATTGGTATTGCTCATTATTTTTTTATCATTTTTGTATCCCTAAATAAATGGCATTGTCATTTCTATTGGCATTAGCTTTTGTTTTTGCATATGTTATACCTATTGCATTAGCAGAGAGAGAGTGAGGTAGTGAGATAGAGAGCGAGAGTGAGGTATTGAAATAGAGAGCGAGGTAGTGAGAGAGAGTGAGGTAGATAGAGAGTGAGGTAGTGAGATAGAGAGTGAGGTAGATAGAGAGTGAGGTAGTGAGATAGAGAGAGTGAGGTAGTGAAAGAGTGAGGTAGTGAGGGAGAGGGATGTTGTGAGGTAGTGATATATAAGCATAGAGTGATGTTGTGATGTAGTGAGATAGAGAGAGAGGTCGTGAAAGAGAGTGAAAGTGAGTTAGTGAGATAGAAAGAGTGAGGTAGTGAGATAGAGAGTGATTGAGGTAGTGAGTGAGAGAGAGTGAAGTTGTGAGCTAGAGAGTGAGGTAGTGATGTTTTGAGAGAGAGAAGTTGTGAGATAGTGAGGTAGTGAGAATGAGTGGAGTAGTGAGGTAGAGAGTTATGTAGTGAGAGAGAGTGAGGTAGTGAAACAGTGATGTAGTGAGGGAGAGGGATGTTGTGAGGTAGTGAGATGTAAGCAGAGTGGTGCTTTCCACTTAGGTCAGATAATGAACCCACATCAAACCAACCCAAAGAAGCTTCAAGATAACTTCTCACACAACCGCCCAAAGATAGGAAGTATCGGTTACAGGTATGCTACAACATGAACGGGGCAGCCTCCAAGCCTTGAGCACAATATTTAAGCTCTTCCACCATTATCCACACAAAAAATCCACATTCTTAAAACCATGCACAACAAATGCCAATTATTGGGCCTGCAGGAAGCTTCCCGACTACGTCGCCGGTATCATCACAATACAAAAGCTACTGTAAAATGCATAGGCCTTGAAGCAGTTCATCTTTTTTGTAATGCTGCAGTCCCAATTTAAACAACTAGAAGCTGACATCTCATGTCATGTCATGCTGTTGGCACAAGTCCAAAGCACGGTGCGGATCCCTGCTCGTCAAACTGGAGCCTGCCCCGGCAGCGCCGCCACCAGCACAACAACACGGCGCCGGACGGATGGATCCTCACGGCCAGACTATAGCAAAAAAAATGGCGGATGGAAGTTTCGAAACTTTTTCGGATTCGGGGGCGTGTTCCTGCTGTTCTAAAAGGGCGTGGCTAAAAAGTGGAAAGAACAGCAAGGAAGACGCCCCCGAATCTGAAAAAGACAGAGCCTATTTGGAGGGACGGCTCTCTACTCCAATGGCTGGCCTCCGTTTAGGAAGCCAGCCAATGGAGGAGAGGCAAAAAGAGAGGCGGGCTAAGGAGCCACTCTCAGAAACATTAAATCTCCGACTCCGAATTAGGAAACATTTTACTAAAAATGCAAACAAAAACATATGCAGTAATCAAAATGTTAATTATAATCTGAAGGTTGGAGCGTTCCAAAATGCAGTTTTAATTCTAAAATACGAAATAATATGCAGGGCATCAGCATAATATTTTGTATATTTTGCTCCAAAAGCATGCCCTAATTTTGTCAGTGTTCCCCAGTGCTTCAATTGGGTCCAGTCGTCCATAGTAAGTTGAGTTTGCTGTTCTTGCGCTGCTCCCAGAAATCAAGAAAAGGATACCAACTTAGTTTTCAGCTTTCAATTTCAAATTCCTTTCTGCGGAGTATTTGAACATCGTCAATGTTGCTTTTTTATACATCTATGCTTCCTTAATCTGATAATTTAGTTCTCTAAACATTAAAAGGTACCCCCGAGTAGGCATCACAGACAGAGTAAGATTCACTGTTGTAGTGTATAGGCAGGGCAACTGGAATGATGCACCAATAGAGGCCTAATCTATGTAGCAGTGCAGACTAATTTAAAAAGCAACAGAAGGCAAAATCTGTGGCTGGCATGATCTTACTTCGGTGAAATTTTATCACGTACCGAATAAAATAAAAAGCTCACAGTGCTCCAGAAAATGCAAAGGTTTTCTTAAGATATGAAACTAGACAACTTAAGTCAATCCTACTAAAACATACTCGCGAACAGTGAATGGTTTTGGCTGGCACGACAGCGATATTTTATTAAGGCCGATCCTTTCGGAGACCGGGCAAAATAATTGTAAACATAGTGGTGCACTCAGGCGAAAACCACCCTAAACGCACACTAACGTGATAGCGATTCATGCACCTTACTCTGTGCATTAACAATCTCTTTATCAACTGCTCTTCAGTCAGAGTTCGTTCAATGGCCACACAGTACAGTTCATTCGGTGTCCACAATACAGATTCTCGAAGTACTCTGTCCTATTAAGATATATACCAATCTTGTACACAACATATATACTTTAGTCAAGTATTTCAGTAGGAACCACTGTATTTCAATATAAACAATTTTAAAAGATCGTGGAATCGACTTAAGGCAAACATGTTTACCTCTGTAGTACATATTTAATAATTACTCTCAGTGCAGTCTCATGTATTGGCTCCAAGTTTCACACCTTTCAGCACAGTCTCCACTCATCGGAAATTCTCACCCTCTAGTAGCGAGTCTCACACCTCGAAGTAGTTTATCATTCAGCGGGTGTGATTCTCACGCTGAAGTGCGCTGTCTCACTCCGCGAGTGCGTCCATCTCACATCATAGCTCAGGGGGTGCCTGGGACTAATCTCACGGCTCAGAGGGGGGTCTCACAAGTTGTGTGCGAGCCTCACCGCTCGGAGCAGTCTCATTCTTTGAATACAAGTCTGGCGTGTTGGAGCACAGACTCCTTCAAGGGGAAACGTGAGCCCAGAAGGACAGTCTGGTCTCATCTACAGCACCTGGGGCTCTACCCTGGCAGCAGGTCAGAAGTCCACTGCCTTTACTAACCCAGAGTCCGCCTCCCAGAGCCACACTGGAATTCAAAGAGTGCTCCACTTAAGCTCGAGACGGTGGGGGCGAGCATCTTTGGGTCTCATCATCTTAGTTTGCACAGAGTTGGGGTGGGAGGGGCGTCTTTTTCGGGAGTCGAATTTGAGATCTCTGGGAACGTGATGTAAAACGCTCAAAAATTAGTGTCCAGTGCTTCGATTTGCTCGAACTAGTTTTTAAATCCATGTTTAGATAGTTTTAGTACGTCAAGGGTTACCTTTCATGCATGGCAGCTGCTGATTACAGGATGCTTTTAAAAAGGCAGGCCTTCTAGGGTGAGGGGGGAGGGGTTACAGCTGCAGGCCGCATCCCTCCCTCATCCACCAGCCATGCAACGTGGCACAGAGGGGAGGGGGTAGGGGGGAAAGCAGTTACAATGGTCAACTGCTCGAGTTTTCAACATTTCCAGAACACGAGGCAGGAAATTGGAAAAATACTGCGTGAAACAAACTGAAATGGAAGCGAGATAAGCCCTGTAAAAGGACCAGTAGCTATGGTACTTAAATAAGGAGCCAACTGGAGCGAAACCTACCGTATGAGTCCCAAGGCAATTGCCACAGAAAGCCATTACCTGGAATTTTTCATACAGAAGAAATCCAGACTGCTATGCCAATGATCATTCGTTACCACAGTAAATCACATCACCTTAAACATATAACCTCAACAGTAAATCATAAAGCTGCATAACAGTCATATTAACTAACCATAGTATGTAACACGCTCGTGCACGAGCCAAGCTAAACCACTGGCCCGAATCTCCTGGTTTGCTCGGCCACTGAATAAGGGAGCCCCTGATGATGGCGTCATCTTATAGTACAATCCTGATAACCCACCCATAACTTGCCACCAGTGCCCCAACCGTCTACATAAACATTACCCAATTACACCTCCACGCCCACTCAGCATCTTATGTCCCTCACCTGATCCCAGTAGCCGTCCTGGTATCGCCCCTTTGCCAGAGGGCACTCAAGCTCCGCCAGCAGGGATCCTTCCTCTTCTGGGCTCAGAAAGTCTCAGAACAGCTGTACACCCCCGGGGAGGAGCAGGGGGGAGTACGGCGGTGGAGGAGGGTCCTAGCGGAACGGAAGAGTTAGTACAGTATTTCAGATGGCCTCGGAGACCCAGCCTCATCACAGAGGTGCGGCACAGCCAAACTCGAAACACCATGCTTATGGCCCCGAAAGTACCGGCCGCGGGCGCCGCCATCTTAGAACAGCGCAGAGCCTGCCGGGACTAGGGACAGCACGCACGTACACATACATGGCAATAGTATCTCCAGGAAGTAGCTAAAGAAACTTTTGTATGCAAATATGTTCCTATCTCATCTTTTTTTACCTTCTTCCGCGTAAAATCACGCTAATTCCTTCAACGAAGAATGCTTTTCAAATGTTTTCAACCCGCAGTCCTAACATCACGGAGCTAGGCTTGGGTCACGCCATGAACACCACCGCCTTTCTCCGAGGTCAAGCAGAAATGCCTCGGAGAAACACAGCGGTATTTTCGGATTAGGGGTAGTGTTTTTCTTTCTCTCCTCTTGCCATTGGCTGGAATGTTTACATTCCAGAGGAGAGAAAGAAAGTAAAAAACACGCCCCCGAATCCAAAAAAGACGGGGCTTAAACGGACAGACGCCCCTCTCCTCCAATGGCTGGCCTCCGTTTAGGAAGCCAGCTAATGGAGAAGAGGGGCGGGTTCAAGCCCCATACCTAAAAACATTCAACCTCGCGAGCGAGACTGCGCAAGCGCAGCCTTCGCTAGCCGAGACCTAAAAATCAGTTAAAAGTTCTATAAAGTATTTCAGCGCTTTATAACAGCACCAGTTATATGGCACAAAGACACTTTGTAGTAGCACTGGGGAGATTACATGATTTGGCCAGGAGCACAGGATATGGTGTTGATGCAGACTCAAACACAGTTCCCTAAGTCTGCAGCTCTTTCCGTTACATCACATCTTTAGTATTGTCATCTGCCACATTTACAAAAAAACATTCACAAACACAATAGATTTTGCATAGAGAAAACCTATTGGCTTTGCCAATGCTTGTTCTTTATTATTACTTATAATGCAATATTGAAATACATAACTTCAGGATGTGCACTGTACAAAACTTCTACAACACTTGATTTTACTAAAATGTTGTCCATGTAGAATAGCAATCCAGGCCATCGAAAGGGTGCATATAACTGACGTGCCTCTTAGCTCACAACAGGCACTGTCAGTGTGGGTGGAAGCATGAACTTTTCAAAATTCATGTCTGAAAACTATTCCATAAAAAGAAAATACTTGCATCGATTTATTCTGATGTACTACTAAGATGAAAGTTCTGCATGTGAATAAAATACATTTTTAAAAAGAGTTTTTCATATTTTACAAGTTTGTTGCAGAAGGTCTTTAAAAATGTGCAGAACACCCTAGTTACTTGCTTTCTTTCACGACGATTAACTTGTAAAGAAACGCTTGCTCATTTTGAACAGGGGGCTGCAAGCAGAGGTCAGGAGTGCGCTTGCGGCCCCCAGAGGACAGATCTACAGGGACGTTATAGCTGCAAGTAAGGAAGAAAGAGAAGTTTAAAAAAGACGCTATAATGTAGTCAACACTGGCTGTGTCATATAGCTTTTTATCTTTACTCTCAGCCATTTGCAACAAGGCAAAAAACATTGGCAAAGCCAAAAGATCTTGTATATGCAAGACCCACTGGCTTTGCCAATGCTTGTTTACCTGTGGCACCCAACTAACAGACTAACACTTATTAAAACGTACTACTTTCCCTTTCTAATCCCTTTCCAGCCCATGGTACGATAGTTCTTTGATACTGTTAAAAAAAGCCTGTAAACAGGCAGAAAGGGATTGGCGGAAATCTTACGATGCCGGTAAAAAATCTAGGTATCTTTCAAAAGTTAAAAAATATCATAGAGCTGTGTGCAGATCTCGGGCTGCCTACTATTCACATGAATTTAAAACAAGCCCTAATCCATCCAAGTTAATTTTTAAGGTCCTAAAGGAATTGATGGCTAAAAAACCTCATGCAGCTGAAATCTGTTCTGCGGCCCACTGTGAAGATCTGGCTTCGTTCTTTCTGGGAAAAGTTCAAGCCATTTACCGTGCCTTTTCTATTTCTTTTTTAAATTAGAAACCGTTGGTACACAATAAAATACAGACAAGGGCCTACAACCACCAGGGCCGGCCGCTATAGAGCCCGAGGGCCCGCAGTGCAATGCCACACATTCAAATGAACCAGAGGCAAAGCTCCCAGCAGTTCGTGAGCACATGTAACAGGCCGTGGCCATAGGCCAGGAGCAATCGGAAAAAACAGTTTCATTTTCTATTAAATATAAAACACACTCAAGGCAATGAGAGTCCGAAATAGCAGCGTGCTCTTCCCAGGACGGGGAACAACGTACAGTATTCAAAGCAGTTCTTGTCTGGAAGCGGTAGAGGGGGGCAACGGGAGAACAAAGCATGGGACACACCTCACACCATCCCGCAGAATGCGCGACTAGGGGGACAAAGCAATATCGACCTCCAATGGCAGAGGCGGGGTGCAGATACGTCCACGATATAAATTCCATGGACCCCATACCTTAGTCCATTTCCCTGGCTTGCCTCTCGCCACATACACCGTCTTTTCCCTAAACATACACCAGTCCATATTCTCCTTCCATACCTCGATCGTGGGCGGCCTCGGGGAGCCCCATAGCTGTGCAATGTTACGCTTAGCCACCATGTACCCCAAGGTCACCCACTGCGTCTGCACCGCGTTACAATCATTCGGTTCCCAGACATTTAACAAACACCTCCTAGCCTGTGGCAACAGAGCAACGTGCGTGACCTCCTCCATTACGGTGTGGATACCGTTCCACAATCGCACAACCTCCGAACATTCCCATAAGATATGAAGAAAGGTACCCGGCAGGCCACATCCACGCTTACACAGTCCATCCATCGAGTAACCCATACGCAGCAAACTGGGCCCTGTGACATACACTCTATGAAGGATCTTCAGCTGTACGAATCGTAAGCGGGCCGGGATCGCCACCTCTTTCGGGGAGGCCACCGCCGAAACCCAGTCCTCATCGTCCAGTTCCAAGCCATCGCCCGTCCATGCCTCCCGCAGACGGAGCAGCAAGTCCGCGCGATCATTAATGAGTTTCTTATAAATCAGAGAAATAGTGCTGTCGGGCACGTAGCCATCCAACACTCTATCCTCTAGTGGGGAATACTCGGGGATAGCAGCAACGTCCGGAAAAACCGAACACAGCGCATGGTAGACTTGAGCATACCGGAAGTACTCTCTATCGTTTCATTTATATTCAGTTTTAAGCATTTCAAACGTTTTGAAAGACCCCTTCGCCCAAAGATCACCCACCTTACATATACCAATCATATCCCATTTCTCAAAGCCTTTCGATCTCCACAAACAGCCCAACCGCCTAGAGGCATACAACGGCGTCGCCCGAGTCAAGCGATCCCTCCACCCCATCGCAGCATTCGCCGCGTGCCACACACGTACCGCAACCTGCGTGGGTCCTGTCAACCGCGTGTCCGGGGTCACCGAGTACAGCGCCCTATTATAATCCCCACCCGGGAGCAGAAATGTATCCATCTCGAAGGCCGGATTCAAGGCAGGACCGTATATCCCGTGGTTCACCGCCGCCAACGGAGACGCCCAATAGTATCGTTTAATATCGGGGAGGGCGACCCCCCCATCGTACCAAGGGAGCGTCAACTTGGGGAGAGCAATCCGCGGCCGCCCGTCCCAAAACAGTTGGCGCTGAAGACCCTCCACTTCCCGGAAATAACGGGCTGGCACGACGTCTAAAGTATTTTGCAAAGCGTACAAGAAGCGAGGTAGCGACATCATTTTAAACAATGCCGCCCGTCCGAGCGGCGAAAGCGGAAGTCGTCGCCACCTCGCGACGTCGGCCTTCAATCGCTGAAGGGGAGGGAGAAGGTTTCGCTCATAGCGGACCGCGGAATCCAGTGAGATAAAGATTCCCAAGTATTAGAACCCCAGGGTAGCAATCTGGATAGGGCAATCTCGTGGCAGGAGGGGGGCCTCACCCGAGAGGACGTAAACACACAACTTGGCCCAGTTGATGACCAGGCCGGAGTTGCGACCAAAAGAATTCAGTACGTCCACCAAAACAATTAGCGACTGTCGGGGAGAGGTGAGATACAGAAGGATGTCATCCGCGTAGAGGGAGACACGGTCTTCAAACTCCGGCGTCCATCTAATGCCTCGCAACAACGGCTCCCAACGCAACCAGGCGGCGAGAGGCTCCAGAGAAAGTGCAAAGAGAAGGGGTGATAACGGACATCCCTGCCGCGTACCTCTCCCCAGTGCGAAGGGAGCAGACACCCTACCATTCACCACCACATGAGGCAGTGGGTCAGCATAAAGTAATTTTACCCAACCAATAAACTCAGGGCCAAACCCAAATTTCGCCAACACAGCCCAAATATATGGCCACTCCAAAGTGTCGAACGCCATAGTAGCATTTAAAGATGCCAAGATGGCCGGCTCACGTATAAATTCCGCTCTAGCCAGCACGCCGTGCAACCGCCTCAAATTTAGAGCGGTATTCCGATGGGGTATAAAACCGGACTGATCCTGATGAATCAAGTCGCCAACGACCCGAACCAGTCGATTAGCCAATACCTTAGCCAGAATTTTGGGTTCTGCGTTCAACAGCGAAATGGACCTATAGGAGGCGCAGCGGTCTCGCGGCTCCCCCTCTTTGTGTATCACAACTATGTTGGCGAGGCGTTGGTCAGGGGGGAGGAAGCCCGCCGCACGTGCCGCGAAAAACATGTCCCGAAGATACGGCGCTATCTAATCGGGACGCAACTTATACAGTTCGATGGGAAGACCATTAGGACCCACAGCTTTACCCGATGCGATCGAGCGAGTGGCCAGAGCGATCTCATCTGACGACAACTTCGCCTCCATCAATACTGCATCAGCCTCCGATAGGGTTGGCAATGCAATGTCTCTAAGCAACAGATGAGAATCTTCCTCCGAACGCACAGAAACCGGAGAGTATACCCCGCGGAAATGAGCCACGAAGCAGTCAACGATGTCCACCGAGTCAGTCACACGCACTCCATCCATTCTCTCCACAACGGGCACCACCCTGCTCGCTCTCTCCTTCTTATCGAACCAAGCAATCAACTTTCCGGCCTTATCCCCCACATCATACAGTCGTCCCTGCTGCTCTCTACTCATCCCTTTAGCAGCTTCCGTGACTAGCGCTCTATAATCTGATTGTTTGAGGCTGAGAACATGCAATTTCTCATCAGTAACTCCCCGCTCCAAGTCCTCCTCCTTTTCAGCTATTTCAGTTTCCAAGCGAACCACCTCCGCTCTCTCGCACCTCTTAGCATGGGAGATAAGGGACAAGGCCTGCCCCCTGCTCACCACTTTATAAGCCTCCCATAGGGAGACGGCCGACGACACCGACCCCACATTATCATTGAAGTAGTGATCAGTGGACTTGACCAGTTCCGCACGGATCTTAGGGTTACGTAGATACCAGGGGCTAATGGGTGCCACTCTCCCCTCTGCCCCAGGGACAACCCTCAGTTGCAACCATATAGGGGAATGGTCAGAAATACCTCGGGCTAAATGACGCACCTCCCCAATCATCCCAGCTTGGATCGCCGGCATAAGCATGTAATCAAGTCTCGAGAGACTCCCATGGGCCCCCGAGTGAAAGGTATATTGCGCCTGTCCCGGGTGCATCAATCTCCAGCAATCTACAAGTCCCAAAGTATCCAAAAAGCCACCCAACCAGGCCTGAGCCCTAGGGAGATCCCTGGGGGGGGGGGTGACGGTCCTCCAACCCGGAGACAACGGCATTAAAGTCACCCCCCCAACACCAGAACCCCCCCCAGGGAGTCCCAGGACCAAACGCCCCAAATCAGCAAATGTTGCCGTCTGTAACCCCGGAGGCACATACACAGCCACGAGCGAAATAGTCCTACCCTCCCATCTCCCCACCAGTGCAACATAGCACCCCCTATCATCGTGAAGCACCTCGTCCACTTCCAATGGGAGAGAGGCCCTAACCAAAATGCCCACTCCCCTAGAGCCAGATGTGAAACCAGAGTGAGCGGCAAGGCGATAGCCCCTCCTATTTAGGGCATGGAAGGAGTTCCCAATCAAATGTGTCTCCTGCAGGAAAACAATGTCGGGCGAAATCCGCTTAAAAAACTGCAACACCACCCCGCGCTTGATCCTGTCCCCCAGTCCATTCACATTCCACGAAAGGATTCTCAATCCCCTACCCCCCATCCCACTCCCACGCAGGATACCCACATCCTGGGAAGCACAACCCGGATAAGTCAGCAGGGAACTTCACATTGCCTTGCAAAACACAAACAATCCCCAACAACCCCCCTCCCCCACAATCCCCAAACCACAACTCCCCCCACCCTGCACCCCTGCTTGAGCCCAAACAGCCCCCCCAACTCGCAGTGTGCCTGTCGCCCTAACATATACCACAAAAAGAACCCCAGAAGGAGGAAAGGACCCCAATAAGCTCCCCACAACCCCCAGGCATTCGGAGGGCATATTGTGCCAAACCAGGGTCCAGTTGAGCCAAGGTACAAAACGTCACCAGTCCAGTCCATCACCAGGAACCAAGTTCTAGTCCTGCTCCACCAAATCCCGTCCGCTCTCCGCCATCCGACTGTCTCGACCCTGTCCCCGAGGCAGGGCATCCAACCAGTCTCCAACCGCCTCCGGCCGGTCGAAAAAGTGGGAACGACCCTGGAACTCAACCCGCAGCCTCGCCGGGAATAACATCGCATATTTCAGCTCCATGTCCCTCAAGCGCCGTTTAACACCCAAAAATCCCAGCCGTTGTTTCTGGACCGCTTGCGTGAAATCCGGGTAAAAGCTGACATTGGAGTTCTCAAACTTCAGCGGCCCGGCCACCCTCGACGCCTGAAGGATAGCATCCCTATCCCGAAAGTTAAAGAGTCGGGCGATTATAGACCGCGGGGGAGCACCCACCTTGGGCGCACCACCCGGAACCCTGTGGGCCCGCTCCACCGCGAAGAACTTGCTCAGTCCCTTGGGCGCGAGACGATTGGTCACCAGATCCTCCACAAAAAGATCCGCAGCAGATTCCTCCGATCTTTCCGGCACTCCAATGATACGAACATTGTTCCGTCTAGCCCTGCTTTCGGAGTCCTCAAGTCGACGGTCCGTCAGGTCACTGGCTAGCCGCAACCTACGGACCTCCGTCTGCAGGGCGGCCACGTCCACAGTCAGGCTTGATGCCGCTTGACTCAAGGAGTCGACCCGCTCGTTAGTTTTGGACAGGTCTGCCCTGACCAAATTCACATCGATCAGGACCGCGTCTAGTTTATGAGCCAGGGTATCAAACTGCTGACCCACAGCGGTCTTCATCTCCTCAATGGCGCCCATGACGTCCAGCAGGGTCAATTCCGACGACGGGCCTGAGACCTCCTTAGACCTCTCAGGCGATTTATGCGAGCCACCAGGGGATCCCTTTGCCTGCGCATATCGATCCATGTTATTGACCTGGGTATAGGCACCCCTCCGGGTTGACTTGGGTTTCAACTTGTCTCCGTCTAGTCTCGCCGCCATCGTCTGGAGGCCACCAAGGCTGGCACCCGCCCGCACCAGGAAAAAGGGACCAGGTAGCTAATTCAGTTGAACACAGCCGTCGCCGACAGTCAGCTCATGTATAGTCCGAGAGTCAGGCCAGACACTTCGCCGTCCGCGCCCCTCTGGAACACCAAAGTCTCTCAGCCGATATCAGAGAACAAGCTTGAAAACGAAAGTGAAAGTGCAGGGTCCGTGGCAGATCAAGCCCAGCCAGCCGCTGTTGTTCACTTCGTACCCGGGCACTTCACCAGCTTGAGATCGGGACCAAGGCAAGAGCAGGCCGCAAACTTCGGAGCGCAACCAGTCCGGGTCCCGGCGTCCGATCTGAATTTGGAAAACGGGTGGCACCTCAGCGCAAGTTCATCTGCAAAAGCCCGTCAAATAAACCAGGATTAAGTCAGGATAGACGTGGGAGGTTGCGGAGGCCCTCGAGAGCCGTAAGCCTACGCGGCCATCTTGGTTGCGCGCTAGGCTCCTCCTCCCCCTTTTCTATTTCTGAGCCAGTTGCTGAGCACACCAGCCCCATACCAAACACAGGTGATTCTTTGGCGGTGCTTCCTAGTCTTTCGAAGGAAACATTCCTAAAATTAGCCCAGAAAATAAAATCTGGTTCGCCTGGGGATCCCATGAGGCCAGCTCAGTTTAGAGACTCCGCTACTATTTGTCTCCCTCCATTATGTCAGCTCTTAAATCTCTCGCTCGCCACAGGTGTTGTTCCAACTAAATGGAAACAGGCTGTCGTGACACCTATCTTAAAAAAAACCACAATGGACCCTTTACAACTTGAGAGCTACCGCCCGATTTCCCTCCTCCCCTGGGCCTCTAAGGTTGTTGAGTCCCATGTGAACGAGGTGCTGACCGAACATTTTGCAAGGGCAAACATTCTGGACTCTTCCCAGAATGGTTTCCGGGCTGCTCACAGTACCGAAACCGCCCTGCTCTTTATGACAGAACATCTGCGCACTTTGCTTGATTCGGGTCAGACCGCGGCACTGATATTACTGGATCTCAGTGCCGCATTTGATACGGTCTCGCATGGGATTCTGCTCCAACGGCTGAGGGAGGCGGGTGTTATGGGCATTGCTCTCGATTGGTTCCGTTCTTTTCTAACTGGTCAGACCTTTAAGGTAGCTACACCGCCTTTTGAGTCGAAGTTCTATTCACTGGAGATGGGTGTGCCTCAGGGTTCGTCGTTGAGTCCCACATTATTCAATCTATATGTGATCTAGCGGATGTCGTCAAGCATTGGGGACTGACTATGGTCTCCTATGCGGACGACACGCAGCTGGCGGTTGTCCTAAGTGGAGACCCCGACTTTGATGCCCCCAGATTCCGGGATGGGCTATCAGCGGTGGCTAGTTGGATGAATGCCAATTGCCTCCAACTGAATGCTAAAAAAACGGAGGTCATGATTGTGGGCAAACGGACGGATCTCTGGGGTGATAGGTGGTGGCCCCCGGAATTGGGTGCGACTCCTGTGCCAGTGTCCGAGGTAAAGAACTTGGGATGTGGTTAGACTCCGTTTTGAGTTTTAGTGTCCACACAAAAAAAAGTGGCGGCCACCTGTTTTGGTATCTTGCGAGGGTTGTGTCCAATCTTGAGGTTCTTTGATGCCCCTACCAGACAGCTGGTTATTCAGGCCTCCATATTATCGCGGCTTGACTATGCTAGCTCACTCTTGTTGGGGGCTAATCAGGCCGAAATTGCTCGGATGCAACGTGTTCAGAACGCCGCTGCAAGAGCCCTGGTAGGTTTACCGAGGTTCTGCTCTGCGGAAAGCACCATTCGTACTTTGCACTGGCTGCCTATGGTTCAGAGGACTCACTTTAAGATCTTATGTCTCTCTTTTAAGATCCTCAGGAAGGCTTCTCCCCAGATCCTTTCCACTTTTTTGGTGCCTTATGTGCCTTCACGATCCTTGAGATCTTTGGGTCAAAACCTGGTGGTGGTTCCGCGGTTTAGGCTATGCAGGGCCGGAGGCCGGTCCTTTCGGGTCTTTGCCGCAAAGCTGTGGAACTCTCTTCCGCCCGATATGCGTGAAATAGACGAGCTTTTGAAATTTAGGAAGGTTATAAAGACGCATCTGTTCCCTCCCTTATGCTAGTATTCCGATTTGTGCGTGCCTTTTCCCTTTTTTTGCTTTGTTGTGTTGGGCCCTCTTTTCCAAGCGCCGGGACGCCCCTTAGCTGGGGCAGCTGCGCGCTATAAAAGTGCTTTTAACAGAACATAACATAACATAATCCATTCCCATCATTCTATCCCTACTCTAAACTCTACTAAGTGGAGAAGTGTGGCTCAATGATTAGAGCGGCAGACCCTGATGCAGAGGTCTAACCCGGGACCAGGGTTCAATTCCCCGCCTCGGCGGGTCTTGGGCTCAAAAATTCCACGGACCTGATAATTCTCGCCTCGGTGCCATTCCAATCATGGAGTCCCACTCTGCAACTCTGGGCAATAGCTTGCTTAATGTCCACAACGGCCCCCACAACGCTAAGGATGCCTGGCCTCCACCTTGGGGGTGCCCAGGAGTGGACGCCTCACAGGGAAAGCCAGGATGGGTTCCACAGCGGTATTCGTACAAGCGCCTTGAGACCCTTGCGGGTGAGTAGTGCGCTATACAAGTATCAATTTACAATTTACTAAGCACACATGAAATCAAGAGAACAAACCTAAAACAACTAATGCACGAAGGAATGAAAAGAAAGAAATTATACAACGAATCTACTTACTATAAACATCTAAGCTTGGCCTCCCGAGTAGTTTGTTACTCACCAAAAAGCACTTCCACGCCTCATCAGCGGTGGTAAGCGCTATATAAACACAATTTACATGGAAAGAGATCAAAACCACCAAGAAGGAGTAATAGTACTCTCCTACTTGACACAGTTCATTACCCTGCGCTCCACAGAGACTTGCCGACCCAGGAGCTCAAAGAGTAGTTATAGATCAGATTACCTCTTATCTCACTAACACAAATCTTCTTTTCACTTCCTTGTCCTCACCAGGATTGCAATCCACAGCTGGCCTACCCCAAGACTTGACTATTGCTCCTCTCTACTTCAATGTTTAAGTTTGCCTCAGCTCATTTCCTTATTTAATCTCAACTCTTACAAATATGAGGATAACAGGAAAATCGTACTAAAACTTGAAATTCCAACAGATCTTGACTCCTGTACTATCGGACAATGCTTACAAGTATGCGGCAAATAGATCTCTCACCCTTCAACCATCTGGCCACAAAACACAAGTGAGGAATTCAGAGGTGAAAAGAACCTCAATATCTCACTTACACTTCAAGTAAATCATGTTTTCTTCAAACAAAGCTTCTACATGATGTTACGCCTTCTTCAAATATTTCAGTACTTTAACTTACCTTAAAAAGTTATCTTCATTAGTACATTTCCACAGTGACTTTGTCAATGGGCTAATCATTTGAGCTGCTATGCTAATACTTCAAACATCACAGATCATTCAAAACGCAGCTGCATTACAGGTTCTCATACTACTGATTTGGACCACTATTCCTTCAATAAAAACCTCACATCCATCACCAAACAAGACCACTACATTCCAGGCGGACCTCGACCATCCTGAGGAAGCTCATATATGTGCATATGGCAAACTCTAGAATGTGATCCGTGCAAAAATAAGAATCCACAACGAACAAAATTCCCAGAGAGCACTAAAAACCTGGACCTGCCCATCCACATAAGCACAAAATTAAGATGACCATTTATCGAAAGCAAGAAAGCAGCTGGGAACAAATGTATCTTTTCTCAAAGTGCCTGAAATATCTCTTGATTTACAACAACATAGGCTTCACCATAATCAAAGTATGTATTTAAAACTCAAGCACCTCCCACACCATCTCCCCATATGAAACATATCACATCCAAAAATCGTCCCAAGCATACTCTAGGAAAGGACACTCAGGAACCAGATGCAAATCAACATACTGTTGTCTTGTCAGGGGTTTGCTTTGAATTGTAGCAATTTCATTAGGCTTCAAATATTTCAAATAAAATAAAATTTCAAAGATTTTGTACCAATATACCCACGTACATTTGCTCCAAACAGAGGTTGTACTTAATTATATACTGTGCGCGCAACACCTACTCAGGATGGTCCGCGACTTTAGAAAATGAAACATTCGCAGATTAATAAAGAACATATACATAAATAGAACATTTGAAAGTTTTAAAATGCTCTGTAAATGTGAAGGAATTTGAAAACGGAATCTATCAATTAAGTTGGTATACATAGCCTGATTCATAGGTGCAGCTCAAGTTTAGCAGACAGAATCTAGTATGTACAAATGGTGTCCTCAATTGAAGGAGCACTGGTATGTGACCACAAAAGAGAGCGTGCATTAGGTGCAAAAAATAAAACGTGACATGCTAGCAACATGGCCTACTGCCGCATCTTCATTAGAGGAAAACTACATTTCGAAAAGAGCAAACCCTCCCATTCAAATTTAGATTTTCATATTTTGTGTCTTTGTTTGATAAGATTTGTTTCTGTATTTTTGTGTATGGTTTTGAGCATCAAATCAAAGAAATTGCTTGGGGTGGAGTAGGTCCCTGACTTCCTGTGGAGGTCCACAGAAGTCAAAAGGTTAGGAACTTCTGATATACAGCACTGTGGTGATTGCTCAAACAATGCAATCAGGCAGTGCAATTCATGGCTGCTGGACAGGTCTGCTTCATCTGAGTGGTAAGGCACAGTTGGGAAAGAAGCAAAAGAAGAGGGCGTAAGGTGGTGAAGAACAGTTTGAAGGTAGATTAGTCTGTGTAGCCTCAACTGCCCAGTTATAGCAATTCCCGCAACCACCACCACCTTCCACATATTTTCCCACAGGCTCAGAGTCAACCAAATGGGGCAGAATGACACTGAGCAGTTCAGGGTTGAAGCAGAGTGGGATGGTTGAAGTGACAGAATGCAGGAGCAACTTTGATACGTGGGTTGCAAGGCACACATTCGGTGCCCATTTACACATGATCCAAGAGTTATTTCTTTTGGTTCAAAACTCGTTTGTACTATTTTATTTTGCAGGACTTTAATTTCGTAAATAATTAGCTTCAGCACATTTTAAATATGGATCGTGTGCCAGGTTTTTGAAAGCTGCCTAGTAATTTTTGCATTATTAGATGGCACACATACCGGATTGTTTTCTTAAACAAATGCATGGAATGCAACTGGCACGCATTTGAAAGTACAGTTTTAGCCGATTAGAAGCTGACTTTTCAAATATCTATGAAATTCAAGATTTTTAATGCATACCTAAATTATTTGTGCATGTGCACTGCAAAGTTACATGTTGGGATTAGTTTTCCTCCAAAACGGTAAATCTGTTAAACCAAAGATACCTAATAAATCCTAGCACAACCTGCATAGCAAATGAGGTTATAAATAAAAATTGCCAATACAATCGTGCTTTCACTGGTCTTGCTCCAAGAATTTAGAACGCTCTTCCTTCCGAGATCAGTTCCAATCCATCCACTGTATCGTTCAAGAAACATGTCAAATGGCTAATCTTGAGCGAACATCAACTGCATTAACCTGGTTACCTTCCCTAGCCTCCTCTCTCTCCGGATTTGATACTTCTTTTATACCGTTTGTTTGAATTTTATGCTGGTCTGTTCACTTGCTATCCCGTTATATGACCTTCTGAAACTGTACTGGCCACTCCAGTATGCCGTCTCCCCTGCCCCTTGACTTTGATTGTTTCCCCCTTTTCCCCCCTTTGTTTGACTGTGATTTTTTAACTACCTTCGCCACTCTGGTACCCCGAAGGGTCATGTTCGCGCTTTATAAACCGTTTCGAATTAATTAATAAATATTTGTTATTCCATGACCATGTACGTTCCTCCCAAAAAAAAATATATATATATTAAGTATATATACAAACTTTTTGGGGGAGAAATTGGAGTTAATTACTGCTCCAATCAGCCTTCTACAGAGCATTTGCCATGAAAGGGACTTCTTAACTGCGTAAATTGAATGGGAGCGGGAAAAAATAAAAAGTGAGAGGAGTCCCCTTTCCCTACTCTCTCTACTTCCTTCATGTTTCTGCTGCAAGGCCGCTCTGGTACAGTTCATGCTAGCCACAGGCGGGTCATACTAGGACTTCACATCACTTCTTTCTTGGCCGTTAGTTCATATTGCAATTTACATTAGATTTGTGGACACATTAAGAAAATGAAATCATACAAGTGTGTGAGAGGCGTAATTTATTTTTGCTGTCCCAGGCGTTTTTTGGCATTAGTACACAGTATTACTCTACTCCAGATTGTATAGCTTGATTTAGAATAGACACGCTTAATTTCAAAGGCACAAAAGCAACCAATCTTCTGTCTCGGTCACTGGGAAGAAGGTGGATCCCAGATAACCAATTCTGTCTGCATTGGAAAGGAGCATACCCATATGGTACATTAATCTTTGTTGAACTGAACCGAGGTTAGTAAAACACCATACGTAGTGCATGTATCAAAGGAATACAGTTTGGGATATCCATGGATTGATTTGGGATTAGCAAAATAATTGAGAATCACTACTTATTAGACGCATTTTAGTTCAATCATGGATCGTATTGATTAGTTAAATAGAATTTTTTTGTGATGAAAAGTGGAGGCAAAGTCTTAAGATCTGATGGAAATGTGCTATACAAATATTCGAACAGTTGCTTCTTTCAATACCTCCTTCAAAACCAACATTTGAGAATGTGTACAGAGAGCTTTCACAACGAGCCCCTACCAGTGGTGTGCAATCATACACAGCCACATACCAGCAGAAATTAAACAGTGTTATCCTAGCAAATACGTTAATGAGACGATTATGGTCAAGTATTAAAACTGAACAATGAGGTCTCTGGGGAGCCTCCTCCTCATAATTAAGCAATCATTCAAACCAGAATGATCATGAGGCAAGGGGTAATATGAAAAGAAAAAGTTAAATTAAAGCTAATACAAGGGCAGGTGCACGGGAGAGAGAACAGTCAAATAAAAATGTTACGCTACAGGTTTCAGCTTTCCACCATGATCAGTGATGTGGTTGGTAGCTGCACTAGGTTAGAATATCTTCTCTTTCTGAAAACTTGCACTCAGAGCTAGAACCACAGAGAAAAAAAAAATATATAAATTAACGTAGAAATTCTTCTGACTATCAATTTAAATTCAAGTAAAATCCCCTTTCGAGTATTTTTCTACAAGAGGAGAGTGGATGCTGTCCATGAACAATCAAGTCTTAACGCTCAGAGTGAGTTTAGCATCTTAATCCATCTTCTCGACTTTTATGCCAGTACATTAGGGAAATGTAATTCCTCGTTATAAATATAAATCTTCCAAAAAGGAACACTAACACCTATGGACAAAAAATACATGTTATAATCACGTTTTAACATTATTCCAGTTACCAAAAGAAAAAAGGTGCGCTTGCATGATCCAAAGATACAGGAATCTTGACAATGATTGGTTACAAGGTCATGTCCATAGCCCTGGATAGAAATTATTTCTTGCTGTTCATTTTCAAAAAGACAACACTGATTTTGCTTCAGAAGGCAAGGCTAACGGTGATCTCTATGCACAAAGGACAGACATAAAGCAACAAGCTGTGTCCTTAAAACCCATGATCTCTTTAAAAAATATGTTCACTATAAGAAATAGAATAGTATAGTTCATCCATGCTCTTCATGTGCCATTTCATACAATAATTGGAATGTTCTCCTACAGTCTTCACGTGTCAATCAATTGTAATCTGCTGATCTGGTTTGAAGCCTTGGCAAATGTCTGATGGCGATTGCACAGAATGGCCAAGCAAATGGGAAAAATGCAATAGCCTACAGTTTTGGGGTCAGCTCTTGTGCATGAGTAAAGAAACAAAAACATCTGAAAATAAGGAATTAGAAAAATAGTTGCCCACAACCAAAATGGCAGAGACAGTAGTCCGACTTTCAAGGAATGAGTCCATGTGGATTCTTCACTAAGTTCTTTGGGGTGCTCCTGAATGTGTTCAAGGGCCAGTCTGCTGTAGGTCTCATTGATCTCAAAGACATAATAAAACGCTGCTGCACTAGTCAGGAGATAGAGCCCCACACCAATCCATCCCATCCTCTGACGGAAGTTCATCATTCTCCATGCTCTGCACCTGTAACATGAATAGAGAGTGATGTAATATATATACATAAATATGACATATTAAATATAGAAACAATATATTTGGTTGTTTTCTTCGCCCTTACCATCTATACTCCACCATCACTCGAATTTCACCTCCTCCCACCCCCCCCCCCCCAATGCATGTTGGATGCACTTTTATTTAAGTCCTTGATAACAAGGTGCCACTAAAGGACCAACAAGCAACTATGAAATCATAACTATGATGTGAGCTGTGAACATTACTAACCTACCACAGGTCAGAAATCAAGGGGCATGTTCATAAATAATCTGAAAGTAAAACTAATCCTTAATTTAAAGTAGGGAAGTGATAGTGTTTGCCATTAGGGATGTCACAGTTACATGCAACAGAGGGTCAGCTATCACTGTGCACATGATAACATTACCAGGGGACAAAATGAAACTGTAATATCCAAGCAGGAAAACCCGATCGCAATCCAGAAGATATGGCCTCCGACAGGCCATTATCCCTACTATCAACAGAATACAAAATATTAAGCAAGATCCTGGCGCAAAGGCTGCTTCCCCTGCTACCCAATTTAATTCACACAGACCAACACTGCTTTATTCCCTGCCGAAGCACCTATCCGCCACATATACCAAGTGATGGAGGCGTCTAGAGGTAGATACCCGTTAGCTGGTTGCCTCTCCCTTGATCTACAGCAGGCATTTGACATCTTGGGATGGAAACACATGTTCGCAGTTTTAACCAGATATAGCATCCCCAAGACCTGTTTTCAATGGCCCAAGCTCCTATACACCGACCCCACAGCACGGGATCTCATATAGCCAATGTTTATTCTATATTCCGCGGGACCCAGCAGGGATGCCCTCTGCTCCCGCTTTTTTTTTGTACTGGCAATGGAACCACTTGCACAAAGCATCAGACAGATGACAGGTGATTGGTGCATACCTCAAGGGCATCAGCGTCACACCATCTCTTTGTACACAGAAGATACAATATTAGATATATGCGACCTTACCATGGACCGGTCACCACTGGCCACCCATCTCCAACTATTTGCAAAACTCTCAGACCGCCGTATTAACTGCAATAAATTCCATGCTTTCTCCTTCCAAAAATGTGTACTGGGCATGCGATTGCACTGGGCGAGAGCCATAGTCCAGTGGCCCAAGACACTTTACATTACCTTGGCATACACATTTATAGAACATGCACAGATGTAATAGATGGCAACATGACTAGGTGTTGTTTCTCTGACCGGCTGATCTTACGTCCGGAGGCTGTCCCCAGTTTACAGGATCCTCTTAACATTGCGTCACGCGGATCTGATCTGTCCGTCATTTTTGACATACCGATGCCCTAATTAACATCGGTAGAAGCTTGTTGGCAGCACTTTATTTTTAGACTTGTCCATATTCAGGTTCAACTGCTGGGTCCCATTCCGGTAGGACCCACTGATCGGGGCCCATGAGCCATGTTTCCTCATTTGGTATTTCGAGCATTATTAGATATCTTAGAGGTCGAGTGGCACTTGCTACATACTTAGTAGTGATGTGGATGTTTTATCATCAATGTGCCTTTGATTCAACACTCCCAAGAACTTCGCTTTCAACCATTGGTTGTGAGCATCCTGTGCAGTCAGGTAATCAGTGTGCCTACATTTTGAGCAGATGGCTTTATGGCACTGAATATTTTCCTACAGACAGTGCCCTGATGAAGGATCTGCTCATCTAAAAAACATAACGTGCGTTTGTAAAGCGCACGTATCACCCAAGCTAGGGTCTCAAGGCACTGAATAACAGATGTTTATTGTTACCCAACTCAATGGTACTCATTTTATCGACCTCAGGTGGATGAAAGGCCGAGTGGACCCGCCGGGATATGAACCTGTGACCATGAGGTCGAACACAGGCCCCTACAGTGGATGCATTAGTCCACTAAGCCACCAGACCCGGCTACTGTCTACTCCAGAAACACGCGTCAGCGCATTTCTGTTCATTAAAGTACTCCTTATGTACAGTACTGATCACAATATATGTATCTATATAATGAACAATTGTGCTTACTTTTTTGTCTTGCATGTTAATTGTTCACTTGTTTTGCTTAGTCTCAGGATCTATGTTGGTTTTGTTATTTGCACTGTGAAAATGTGTTTTGTATGTACTAGTTCAATTGTAGTATTGTTATGGGTGCTCTCCGAGAAAATACATAGAATCATTTTATTGTATGAATTCTCTTGTTTTTATGTATATAAAAAATATTGATGAACATATATAAAAAATTAAAAATCATTAAATATATATTTTTATATATTAGATAAAATAAGCTTTAAAAACCACTGGTCTGGTGTATGACTGTTTGTATATCATGAACATATTGCAATGTATTATATGAAATTGTTTGGAGAAGTTTGTTTATCCTTGCCTTCCCTCCGTGCACAGACTCGATTGTGGATCACCTCACCCCTCTCAATAGCAGGGAGACTAGCGCTCTCCAAGATGGTATGCTGCAGTGCCCATTACAATTTTCGTTGACCTATCAGTAGTGGTGCTGGCAGTTTACTTCCGACAGCTCAATTCTCTTCTTATAGACCTCATATGGTGCATGGATAGGAGACAAGTGAGCTTATCCAAGAAGCAAATCCCACAGGAAGAGGGTGGAATAAGCCCCTCAGACTTCTGGGCCCTCTGCTATGCAGGTCAGTTACAATAGTTGTCATACTGGTTAGCTGGCTTTCACTTGACTGAAATAGACTCGCCCACAATGGCTACGAGAGGTGGTCCTGCGCACACTATCGTTACCAGGTGCGCCCATTCGCCCTATGCCCCATTACGCTAAAAACAACCTGCTCACTTACTGGAAAAAGAATTTAAATAGGCAGCCTCCCCCTCGCACTGCACAACTAAAATACTCCTAAAGGGGATACCGACGCACATGTGCCCGCTCACATCTACAGGACTAGGACCAGGGAAGACTGCAGGGGAACTTATACAGGGAGACTGATTTGCTAACAGGGCACTTAGGTAACACCAAGAATTCACCCAAGCGTACAAATTACCAACTTTTCACTTCTTACTACACGCAAGCATTTCCCGCTAGGTCCACAAACACTATGCACCAGTGGGGACAGAACCAGAGACACTCCTAAAAGCAGGCAATATATGAGGTGGGAACAGGTAGGCATCTGGTCAAATGGCTGTACAAAGGCCTTCGGTTCCATCTACACTTTTCACTAACCCCTCTTAAGAACTGATGGGAAGAAGACCTAGATTGTGTTCAACACCACAAAGAATGGCAGCTTGTATTCGAGTATCCAAGCAAAATCTCCTGTAACTCACGGTTTCAATTTATACAATTCTCCCTACTTCATATGGCCTACCTCATCTCTCAGATAACACACCAATATTCTCTGTGGTACCCACCAAGCTGCCCCAGGTGTCACAATGACCCAGCAGACCTCATGTATATGCTCTGGGCTTGCCCCTAATCGAGTACTCATTGGGCTGAGATCCACACTGCTCTATCAAATCTGGCAGAAGCCTCTCACTGCAACACAGCAGCGCACTGCCTGCTGGGCTGGTGTCCATGTACTAAGGGGTCCAAAGCCCTCTGGTGCTTTATAGACTTGGCCCTTATACTAGCCAAAACACAGATCACTAGACGTTGGAAGTCCTCCAGGGTCCTGGAAATGTGTAGTTGGCGCAAGGAGGTTGGACACTGGAGTACTGCAGAGGGCCTTGCACTACGGAAAGAGGAGTGCTGCAGACTCCATAAAAGGCCTATAGCTTCAACATGGGATGCCTTTGTAGAGTCATTCATTCCCAGACCGCAGATGACTAAAGACCTATTGATGCAATATATAGCCCTACCCAGTTGTAAACTATGAGAGTCCCTCCCAGTCATTCCTAAAACAAACTTCAGCGATCATAGCCGATTTCCCCCTCCATAGCCGATTTCCCCCTCCAATGAGATACACATGCTGATGGCCATTACCAAAGGTTTCACTCCATGCTCAAAGCATAGCAAATCTGCCAACCTTGGTATGTTTGTTTCCCTATATTAAAAACATTCAAAATAAAACCTGCTGGTGGTTTGGAGACGTGGGGGCGCGCTGCTGACTCCCGTTGTATGCCCTACCTGGTGTGTCCTCTGTGCTCTGGTCCGCTGCTCATCTGTCCTCCGCCGCCGCCAACACCAACGCGGCCGCAGAGTGGGGACTACAATTCCCAGCTGCCTGTGCGGCCGGAACCCGCCGACAGCGTTTCCCGCGCCAGGAGGCGCTTAAAAATCAGGCACTCCCCCCGCGACGCGGGACGCGCGCGGGCGACGCCGGGCTAAGCCCGGGCAAAGGGCGGGCCCTCTGAGGCCCTCAGAGGTCACCAGTGGTCGGGCGGGCCACCCACCTAAGCTGAACTATCGGGGATCACCAGGTGAGAGAAACGGAAATGTCTATCAGTGGGAAGTGCTCTGCAAATCAAACTGGCAAATCGGCAATGATACATCCCATCATACCTTCATCATTAGAAAGCATGCTGGATAATGCCTTTAATATGGTTGCCAATGAAATCGCGAGCACAGAGAGACGGATGTCATTGGGGCTCCTACGTACACACTCCGAGCCCGGGGACTCTAGTACAGAATACACCTCACCCCTATCCCCAACTGTTATAGTTACTAAGCCCAACACGTTTCATCCACCATCTATTACCCCTGAGGAGGAAGGTGACACCATTATCCTTGATTCTCAGCTTGATGTCACTGAATACGTCCCTATCCCCCAGGCACCTTCGAAAACTAAACCCACTGGAGGGACAAGGAAAAAAGGCCCCCCAAAACAGTCAACTAACAAAAAGAAACCAGCCACATGCAATAAGGATCAACCCACACCACAGAGTATGTGGACCAGAGGGAAACAAAAAACAATAGAGGGTAGTAATGCCATGACTGAACAAGTGCACTTGGCTGAAGGACCCTTGAACACTACCCCCCTCAGAAATGGTATAAACTGTACATGTACACAGACTGATCCCGTTAGTGAAAGTTCCACACTCAACAAGTCAAATGCTAATTTTATGGAAACTATTGTGGACACCATTTTTAAACAGTTAGAATCTCAAATGATCAAACAGTTTAATAATATTTTTAAAAGATTAGATCGTATTGAAACCATGATAAAAAATGAAGATGTAAAAAGGAAGGGGGTTATTAGCCTTGACTTAATAAGGGGTGAGCGCTTTATAAAAGACCTAGAAGCTGCAAATAGGGGCACTTTGATTGAAAGACAAAATGCTTCTAACAAAACGACCATCCCTAGTACTGTACCCAAAGGCGTTAATAAAGTTACAGAATCAACACGCCACATTAGTCAGGTCAGTAATACGTTAAATGATGCTCCCACTTTGTCATCCATAGGGAGGAAGGCACCTACTACCATTGGACCAGATAAGGACCACACAATTACTACTAGGCCAATAACGCATTCAGGGCCTGTCCTTCATCTGCCCCCCGACGCCTGCCCCTATGTAATAATCTTGGCAGGCGTACCGCAGTTAAGGGAGGGGCAGAGCGAGTCATGGATGCAATTAAACAACAAGTGCACAGACTGGCTATCCAAACACAAAGGGGTAGGCCCTAACATCATGAGAGAAATTTTGACCACTAGACGGGTGAGTTGGGTTGGGCCATCACCTAAGAATATAGAAGGGGATTGCATTGTCATCAATTTTAGAAATCCCTCTACAGTCAAATTTATCCTTGGTAGTATTAACATGCGTTTCCCCCATCCTAGTGACATAACTTCTCTGCCATTGGGCTATTTCTATATACCGCATCATAGATTACCCAGCCTTACTTTATCACCTCTTCCCTTACATAATAGGTACAGTGCATTGTCTGACCTGGGTACTCTGGACTGACCATCAACCATCTTTCCAGACCCATTGAGTAGAAACCAATCTAATATACTTGATCCAGCAGGGGATCTATCTTTGGATCCAACCATAGTGACTGCTAATGTTGCCAAGGTGGCTAAGGGTAAGAGCTAAGTTTCCCCCTTGGTAACACCTATTAACAACTTGACAATCCTGAGCTGGAATATAGCAGGTTTAAATGCCAAAGTAACAAACGGGGATTGGGTGGACTGGGTCTCCAAAATTGACATCTTGATGTTTCAAGAAACCTGGTGCACTACTCCTTTATTTTTTGATGGATACAGTTGTTTCAACCAAACCGCACCAATTCCTGCGTTGGGTAGACCAAGTGGGGGACTATCCATATGGGTTAAAATAGGTGCAGATATTAAAATTGAACCATTGGAAACACATTACAGGAACTTCCAGGCATTGCTTCACATTAGTAGTGTTAGAATATGTTTAATACATTTTTATAATAATGATTTTAAAACACATCCCAATATGAATTTTATTAGGTTGTTTAATTTTATTGATGATATTTTAGAAGGACAAAAGTGCGGTAAACTTGATGGGATATGTGTAGGAGGAGATTTCAACGCACATATTCACCGTCAAACCCCTCCCTGTAAAAGAGGCAAAGAATTATCCAATCATCTGGCCACAAGGGACTTAATTAATGTTATGGAAAAGGTAAACATTATGGAAAGCTACTGTCCCGTGGCCACTTATGTCGGGCATGGGAGTGCATCTACAATTGACTATGTATTCATGACCTCCGCACTTGTGGATCTTTTATTAGAGGCTAAAGTAGCTAGGTCTGTACACAGTGACCATTACCCGATTCTATCCACTCTGAAACTTCCTCACAAGAGGGTGAATCGGATAGAAATAGGGGCAAAAAACCTAGTCGCATCAACGGACAAACTCAGGGTGGTCTGGAAGGGGATTGATAACAAGGGGGTGCTAGCTCGAGTCATCAAATCCGAATACAGATTAGTACTCACCTGTCTATCTTCCGAGTGTCCTGATCATGCGATTATTGAAGCATTCACGGAGCTGTGTAAGACCATAAAAAAGGAGATATCTAAGCCAGTTCTAATTAATTCTGATATTAACCCTAGATGGTTTGATAACTCCTGCTCTAGAGCAAATAGAGATTGGAGAGCTGCTCTATAAGCTGATCCACCCAATCAAGCACTGGTGAGGTCCCTGAGGATTAGTTATAAACGCACCTTAAGAAGACGATCTGAAGAGCTACTAAAAACTCATTGGGAATCACTTGTACGTACTGCAGCAACAAAGGATGTTGCTGGGTTTTGGAGCGAGGTTAAAAACCTGAAATCATTTGGCTCCAATATCACTCCCATAAATTGCAGTATATCAGGGGATGTATGGGTGAAGCACTTCACAAACATCTATATGGCATCGACTCCTCCCACTGAAAACCGCCAACCTTTTAAGTTTCCGAATATTTTAATAACAGAAGTGGAGGATGCAATTTTTCAAAGCACAGGAAATAAGGCGCCAGGGCCTGATGGAGTATCCATTGACTTAATAAAATCAGAGCCCGACCTATGGTCCCCATTACTGTGTAATGTTTTTAACAATTTGTCCATTACCTCATTGCCCGATACCTGGTCAAACAGCACCATCGTTCCTATTTTTAAAAAAGGCGATAGACTCGACCCTGGCTGCTATCGCCCAATATCACTAATTGATAATACACTGAAGATTTTGGGCAGGGTTATTTTTAATAAGATCAGTATTTGGGCCGAGGAAAACAAAATCTTACACCCTTGCCATTTAGGCTTTAGAAATAACGTAGGGACGGTTGAGCAGTGCTTGAACCTAAACCTAGTTTTAGATAAATATATCATAGCAAAAAAATCCCCACTTTACCTAGGTTTTATGGACTTAAGCTCTGCTTTTGACTTTGTCAACCGATCTCGTCTATGGACAGCTTTGCTGAGCTATGGTTTAGATGAACCTCTGGTCCAATTTCTGGCTCATCTACACAGAGATCTAAAAGCTCGTGTTCGCATTAACAACGATGGTGAGGTTTCGGATGAGATTTTAATTGGCAGGGGTGTAAGACAGGGTTGCGTCCTGGCTCCCCTACTTTTTATTTTATATATAAATGAATTAAGCTCATCACTAGACAAACTAACTACTGATGTCCCGCTCGTCAATGGCAATTCTCTACCCGTACTTCTTTACGCCGACGATGCGGTACTCATAGGCCGTACACCTAATGCACTCCGCACTTTAATCTCAGGCTTTGTTTCCTTTATGGCCGACCTCGACTTATGTACAAATTTTAAAAAATCTTATATAATGTCTTGTGGGCCAAGGAAACATAAAATTCGCCATATAATGTCAGGGAATAATATTCTAGACAGCACATGCACTTTCCCTTATTTGGGCTTGCTGTTCTCCGATTTTGGATCCTGGCAACCACATGTTGCCAGAGGGAGGAACAAACTGGGTAAAGCCATTAACTCCTTTATTACTTTACGCCAACCAAGGCACGCCGAGGTCACCTCATCACTTCTACAAATTTATAAAACCCAGTGCGTCCCTACAGGAACTTATGGTGCCGAGGTGTGGGGATACTCGAGCTGCACCAATATTCAGATAGAAGAAAATAAATTCTGTAGGAAGGTACTGGGGGGGTCATTTCGGCTCCGTCATACGTATGCCACAGAGAACTGAACCTCCCCTACATAGAGGATTTTATAAAATCAAGACCCGCTTTGTTTTGGTTAAAAATCTGGCATAACCAAGCTGCTTCATTGACCCGCGACATAATCTCAGATTGCTTAAAATGTGAGCGGGCAAACTATATTCCTTGGCTTAAAGCGGTACAGACGAGCTTAGAAAGTGTAGAAATGGGGCATCTTTTCTCAGCACCTGAAACAATAAATTCATCGCATAAGCTCATAGTGAAAAGGGCCTTATTTGATCTGTATCGAACGAATAGAGAAAACATCGAATTTAGAAAGCCAGCCATCCTTGGGTACTTACATATACAAGAACTTTGTACTAGGCCACCTAACAAGCCCCAAGGTTATTTGTGTAAGGAACTGGGCAGATGGAACAGGAGCTTGTTGTTTAGATTTAGGGATGGGAGCGTGGTAAACTTACTCTGTTTCCCCTTAGGTTACTCCTATAATTTAAGAAATTTACCCTGTCCATGTAACCAGGGTGGAAAGCAAAGTTTGATGCATTTTACATTGTTTTGCGGCTTTTACAAAAAATATACTAAACACTTTCTCATTCCCTATTTTAAAGTCAAAGCCCTGACAGATTTCAACGAGGCCTTTAGAATTTTGCGGACACTAAGCAATGAAGATGTAATTTACAGAGTTAGTCACTTTCTCCAAACTGCTGTCCGCTCCCGTGCCTCAATGAACACGACTTGAAGTATGTCTATCACCTTACATACTTGCACAACGGTTGTTTACATATTATAATGAATTTGGCCTGATAGTCTGTTTATCATCTGTATGTTGCATTTTTGTTCATTAGGTGTACGACAATATGTGCTGAAAATAAGACCTATTTTTTATTGTTCATTGGGATGATCTTTTTATATATTTTAACGATGTATTTTATTGAGCTTTTGATGTGAACAAAATGGATTTGGCCTGTTAGTTTTTAGAAGTATCTTTTGCATATTTGCACATTGACTTTGCACTTTTGTATAAGAATGTATGAAACAACTTGTATGTACTTTTATGGATGTTTTAAATATATCCGAATAAAGATCATTTGATTGATTGAAAACCTGCTGGCAGCAAAATATGAACTAGAATAACACAATGCCTAAACTAACAAGTAGACCCTTTATAACCGTTTGTTAGAGATTGTGTAACTTTAGGCTGGAGATGCAACTCAGTTTTTTGGGTTGAGCATACCAGATAGCTCAATTAGTCTGGTTGCATTAGACCTATTATGGGCTTACCAAGAACTGAAAGGGACTTATAGCCTGCCCACTGCTCATCAGTCGTTAGCTTTATTGTCACTCATTTGCTTGCTCCTTATTCAATGGCTTTCAGTCTTGCAGCTTGTCAGTCTTGTATTTGTCCCTCCCCTGGAGCACAGCCTCTTTATGACCTCTCTCAAGAGCTGACTTTTAGACCACTCAGTGCCAACTTTTAGGGAACCGTTCTTTTACCTAAAGCACACCATGCGAGTGCTTGTGTTTTCCAGCTGTCTCCCTCAAGTGCTTCTCTTCACCCTTACTCTGTATTGCGGTCTCTTGCCTGTGTGCTCCTCTGCCACCTCCCTAGCTCCCCTATATTTCAGTTTCACACCTCTGATTTCCTTCGAAAACCTGCGCTCGTGATACTCTGTCTCGCCACGTGCTTCTTTGCTCTCATGCCCCACTGGCCACTCTTTGTTGCGCTCTCTCTCTACTGGGTACTTCTTTTTCCGTTTGCCCCTGTAGTGGATCTGTGACATTTGCGTGAATGCCTGCATACCTGCCATGTTGCTTGAACTACTGCCAGCCGTGTTGCAGTGTCATCTGTGGGCTTTCATGCTACATTTTGGTATTTCCTATCTATCTCAGAGTGAAAAAGTGCTGCATCATGGTCATGTGCACACCTACCAAAAGATAAGTGCAACACGTTTTTAAAAAAAACATTTCCTCGGCCAGGCTGCACAGCATCGATGCTGTGCTGCATTGGCAAACTCAATAGGTGCCAAAGACGGATCCTATTAGCTTTGCCAATGCTAATTTCTTTTTGCTTAAGTACACCATGAGAGTGCATGCGTTATTCACATTTTCCACCCCCTTGTTTTTTGGCCATGTCGAAGAGCATCTTGCTGATGCTGTAGAGCATCGCCAAAAAGGCATTGGAGAATCAAAAGGTGAGAACTATTTACTTTGCCAATGCTGTTTCTTTGTGTTTTGTTTCTTCCACTGCTTTTGGCATGGTGCATCTTGACCATGCAACGTCGAAAGAAGTGTCTAGAGACTTTGTGTCTTTGAATATAAACACACTTCTGGTTCGTCTTTAAAAACTGTTTTCTGGAAGGAAGATGCCCACACGATGGTGTAGTCTGGTCCAACGGACAGTTAAAACATTGATGTAAACCTGTGCATTCAAAGATATCACGTGCTCTGTGCTAGCTAGCTTGTACTTAAATAAATAAACCGTTTTTTTTTCGATTATTTCTTGTCCCTAGACAGTCACAAGATACGGAAGAGGACGTCATTTCAACATTCTGCGGTGCACGTAACATGACTCACCTCTTTGGCTTAGGACAAAGAGAGAGACGGCCGGGTACATTTTGCTAGTAAGCTGACGCTTAGTCAGGTCTCTGTTAATAAGGCCGTTCTTGTTTCTACCCCCGCTGCACCCTATTGCGCATTCGATACTGTTTTGGGGAGAAACTTCCATAGGATACTAGCTTGCTTCCTTTGGGCAAGTGTCTTCATACTCAATCTCCCTTACTGTGGCTATGATTATTTTTTATGCTTCGCTTTTGTTGTTTCCATGCAAGCAAGTTTGTATTTTATGAGTGTATGGTTACCGTCTCTAAATTCTTTGAAGAAAGCTAAAAGTGCACTACAGGAACTACAAGTAACTCAATTTTTTAAAAACAGCGAGCCTCATCCCAAAATAAATTTAAAAAAAAAAAAACATTTAAAAAACACTTGCTGGAGGTCAAGGACTCCTAAATTGAACAGTTGTACAGAGCAGACTTCAATCAATCATGCTTTATTGGGTACACTTTTTTTTTTTTTAAACTGGTCCACCTTTTATGGAGGCTGAGAAACATGCATCAGTTTTTCTGTAAAGAACATTTGACTTTCCAAAAGGTACCAAAATGCAGATCAACTTCTTTCATGAGTAAAAAATAAAATTTTGAAATCCTAAATCTGCATACTCCAGCATCTAAATAGGAGCTTATCGCCGGGAAAGGGAATGCCGAGCCTCTGCTCAAAAGGCTATGTCTAAACTGTCAGTCAATTTTCAGCTTCAGCACCAGTGGGTACTCTTAGTCATTACCTGAAGTCATCTGCACTTAACGAGACGCCTTATGTGCATGTTTTGAAATGGTGCAATAAATAATAATCTGGAGGCGTCGTGTATGTCTAAGATTCAAATATATAGTACGTTGTAGAAATTTCATTTGAAATAAATAGCGATTAACTACCATAAATCGTTGAGCCAGAAATAAGGCCCTCCTCTATCTATATATACCCCACTTAAAAATCCTCCTCCCTTCAAGCACGACTAAAAAGTTACCCAAAACACGCAGACTTTAGGTGGCATATTGGGAGAAAATATGCACAACAGAAAAGGTGCACAGGAAGTTTGGAGTCTTCACACACTGAATTAATGAAGTTCTACTTAAATAAGCACATAACATCTTATAGCTTCTAGTAAAATATAATCAATGCTGAATTGGAATAAGCAAAAGAAATGAGTAACACGAGATTCGCTCTTAACAATTCAGGGGAGCAAGATCAGTCTGGAAATAAGCAAGAAACCAAATTCTATTGAAACCTAAACTCAGGCTTAAGGTGACAAACATAAGTTGTACACAACAGTGTTCTATGCCTTACTGGAATAATGAGCATTTTTCATTTTCTTGCTCTACAAGAATAGCTTACTAATACAATGCTTCAAGGCTCAAGACTTTGCCCCAGTAAACCCATCCGAGATCACAAACGTAGGTGTTGCTGCTGTACTGTTGCGTTCCAATTGGAATGCTAAGTCTCAGATGGGAGTCTTTCAGGACTCTGAGGGTGCCTAAAAAGCATTGGCCCTGGGAAAATGGACCACGGAAACGTCATTTAGATGGACCGTACGATAAATATTAGAAACCAAAAACTAGTTTAAAACACAGCATAAAATACAAGAATAGAAATTCTGTTAGTTGCTCTGCTCAGCACAGGTTTAACAGGCTTCAATTGACCACACGACCATTACACCTCCAAAGTGAACACTCAAGATTCTCAACTATACATAAACTGTGCATTATCACCTACAAGCACTAACGCTCGATGTGCTATATCATCTACAGTGAAGGCCTGGGATAACCAGCCCAATAAACACGAACGCCTGAAATTCGGTTTAAAACCCCCCTCAAAGTCTAGCCTAACGAATGAACAAATGAATCAGGATTAATAAAGCGCAGCTAATCACCCAAAAGGGTATCCAGGGCCTTGCAGGTCCCAGAGGCTTATACGAATAGCCAGGTCTTCAGGGCCATTCGAAATTCCAGGTAGACTATTCAGAAGCAGTGAAACGGTAATCATTCCTGACCAACAACAGGCTGGTGCCAAAATGTACTCAAATAATTCAAGTTGTACATATTCTAGTTTTTAAAAAAAGTAAATGTAACTAACTGGTGACTTATTCAACCCATCAGAAATTAACTACTGTATGCCACCCTCCCAGTCAGTCGGTGATGAACTGGGGGGGGGGGGGGGGGTATTCTTTTTACCTCCAAAATTGGAAAATGCTACTTTGACAGAGGACAAGACCCAATTAGAATGTAACTCAAACCATCTCTCTGCAACCTTGCAGTAAACAGACTTTGTCCACCTTTAACCAACAGCTATTCTCTCGAACATTCAAGTTATGAACTTGAATACAGCGAGAATACCTCTCCAGAAATATAAATGTTCAGGTTTCAGCTATTTTCTATTGACACGGATATCTATTTTGCTGTTTATTTGGAAACTGAAATCCATCTGAAGCAAAGATTACAGTGGCCATCAAATTTGCTTGTCAGAATATTTTTAAGGACCCATGGGCTGAAGGAGATTTACTAAGTTCTATTACAACATAGTGAGTGAATTGGTAGTTTCATGCATAAAGCCCTCCCATAAATGTTTTAACTTGGTACTTGCGTTCAGCCACTATTAACCAGGGTATGGAACACATCTGCAACATTGAAGGATGGGTGGAGGCATGTTTGCCAATTCCCTATGGAATTAAATCCCTGAATTCGTCCTTTCCGAGAAAATGCTCAAGCCCTGTTTTTTTCTCTCAAAAGCAAGCAGGCCCACCCCTTTAGACCTGCTCAGTTATCTTAGATTAACACTAAGAAACCACTTATGGTGCCAGTCACTACTCCACAAGCAAATCCATCTAGGTTGCCACACTAAGACCTAGGTTTACGTGGTCATCATGACTGCAAGGGTTAACAGTAGTTCCCAGTCTTACAGAAAGACAAACCAGTTTAGATGTGGGTTTCTACCATTGAGAATCCACACCTCAGCATGGACCAATGTCCCTTCCCCTGTAAAATGTTGTCCTAATTGCCTTAACATTGATGAAACCGAGGTCCATTTAATGCTTTTCTGTCCTTTGTATAGCTTTGTGCGGAAGAAATGGCTTTTAGCAGTATGTAAACTTGTGGGTCTAAGACACTATTGGGAGGCCTTAAGACTTTTTAAGAGAGATACCAGTGATCAATTAGCCTTCGCGGTATCGGCATTGCGCGTGGAAACTAAGAAAGAAGGTTATAGATAAAACCTAACCACTATAGCTATTTTGCAGAGTAAAAACCAATTAGGCCGTCTAGTGCCCGCATTCTCCTTTTATACCCAGGATATTGTCAGACGCTTATTTTTATGATATGTTTTTAGATTGACATATGCATGTCTTTTATATTTATAATATTGACATCTTATCTTTTTAGAATGTGTGTTTTATAAGAGGTTATACCTTGTCTCCTTACATTATCGATATGGCCAAGATTAACTGCATTTATAACAATGATTTGCTAGCTGCTACTTTTCCTCCTTACGCTGGTTTTATCTGAATTTCCTCATGTGTAATAATGGTTTATGTATGATTATCTCTGAAACTCTATTTATGCAGACTTTTTATGGCTAGGTGCCGAAATAAAAGATATCTATCTAGTGACAAACTAGGATGATGTGTCAATGTACTGGCTTATAGAGGCACATTACATATTTAGTGTTCTGCTTTGACTGATACATGATGTGTGGCGTACCTTCACTACCAGGTATTAAGCCTGTATATATATAAAAAAAAAAAGTTTACACAGTTTGTTTTATAGGAAATAAAGAAATTCAAAAAGGGGGGGGGGGGATAACTGATTTTTCATGCCTGGTGTTTGTTTTTAATTGTATTATTTGCTGTGGAGCTCATATTACTTTACTCTGTAAAAAGGTTCTCTTTGGGTAAACTAGCCCCAGGCCAAATCCTTCAGATGGATCTGGGCTCGCAGGCTGGGTACAACATGCATCCAATTCATTCAGGATATACAGATGCAGAAGACACATGCAGTTCCATTTAAATAGGCCATGCAGGTTCATGTATCCAGAAAACTACATCTCATTCTGCAGGTCTGTGAGGCTCTATCTTCTTTCCAGGACAAAGGGTTAGTTCCTCAGCCCTTAAGAGTACCCTCAAGCTCAATTCTTAACAATGACAGAGGTTTTAGACCAAGTAGCTGCACTCAAACAAATGAGGTGAACCAAATCTAAACCGTGGTTCAATGTGGATCTTAATAACGAAAAGCGTCAACTCAGACAAATGGAAAGAGCTTGGAGACTAAACCCTTCGACCTAGCGCAACTTAGATCTGCTCGGCTGGCATACAAAAAACAATTGTTTTGCGAAAAGGTGTCTTTCTTCCGCAGCCAACTAGATCTGGCGAAATACAGACAAGAGAACTCTTCAACATTGTCAAAAGCCAAACAAACTGCACTCCCTCTCACAAAATCACAGCCACCAAAGAACGATATGAAGAAATTGCCACCTTCTTCACTAATAAAGTCTCAAAAATTGATCAATCCTTCATCCTAACCTCAAATCCGCCTTCCCTCTTAACCTGCCCCCCCTTCAATCACCCTTGACCAATCAGAAAGCCTCCAGCTAAAAAACAATGCGCTAATGTCGGAAAACGAGGTCTTCAGTATAATGTCTAACCTAAAACCTTCTTCCCACACTATGGACCCCCTCCCATCCGCAATTATAAAAGAAGAACTCAACCACACCATTTCCCCTTTCTGGACAAAAATCATCAACGCCTCTCATCTCAGGCTGTGTCCCAGACACTCTTCAACTGGGATAAATCACACCCATTCTCAAGAAACCAGGGGTCGACCCTAATGATCTTAACCTCAGACCTATCTCCAACCTCTCGTTCCTTGCTAAAACATTGGAGAAATGAGTTTTCCACCAACTCAACAAACACATTGATGAGTTCAACCTCCTCAACAACCTTTCAATCAGGATTCAGGAAAGGCTGTAGCACTGAAACATCTATGCTCAACATCTCTGACGATATTCACAAGGCTTTAGATGAAGGCGATACCTGCCTACTCATCCTTATTGACCTATCTGCGGCATTCAACACAGTAAATCATCCAGCTCTTCTGGAGACCTTGAGGAAGCGCTCCGGCATTAATGGCACAGTACTAAAATGGTTCACCTCCTTCCTTCAGCACCGCTCACAACAAATTAAAATCAACTCCTGTCTCTCGAAGCCAACAAAAGTCACACTTGGGGTCCCGCAAGGCTCGATCCTCTCCTCGTTCCTCTTCAATCTCTTCATGGGGCCCCTCACAATCATCTTGAAAAAAGCAGGAGTGAATTACCACCTTTACGCCGATGACACCCAAATCGATTACAAAATCAAATCACCCAGCGACATCCGACACCTCAATGTAACTCTAACCGAGAGCCAAACTTGGTTCAACGCTAACCACTTGAAGCTCAACCCAGATAAAACGGAACTAATCCTTTTCTCCCCAAAAAGTAACCACCATCCTATCGAAGAGTGGCTCAAGAATCTGGTTGCCCTAAACTGCCCCCTCATCCTATCCGACTCAGTTAAGTCTCTAAGCACTACCCTTAACAAGAACTTATCAATGGAGGCCCACATCAAAAACTCTGCAAAAAATGCGCTTTTCTCACTAAAACATCTCAAGAAATTGAAACCTTTTCTTCCCCCCGTGATGACCTCAAGACAGTAGTTCAATCCCTAGTTCTCTCTAAAATCGACTACGGGAACGCCATCCTAACAGGGACTCCAAAAGCTCACCTAGCCCCAACTAAGGGCAGTGCTGAACATGGTCGCTCGACTCATATCTGGAGTAAAAAGATTTGAACACATCACTCCAGCTCTCAACTCCCTCAACTGGCTTCCCATGGAAGGGAGGTGTATTTACAAGTTGGCCTGCATCACACACAAAACCCTTCACTCTCCGTCCCCCAACTACCTAAACAACAAACTGGTAAGAGCAGGAAAAAACAGAACTCTGAGAAGCTCACTCCTTCTTATCCCTCCAAAACTGAAACAGAAAACCTCTCGGTACCAATCCTTTTCTGGCAACGCTCCCAGGATGTGGAACGCTCTACCTAGAGTCCTCCGATGCAACTCCTCCTCCTCCTGTTTCACAAGGGACCTGAAACTCCATCTCCTCAACAAATACTTCGCTGACCGACGTCAGCCAAACTTAGCGGCTTATTATCAAGCACCGCGTTAAAATTATCGCCGCTTTAGTGGCAGAAAACTGCAGCTAAAGCGGCGATTATGGGCTTGATAATATGCCGCAGAGAATTCCCATAGAAGCCCATGTTCACACAAGATCATGGGCTTCTATTGGAATTCTCAAAGGCATATTATCAAGCCCATTATCGCCACTTTAGCTGCAGTTTTCTTCCGCTAAAGCGGCGATAATTTTAACGCTGTTTCTTGATAATATGCCCATTAGACTTCAATATCCAAGTTGACTCCTCTCTCTCTTGACATTCAAGGATAGTTGGTGACCAGACTGTTAGCCACCTTCGTTTGTTTTCTCTCCCTCCCTTGCACTGTTTACCTATTTTTCATCTCTGTTTTGATTCCGTACCGCCCTCCTACTATGCAATGCAACTTTCTTCTATTGTTACTGTGTGTATGTAAAGAGCTCCGATACCCATGGGTCAAGCTAGCGCTATATAAAACTTTTAAAATAAAAATAATTCATAATTCTATGCAAGAGGAAAAACGAGTGGGCTGCGAGAGAAGAGAAAGCAAACGGACTCCGAGAGGGAATCTTCAAGTACGCTTGGTGCTACCTCCTTCACTTTTGTCTGGCCGGCGTTGGGAATAGGCTGCCATAATGTTCGTGCTGAAAAACAAAGCTTGAAAGAAGTACTAAAAATCAGGAAAAATGAACTAAGTGTCCTTACCCGGTGGGCCCACCTCCTATCTAAGAAACTTAAATTAGGAGGCCCACACTATACCTAGCTTACCAAAACCATTCGGTAGTCATGTGACCATACTCAATTACTGTTAAGTCATACACTTGCTTTATATTACATTTAGGTGCAGCATCAAAGCCACTTTAATGAGTCAGCCTCTGGAACTAAGAGAAAGCAAAACGTCCTGCTCTTGATGCCCCTGTAGTGAGCCTATAACACGTATCCCTCACAAAGCGAAAGGAAATGAGACCCTCCAATGAAATATTAAGGTGGCGTGATAGGAGCTGCATTTCCTTGATCGCCAACTGCCAGCACAATCATTTTTGGTCAGGCATTACTCAAGCAGCTGCTAGGAAAATTACTCCCATCTACAAGCATATTCATCCAGGATAATGCCAACCATATGGCTAAGCATGGGTAGAGCAGAATACAGCCAAACAACATCGTCACTCACAACCGGTTCTGGAACAAAGTCAAAGGGGGGGGGGGGGTCATAGCAATCCATGCCCAAATGAAACCTCACGCCGTGGCAATGACAGGAAAACAAACCAGACTGTTTGCCGCACTGCCCAAGTTGCGACAGATAAACAAGGATGTTTGTTTTTGAGTTTTCCCAATTTCTGATCCTAACTAAAAATGGAAATCTACGGTCCATCACACTAATGTCAATGTATTATTACACTTATAAGTTTTTGCACAGCACACGATATAAACTGATTATTTTTTTTTTAAACATTTAAGCCATTTATTAACCTTGCAATAGAAATGAAAGCGTCAGAAACTAACACAATTCAAACTTGTGCCTTGCAAGTGACACGCACCATCTTGGAACATAAATCACGGGTTTTTACTTGTGACTTGCAGATTACAGAAGCATTTCCGCACATAAAGCATTGACCGTCGAAGTCATTTTACCACGATTACACCCAGAAAGCTGCTGAAAAAATACAGAACGTTTTGCTCGGAGTACCTTAAGCTTCCCCTCCTATCCAGGCTGGTCAACTTAAAATGCAGGCTTCCTGTCCATTTTCTAATATCAGCAGTTCGAGGTTTCAGGACAACGAACGCGTGATTGTCACTCCAATCCCTCATCCTTACACACGCCTATGGGAGCAGATTTGTCATTAAGTACTTACATTTTCGCATTTTGGCCATAAAAGCAAACCCACGGAATTCGGAGAAGATTCAGGAAATGGAGTCCTTCCCTACCTAATAAACCCCGCCTACCAAGAGATACATAAAATAAATTACGTTACCTCTTCTCTGCTTTCACCTCTTAACCGACTTCACTAGACTAAACGAGAGTGAGGAACGACTGCTGGAAGAGAAGGCATGATAATTGGCAATCTAAAGACCGGTTGTAGGAGGTACTCCGGCGACTAAACTATTCCTTCAAACCTGAGATTGGTTACAAACTCTGCCCCGCCCAAGAAAACACGGTCACCCAATGGAGAAGAAACAAATCTGCTGATATGCAGGAAGTAATTACCCAGCTGAACGGAAGTGCTCCTTAAATTGTTCCGGAAGTTGTGGTCCAGCAGCACATTTGCGTTATAGGCGCGATAAACTTCTGTACGATGCCGTGTCGGCCTGAGTGGGAGTAAACACAAATGGCGCAAATGAAGCACGATTGGCATCCGCCGCAGTCGCCGTGGCAATGCCCTTTCTTTCGGTCATTTACAGTCGAGGTGGGCGTCTGTTCCTGGAGCTCCGATGGGACTGACTTCCAGCCCACAAGACAGAATAGAGGTGTCGAGTGTGTTGGTCGCCTCCGTCTGTGCCATTACCTCTTGTTACTCTTCACTAACCGTATGGAGTCGAAAAGGCTGAATTAGGTGCAGGATAGAGTGACTAGATTTGGAAAACCAACAAGCTGTCCAAAAACTTTAATGAAGTGTGAGCATCGGAAATGCTGAACTGCCAAAGGATGGCAAGCTGTTATTTCGCCACCTCATTCGCTTGCACCATCGACTTGACTTACTTTTCTGACACCATCCAAAGCTAATTTGTAGTTTAATAGATTAATATATTAATTTGTTTATGCCTTCCACTGTACAGCCTCTCGAAAACCCCCACCCCAGATACACGTGTGTGTATGTATATATGTGTGTATGTATATATATATATGTATATATATATATATATATATATATATACACATTACCTACTGGCGGTCACCAGTAGGTAGATTTAGTTAGGACCTATTTTCCATAGGAAATCCGCAACATTCTATTTGGAATAACTTTGGCGCTGATTGACGAATCTTCGCGAAATTTTCAAAACTTTTGGCCAGCTCCGGTCTGCTCCTATCCTGAAAGTTTCATGGTGATTCGTCTAGCGGGGGCAGAAAAAAAGGGGGGTCCCCAAACGCGTTTTCCCCATGCAATTTCCCATAGGACCTGTTGACGCAGCTACAGCCCAAACTGCTGAACGGAATTGCACCAAATTTGGCAAAGAGGTAGTCCTTAGTTCAGACTTGTGCCTTTTGCTTACATGGTGTAAATCCGTTCAGTAGTTCCAGAGAAAATGACAGTTAAAAGTACATATATATCTATGGCCATGGAGGGTCCGCGTACCCTAAGCGCACCCTGCCGTGCACGAGCTGTATTTTAATTGGCTCTCAACACTCTGAATCAGGAAGTGTTGGCAACCATCTTGTGCCTCAGTAGAACCGAGGCACAAGAAACCCCCCCCAAAAATGTCGCAAAACGCGACAAATGGGCAGGGTAGAAACACCCTGACCCTCTAGGCCTGCTCAGGGGGTCCAACAAGGACCCCCAAGGCGAAATAAAAAAAAAAAAACAGGAGGATGCGCGCATCCTGCCAACAAAAAAAATTAGGCGCTCCCGCGCTGGTTTGTTATCTAGCCCCCGGGCGGGCCAAATCCCGGGGGCTATGAAATTAATGTAAAGGGGGGCCTGGAGGGGCCCGGGGACTGCCACCCCTGGGGCTTATTCAAATTGGGTGGGGGGCTCTCAGGCCCCCCCAGCCCTGGGGACCGTCACCCCCGGGGCTATTTCAAATTAGGTGTGGGGGGGCTCTCGGGCGCCCCCAGCCCCGGGGACCACCACCCCCGGGGCTTTTTACAAATGTTGGAGGGGGGCTGCGAGGCCCCCCCTCCTGTAGCCTTGTACAGGCCCTGGGGACTGCCACCCCCCAGGGCTGGCTCCTGCAGTGTCCCGGGGTGCCCACCCCCGGGACACTGCTGTTTTCAATGTCAGGGCGGGAGCCAAACTGCTTTGCTTCATAGAAGCGAGAGCAGGGAAACCTGCTCTCGCTTCAATGAAGCAAAGCAGATTGCTTTTCTATATGGGGAGCAGCATGTTAGCTGCTCCCCATGTGGAAAAGCAATGCCGGCTCCCGCAGGAGGCGGAGAGCTGGCTGGACCGTGGGGGGATTGGGGACCCCCCCCCCACGGTCCCCAACGGTGAGGGCCAGCCCTGGGGGATGGGGTCCCCGGGGCTACCAGTGGCCCGGGAGGGTGGCCACATGGCCCCCCTCCCCCATTAACGTAATTTTTATTTTTAAATGGCCGGGCCCGGGGGATCGGCGGGTCTTGGGCTAAAAATTCCACGGACTCGATAATTCTCGCCCCGGTGCCTCCTCGACTCACGGGTTCACACTCTGCGACTCTGGGCAATAGCTTGCTTAATCTCCACAACGGCCCCTCGCGGCGGGATGCCTGACTTTCACCTTGTGGATACCCTGCTATCTCACAGGGGAATACCAGGATGGGTTCCCTAAGCAAGCGCCGGGAAACCCACAGCGGGTAGCTGTGCGCTATATAAGCTCAACTACATTTACATTTACATGGGGTCCCCGGGGCCTTGAAGTGGCCTGAGGAGGGGGCTACGCAGCCCCCCTCCATAAAAATAGGTACAAAAATTGGCCATGCCCTGGGGGATGGGGTCCCCGCGGCCCGGAATTGACCACGGGAGGGGGGCCACGCGGCCCCCTTCCTGTAAAAAAAAAGGATTTCAGTAACATTTGGGGTCAGGCCCTGTAGGATGGGGTCCCCAGGGCCCAAAAAAAGGAAGGGGGGGGGGCCCCCTTTAAATTTTTTTTTTTATAAAAACAAAAGGCACGCAATCGTCCCTAGGCCCTGCCATTCACAAACACACTTTGCAAACGTGCCCTGTGGCACGGTTTAAATTGGGGAATTGATTCCCCTTCAATACTGGGGATCCCTGGGGGGCAACTAGCCCACCAGGTACCTCCAGTAAGCACCACAGGGCTGCGTTGCAGAGAGGTGCTCCAGGCCACGCCCCTTTTTACACTTCTCTGCAACGCAGCCTTGTGGCGCTTACTGTAGGTACCTGGTGGACTAGTTGGACCCCAGGGACCCTCAGGATTCAAAGGGACTTAATCCCCCAACTTAAAACGTGCCACAGTGCGCGTTTGCACAGTGGTGAAGGTAGGGGGCGGGGCCTGAGGTGATATGTGTGCAAACACCCCCTGTGGCACGTTTTAAGTTGGGGAATTAATTCCTCTTCAATTCTGAGGTCCCCTGGGGGCCGACTAGCCCACCAGGTACCTCCACTAAGCGCCACGGAGCTGTGTTGCAGAGTGTTGTAAAAAGGGGCGTGGCCTCTGAACACCTCTCTGCAATGCAGCTCCCTGGCGCATACTGGAGATACCTGGTGGACTAGTTGGTCCCCAGGGGACCTCAGGATTGAAGAGGAATTATTTCCCCCCAACTTAAAACGCGCCACAGGGCGTGTTTGCACACATGTCACCTCAGGCCCCGCCCCCTTCCTTCACCATTGTGCAAATATTCCTCTAAAATCAGCCGAACTACGAATTCCGATTTACTCACCTGTTATCACGGGAGACCTCAGTGCTGCATCTTTGAGCCCAGTTCTGATCCTGAAAAGTAATTCTAACCGTACTTACCAGTAACTTGAATTTCCTTCCATAGGCTAACATTGACTGGTTTCACTTGGAAATTCTTCTAAGTGTGGAGTTTTGGAACTTTGAAATTTTCCTCTAAAATCAGCCGAACTATGAATTCCGATTTACTCACCTGTTATCAGGAGAGAACTCAGTGCTGCATCTTTTAGCCCAGCACTGACCCTGAAAAGTAATTCTAAGCATACTTACCAGTAACTTGTATTTCCTTCCATAGGAATCCATTGTGTGGTTTTCAGCAGAAAAGTTTTTGTGTCGATTTTTGAAATGTAGAAATATTCCTCTAAAATCAGCCGAACTACGACTTCCGATTTACTCACCTGTTGTCAGGAGGGAACCCAGTGCTGCATCTTTTAGCCCAGCACTGACCCTGAAAAGTAATTCTAAGCTTACTTACCAGTAACATGTATCTCCTTCCATAGGAATCCATTGTATGGTTTTCAGCAGAAAAGTTTCTGTCTATTTTCACAAACTAAAAATATTCCTAAAAAATCGTCTGTATGACTTAAACACATTGTTTCAACTGTTTACAGGAGATGCACCAGTGCTGGATCCAGGATCCACCACTGAGTAAGAATAACTAACGATAACACTACTTACCTGCTAAGTGAATTTTCTGCCATAGGATAACATTGGTGATTCTATGTGAAAAAATTTCAAAGTGTCAACTTTTAAAATACAATAATATTCCTTAAAAATCACTACTGTAACCAAAACTCTGTTACTCAACTGTTTACAGGAGATGTCCAAGGACTGAATCTCGGATCCAGTCCTGTGGTTAGAAAAGTAATCCATAAAATAACTAATTTCATTTGACTAGAAATTCACATTGAGCTCAATGTTGCATTGTGTTTGAAATTGTGTTGCCCATTGCAACAACTGTAACTACTGTACTTAAAATTCTATTGCCTATTTGCAAAGTATTTAAACTAAAGTAATTAATTCTGAGAAAGTATATTTTGTATTGTAATGTATAATGTACTTAAATAAATAAAATATCTAAACATAAATAGTTTAAAAAATGTAGTAAATCAGTATAAAAAAATCAGTATAACAATTAATACATTACAAATTGTCATTTACAAAACCTTTGAAATTCACTGAAAAAAACATAGGTTTCAGGCCTGATATAGTCAGGAATTAGCATTTAAAAAACCTTTGAAATTCACTGAAAAAACTATAGGTTTCAGGCTTGATATAGTTAGGAATTAGCATTTAAAAAACCTTTGAAATTCACTGAAAAAAACATAGGCTTCAGGCCTGATATAGTTAGGAATTAGCATTTAAAAAACCTTGGAAATTCACTGAAAAAACCATAGGTGTTAGGGGTGTTATAGTTAGCTGGACATTTCACACGTACAAAACCATTGAAATTCCTCTGATATAGTTAGTTGTACTAACTACATCTCGCGCGCCCGCAATCCACTGCTGATGATGTCACATATTACATCATTCATGACATGGTCAGTGACATCACAGATGACATCATCATACACTAGTATAACCTTTCATCACTCACTGTAAAATACAGACTGCCATATTTGAATCCATTGACACACCAATACAAGTTTCTAAACACCCACTCAATGATTCCTAGATCTATACACACATCTAATCACTTACCTATAGATTCACTCATACATGCTGTCAAAGATCAATAGAACACTATCAAATATACTTATACACCTATATCGACATTTCACACCAGCACACATCCTAATCACTTATGAAGTCATCCTACTCACTTATGCAAACAATGGATCATACTTACATTTACTTAGCTACACACTTATACAAACACCACTTCATTGATTCATATAGATAGTAACTCATACTTAGTGTGTTATAAAATCACTATTACAAGTATACAGTTATCCATACAGCCACTCATACAATCACTGATTCTTATGTATACTTACTTATATACAACTGACACATACACTGGCTTTTATTTTTCTAGTTTGTTGAACATGTACCATTGAGACATATATTTGCTCATCGCCACACCCATAAAGATATTCACTCACCCAAACAACTGTTATAACATGTAGTTTTAACTTCAGATACCTACTGAATCAACTATTCACACATCTTTGGGCAGTCACACCCCCCCCACCGAACCACACACACATTCACTCTCCCATACAAATACTCAGTTAACTAATCCATAACTAATATAGACTTTCACATAGCTAGTAACCAACTGGAGAAGCAGTTTACACAACAACTGACAAAGTGATACAGATATTTACACAGTTTAGTCACTATCCAATATATTTAGTGAGACACTAAATTAGTCAAGTAAATAGTCAATCACACTGCTACTAAATCCTCCATCCAGATATTTATATTTATATATCCACTCATTCTTCAATGCAAATTGCTATATATATAATACATATTTAAATAACGAACCAAACCACATTCACTGGATGATGTCATCAGTGATGTCATTTGAGATGTCATCAGTGATGTCACTGACCATGTCATGAATGATGTAATATGTGACATCATCAGCAGTGGATTGCGTTAGTACAACTAACTATATCGGAGGCATTTCAATGGTTTTGTACGAGTGAAATGTTCAGCTAACTATAACACCCCTAAAACCTATGTTTTTTTCAGTGAATTTCTAAGGTTTTTTAAATGCTAATTCCTAACTATATCAGGCCTGAAACCTATGTTTTTTTCAGTGAATATATATATATATATATCGGAGTTGTTTTTGCCACTGGTGGTTATATTTAGGACCACGTTTCTTAAGATAATTGCCTTTTTTTTAATACAAATACATTTGGTGCCCTTTGACAAACCTTCTCGACCCCCCCCCAAAAGCCTTATCTACGCCAGCTCCTTCCGTGAAACTTTCACTGTGATCAGCCAAACAGGCAGAGAAACAAGCATTGGCATAGCCAATAGGTCTCGCCTTTGGGACCTTATAAGTGTTTAGCCATGCAACAGTTGATGTTGTTGCACCAAGGATATTGTACTGCAAAACGAAATACTTATAAGGTCCCTAAAGCGAGACCTATTGGCTATGCGAATGCTTTATTTATGTATATCTGTTGTCATGAGGTACCAGGCCCTTGCATCTTCTTCTAGTAATTCTAAAGCGTGTGGCGTGCAGCATGCTGACCATGAGAGGCGGGCAAGTCAGCAAATAAACAGGGAGTGCCAGGCTGGCCCGACGAGCCACGACATAGAAAGAAGTTTTATACAAATAACACAACTATCTTTTGTTGACATTTTGAATCGTTTCAATGTAGTGCAATCGATTCCATTAATGCACTGAGTGACATACTGAAAACTCTTCATTTATCAATTTAAACTTACAAAGAGTATGTAAAAAACACCACTCTTTCACGATGCCCTGATGATGTTGCCATGAGTGAGCCAAAGACTTTTCAGTGGGTGAATAATGTAGGCAATTTTATTCATAAATATGGAGCGACGTTATGATCCTCTAAGCCAGAGGTACTCACAAACTTTCTCTCAGGGGCCAAATTTACAGTGTGGTTTGTGGCCGAGGGCCGCACTGGTGGGGGCGGGGTCAGTGGCAGAGGGGGCGGGGCTAGAGCAAAAAAAACTGTGTCCATGAGGTTGAACACAGGCCCCTGCAGTGGACGCCTTCGTCCACTGAGCCACCAAACCTGGCATACGCACATCTCTCTCTCTCTCTCTCTCTCTCTCTCTCTCTCTCTCTCTCTCTCTCTCTCCCTGCCTGTCTCCCTCTCTCCATCCATCTCCCTCCCTCCCTCCCTCCCTCTCCCTCCCTCCGTCTCCCTCCTTCCGTCTCCCTCTCCCTCCCTGCCTCCCTCCGTCTCCCTCTCTTCCTTCCCTCCCTCTCCCCGTCTCCCTCCCTCTCCCTCCCTCTGTCTCCCTCCGTCACCCTCCCTCCGTCCCCCTCTCTCCCACCCTCCGTCTCCCTCCCTCCCTCTCCCTCCATCTCTCTTCCTCCCTCCATCTCATTCTCCCTCCCTCCGTCTCCCTCCCTCTTCCTCCCTCCCTCCGTCTCCCCATCTCCCTCCCTCTCCCTCCCTCTCCCTCCCTCCCTCCGTCTCCCTCCCCCTCCCTCCGTCTCACTCTCTCCCTCCCTCCGTCTCCCTCTCCCTGTCTCCCTCTCCCTCCCTCCGTCCCCCTCTCTCCCTCCATCCCTCTCCATCTTTCCCTCCCTATGTCTCCCTCTGTCTCCCTCACTTTCTCCCACCCTCCCTGTCTCCCCGCCTCCCTCCCTCTCCCTCCATCCGTCTCCCTGTTTCCCTCAATCCTTCTCCCCCCTCCCTCCATCTTACTTCCTCCGTCTCCCTCCCTCCCTCCGTCTTCCTCCCTCCGTCTCCCCCCCTCCCTCTGTCTCCCCTCTCCCTCCGTCTCTCTCCCTCCATCTCTCTCTCCGTCTCCCTCCCTCCCTCTGTCTCCCTCCCTCCCTCTCCCCCTCCCTCTGTCTCCCTCCCTCCCTCCCTCTCCCTCCCTCTCTCCGTCTGTCTCCCTCTCTCCATCTGCCTGTTCCTGTCTCTGCCTCTACCTGCCTCTGCCTGCCTCCTGCCTTTATCTGTCACTCTGTCCCTGTCTATCTATCTCTCTGTCTCTGGGCCTCGGGCTGTGTCTACACGTCCCCGACACCAGCCCATAAACAGCCCCCCCACTCCCCCCTCTCCCTGTGTAATGTAAAAGCCAGCTCTCAGACCCTGCTGCCCTCCGTCACCACACCTGGCTCTCAGACCCTGCTGCCCCCGTCACCCTCTGCCATTTCACCCGGCTCTCACTCCTCGCTGGCTCACTCCCTGCTGCCCCCCCCTCACCTCACTGGGCACTCTCACCCTGCTGTCCTCTGTCACCTCACCCTGCATGTGTGGCAGCCCGGGCTGGGACAGCTTCCCAGGCTCACCGGAGAACTTCACGGGTCTTTAAAAGACCATTTACTTGCTAATGAGGCTCTGTTGTATTTCACCTCATCAAAGCCTCGTTTAACAAGCAAAAGGTCTTTTAAAGACCTGTGAAGTGCTCGGGTGCGGGGAAGCTCTCTCATCCCGGGCAGCCAAACACGACGGGGGCCTGTCTCCACTCTATCCTGGAATCTCCTGGCCCCCATAGAGCAGTCTCTCTCGGAGTCCGGCGGTGTTTGCTGACACACTTTGGAAAAAAATAAAAAAACAAGGTACGATGTCTGCATGGTCCGCGGGCCGCCAAGGAAGGCTTGCCGGGCCGCTGGCGGCCCGCGGGCCGTACTATGGGTACCCCTGCTCTAAGCCATGTAGGGGCAGTGCTGTTCTTTTGTAGAGTCCATTCTCTGCACCGTAGTACTTCTAGATGCTCTCGAAATTGTTAAGAAATATGACGCACAACAAAGAAAAACTGATTTGCTCAGAGTGCTGCAATTTAGGGGTCTGCTGCAAATTGCAGATGCACGGATCCTGAATTCAACAAGTCCAGGCGGTAATTCCACCGCTGTACTGTGCAATCACAAGTTTAGGAGCCCAGTTTGGGGAATAACCCCGCAGCTCCAGGAATGCATGTCACTTCCGTGCACCTTTCTGCGAAAGGTAGATGGGAGTGGGGGAGCAAAGCACGCTGAGAGGGTGCCTGAGGGTGGGCAGCTGAGAGCGTGTGTCATGTCCACGCGTGATGGAGGAAGGGGTTGTGTGAAAGGTGCCCTTACCGGGTGCGGAAATGCATCTGGCAAAATTTTAGCAGGAATTATAGCAACAAGAAGTCCATGCCGGATGGAATCAGCGCCTCTGACAGATGGGGGAGGGTCTGAGCCCAGATTTCCCTGGCACACAGCAGTTCATTCAATGTACCGTCCCTCCATTTCTCTAGTGTTATATAACAGAAGCTAGTCCTTGTGGTTAGCTATCATACATTATCACACAGTATTCAATAAAACAGATTTAAATAAACGCACCACAAGCTAAATCAATCTGACACCACATACGAAGCATTACTCCTTAAGCAAACCAACTTACCTTATCTCAGCTCCCAAAATAGGTTGTGTATGTGAATATGCACCGAGCAATCCAGTAAACGGCACGTCTGGTGTTACTTTCCATAATACACTGCTTTCGCCAGGCGAGACCTAATGAATGTGTCCGTCTGAAATGCAACTGGTGTTCATGTAAAGCGCTCTGATACCTCCGGGTGTAGTTTGCGCTATATAAAACTCCAAATACATAAATAAATGAAGTAGGAGGATGTGAATTTATCAGTATGAATCTGAAGGGAAAGAACAGAATCAAACACAGTGGCAAGATTTTTTTTTACTGTCTTTGCAGGTACAGGAGGTTGACCAATATTCTGATGTTATTACAAGCCACACTTATAAAAGCAAGCTGGAGCTATGCAGTAGGTGACATATTATCAAATAAAGCATTCCATAAAAAGATAGTTTGATGATATGTTGTGTGTATGGATTCTTCCCTTTATATGTGTGCTCTCAGCCTCGCTGTGGTCAAAGATATTGAGAAGGAACAGTGCTCGCTGCTGGCGGTTTAGTACTATTCAAACGGAGGGAGGCGGGCTTACTGCGGATTCCTCAGATGATTCCCTTCTCCATGAGGATGAGGAAGAATACAGTAACAATGCTGGGAGGAGATCCTATGCTGCTGCCAGTGGATCCATCAAGAGAGTCTAAAGTCTCTGCATCAAAGGCAAGAGCGCCTTGTCTCTCTCAGTGTCTACGCAGAGTGGAAAGTGACTTCTAGGGGGTTCATCTCATTTACTGTAAAATATTCTGCACTCTCAACCCTGGAAACAGAATATCTGCCAAGCGGTTGAATGCAGAGAGAACCTATAACCAGGATAATGACCCGGGTCATTTGGACTAAAATATCAGCATTTAAAGAGACTCCCTGCTATAATAGGTGCCAGTCTTTGCAGGGTGAGGATTCTGAGCCACAGATGTGATCAAACTGCAGCATATTTCTGTCTCTGCTGCTCCCCACTTTTACTGCCTCATGTGGGGTGGGGGGTACAGGCTCTTTCAAGGGAATGTGATAAGTCCAAACGCTGGCCATACTGGCTGGCAGTGGCAGACACAGCAGAGCAGTCAAAACAGTTGCAGGACATTCTGTCCCATGGCGGTGTCAGATCTGTCAGGATGTACTTATCTGCTCGCAGGAACGTCAGAGACATGAAGCAATATCCACTACTTCCCAAAACTTCCTATTGCACCCAACTAAGTCAAAGTGCCAATGGTAATCCGGGGAAGAAGGGAAACATAACAAGGAACAGGGGAAGATCCCCCGTCGACACTCTCTTTGGCACTGGACCCGTCAGTAAGGGGAACACGACTACAAAAAACAGATAGATGCAAATAATAAGTTAGTGTACAAAACTCTTCAATGTAGGTCTCCCTTTAATTCTCCTAGTGAATCTTTCTTCTTTACCTTGCGCTTAGAAAAGGGCTTAATTCAATGTTTCACTTCTTCTTAAACATATGTGTGAGACTTCTATTGGTTTCTAAAGAAAACACAAAAAAATGCTAAGCAAAACTATTTCTGTATGGAAAGAAAAGAAATGCAGGAAAAACTTCGGTATTAATGTTAAAACCCACCGTATAATGCTACTTGATTGATAGCTGAAAGTCTCATGTCAGAAATAAAATTCAACCTTGTCTTCAGGTATTTTCTCTCCTTTGTGTGTTTTTTTTTTTTGATTTTACAAAAAAAGAAAAAAGGGGCGGATCCCCACAGTGCCAGGACCGGAATGAGGTAAGTACTATAACATATTAATAATACAGAAATAAAGGCAGCGCGGGAGTGCTGTTACCGCTCTAACATCGCATGTTTTTCTTTGATTGCAGATTTTTAAAGATCCACACGGAGGAAGTCCTTCACTGCCCCACCAGGACCGCTGTCCGGAACTGCTGCAGGGGCGCCGAGTAACGAGAACGCCAGCGCGACGAGGAAGACACAGCGAAAGGACCCCCCAGGGGTCAGGACCAAATACAATTACCGCCGCTGGATTGCCAGTCCGAAGAAACAACACAGGTGAAGTCTGGGGAAGAAGGCCAGCGACCCGACGCTGCTCCAAGCACCGAAGACCACCGAGGAGACGCCAGGCTCTTGTGACCGAGGTAAGTAGAGGCAGGAATGCGGGGAAATCAGGAAGAACGCGAAGCGATAGCAGTCGATGGAGGCCGGTCTTTAACACACCTGACCTCCCTCCGCGCATGCGCTTGGGCGGCGGCCATCTTAGTAGTTCCGAGGCATGGATTGGCAGTCCCGACAGGCGGTTTCTGACATTACATGGAAGAGGGTGTGTGATCAGATCTGTGAAACGGTACTAATTACCCGTCAGAACAAAATTTGCATTTGCGGTACGCATGGTTGTTCAACTCAGCGAGGTTTCTTCTATCTCTCTGAGTTTAAAGGATTTTAGGCACAAAACTTTCAAATCTCCACCAGGTTGACCACTCAAGAGTCCACTTAGGATTGACGTACGCTTCTGGTCATGGATTTTATAGATAAGAGTTTCTGGAATTATTAGACAGGCCTCTGGGATCTATTGTCAAGGCAATTTCCATGACACTGGAGGTGATGTGTGCCTCCACAGACCAGCAGCATTGCATGAAGGGCTGTGGGATCCACAAAGTATGTCACTCGGTGTGAAAATGGCGCCAGCTCTTCACGTCTGTGACCTCAGCTGTGCACTTGCTTTTACACTGTTCACTGGAGTTAGTCCTACACCCCGCAAAGTACCAGCCTCAATAAACTAAAGGCTCACAATGAGGTTTAAAAAGTGAGCATTCACACCAGGAGGGCTACCATTAGGGACGTACATTAATTAAAAGTATTCGTAAAAGTATGGAACTTCAGAGCGTGCAATGCAAGCTAACTGTTGGCAAGAGCTAGCAATGTACAAAAAAATCAGTTGAATCAATCAACTGCAATTAGACGCCAGCTTAACAAAATAAAGAAAGAAAAGAAAGCAAAGCAAAGCAAAAAAAAAAAAAAAATCCCACTTTACAATTGTTCCCTCTAAACAAGGCTCACTTTCTATTTTCGAGAGAGGACGTTTAACTTTGCTGTGTCTCAAGGTTGCCACTTAGCGGCTAAAACGTGAATAACTACAAGTGTGCAGTATCTGAAACGCAGGACGTGTGTGACAGGTGTAGTTGAGTGAACAGACATATGACTCTGTCTAAGAGCATTAAAACCGGGTGGATTTACAGCAGTTAAAGACTTTTTTTGGACAAGAGTGTAAAAATAGACATGCATTGGTACGTGTCAGCATCATAAACAGTGTAAAGGAGACACGTATACATTTTAAAAAAAACACGCTAGTGATGCGCGCGCGTTTAAATAAAAAAAAACACGCTAGTGATGCGTGCGTGCGCAGCAGCACGAAAAAGTTAAAGTGATAGCGCTGGAAGGGAGGCAGATGGCGGGAACGCAAGTGCTAGGCCACCAGGCAGCACTTTGAAAACCCGCTTACTAAAGGTCTCACCTGAGCTAGCGCATGCGCTAGCGCTCAGGCGAGACCTAAAAAGGGGTAGGTCCCAAAATGCATTTTCACCTTGCAATTTCCCATGGGAAAATTAGACACCTCTGCAACCAAAAGGGGTGAACAAAATTGCACCAGATTTGGCAGAAAAGTAGATCTTGGTCCAAAACGTGTACTCTTTGGGTTTTGGTGTAAATCTGTTCAGTAGTTTTAGATAAAGTAAGGTTGAAACACTAGGCTACAGAGAAAAATGTGTGGAAAGTAAGATTTAAGTCTTTGGGGGCACTTCAGTATTTGATGCAGTAATGTAAACCTCACTTAACTGTCCTTACATTAGCATCAAAGAAAGTTTATTGTACCTACAATTTTCTTTCACTAGTTCTGGGCAGATCAATAAAATGTGGGATGGATTCAGTATCTCTATGACATAGTCGCGCCGTGGTGATTGTTCAGCTCCAGCAGCTTCTAATGTGAGACCTGATGCATTCGGAGTTAAGAAACCTATATCGAGAATGGTCAGCGCTTGCCATAAACCTGTCTGCATTGAGGATATTGAAAGGTGAAAATCCATACACATTGAGATTTATTTGTCCCAAATCAAAAGTTTTTCGGCTGCAAATACTAGTCTCCTAACCTCTCCTGTGTAGAATTGAATTTTTAAAAATTGGACTGATTCCATCTATTTTATAGGCTATGTTCAAAGATACTATTTCGGATTTAGAATCCTATTCGCATTTCTGGATCTACCAGCTGTCTATCTGCTACCTACATGACAACCACAAGCAAAATGCGAATTACTCTTCCAAGATCTTAGACAATTACTAGATTCTGGTGGGATTACTCACGCGCGCCAATGCTCCCCTTTAGAATGCAGGTCTGTGGATACCATGTTAAGTTAGCCTCTGTCTTGATTTCTGCTATCAAATTGATCCTTTGAGCAGGAAACGCAAACCTGCCATCCTGTTAAAAGCTGGTGTCGACGGTTTCCGGTGGTAGCGTTTTTTTTTTTTTTAGCCAACTAGAGCCATCTTTAATCTACATGTGCAGAACAGATGACTATGCATTCAACCTGAGCAGCTGATGGGTCTAGTTTTCCCCATCTTCAGACAATACCATTTTACCATGTGCATTCCATAACCCACTCTACTCGAACCCCCAGTCATTATGGTGAATTAGTATTTTTTCTTTTTTAACCTGTCCTTTATTCAAATATTACACAAACATCGCAGTACAGATTGGCCCACAGAATCAAAGAGCAATGGACTTAGAATCACATGGTGCCTTGCATAACTGGTCATCCGTGCCGATTGGTACAATAGTCTCAATTATTTGTCCTTGTGCTCGAAACCGGATGACGTGGCAAGGCATACATCACTATGGCCAACAAGTAAGACCACTCCATTGGGAGTGAGTTATGCGCAAAAGAGAGACACAACAATAAACCAACAAACTTTACAGCAGCAGGCAACAGGTGGTGTTCCCCCAAGATGGTAGCGCTCTTTAATGCATGTAGCTTACCTGGGTTTTATTTAGGAGCTGGGTGACGAGGGTAAACCTTGAGGATGATTACAGATGACAAGTTGCCAGATTTAGAAGATGGCAGATTGGATAGTCTAGAAGGCCGTGGTCATGATTCAGGTTAGTATAATAGTTTGGCGATCTGGCTAGGGACAGAGAGGATCAATAGAGACTGCCCAGAATAGCACAGTTTTTTGAACGGTCTGTCGTTTACAGTGGCATCAAACTTCAGTATTTGCTAAGTACATTGGATCCCTTGACAATGTGCAGCCAAAAACAAATGTAATGTTTTGTGATTTGGGAATGTGCGTAGCGCTGAGGGTCCTTTTGAGACTTAAGGGCCTAAAATCCACATATTAATAGAATGATTGATATTGAAAGCTCATGTCACTATTTTAACATGCTGACAATTGCAGTGACAAGAATTCATACGGGGACATGGGATAGGTATAAATGGAAGTATGAGGCTGAACGCAGCCAACAACCAGGATCAGAAGTTTTAGATTTCTCGTTGCAAACTACAGCAGTAAAGGCATTGCCTAGCAGTCTGATGAGCAATGGTATTTGAAAGGGCGGTGCCCCATCGCCAATAAAGTGTTTGTTTACAAACATTTCTATTATTTTAAAGTAGGGTACAGGGACACTTCCTTTCTCCACCTTCTCTCTATAGATTTATGGTGGGGCACTCCCTTTATTCAAGATTGGCACCTTGCCCCAAAACCCCTGCATACAAGAAAAAAACACTTGGGTGGTAGATCTTTCTCTGTTCAAGCAGCCAAACTATGGAATTCATTACTCTGAAACATAAGAGCCATGGATAACTATATTATCTTCAGAGGACTACTCCAGAGTTGGCTCTTTCCTACATAACCACCACACTCAAACACATATGTACAGCATATTCCTGTGCATGTAAACATATATAATTTGATTTTATGTATGTATTTAGATATGTGCACTTCTTTGTACAAATATATATATATAAATACTACTTATGGTTTAAAAATATATAGATATTCTTTAGGTCTGCTTAACAAATTTATATATTACTTATGGTTTTATTTATATATATATATATATATATATATATATATATATATATATATATATATATATATATATATATATATATATATATATATATATGTTATTTTTAACATGTATATAGTTCACTGCATAGTTTTCATATAAGGTATTTGATTAGTTGCTTATGGGTCTCTGTTTATTTTATCTATCGCAATATGTAAATATAATCATAGCAATTGCATCTATAAGGGCTTCACTATTGAAATATTGAGGAAAATATAAAAATAAAATAAATATTTAAAACATATTATAAAAACACAAAAATAAATTAGCTTTACATAAGGCGACACATGAAAGTCTAAATGTATAACTATCTAGCCAAATATGCACACACAGAACTTTATACAATACAATTTGATATCTCTTTTCGTTATACATGTATACCCGTTATATGTATCAGTATGTTTATTACTTTACTCCTACTGTAGGAAGAAAGATTTTTTTTTTTTAAAGCCTTTAATTCCCTCCAATGCACTACTCTGTCTCATTCTACACCTTTCTCAATATATCTTCTACCTCCACTCTCTGACTCATCCCAAACCTGATTTTTCTGCTATGATCTCCCTAAGACCCTTTCTTGACTCTACCCTTTATCCTTCCTTGACCCTCCCCCTCATTCTACTACTATGATTTCCCATATACTCCTTTCTAGACTCTTCTCTATCCCTACTTGGCTCACCCCAAACCTTATTTTACCACTGTGATCTCCAAAATAACACTTCCAAGGTTCTTCCCTCCTGTATCCCTCCTTTTGCTCATCCCAAGCCTAATTTTACTCATATGGTCTCGCTAATAACCCTTTCTAGACTATTCTCTCCTATCCTTTTCTATCAAACTAACAGACTCATGTCTACCGCTCAAATGAACAACTTCTATTTCTCTATACTAATCCACATCTAATCCTTTGGGTTTGGGAGTAGCGTGCTGCTTGCCAAAAAGCGCTTCAACACTTCTTCAGGGGTAGTAAGCGCTATATAAATACAATTACAGGTATTGGCAAAGCCAATAGGTCTCGCCTATGCAAGATCTTGTGGCTTTGTCAATTTTTGTAGCTATGTTGCAGAGCAGCGCAGCCACTGTGACGCATTGCTGAAAGTAAAGAAAATAAAAAAGCTTTGACGCGGTCATCGCTGGCCACATCATATCACCTTTTTTTTTTACTTGAAGCCATATTGTATAGCAGCTGCTGTGTAATATGTCTGAAAGTTATTTTTAAAAAAACAGTATGACACAGCAGCTCTCTATGTAACATTGCTTTTTCTAACTTAAAGCCATGTTGCACAGCAGCTGCGGTACATCATGACTGAAAGTTTAAATAAAAAACCTCTATGATGCGTCTGGCGTTGACTGTGTCAAAGCTCTTTTATTTTGTTTACTTTCAGCCATGTTGCATGGTAGCTGAGCTGCTGTGTAACATGCCTAAAAAACATTTTATAAAACCAACCAATAAATATTTGTCTTTGCCAGTGCTTGTTTATGTTTGCCTCCGTCACATACATCTTCTCACTAAAGTCTGTCAGTGCTGTCAAGAAGCCTATTAGTCTGATCACTCTCAGCATGACCACAAACTTACGTATATATACTACAAATTAATGCAGGCATTTTCACAACCTATCGTTTCAGCACTGCACAATTGGCAGCTTTCTCTAATGCTCATTAATGCCTAAAAAATAACAGGCATTGGAATAGCCAACAGGTCTCGCTTTTGAGACCTTATAAGTATTTAGTTATGCAGCACAATATCCTTGGTGCAACAACATGAACTGTTGCATGGCTAAACACTTATAGGGTCCCAAAGGCGAGACCTATTGGCTATGCCAATGCTTGTTTAGGATTTGTGCCCTGCAGGACACTCAGATACTGTTCACAGGGTATGCCAGGACACCCATATACTATTCACAGGGTATGACAGGACACCCATATACTATTCACAGGGTATGACAGGACACCCAGATACTCTCACACAGTGCGCTGGACACCCAGATACTCATCAGAAAGACACCCAGATACTCTTCAGAATGACAGCCTACGCTACGAAGATGCCTACTGCAATCAGCCTGTTGTTTATCTGGAAAGATGATCGAACTTGGGGGCAAGATGTTAGAAGCAAGTCTCCTCTGCTTCTGACAACATCCCCGTACCACCCACGAAACCAAGACGAGACATAATTGATTTACAAAGCTGTCAGGAATATCTAGAACCTCTTTCCATGCTGCGCTGGCCACCTTACCTCTTTATGGACTGGTGGTATAAATGATAAATAAAAACCCGAAGTGTACTAACAATAAATGTCCAAAAATGCAAAAATGTAAACATGTAGAATACAAAAAAACTATGTATGAGAATGCTGTAAATTTGTAATGAAAATGTAGGGATCAGGGTGAACACACATTTAGTTAGACCAATCAATTTACATTTCTGGACAAATGGGTAGTGAAGGTATTTATTTTGTGTCACGCTAAACAATGCATTATATTATGAGACATCTAAACACAATCTCAGCAGCTGCTGCCTTTTGGGGCGCAGCTGAAGGCGACTGGCTCCTGACATACAATGCTATCAAACCTAAAGGTTTTTATTGAAACTTGTTGGACTAAAAGAATGAGGAGTGCCGCATGAGGGGCGCGCTGTTATGGATTATTTTGTACCCCTCTTGGACAAAGAAGGAACCCTCCTCCGAGCTTTAGCGCTCTACATAATGAAACAAGACCTGCGTGCTTTCCTTTTCCGCCATTAAACGTGGGCTGAAAGGCAGAAGGCTGGCAGAGAATTAATGTAGCATACAGACTAAAGGCAATGCTACAACCGTGATTAAAAAGAAAAGCTAAGGAGGAGCCTAGCGCGCAACCAAGATGGCCGCGTAGGTGCGAGGCTCCCGAGGACCTCCGCAACCTCCCACGACTATCCTGAATTTATCCTGTCTCGGATGAGGGGAATGTGTTGGTGAGCCTGAGCTGAGGTGGCACCCGTTTCCCGTTGTCAAATCGGACCTCGGACACCGGAGTGAGCACCGATTGAAGTCTGCGGCCTTCTCCTCGCCAGACCCCGGATTTGCGCTGAGGGGTGACCCAGTGACAAAGTGAACAACAGCGGCGGGCCGGGCCTGGCGAGTCGCGCACCCCGCGCTTTCGCTTTTGCTTTCGCACCCCCTTGCAATCACTGCAGGGTTGGGTCGCGGGGCTCCTTGTGTTGGTGTGGTCTCGCTGGGAGACTTGGCCTGCCCGCCGGCTGTGACCCACCCCGCCGATCGGGGGTGGCCCCCCCCGGAGCTTGTGGCCCTGATTGCCTGCCCTTCACGACGTGACTGGTGCGACCGGGAGACTAGTGGCCATGGCCACCAAACAAGATGGAGACCGGGCAAAGACCAAGCCGACCCGGCGTGGCACCACCCATCAGGCCAACAGTATGGACCGCTATACCCTCCAGAAGGGATCTCCCGGCGGACCGCACAAATCCCCTGGGGACCCTCCTGATGCCCCGGACCTGCCCACGGATCTGACTCTGCGGGATGTCATGGGCGCCATTGCCGAGATGAAGGCCTCGGTAGGCCAGCGGTTCGACACACTGGCACAGAAGATCGACTCGGTCCTCGTGGATGTTGGCCTGGTGAGGGCCGATCTTTCCAAGACCAACGACCGAGTTGATTCTTTGGCCCACACCGCATCGGGCCTTACTACTGATGTGGCGGCGCTACAAACAGAGGTGCGCCGGCTTAGTCAGGCGAGCGCGCTTATGGATCGGCGCCTGGAGGACTCCGAGAGTCGGGCCCGGAGAAACAACATCCGCATCATCGGAGTACCCGAGGGACGGGAGGAAGCGGCGGCGGACCTATTTGTGGAGGACCTGATCGCTACCCATCTCCAGCCACGGGGGCTGAGTAAATTCTTCGCGGTGGAGCGGGCCCACAGGGTTCCCGGGGGAAGGCCGAAGGTCGGAGCCCCTCCGCGGCCCCTCATTGCCCGGATTTTCAACTTTCGGGACAGAGACGCTATCCTGCAAGCCTCCAGACTGTTGGGGCCGGTTAAGCTTGACAACATGGAGGTGAACTTTTATCCGGATTTCACCCCAGCGGTCCAGAAGCAGAGACTGAGCTTCCAAGGCGTCAAGCGCCGTCTTCGGGACTTGAACCTTAAATACGCAATGCTCTTCCCAGCCAAGCTGCGAGTGGAGGTAGAGGGTCGCACGCACTTTTTTGATCGCCCCGAAGCGGCCGGAGACTGGCTGGACACTCTGTCTGGGGATCGTGATCTGGGGGGCGGGGGGGGGGGGCGGCGGGGGGAGACGGCACACTGGATCGGGACTGAGGGGGTGATGTTGGGCTTCACTCTGGACAAAAATGTTGCCACTCTCGATTAAGCATCTGTCTGTATAATTTCCCCTCCTATGGAGGTTGTGTGGGGTCTCTTGGGGGTTCTCCCTCCTCCTCTAGGGGGCTTAGCTAGTTTTTATTATATATATGGGGCGACAGGCACACTGCACGTTGGGGGGGCTGCTCGGGCTCATGCAGGGGTGCAGGGAGGGGGGAGTTTTGTTGGGGTGGGTGGGTAGGGATGGGGGGGTGTTGTTCGTTTTCACCACAAGGCAAAAGTATCATTGTGCTAGCTCTATAGTGCTCTCGGGGGGACGAATGGTGGCTCTTGTCTATGATGGGGGGTAGGGAACTAACTCTTTTGTCCTGGAACGTGAATGGACTGGGGGACAGGATTAAACGTGGGGTGGTCCTGCAGTTTTTGAAGCGAATCTCGCCCGATGTAGTTTTTCTGCAGGAGACACACCTCATTGGCAACTCCTTCTGCGCCATGAATCGGCGTGGCTATCGCCTAGTGGCCCATTCGGGCTTTACGTCTGGCTCAAGGGGTGTGGGCATCATGGTTAAGAACTCGCTTCCGCTGGAGATTGATGAGGTGCTCCATGACGACAGGGGACGTTACGCGGTCTTGGTGGGAAGGATGGAGGGCAAAGTGGTGGTTTTTGTGTCAGTATACGTCCCACCGGGGCTGCAGTCGACTACCTTTGCGGACCTGGGGCGCCTCCTCCTTGGCCTTCCTGGGGGGATTCTGGTGGTGGGGGGGATTTCAATGCGGTGGTTTCCGGGACTGTGGATCGTCACCCCCCTAGGGACCTCCCCCGGGCCCAAGCGTGGCTCTCTGGTCTATTGGACACTTTGGGATTGGTGGATTGCTGGCGTTTAAAACATCCCACGCAGTTACAGTATACCTTCCATTCGGGGCCCATGGTAGTCTCTCACGACTAGATTATGTCCTGGTCCCGGCGGCCTATGTTGGGAGGGTGGGAGAGGTGCGCCATTTGGCACGGGGTATCTCGGACCATTCCCCGCTCCTGTTACACCTGGACCTTTTTCCGAGGGGTGAGGGTAGGGTGGTCCCGATCAATCCCTGGTACTTGCGCGACCCCACTATTCGCGCTGAATTGATTAAATCCCTCCAGCGCTACTTTGACGAGAATGTGGGGTCCGTGCCTTCGGCTGTCTCACTGTGAGAGGCATTCAAGACAGTACTACGAGGAGAGGCCCTGTCCCTCATTTCCCACACCCGGAGGCGCGAGCGGGAGGAGGTGACCCGGGTGGAAGCTGAGATAGCCGAGTTGGAGGGTAATCTAGAAAGTGGGGTGACGGATGCCGTATTGCATGTCCTCCAACTCAAGCAAGCGGCCTATAGGGCCCTCGTCACGGAGGCAGCCAGGGGCCTCAGTAGAGAGCAACAGGGGAGATTGTATGATGTGGGTGATAAGGCTGGTAAATTGATTGCGTGGCTGGACAAAAAGGAGAGAGCGAGTCGTGTAGTCCCGCTGATTGAGAAAACAGACGGTGTGTGTGTTACTGAGCCGGAAGAAATTGTCTCCTGCTTCGCGGACTATTTCCGTGGGGTGTATTCCCCGGTGTCTTCCTGCTCTGAAGAGGATTCCCGTACCCTGCTCAGGGATATCGCGCTGCCTTCCCTTTCGGAGGAGGACAGAGTGTCGTTGGACGCCGCTCCAACCTCCGACGAAATCGCCCTCGCCATACGTTCGGTCGCTTCCGGCAAGGCCATGGGTCCTAATGGTCTCCCCATCGAGTTGTACAAATTGAGACCGGATACGCTGGCACCACATCTCCGATCGATGTTCCTGGAGGCCCATTCGGTGGGCTCCCTCCCGCTGGACCAGCGTCTGGCTACAATCGTGGTTATCCACAAGGAGGGGAGACCTCGGGACCGGGTTACATCCTATCGGCCCATTTCGCTACTGAACGCGGAGCCTAAAATTCTCGCCAAGGTCCTGGCCAATCGGCTGGTCGGCGTGGTGGGCGAACTGGTTCACCAGGATCAGTCCGGCTTTATTCCCCATCGTAACACAGCTCTTAACTTGCGGCGTTTGCATGGGGTGCTTGCACGTGTTCAGTACATACGGGAGCCGGCCATTTTGGCATCCCTGGACGCCACCATGGCGTTTGATACGCTTGAATGGCCATACATCTGGGCGATGCTTGCGAAGTTTGGCTTTGGCGCAGGGTTTATCAGTTGGGTCAAATTGCTGTTTTCGGGCCCATTGGCGCAGGTGGTGGTGAACGGTAGAGTATCGGCTCCGTTTGAGCTGGGCCGGGGCACGCGGCAGGGCTGCCCCTTATCGCCGCTCCTTTTTGCGCTTGCCTTGGAGCCCCTGGCAGAGTGGCTGCGGTGGGAGCCTTCCATCCGTGGTCTCCGTTGGACCCCCGAGCATGAGGACCGCGTATCCCTATACGCCGATGACATCCTCTTGTACCTAGCTTCCCCACGTAACTCACTTATAGTACTGGTTGATGTTTTGCATTCATTTGGTCGTAACTCCGGCCTTGTCATCAACTGGGCTAAATCGTGCGTGTATGTTCTCTCTGGGGAGGCGCCCATTCTCCCGCGGGGCTGTCCGATCCAGATCGCCCCGCAGGGATTTCGGTACCTGGGTGTCTTCATTACTCTGGACCCGGAGGCCCGGTATGATCGGAACTTGCTTCCCCCCCTCCAGCGCCTGAAGGAAGATGTCATGCGCTGGCGGCGCTTGCCGCTCTCGCCGCTCGGCCGGGCGGCATTGTTTAAGATGATGTCTCTGCCGCGCTTCCTCTACGCTTTGCAGAATACTATGGACCCCGTCCCAGCGCGCTACTTCCGTGAGGTGGAGAGTTTGCAGCGCCGCATGTTCTGGGACGGGAGGCCGCGTATCGCCCTGGCGAAGCTGACGCTCCCATGGTATGACGGCGGGATTGCCCTCCCGGATATCAAACGATACTATTGGGCCTCCCAGCTGGCTGCGATTAATCACGGCCTGTATGGGCCCGCTTTAAACCCGGCATTCGAAATGGATAAGATGCTACTCCCGGGTGGGGACTATAATCGAGCGCTCTACTCCAGCACGCCCGACGCTCGGCTGACCGGCCCCACGCGTGTCATGGTGCGAGTGTGGCACGCGGCTAATGTGGCGAGGGGGTGGAAGGATCGTCTGACCCGGGCGTCACCACTATACGCGTCCGAGCAGTTGGGCTCCCTGTGGACCTCGAAGGGCTTCGAGAAGTGGGACATGATAGGCATTAGCAAGGTGGGGGATCTCTGGACGAGGGGGGGATTTAAAACGTTCGAGATGCTGCAGACGGAGTTCCACTTGCATGGCAGGGAGTACTTTCGGTATTTGCAGATTCGTCATGCACTGGGCTCCGTCTTCCCGGACGTTGCATCCATCCCGGAGTGTTCCCCCCTTGAGGATAGAGTGCTGGATGGACACGTTCCGGACAGCACGATCTCACTGATCTACAAAAAACTGATCAATGACCGCACGGGATTGCTGATTGCCCTTCGTGAGGCTTGGGTTGCCGATGGACTGGAGCTGGACGACGAGGACTGGACCCTTGCGGTGGCCTCCCCGAAAGAGGTGGCCATACTGGCCCGCCTTCGCTTCGTCCAGCTCAAGATACTCCACAGAGTCTACATGACGGGGCCGAGGCTTCTGCGTATGGGCTATGCTGTGGACGGGTTGTGTAAGCGTGGGTGTGGCGCTTTGGGGACCTTTCTGCATATATTGTGGGAATGCCCGGAGGTGGAGCGATTCTGGCGTGGTGTGCATGAGGTCCTGCGTGTGGTTACGCATGTGGTGCTGCTACCCGAAGCGAGGAGATGCCTGTTGAATGTGTGGGAACCTACCGACTACTCGGCGCCACAGACGTGGTGGGTGACTCTGGGATATATGGTGGCCAAGCGTGATATTGCTCAACTGTGGGGATCTCAGAGGTCCCCGACTGTCTCGGCCTGGAAGGAACATATGGATTGGTGCATGTTTCGGGAAAAGGTGGTGTATGTTGCGAGAGGTAAGCCTGGGACATGGGTGAAAGTCTGGGGCCCCTGGAACGCCTACCGCGGGTGAATCTGTACTCCACCGTTATTGCCCGATCCGTCGCCTGCCCCATCCCCGTAGCCGACCCATCTTCCCTGTTCCGGGCATTGAGTTTTACCCAGCCCCAATCCTGATCTCTTCCCCTTCTTGATACTCCTGTGGATTGGTAGGGTCCCCCTCTCAGGGGAGCACATGCTGCTATTTCTGATTGTAGATTGCCTTGTGGTTTTTGTTTTTTCTGGTTGTTATTTCAGTTTAAAATGAAACCGTACAGTGGGGTCCGGATGGTGTGGCTATCAACGCTGCTAACTCCTGTGCATCTTCCTTAGCCGCAACGCGCGCTCTACAATGTGTATCATATGCTCCTTTTGTTTACTAGCGGCCGGCCGGCCGGAAGGTTGTAGGCCCATCTTTGTATATTTTTTGAGTTTTGTAATAAAAAAAAAAAAAAACAAGAAAAGCTAAAAGTCTCACATTGTCCTCAGCCTCACTGCGTGCAACCCATCGTGTAAAGAGCTGACAGGCCTAGCGTGTCGACTCCATCAACCTCTCCAACAGCTAAAGCACAGTGTTGCATCCCCTTCCTTGAACTATTACCACAGATCAATCCAGCGGTGTCTCCGGGCAGATTTGACATGTCTGAGGCCTGGCGCCAGAAGAATCAAGGGGAGTGGGAGGGGGTGCAATAGATTTTTAACAGATGCACGACTTCATAAAGGCAAAGGGAAGACGAACCGGGAAGAGGAAAAAATATGTAAAACTCGCACTGTAGATGCGATGAGGATGATTTAACACGTCTTTGTGAAAGGCAAATGGATGAGGTATTCAAGATATTACGATATGATTAGCGCAGTATAACTAATGATAGTCTACCTCGTTATGGTGTATTAAACGGTTCGAAATCCCCGATTATGTTTAGTACGACAAAAAGGGCAGAGAAACCGAACCGCCTCCATCTTGGCTTGCGGCTCTCTCCCTCACTTGGGAGTCACGTGGTCTTTTCCGCACACCCTCTGCTTTCCCCTTTTCCTTGCATTTAATTAGGAGACAGGCTGAGTTGCTGAGAAGCAAGGTCACATCTGCTAAAAGGGAGTATCAGGCAAATTCCTCTAGGCCCGGGACGAGAAGGGAGTCACCCTTTCGACCTTCTCTGTAAAGATAGTAACCCTTTGTATGTGTAACCGAAACTAGAAATAGGCATGAGCTCATTAGGGGCGCCAGGACTAACTGGTACTTTTCCACATATATGGTTTTGTATGCTGTACTGATAATGTATAAAAGTGTGTTACTGTCAAGGGGCCAGCAGTCTTCCTCGGTGCACCTGATGGGTGAGGATCGACGAGGCTCCTCTATATAGAGTTCTGTGGTGGCTAATAAACGTTTGAACCTTCCACGTTGCCAACTGCTCCTTCTTACCTAATATTGCGGGCCAATGGTAAGTGTGGCCCTTGGCATAATTATTTGGACACAACAGTTGCCGACCACGAAGGGACCCCGTGAAAGGGTCTTCCCCCCCCGTATTCGGGTGGTGGGGTTGGGGGCGTCCTGACCGGTTGGCGGGAGAGGAGCCTGAGGATTTCTCCCACCCTGCACGACTTTTCGGTACGTCCCCTGCTGCTAGTTACCCTTCACCGGGGTCCTACGGGCTTAACCCAGAAACTGGATCGATTTGGTCGGGAGGAGTTGGCAGCGGAGAACGAACATTCGTATCTGGGTGCACCCGGTGAGTATTGATTTGATTTTGATGCACGCGTTGTAAACGGTGCATTATTGGTTAAGGCACGCGTTGAAGACGGTGTGCTATTTGATTGATTTGAGAGCATTCGTTGAGAACGATGCGTTTTTGATTTTGAACACGGATTGCATTTGTTTGAAGCTCGCGCTGGACAGCAGTGCATTGATTTGAAGACACGCACCGGAGGGTGGTGTCTTGCTTGATCGAAGTTAGCATTACCGTGGTTTGACTCGAAGTACGTACAGGTTGTATTTGATTTGGGTAAAAACGGCGCGCCGAAGGATTACAAACGGATTGCACGTGGAAGGACCCGCGACCTAGACTGGGTAGCCACAGGGCATACTCCTGACGGGGCAAGTCCTCGTTGGGGGCTGGTCTTAGTGGTGAGCCAGGAGGGTGGCCGGAATCCCGCGTGTAGTTTGGTGTTTGGACTGTGAACCAGAGTCGACGGGCTTGGTTCTCTGATACTGATTGTATGTTGTGTATGATTCATGTTGATTGTTGTTTGTGTATACATGTCTGAAAACTAACAAAAATGTCTTGTTTTAGTAAATTGAATTGTTTTGGCTGCTGCTGTCGAACAAGTGACTCCAGACTAGCTGAGAGCCAACCTGCCCCGCCGGAGGGCAGTCCTAGCCATTTTATGTATGTCAAACATGGGATCTCTCCGTTGTTGTTCTGCACTCTGTGGCATAAGTATACCAAGGGCAATGAGGAGTTACGCTGGCCCAAAACGGGCTCATTTGATGAAAAGAAAATTGCGTTCCTACAGGAACAGCTGTTTTCTAGGCGAAGTAGGCAGGCCATGTTTGACGCTCTCATTGCATGGCAGAAAGAGGCCAAACAACGGCGAATAAGGGAAGAGAAAGTAGCCAGAGCCAAGGCAGGACAGAATGTTACTCAGAAAGCTATGGCCTATGACCGAGAAAGAGTAGAAAAAGGATTGGATTGCATGAATCGCGAATTTCGATTAAAGGTTGATAAGAGCTATGTGACCCGCCCGAGTGCAGAAGATGAACTAGAGGATTTATTGGACACCAGACCACCACCCCCTTATGTACCGCAGAGGATATATCTGGAGGTATCAGGGGCCTCGGCCCCGGTCCCAAATATGTCCCTGGGGACCTCGGCTTCGGCCCCCCCGGCCACTACTACCCCTCCCTCCCTGCCGAACCTCTCCCGGTTACCAACATCTGTGTCTGAAGTTATGGCCATACTGCCTAATTTATTGGCGACAGCTGCAGCCGGGACCCCTCAGCTGTCGCCGGGGTCAATGCCTTCCCCTTCTGTTCTGCCCTCCTCCTCCGCCAGTACCACGCCAGTAGCAGCTGTAACTACTCCAATACGTGCGGCCAGTCTAACTGAGGGTAGGAAGTTGTTCACCCGTTCGGCCTTGGGAACGGAAGAACGAGAAACTATTGCTACACAAGCATCCCAGTGGATGCGAAATCCCATTTATACGCTTGCCGATATTTGGAGTACTATGCGAGACTATGAACCGGTGATGCAACAGCATGCTCTGGAGCATATGGCCAACCGTCTTATTTCTGTGTGGGAACAGGTACATCAGGAAGGGAAGGCTCCGGCTATATTATATGATATTCTTGATCAGGTCCATAAATCTCAGTTGACACCGGAGGAGGTGTATGGGAAGGTACAGACTTTGGTCTCTTATAGAACTCGTTTGCAGTCTGCCACTCCCGCCGGATTCTCCCAGTTCCCTATGCGGGAAGTTCACCCTATCTTCCATCCAGAAGTTGCCGCGGTAGTGGATGCCCACGGCGTTGTTACCCGTCCTGGGGTAGACGCCCGGTTCCAGGAACAATGGGTCTATACCCCCTGGAAGCGGAGTGAGGTACTATCCCTAAAAAGCCAGTTGCCAGATCCTAGAAAGAACCCGACCGCATATTACAGGGAACTGACCGAGGCCGCCTCGTCAGCAGTAATGACGTTGGCAGATATTGAATTGTTCTTTGCCTTATTAGTACCGGTGGACATTTGGCGCCAGGTACATGACCAGGACCATGTTACGGAATTTGGTGGGACATGGGATCAACTGAGAAACTGGGATAGAGATCGTAAACCAGGGAACAAGCCCCGACCTGAGATACTGGCCTTGCCCGAGAGAATAATAACTTATATGCATTCACTGATCCCACCCAGGAAAGTAGATTGGGACAAGCTGACGGCCTGTAAGCAAAAGAAGGACGAGAGTGTCTCTGATTTTTTCACGAGGTTTGAGGGAGTGTTCATTGACTTCAGCGGACAGGACTTGGCAACGGAAGGGGGTGTACGTTTATTTGTTAATAGATTTGTAACCAATTTGCTACCTGAGGTATCGGCCCGGTTGCAGGCAGCTGAAAGTACCTGGACGACCACCACGCCCTCCACGATACTGAGCATGGCTCAGTATTATGAGCATCGGGAGAATGAGAGCAAGGATAAGACAGAAAGAAAGTCAAAAGAGTTGAAAACACGAGTGTTACTACAGCAAGTGGAGAGGGGTAGAGGAAGAGGACGAGGGTTGCAGAATTTCGCTCCAAGAGGGGCGGGACCGACGCAAACAGCTGGGCGAACAGATCTGGGCATAAATCAATGTGCTTTCTGTAAAGAGGAGGGGCATTGGAGAGCGCAGTGTCCGTTACTATATGAACAGAATACGGCTTCAAGGGGTCGTGGACGGGGAAGGATGAGTGGGCATCGAGGTGGATACACGAGACAAGAACAGGCAGCCCGAGGTGAGAACAGTCAGAATTATTTCGACCAAAGCCAGGGTAAACAGTACTACAATGATGGACGTGTAACGGACGAAGACGCCGGGTATACTCAAGCATAGGACAGCCAAGGGCAGAGTAAGGGGCATGTGTCAATCCCGATAGATCAAGCTGGACCTTATGTCCATGCACGATTGTTGGATGCATCAGGTAAGTTTTTAGTTGACACAGGGGCTATGAACAGTTCTGTTTCACGTGCCCTGGTCCCGGGGGCCGCTCTGTCTGGCCAGACTAATGTGTCCGTGGGGTTCTCTGGAACTCCGGTGGTGAGCCCCATTTCTAAGCCACTTTCCCTTACTCTGGGACCGGTTACGATAGAATCACCTTTCCTCCTCACCTCCCAGTGTGGGGAAAATCTCCTGGGTATGGATATATTAAAAAGATTGCATGCCCACATCTATTGCTCCCCGATGGAGTTTACCTGACCATTCGGAATACCTCTATCCCCTCCGTTCAATGTTTTTCGAAAACGGACTCACTACCTCCCGAGCTTGCACAACTCCCGAAGGATCTTTGGGCCCTGGGGGACACTGACGTAGGATTCCTACAAATCCCCCCGGTGTCCATCACCCTGAAACAGAATGCCAAATTGCCGAGGATCCCACAGTATAAAATAGCCCCCGCAGGGGAACGCGCTTTACTGGCCATTATTTCTGACTTGATTAGAACAGGGGTGGTGGAGGAAACGGCTTCTAATGTCTGTAACAGTCCCATTCTTCCGATTCTTAAACGAGCTCCCGTACCCCAATCCCCTGATTATGCTGATACCTACCGATTTGTGATTGATTTGCGAGAGATTAACAAGATTGTGGTACCCCAATATCCGGTGGTACCAGACATTAATTCCATTTTGACCATGATTCCTCCCACTGCAACATTTTTCTCTGTGATTGATTTGAAGAATGCTTTCTTTAGTATTCCCATACATCCAGATAGCAGACATTTGTTCGGTTTCTCATTGGGGGGCCGCAGTTTTAGATTCTGTCGCGCCCCCCAGGGTTATACCGAAAGCCCTAGTATCTACAGCCAAGCCCTAAAAAGAGTATTGGATTCTTTACAATTGCCGCCAGGTAATGTCCTATTGCAGTATGTTGACGACCTCCTTGTGGCCTCTGATACAGAACAGGGTTGCCGCGATGCTACGGTTACCCTGCTACGGCATTTGGCCACTCATGGTAACAAGGTGTCGCTCTCTAAATTTCAATATTGTCGACCGGAGGTGACCTATCTCGGTCATCTCCTGTCGAAGGAGGGAAGACGGTTGACTTCTGAGCGCATCGCAACCATAACTAACATGCCTGTTCCTCGCACGCAACGTGATGTCCGCGCTTTGCTTGGTATAACCTCATACTGTCGCCAATGGATTGCTAACTATTCTCTCTTGACTAAACCTTTCTTGTATCTAACTACGAAGGATGTGCATGAACCTTTACCTTGGACTGATGAATGCCAGACTGCCTTTTCTGCTCTGAAAACTGCTCTTTGCTCTGCTCCTGTGCTTGGCACCCCTGACTACCGGAAACCTTTTGTGCTCTACGTGCATGAGGTGGACGGTTGTTCTCTTTCAGTGTTGACACAGGACTTTGGTGGTAAGCAAAGGCCTTGTGCATATTTCTCGGCGGTTTTGGATAACGTCGCCAGAGCACTTCCCAGTTGTCTGAGGGCTGCAGCGGCAGTGGCTGTAGCGATCAGACAATCGGAAGGGCTAGTCCTGAATACGGATCTGACAGTGATGGTGCCTCATGCTGTGGACGTATTATTAAACAGGACACAGACGCAGCACTTAACTAGTGCGCGTCTTACAGGGTACGAATTGACCCTGTTTGCACCTCATATAACGATCAAACGATGTGTTAACTTGAACCCTGCCACGTTGTTGCCCCTCCCTTCAGGGGATGGTGGACAAGACATACATGATTGTATTTTTCGAACTGAAGAAGAAACCAAGGGCCGGATAGATCTAACTGACACCCCACTATTTGACGCCCAAGGAGAATTGTATGTTGATGGGTCCTGCTTTAGATTACCGGATGGTACGACAGCTGCGGCTTATGCGATCACTACCCTGCAAACGGTAGTCGAGGCAGCCAAGATACCATACCGGTCGGCTTAGGCGGCCAAATTGGTTGCATTATTCAGGGCCTGCGAGTTGGGGAAAGGTCTGAGGCTAAATGTCTACACCGATAGCCAGTATGCGTTCGGTGTAGCACATAGCTTCGGGAGGTTATGGGCGGAAAGAGGATTCTTGACATCTCATGGCGAAAAGATAAAGAATGGACCATTAGTTGACCGATTGCTGGCTGCATTAACATTGCCTAAAACCCTGGCCATAGTGAAATGCAGTGCACACAAGGTTATAGTTGATGATGTGGGGAGGGGAAATTCCTTTGCGGATAGAATCGCAAAAGAAACAGCCCAGTCCGACGCCATTTCCATGTTTGTGGTGACAAAAATGATAGAGGCAGGGGTTTTTAACAACACCATAGACAGTGTGAAAGAGCTACAAAAGGAGGTGACCCCGGAAGAACTGACATACTGGCAAGAACAGGTGGGGAGGCTTGATGAGAATGGATGTTGGACTGACTTGTCAGAGAGGTGTAGATGGTTACTGCCAAACGCATTTGTAAATGCAGTAGTAGCTATGGCGCACGGACCTTCACATGTAGGGGTCCAGGGCATCTGTGCCACATTGGATCCTGTCTGGTATAATGTTAATATCCATAAGACAGCTAGGAACCTGGTTCAGCATTGCATGATTTGTCTCCAGCATAATCCTGGGGTTAGCATTCCCGTCTTGGCGGGTAGTTTTGCGCCGCCCACCCTGCCTTTTGAAGTACTTCAAATGGATTACATACAGCTAGAACGAGTTAACAATCTGAAATACGTGCTGGTGGTGATCTGTACTTTTAGTAAATGGGTGGAGGCGTATCCCACAAAGGAAAATACTGCCCTGGCAACCGCGAAAGCTCTGGTAAAGGAGTTTTTCCCTCGATATGGGTTGCCACGGGTGATTTGGAGTGACAACGGGACACATTTTAATGCTGACTTAGTTAAGCATGTATGCAAGGGTCTGTCCATTCAGCAGAAGTTTCACGCAGCCCGACATCCTCAATCAGCGGGCCTAGTTGAGAAATATAATGGGATTCTGAAATTAAAACTGGCTAAACTTCAGGACACGACAGGATTAAAATGGCCTGATCTCCTGCCCCTGGCCCTGTTGTCCGTAAGAACTACTCCCCATTACCGGAGCGGTATCTCCCCTTATGAGGTAATTTTTGGCAGACCTGCCAACGTGTGGGGAGTACCCCGGCCCAAATCCTTCAGGGACATCGACCATCCTATGTTGACTGATTATTTGTATGCTTTGACTAAAGATCTCCATTCCATTCATCAACAGATATCTGCCGTACTGCAGCCCCTGCCGGAGGGACCCGGACACAGCGTGGAACCTGGACAGTGGGTCTTGGTTCGAAACTACCAACGAAAATCGAGTTTGGATCCGCGCTGGTCCCGACCGTACCAGGTGCTCCTGGCAACGCGAACGGCGGTGAAAGTTGAGGGTAAGCAGCGCTGGATCCATATCTCCCATCTTAAGCGAGTTCCTCTCCCATTGCCAAGGGAGCAGCTTGACCAGGAGGAAGGCCTGCCAACCCAGGGCGAACCCAGCACTAGAAAACGACTTTCCCTGGACACCCGCAGAGAAGTTGACGGTCGAGGGGAGAGTGCTGTGAGCCTGAAAGACCCTTTTTGCGACCACTCAATTGCTCCAAGTGAGGCGTCCGGTCGGGAGCCCAGCTCCTCGTCTGATCCCACTGTGCCTGCTTTGTTTGTGAATCCTGAAACCCCTGGTCAGGATCGATATCACCTGCGGCCCCGGAAATAGGGAATCCCAGGTCTAGCCTTGGCGAGTGAAGTTGGAAGCCTCGGCAAAGACCTGAGGATTGGTAGAACACTGGACTGAACTCGTTGAGAGCATGGAACTTTCAGTAAAGCTCTGTTCAGAACGAAGGTAGAGACATTGGTCGGTTGGTGGGGGCCCAGGTGGAGTTTCCTTTCAACAAGGGTTGCGTCAAGTGCGACCCCAACGCGAGAAGTTTTTATTCTTTCTTTTTTTGTTTTTCTGAACAATAGGAGTTTGCCTGTGAGGCTCTATACGGACACAGGAAAGAAGCACCCTCCGGCAGGTCGGACTGCTCGTAGCCCTTTTCCCGAGATTATATTGGACTTTTAGTAAGAAAATGTACCCTTTTGCTCGTTTTGTCCCTGAAGAAGGGCGGCCCATAGTACCTCGTGCCATTCCCCCGCATTTGCCAATGTTCTCCTCATGGAGCTTGCGTGTTAAAATTGTTTTCATTTCTATATTGATTGTATCATTTGTACTATGCTTAGGTCTGTTTATATATCTAGAGTTTCGCCATCCTGTGCACACCTTGATAGTGTCTACCCCTGCTCCTAAGGAACATCATTTCCAGACTTTTGCCCCCCATAAGGAGAGACACCGACAGACATATGTACATAATGCTTTCATTGAGATGCTACACCAGACTCATAGTTCCACAAATGTTACTGATTGTTGGGTCTGTGGTCTTCTCCCGTCAGTGATGCATAAGCAAGATTTGTTCATATCAATGCCCTTGTCTTATTTAGGTAGTTGCGAAGCCTGGTTCAAAATGTTATCCATGCTATATGAACACTATGCTATAGATGAACGTCGATTCTCAGAGAAGGATTATGCCTTGATCTTAGCCTATATAGAGACACACCAAGGTTTTACTCCTAATGCTGAGGGGACGGATGGTACCCTTGATCCTACCGCCTGTATGAACGTATACACTGATCATGAGAATGATACCTGGTTGAGGGATGAAGTGTTGGATTTCATGACCTTTAATTTTACTGAGTATTTCAAGTATTTCCAGGAGCGAAATGTCTCAGATGAGAAAATCATTCCGGTCCCGGTATTGAATACGTCCTCCTCCTTCTGCGTGCAGGGTACTGGACATCTATCCGTAGGTTATAGTAGATGTAATTACACTTATAAACTACAGACTTTCAGTAGTCCCCCAACACTCACCCCTCCCAATGTTTATTTCGTGTGCGGTGAAAATGCATACACTTGGCTACCCAGGGGATGGGCAGGTCGATGTTACTTATCTTTTCTTTACCCACCGGTCTACATAGCTCCTTCTGATTATCACAAATCTCATTCCTTAAATCGGCGGAGCCTAAAAGCTGAAGCCGCCAGTAATGATGCCACTGACCAGACTGACACTCCAGCCCAACACTTCGTTGATATCATAAAAGGGGCATTGCCTATATGGGGACCCATCCTCAATAGTAAAGAAGTCAGGAGGCTATCTAGAGTAGTGGAAGGGGTGGTTAATACTACTGCAGGAATATTAACTAATATCACAGTGGAGCTCCAGGCGACCCGGCTTGTGACCCACCAAAATCGTCTTGTTTTAGATGTTATCCTAGCTGATCGCGGAGGAGCTTGTAGAGTCATCGGTAGCTCCTGTTGTGTATATACACCTGACTCCGCCTCTTCTGTCCATTTAGCCATTCAGAAACTGCATCGGCTATCCTCTGAAATTCACACCGAGACTGGTACTTGGTCTTTGTCCGGGTGGTTTTGGGATCTGGTGACCACCTGGGGATGGAAGTTATTTATGATTCTTTTGGGAATAGTGGGGTTAATTTTCACCTGCTGCCTTTGTCTACAGTGCGGGCCTGCTTGCTGTGCATATTGTGCTGCTCAAGTTCGCCGATCCATCCCTAGGCCCGAGCCCGTCCAAACCAGAATAGATACTCAGCGGGCTCAGAAGGAGACGCACGACTTAATGCAAATTGATGAGGGTATTTTCGAAGACTGACCTCGTTATTAGCTATGCTGCGCTAAAAGGGCCGTTCTGAGATATTCAAGATATTACGATATGATTAGCGCAGTATAACTAATGATAGTCTACCTCGTTATGGTGTATTAAACGGTTTGAAATCCCCGATTATGTTTAGTATGACAAAAAGGGCCGAGAAACCGAACCGCCTCCATCTTGGATTGCGGCTCTCTCCCTCACTTTGGAGTCACGTGGTCTTTTCTGCACACCCTCTGCTTTCCCCTTTTCCTTGCATTTAATTAGGAGACAGGCTGAGTTGCTGAGAAGCAAGGTCACATCTGCTAAAAGGGAGTATCAGGCAAATTCCTCTAGGCCCGGGACGAGAAGGGAGTCACCCTTTCGACCTTCTCTGTAAAGATAGTAACCCTTTGTATGTGTAACCGAAACTAGAAATAGGCATGAGCTCATTAGGGGCGCCAGGACTAACTGGTACTTTTCCACATATATGGTTTTGTATGCTGTACTGATAATGTATAAAAGTGTGTTACTGTCAAGGGGCCAGCAGTCTTCCTCGGTGCACCTGATGGGTGAGGATCGACGAGGCTCCTCTATATAGAGTTCTGTGGTGGCTAATAAACGTTTGAACCTTCCACGTTGCCAACTGCTCCTTCTTACCTAATATTGCGGGCCAATGGTAAGTGTGGCCCTTGGCATAATTATTTGGACACAACAGGGAAGACAAACCCTGATGAGGTCAAGAGAAAAAGAATAAATTGAGAAATCTAAAAGTCGCACTGTAGTTGCGATCGGGGTGATTATTTCCAGATGCACAGCCACATAAAGGGAAACCTAAGATGAAGGAGGGGCCATCACACGCTAGACAGTGTGATGGCCAAATAGATAATTGAAATGATTGCTACCAGATGCACGTCCCTGTCATGGGAAAGGGAAAACAAACAACAAGGTAAAGATAAGAGAAAAAACATTTCAAAGAAAAGCAGGGCGGCCCGTTGTGTGTTCTGAAAGGCAGATAACAAGCAAAAGCTAAGCGAAAGCACGTGACCAAGGAGGAATGCATCTGCCAGCCTGCTCGCTCCCGACAGCAAAACACCATGGGAGTGAACATTTCAAGAAAAGGTGGGACATGCAGCCGCCTTTGGCCAGTTGCATGCTTTCATTTCTTGAAAGCCACATGCAAAGGCCAATTGATGTGACAACCACATGCACAAGCTTTCTATAAGCTTTCTGAATGTCTGGAGTGATTCCAAGAGGTCCTCTCCTAGAGCAACGCATTCGCGCTGCGATAGGCTCGACCTAATAAAAATGAATGTGTTTGTCATTGTGGAATGTAACTGGTGCCCATGTAAAGCGCTCCAATGCCTTTGGGTTGAGTTTGCTCTAAATAAACAACACAAAAAAATATTACAACTTCTGCAGTAATTGAGTGAAACAATGTATGGAAACCAGCTTCTGATTTCACACAGCCATGTGATCACACAAGAACAGTTGTCTGAACAGTTGCAAATCACTTAGGCTTCCCAGACTTCCAAAAAATGCCTTCTGCCACAGTGATCAGAATTTGATTTACAGCCTGCGTGAAGCACTGCCTGTCTGTTGATAGCCTGACGGGCCTCTCATTTACTGCAGCGTTTTTAATTGCCCCCCTCCCCCAATCAGCCGTACTTGGCTCTGTGTATTCTCAGAGATGCTGGCCACAGTGCCGTGCACAATGAAACCATAAAAATGTCTATTTACAAGTGGTCTTTCATCAGTTACATTGAGGATCTGTAGCAGTTTAAAAGGTTGTGTCTGTGGGTCTCATTAAAGTGGTCTCATGCAATGAGTCCCACCGTGTGGATGACATCTAGAGCCTAATTAGGATGTCGGTGATAGTTTCCTCCGACCGACATCCCTACGGTTTCGAAACCGATCAACCTTGAGTCGGCGGTCCGAAACCGCGATTACAAAGCAACTCCACATGGTGCGGTCGCAGACTTCCATTTCCCTCTGGGAGCTTGTGAGGCAGTCGGAAACTGGCTACTGCACAAGCTTCCATAGAGAAATGGGAGTCACTGTAAATCCTTTCACCGTGTTGCAGGCACCTCATAGTGCCTGCCACACGGTGCAGGGATTTACAGGAGTGTACACCCCCCAACCGGAGGCCACTGAAGAAAAGGGGCCCTGCTAGGGGCCCCCAAAGTCACTTTCCAACAGTCTTTCCATGTCGAAAAGCCCAACATGGAAAGCCTGTCGGAAACCGACATCATAGACCCGATGGCGGAAACGCCATCCGCATGGGATTATGGTGGTAGTTCCGACTGGCCAATGGGCTCCTTGAGCCTGTCGGAAGCCAGCCGGAATGACCGGCCAGATTAAAATGCCCACCGGGGCAATCGTAATACGGCGGTTGGATTTCAAACCAAGGATGTCGGTCGGAGGCTTTCATACCGACATCCTAATTAGGGCCCTTATGTTTACAAACAGCAACATGGCTTAATATCAGGAAGAAAACAAACAGGTTAAAATAAGAAAGAGGAGAGGAAGTGGTGTTAATGCCAAAGTTGCTAACTTTGGAGCTGGAGAACCAGGTTCGAGCCTCTGCTGAACATCTTGTGATTCTTGGCAAATCACTTCAATCTCCCCATGGCAAATAAAACGAAAGCATGTTGAAATTGCAAAGCGATCCACTACGTTCGGGTGGGGTCGAGTTTGCACTATACAAAAATGCCGAAAAAGAAGAAATAGTATTTTATCAGCAGAGGGACATTAATTAAGATACATAAATGTGTACTTGGTCCAGGGCCACACTAAGAAAAGGATGAGACGGCTCACATGTGCTGTCGTATAAGAAGGCAGCAATGAAGAGTGCTAATGATGCCAACAACCAGTAAGTAATGGGTGGGCTAAAAGCCCTTTTTTATATTTGTATTTTATTAGACACAATAGGTTGCCAGGTGACAGCAGCACATGCACGCTGCCTGCAGCATCAACCTAAAAGTGGGGATGTTCTGCAAACACATAAGTACTACAATTTTGCTTTGACCGTGAGGCTCATAATGGAATAATGTAAAATTTCGAAGCTAAAAATAAGGGACGTTTGAATTTAGTTAAGGGCACGTAGGTAAGTATTATGCAGTCATTTATTTATTTTGCAGTTTTTTATAGCTCTAACTCGATCTGGAGGTATTGAAGCTCTTTACATGAGCACCAGTTACCTTACACACGGACACATCCATTTTTTTGTATGCATAGAGAAATTAAGTGATTTGCCCAGAATCACAGGATGTTGAGCAGTCACCGAGACTCAAACTGGTTTCCCAGCTTCAAAGTCGGAAGCTCTGGCCATTAGGTCATATCATCTCTTTCCACACTTTTATTTAACAACAGTCCTTAACAAGAACATTTCTCTAATGTTTAAACAGTTATATTTCCCAAAGAACCCAGAGAAATAAAGGAAGCACATGATCCACCAATCCCGAATGTCTTTCCATCATAAAGTCCCTTGTCCAGATCGGAACGTCCTATTTATTCTTTGCTCAGTGTTTATTCTTCTGATCCGCTCCTAATAAAATAATACAAAACTGTTATCCAGTTCTTTCTTCAAACAAGATAAATCTGTTTCTGTCTCAACCCATCCATAGAAAACACTTCCTATGTATCACAAACTAGCTTATACTATAGATAACATTTAATATCCCAAACCAACATTAAATATTTTCCACGGCGATATGTTACATTGTAATAATACCATTGGTTGCTTGAAATCAGTGTACGTACTCTTAAAGTATCGCATGGGAGGGGAGTGAATCTTTCCCCTAAGATTCTATGGATGGATATGAACCAGCTTTAATAAGTTTATTTAGTGCAATCAGGAGTTGTCTCTCATTTGACAGTCTGAGTTCGGCCGTCATGTTTTTGCAGGCCTTCACACAAAGAATCACAGACAACTTTGGTTTGTTTACAAAAAGCTGGGTATGAGATGGACCTTGGGCTAGGCTTACTTCTTCTAGGGATGGTGAAGGTGACTCTTTCCACCGTAAACATGCGCCCTGAAAAGTGTAGTGCTCTAACATCTGAGACCTTACAGCATGACACAAGGCATAATAGCATAGCACGTTTTGCAGAGATCTCCTTTCTTGATAAGATCTCATTGTCTTGCCAGGCTAACAAAAGATTTAACACCTTATTCACATCCCATAATTTATTATACCTGAGTTCCAAAGGTTTAGCTACCCATATTCCTCTCATTAGCTTACACACCCATGATTGTTCTCCCACTACAGTCTCGCTGACCCACCAGTGTCCATCAGAATCGCTGATCTGAAGGTATTCATCATTCTGTAGGCCAGTCCTGATGACACTTTTTGTGATAGAAAGTTTCGGACGTGGACAATTCCTGCCTCAATGAGATCCTTTTGTTTCTATATACACCAACTACACCGCTTTCTCCAGGCCAAGTGGTATATCTTGATTGTGCTATTAAGTCGGCGTCAACTTCCGAAATTTCTTGATCTGTCCAGTGTCCCCTGAAATCTTTCACACCATCAGGTTGAGATGACCCGGTACCACCTGAGCTTGAGGCTAACCTCTGCAATGCGCCAAAATATCTGGAATTATTGGTAGTGTTACCGGGGCCTCCCAAAATAGTTCTAGTAGACTTGGTAACCATGCTTGTGATCTCCAAAGTGGAGCCACCTGTTCAGTCAGGTAGACTGCTGTCTCACTTGGGCTGATGCCATGGCAAACGGTGTAAATGTGTAATTTTGGTTGCCTGACCAATATTGCAGAAAGGCGCCCACTTTCTCATCCGGATCTGATTTCAAGCTTAAGTAGTCCAAGAGTCAATTATGGATCGCAGGTGTGAAAAAGTCCATCTTGCAAGGACCCCCATCTGGCCATCAGTCTCTCGAAGACTTGGCATTTCAGATTCCAGTCACTAGAGTTCCATCTGAATCTCAAATTGCAGTCTACCACTTCATTTTGCTTTTCCAGTAAGCACTCCAATGTTGCTAATATGTCTTCAGGTAAACGCACCAGAAATCTTTCAGTTCTGCCTGGTGCCACGATTGTGTGCCACCCAGCCAGTTGATATATTTAATTTCTTAGAATTAGTCCATTTTCAGAAATATGCACCAGGCTATTTTGTCATTCGTCAGGGATCTGATAGCTAATGAGTCTGCCAGAAGTTCAGACAATTCGAGTGGAATTTAATTTTCTCTTCATTCTATCTTTCTCCCATTAAGATGTCTTCACACCTGGCTTCTGAGCCTCATTGGTTGGCATCTGATTCTGTAGCAATGTCTGGGAAGGCTCCAAAGCTTGCTGTCCCGTTTCCACTGGATCTCCATTCAGGCAGTGCCACTCACCCAGGAGAGATCCATCCTAGTCCTGGGGGTCAGCTAGTGACAACGCCTTTAGTCTCTCTTGGCAGGGCATCAGGTTGCTTCTTTTTTCAGGGGGGCATCCTCTCTGCTGCTGTTCCCTCCCAGGTGCAGGGTCTTATCAATCTATCTTGGCAACCTAAAGTTTTCACTGGAAAGGGCTTCTCTGAGAGCCTCAGGTCCTCCTCTAGCTTCCATCACTGCCTGGACAATTCCCAGTAGAACTTCAAAGGTTAGCCTCTCCTGTGTTGGCTCCAGAGGTCTGGGTTCCCTCCATTGTTTTAGTGGGTCTGGACTGTCCCAGCCCAGATGCAGTGTGACGAGCTAATTATCAGATGCAGATTTTCTCCCACACTTTTCCTCTCCCAGGAATGGGGGTCAACCATTGATAATTGTTCCTTTAGGTTTGGCAGTCCTTTGTTTCCCCTGCTGGGGAGCAAAGTATTTAACTTGGCCCTGTAGGGAGAGGACAAAGGCCTAGAATCTCATTATGAGCTGAGTCATGGAAGTATGACAATTCCTGAAGTCCCATAACAATGTGGCTGTAGTATGTTAGGAACAGCAAAATCAAAGATGGTGTGGATGTTTTAACTCACTTTGACATCTTGCTGGACTGTGTTGGCCGAAATGGAGCAAATCCACACTTTAGGGCAGGTTTCTCCTATATGTATAATACAGAGAAAGCACTAAAGATTTTCTAGTGTGCCCTAGAGACATACACTATCAATGCATACTAATACTATAAGGCCCACCCTAGGTTATCACCAATCCTTGCAGAGTCCCTTCTGCATCAGGCTTTGGGTGTGCAATACCAGTCTACACATGACAGTAGTCTCACATGAGCAGGCTGCACACATATGCACCAGTGAGTGCACACGTGAGCAGTCCAGTGGCCCCTCCCTTAGCTGGGCCGTAGTGGGCATATCTTAAAAGGCCTGGTGGTTACCACACTGAGTCCAATAACCGTGAATTTACTATGACTGAGACTCAGGTAGTGAGACTCACCCACAGTAAAGGTCCAAAAACCAAGTAGCCAAACCAAAAAACCCTGGTGGACTAAATAGGGAGAACTCATTTGCAACACTGGTAAATTGATGCTTAACATACTGTGAAAAATCCTTTATAAAAGCAGCACCCAAGTACTTGCGCCTTCTTTGCCTATCTGAAACAATGCACCAGCAATCCAAGACACCACACCAAGGAGAGACATGAGAAACAGGGACAATTAGATCATTTATTTTGACCTGATGCTCTGGGTTGGGGAGGGTGGGGAGAGTTTGGGGATGTTATGCAACTACCACTGCAACCTTTTCTGACAAGTTATAAAGCGAACAATGCATGTTATCATTAAAACTACAATAAAGAAATTTAAACCATAAAAGCAGGTCCCACAGCCTCCTGAACCATTTCCATTGGACGAGCTATGTACAAGGACTTTCAAAAACATCCTTAAATATGTCCAAATAATCAGCTAGAGGCTCACTGTTATTCTGCTTGCAATAAGAAATTTTAGTCCAGTCAGTTATTCCTGGGCATATTTCCAGGATCGAATTCTACAACCAAACCATCACTGCATTCAACTCTGACTCATTCCCATGGTCCACTCTCGGCCATGGCCCATTCTCCGCCAGTCTCTCTCTCACCTCACTTGGCAATATCAATTGCAACAATTGGTTCACATCTGCTCAGCTGTGTCTGTACTCTTCAGACACACACTGTGATTTTTCTTAAAACTGAGTTGGACTTTCTCAAATGTTGGGCATTGTTTCTTTATGCTCATTAGGTCAGAGGAGGTCCAACGTATGTGGACCACCACACTAACCCTGGCCACTGGGTAGTCCCTCAAAGGAAGAAGGGTGAAGCACATTCTCTGACCCTCAGCGTCATTTGGATGGGGAGAGTTGAGAGTTCGTCTAGACAAATGTCCAGCAGGCAGCCTCAAGCTTTTGAGTGCGATTATAGGACTTTGCTCTTACCAGCCCCTGCTTCCAAGCAGAACACATGCAATCAGGGCCAGACTGGCCATAGCGGGCACCAGGCATTTTCCCGGTAAACGGATTTTCGGATGAAATATTTTAATATACAGCGACCCACATTTTCGAAATGATTAAGGAAAAAAGGAGTGAGCTACCACCAGTCCTCCGTGCAGATAAATTAGTAGTGATACACATGATAGGCAGACCACCTGAGAATTGCTCTTCATATAGACCAGTCTCCCTTCTAGATGCTGCCCAAAGCTCTAGCTAATTGATTTACGGGTGAGGATTTGGACACTTGTGGGACTGGACATGAGTGAATTCATACATGGGAGAGCAATTAGATATAGCATTAGATGATTATCATCATCATCACCACCGCTTTATTCGGTTAATAAAAACCATATAAGTACAATACCTATATATACGTTCACTACATCATAAAAACATCTAAAATACAAATCATCGATGAATATGGGCGACCTACATAAAGAAAATATTACAAGGACAAATTTCATTACGTCAGCTAAATCCCTAGTATCTAATTGTTCATATATAGCGGTAAAAACACCCCTAAAAAAAAGCACAAATCACAGATAAAAATGCAAGCATAAAAACTACAAAAACCATAAACATGAAAACACAATGGATCCTCTTTACATATTTATCATGGTGTGTCGTTTTGCCTAAGTCTAACAGCTGCAACTAAGAAACTTGCAATGTTAAAAATCTACCATGGGTCATTCAGCAACTGAAGATATAGCAAGGCGGTTTTGACCTGTATGAAGCCCTTTCCCCTTAAAATAGGAAGTAGAAACCTCCTGCGTATATCATTGTAGCGCTCACAGAACATTATAATGTGCATAGTGTCTTGATTCAAAAAATTGTCACAAGTGCAAGGCCTTGTTGATTACCTAAAAAAAGTGAATTAGATTAAAACGAAACCTAATTAAAAGCAGGCTCTGGAAAGGCTTTGTGACAATTCTCAGATATGGTTCAGTATGAGGCAAGGTTTTCAATAAAAATAGGCTTTTACTGAGGGTTTTATTAACTCAGTCTCCTCTCTCTCCGCCATCACTAGGTTCAGAAATTGTGTTTTTACTCAGGTCACATCCTCTTTTTTTATTTTGTCCGGGAAATCATATAGATCTGGCCTCCCTAGTTTATTTAAAATATGCTCGATCCAGGGCAACACAATCCCTAATAATCTTGTGATTTAGGGTTAACTCTGGGTTAAGCCATGTCTTAAGCCAACATATCATCGGGGCCAACCTCAACAGGTCTGATACATATCTAACACCTGTCTCTTGATGTATCAGAAAAGTTGAGGTAGCTTGAGGGACTGACAGGAGGGTGCCTAAAAATGTATTTTCCACTGTCTGTACACACTCTGATGGTTTGTAACCCCAAATGGACGATCCATACAAGGCAATGGCTATACATTTGGCCCTATAAATGTTGAGCATGGCTTCAATCGGCCTAGCCCTTAGACGCTGTGCAAATCCATGTACTGCGGACGTAGACCTAGCAATTGCATTTATTTTTGCTCTCTGTTGGGAAACCCATGAGCCCCTCTCATCAAATAGTACCCCTAGATAGGTAAAGGAGGTCACCCTGGTCAGCTCTACTCCTTCACAATAAAAAGATTTGGATCCTTTGTGTTTCTGGTCCATAGTCATAGTGTGTGATTTAGCTATGTTGACCACTAGGTACAGTGATTTCATATAGGCCCCAAAGGAATCCAAGAGCATCATCCACGTAGAGGAGCACAGGGATAGCCCTGTCCCCTACACGCAGTATGTCTAAGCTGGCTGAGTCTAAAACCTTTCCTAAATTATTTATATACAAAGTAAAAAGCAGTAGGGCTAAAATACATCCTTGACGTACACCTCTACCAGATTTAAAGTGCCTTGTGCAATTACCTTCTTGGTTGACCCTAACCCTTACGGAGAGATCCCTGTGTAAGCCAGCCAAGAAATAAACTAAACTTGAGCCTATGCCCATGTCAAGTAAAATAAGCCAGAGTTTAGATCTATTCACCAGGTCAGATGCAGAGGAGAGATCCATGAAAGCCAACTGTAATGTCCCTGCTTTCGCTAGGGTATATTTTCCGGCTATTAAAAATACATTTAGGCACTGGTCCAGAGTGCCCCTCCCATGTCTGAACCCATATTGTAGGTCCGTTAAAACCTCATTCTCATTCAGCCAGTCCATTAATTTGGTTAAAAACACTCGCCCTATTGATTAACAATATTGACCTGTAGCATTGTGGGTCACCTCTCTGCCCCTTTTTAAAAACTGGGATAATAGTGGATATTGACCATGATGATGGGATGCCCTGCTGGCTGGACACATTATAGACATTTGTCGGAATTTTGGCCCAGAAGGTTGGATTTTGTATATATAAATCGCCCGGGACACCATCAGGACCTGGGGCCTTATTACTGGACATTTGGTTTATAGCTAATTCTACTTTATCCTCATTAGAAACAATATTAAGCGATTCCCTTCTATATTCTAGACTTACCAGTGCATCCAAGGTGGCAGTGGCCTCATATATAGTTTCAAAATGAGAAACCCATTGATCTTCTGTGATGTTATATAATGTCCTGGCCTTGGCGGATAGGTTGAAAGGACCCCTTGTGCTTTTAATGACTGACATTGGAAAGACCTATTCGGTAAGGTGGGACTATATGTTTGCATTCCTAAAAATAATTAATTTCTGCTCTAAATTTCTTCAGTGCATACAGCTGCAATAAACCTACCTTCCAACAAAGGTATGAGTGGGTTGGGTGGTGTCAGGTGCCTTCCCATATTTAGAGGCGGTATGCAGGATTGTCGACTTCCTCCCATCCTATTTGGTATAGGAACTGAACATCTGGTGGAGTGGGTCCACAGGGACGGCTTTCTTACGGGATTTGAATGGACCTGGACATTGCTGACAGAATATCTTTATTCACTGATTATGTGTGTATCTCCTTACAGAACCCGGAATGGTCAGGCCAGAGAGCACCCCAGATGCTTCGCATTTTTGATGATCATAGTGGCTTGGCAATTAGCCCGGACAAGTTGATTGTCTACCCTGTGGACACCAGGATCTTGGCTGGGCCAGGGTACTCACAACGGCAACAGAAACATTTAGATATCTAGGGTTTTATATTCCTGAAGACAGAGCAAAAGCATGGCAGGAAACATTCACATACAGTTAGACAAGCTGAGAAGCTAGGTGGCGTTCTGGGTGCCCCTGCCTCTATCGCTGTTCGGCAGTGCAGCCATTCTAAAATGGCAGTGCTGCAGTGATTATTGTATCACCTGCAGAACTTCCCATTCGAAATACCCTGCAGCTTCTTCAGTCTGCTTAATGATGAGAGGATTTTTGTGGTCTCAGAGCTCCCCTAGAACAGCTTTGTCAAAATGCTTTAAATCCTCCTTTGATGGGGGTGTAAGGTCTGCTGATACTACATCATACTGCAGAACAAAACACTTGATGGGTTTCAGTGAATGGATACACAACACGCAAGCAGAACTGGTGTATGTGGCCAAACAATGGGATATAGGACACACTTGTGTACCACACCACTGTAAGGTGGTAAACCTGACTCGCCTCTACCACTGGCCACACACACTATTTTTAGGATATAGCAAGAGACCTTGAAGGAGTTGGGTTGGGGACGCAAACTTATAAAAGAGATCTTGTTGTAGTGGGATGAATTGCTGGGTCAGATGTCATGAGTGTAGGGTTTTGGAGAATCGGACAAAGTAGTAGTCTCCTGCCTGTGAAACGTAATGACTGGATGCCCAATTGGAGTTTTACAGGATAATGTGAATTACATAAAAGTCAATGTTTCCAATATCTCCAAGTGTGATGTGCTGTCCCTGTATATTGTAAATCTGACTGAACTTCCAGATTGCTAATGGTGGAATCAAGGAAGTAGCCAGAAAATTAAAATACCCCCCAATTGAAACATACCACTTATCAGACCGAGCGTGCAAAGAGAGTAAATCCAACCCTACTAATAAGAGTTCTTTCCACCCTACTTCCATCTATTAATCCATTCATTCATCCATCTGGCCATACCTTCACACCTTTACATATACTCTCCCACTGCCCCATTCATCAATCCGTCCACCCATCTGTTAACCATCCATCCATTCATTCTTTTTCATCTGTGCATTCTTCCACACTTTCACCAGTCAATCCCTTCACTCTTCCATCCAGTCACCCTTTCATCCTACCTTTCACATTTCTTCTATCTTTCCTTTCATGTTTCCTTCCTTCTTGTCACCCTTCCTTTCTCCTCCTGTTCTTTTTTCCCTCTGTTTTCCTTTCCCATCTTTTATCTCTCATCCTTACTTTTTCTTTCACATGTTTCTCTGTCATGCTCATTGTTTTCCAATGTGTTCCTCTCTCTGCGTTTTCAAATATTTATTGTGTTTTTTCTTTCCCTGTGCATGCCAGCTGAAAGCTCACAACCTCTCTCCCAACTTATTTCCTAGAAGCGCTATTTATCAGCGTTTTGTCAGACATAGAAAGCCCATAAACAACTAAATCAAATCAAATCAAAATAAGCTTTATTCGAAATCACAAGGTGAATGATAAAACCTACAGAAATGCATCCATGACACAGTTTAAAATAGCCAAAATACAAATTTAAAACAGAGTATAAAAACTTATACTGTATAAAAACATGAATATTAAAAAGACTGTCATCCCTGCATAATCACTTAATTACTATTTACAACTGCTTCCTGTAATTAATAACGGGCAGCAGAAATCGTGACATTACTGCACATATATATAAGTTCGGTAGCATTTGCAGATAAATAAAAGCCGGGCGGCATTGTGTAAGACCCAGCTGTAATAACAAGGGTTTAATGAGTTTCTTTCTCAGCCCTGAAAAGTCTTTACAGAAAAACACAGTATGCATGGTATTCTGTAGTGAGGTATCATCACACGTGCAATCCCCAGGTCAGGTGACTAGTTGTTAACAGTAGGAAAAAACGGTGGAAAATATCCAACCGAAAACGGGTCAACACGAACCTGTGGCACGGATAATACACATTGGCTGATATGGTTGCATATCAAAACTAGTCAAGATCATTTGATTCCTCAGCACAGTGGGTTTACAGATTTCAGAAGCTAATCTAGTTTCCTCCAATAATGATATGCATTTCAGTTTCAAGGCTTTTCTTTGAACATTGGCCAGACTCTCGGGAAGATTGAAATATTCGGGATGGCCAAGGTCTGTTAAAAAGTTGTAAACATAATTAAGCCAAGGGATGTTAAGGGCATGTGAGGATTTTAGACAGTCAGCAATTATGGCTCAATTAAGCGTTGTATGTTCAGATGACCATATTTTGTGCCATAATAGCACTGGCTGGATCCTAATCACATCTGCTATATGGGGGGCCCCTAGTTCGGAATGACACACGTAGGTTGGGCTGCTTTTCGGGAGAGCAAGGAGAGGCCTTAAAAAGACATTTTCTTTAAGCTGGAGTATATCAATCTTTCCGTGCCCCCACAGCTCAGCCCCGTACATAGCAGTGGATCTACATTTGGCCTTAAAAATTGTCATCAATTTCTTCAGATGTTTAATGCCAACCTGTCTAGCAAAACTTAGTAAAGCCCTTTTTGTTTTCATAAAGTGGAGTCGCCTTGATTTAATCGCCCCTTGCCAAGACCCCGATTGGCTGAAGACAATGTCCAGATATGAAAATGACTCTGTGAACTGAATTGAGGAACCATCAATAAAGATGTCACAACAGTGAGTGGCCTTCTTACCGATATTCATGGCGAAGCTTTTGCTAATAATAATTTTTAGCCCAAGGTTTTGCATGAACTGAGCAAACTCATCAACCAAACGCTGCAGGGCAATGGTAGTGTGGGCCATTAATACCGTGTCATTGGCATAAAAAAGAGCTGGTATTGGCCAATGTCCCACCTGAGGTAGGTCCGCAAATTTACTTGCCAATATATCCCCTACACTATTGATATAGTGATTAAACAGGAAGGGGGCCAATACGCAACCCTGGCGTACCCCTCATCTTATTTTAAATGGCTCAGTACAGTTGCCGTTAAGACCATAACGGACTCTACCTCTGCCTTGGGCTTACAAATCTCTAAGAAACGTCACAATAGTGCAGTCCATGCCCATATTGGTCATGGTTGCCCATAGCTTATCGTGCTCTACCAAATCAAAAGCGAAGATAAATCTACAAAGACTAAAAACAAATTGCCACCTTTCAAATGCACGTACTTGCCAATTAATAAATCTAGATCAATAGCCTGCTCTACAGTTCCAAGCCCAGCCCTAAAACCGTACTGTAGATTCGAGACCCAATCCTGAAGTCGTCCTAAAAGCATGCAACCAGCCACCTTTACTAGGCAATCCAGAAGAGAGATAGCCCTGTATTGCGCTGGGTTGTTACGGTCACCCTTCTTAAATATGGGGCCAATAAGCGATTAAGGCCACATGGATAAGAAGCCTTGTTCCTGGCAAGCTCTGAAAAGCAAGGTAAGGACGGGGCCCCAAAGATCAGTGTTAAATTTAAACAAGTCAATAGGAATCCTATCAGGACCTGGGGCTTTACCCCCATTACTTGCTTTCAGTGCCAGAACCACTTCTTCCAAGGAAAATTCAGGCTATCTCAAGAATTTTAAAGGTCTAGTGAAATTGGAAGCATTGGTAAGAGGGATCAGTGTGATCCGAAACACTAGGGGTGAGGATTACAATGTCTTTCTTAGGAGAATACAAATTAGTAAAGTGTGCTATCCATGCAACCTCTGTGATGGCTATCTCTGCTCGAGGGCAGTCTGGGGAGTTGTGGGCAGGAGAATTGATGACACGCCAAAACGTGATATTATCAGACCGACTAGCATCAAGTAATCTGTTCCACGTTTCCTCCTTCAGATTTATTTTCCGCTGCTTAATGGCTAGTTTGTAGGCTCGTCTACATTCCCGGACCTTACTAACAGATATTGGATGTTCAGCTATGGCTGATTTCAGATTTTTGAGAGTTTTTGTACAAGCTGAATCAAACCAGCCAAAAGCACTCACCTTTGCTATTTTCTGCTTTGCGTGGAGCCCCTTGCCAAAGCCCTTTTTTATACGGTTGAATGCTAAAATAAACTCTTGAGCCTCTGTGGTTTTATCTAGGCATACTTCGAATGCCTCCCTCTCTTTTTGAATCAGTTTTGCTAGGAAGTTAGATGGATCCACCAGGGACGTTCTTAAAGCGTACCCATTACGACGGTAAATCGCAATTTCCTCTAGTGCAGTAACTTTTAGTGCACCTCGTGGCTGTCCAGAAAGGTCAAAATTCAAGGCGACACTTTGGGGGAAATGATCGTTGATCGCTATGTCGAAAATGTGAAACTCTTAAGACCAGTGCTGAACAACGCTGGGGGAACAGTAGGAAGTCTATCACGCTGTTATCACCCCTTCCATTATAAGTACACCTCACTATAACTGGTATACAGCTTAGTTCATTACAGAACCACAAGTTATGTTTAAAAATTAGATCATTTAGAGTACCCCATACTCCGAGTGAAGAAAGTGGCTAATCTCGCAGTTATCAGGGGATGTCATACCACACACCTTATTAGATGACACAGGGCATATACGTGTGTTAAAATCTCCGCCCCATAAGATAATTGGATCCTTGCAATTAGTGGGAAAGGATTTCTCCAAGTCATGATCTAGTTGGTGAAGAGCTGTATTAATTTCCGTTGTACAAGCGTTATTATAAAAATTAACAATGGCCAGAGTTGCGTGTGCAGAGATTTGGAAAGACACAATTTGGTGAAATACTATTCTTGCAATCACAGTAGTGTTTAGAGGAGCCAACATGATTGACACGTAAATACACAGGCCCCCTTTGGGTCGCCCATACTTGGACTCAATCGCTGGGCTGTGAAATGTTTTAAAACCATTTAAGTGGATTGGCTCCACGGCCCACATTTCCTGTAAACAGAGAATATTAAACTTGGATGTGAAATCCACCCATTCGTTTGTAATATATTTATGGCGTACACCAGCTACATTCCAATAAAGGACGATAAGGGCTGTTGCAGGGGACTTAACCCCCGCAGATAAAACTAATGGGACATCCACAAGACAAGGCCCAGGAATATCTAAAGACACAGACGCTTCGTCTGACTCTGTGTGTAACCCCCTCTCATGCACCAAAACTGTGATGATACCACTCTGATTCTGATTGGATATTGGTGCTGCAGCCGATTCCCCAGATGAAGTGGGCGTACTGCTTGAGGCAGTAGTTGGAGGGGGACAGAAGGTTGATAGAAGTAGCCAAGTGGTAAGACCATAATCTGCTTTGTGGTGAGAGATGGTAGACTGGCACTCTCAAAGATAAGTTTCACAAGATTGAGGAAAGTGAATGATAGCACGACACAGTCGCCGTCTAAAGTTTTGCTTCCTGTTCCCACCCATTTAACCCTCCTAATCCTTTTCAGGTCTCAAAAAAGTGCCCTCCCCAAGCCCTACCCTCACATTCAACCAATTTAAAGATTGCTCCTAAGAGATTTCCAAGATTCATGTTCAGAGTTAGAAGCACCCGGAACGTTAGCTAAGATTACTACATAAGGTGTCGCTGCAGGTGGGAGCTCTAAATAGTTCATTTTTGAAACTGGGAAAATATGCATAGAGTCAATAGTTGCTTGATCAGTACGAATTGGATTATGTAAAGTGTTATGTGAGATGGTGGGGCAATAACTAGGCCCAGGTCGAGAAAGTGAGGGCTGGAGAGGTAAAAGGGGGCACACTGTGACCAGTTAGTGCTTGGATCAGCACTGATCATGTCTCCTGTCCTGTCAGTCACTGTGACGTAAGGTTGGTGTATACCTTGAGTGGTAGAAATAGGATCGAAGCGTGAACAGGGTTGATCTAGAACATTCTTATCTATAATTTGCTGGGTTTTTGCTGATAGTGACTGATTATTACCCCGCAAAACTAGTTGAGAAAGAATATTCTTCTCTATCCCTTTTAATTGTTCTGTCAGTGAACTAAATGAGACCCTAACTAACTCAGTCAAGGACTGAAATAGAGTGGACAGGGCTACATAGTCCACTTGCTGCTGTTCTACCCCTGTTTTCTTTGATTTTTTGGTCAATGGTTGCTTTTGAGTATTCTTAGAACGTTGGCCACCCCCACCTACTCCTCCTACTCCACTAAATACAGGTAAAGACGCTGAAGGGGCTTGGGGCACTACGCTAGACAGGGTTTTAAAACGTTTACTTGGGGGTTGACTAGTAAGTTGAATATCAGGAAGGACTATACGAGGAGATTTTTCAGGACACTTCTCTAGTTTCTTGTCTTTCCGCTGCCCAACTACTTGCAAACTAGCAGCTCTATCAACACTATGAGGGCTAGGACCAGAGGCAGGGTTAGGAGTGACAGTTGTACCTATTTCAATAGGAATTAAACCTGAGATGTTATTGGTGCAATTTGTTAGAGACTCCTCCACACTCATAATTTGTTGCTCCAATACCCCCATTGTAATAGTAGAATGCCAACAAGGGATTTTATTTTAGGAAGGTTCAATTTCTTTGTGCAAAGCAAAAAACTTTTTATATGAGCTCAAGACTGATACTCAACCAAACGCTATTCAATTAAATTCAGTCAAAGATATATAACAACACACACGGGGTATTTTTTAAAGTGAAAAAATCACTGGCTTTTTATATAGAAACAATTGATAAAAAGGAGTACAGAAAACAGATAAATGTATAATGTGACATGAAGGGAAAAAACAACCAAATATTATCCACAATTCATGACATTACAAATATCCAATCCAATGAAATAAACAGAGATCTATCTCATATTTAGAGAACAATCAACTGTGCATGTATGCTGTGGAAATGGATAATACAGTCGACGTTTCGGTCTGTTAGGGCGTCAATCAGTCAGACCATCTTCAGGACAGTTGAAAAATTCAAATGAAGACTCCTGCATAAATATAGTACCAATTAATTACAAAAAATAGAACATAAAATTCTCTTCATAATAGATAGAGAAGGCAGAGGAATAGCCCGTGTGTGAGAAAGCAATCTTGTTTAAGGAAATCCTTGTGGAAGAAACACCTTATACCGAAGATTCTGGCAGCATTGTAGCATTACCGCATATTTCAGTGAAAGGGTGAGAAGAGTATGTTGTTATTAGTGGTAGCTCAATGAGACTGACAAAGAGATGCTGCGCTTACTCATGAGTTGTTGTTCAAATAGAGGAGTTATCACTTCCTCATTGATGATTGATTATACTTCATCTATAAGGCAGAAAACAATTAAAAAGTGGTCATGGTTGGGCCTTTAAATAAAAAAAACGAATGTTTATGTTAATTTATATTGTTGAGACATACCCGGTCTTAGTTGGGTAAGTATATACCATATGAATGCCTGTAACGAGATGGGCAACAATGGAAGTCAGTTTTCTGATTATTCTGATCTTGTGTGACAAGGAAGGCCAGTTGGTCCTTCGTTGACAGGTGTCTTGATTCAGAGAGATCTACAAAACGAAGATTCAACATGCTGTTAGTTAAATAGAGCAAACCAATAATAGGTTGTCTTGCATAGTAAGGGAATTTAGTTGTAAGGGGCTTCGAAGACAGATTGCGAAACAGAGGCACATCGTGTGCATTAGACTACCCACATTTGAAGATATGCTCGCGAGGGAATTCAGCTTATCTAAATGCTAGAGGGTAGCGTGTTATTAGTAAAACACAGCCAGTTATCATGACAAAGCGCCCAGCATTGGTTGTACTATCAAAACCACGACTCAGATTAAAACTACGTGGTAAACCGAGGAATGCTGTGTGAATTACTCACGATTTTGTCAGACCTGTTGCAGATTCAGGTACCGTCCGTCGATAGGAACTCGAGCACAATGCAGAGTTCATCGGCGTTTATTTAAAGGCGTTTAAGTGGCCACAGCTGTTTGTAATTAAAGCACGGACCGGATAAGGCAAAACTGCCGTGAATATAGCGGACATCTTGTAAGAGGTTTTTTTACAAGATAAGGGTTTCTGTTAAACATTTTCACGTATTACCGTGAGGTTAAGGCCTTCATGGGATGTTAGGACTACAATAAAATGTATTATGGTTGACAGTGACAGTGTCAACGAAATGTTGAATAATTGCCGAAAACGGCGGACATCTTGGAAAGGTGATTCGTGTCACGTCTCAAGGTTGTTTTAATGAATTTGTATAGCTTAGAATGACTGAATAATCAGATGTGCACTTATTTAAAGTTTTCATGATTACATTAAAACACAGTGAAAAGCAAAAGAAATCGTGAGTAAAGAGAGAGAGAAAAATCAAAATAGACATTATTAACATCACATATCAATTCTTATACATGGTGCCAGTAATATTGCTGACCTAATATACAACAATGTGTGGCAAGTGGAACATAGAGATGCTACAGATGAAACATCTTGTATTACAACCGATTGACAAATCTTAAAAAAGAAAATCTAACTTACTCTACATTGATGTACAACATGTCAATTAGAAGATACATGATACTACAGCAAATTCAAACGTATCATGGACAAGCATCTAAAGTAGTCAATAAGAAGGTTATCTATCAAAACAGAAAAGACATTTCAAAGAACATTCATTGTTTGTATATGTCATCCAGTAGTTGAATTCAGAGTTGCTGGACACTAGTCTGTTGTACACATCATGTATAAATAAAAACATACAATTCTTTACAAACTACCACGATTCGGGTTCAGTTAAAGTTATAGTGTTTACAGAAAGGAATCATAAGGAATGGAGTTTAACGGCTGCAAGAGTGAAGATTTAAGTGAGGCAAGCCAGCGTATGCCACTCAGTTGCCGTGTTCAAACCTTTTTTGATATTGTCAGTTTTGCAAATCCATTGGTTCTCTTTGATCGTCAATATGCGATCAACATTGGCCTGTCTGATTGTGGGTTTTACCACTTCTATGATCCACCACACCATCTCTTTCTCCGTATGTCGAAATCGTGTGTAGTGATCAACAAGTGGGGCATTTTCAACTTTACATCTAATTCTAGATTGATGTTGTAAGATGCGTGTTTTGGCCATCTGGGTTGTCTTTCCTATGTAGTTAAAACCACAAGGGCATTGGATGCAATAAACCACGTTTCTGGTGTTGCAGTTAGAGAAAGATTTGAGTGCTACAGTATATCCATTGAGATCAAAGGATTTCAATTTGATGATACTAGGGCATGCTGCACAGTTGCCACATTTATGGTGTCCCACTAAAGGTATTATTTGTTGCATACCATCAACAAGCTGTTGTTGTGGTGTTTTGTACGCGTGAACCAGTCGGTCTTTGATATTGGGCCCTCTTTTAAACGAAAAGAGTGGTTGGTCTGACAACTCAGGTAAGGATGCCAGAAGCGTCCAATGTTTTTTTACAATTTTTTTTATTTTGTTTGTGGCAGTCCCGAAGGTGGTAACACAAACTAACATTGGATCTGGTGTCTTTTGTTTAACTTCAAGCAGGGCATTACGGTCATTGTACCAGGCACTCTTTAGAGATTTCTTAAGTAGTTTGTTTGGGTACCCTCGTGAGTGCAGTTTTTCTTTAAGTTTCTTAGCCTCAAGAAAGTAATCTTCTCTTTTGGAGCAGTTTCTCCGTAACCGGAGAAACTGTCCAAATGGGAGTCCATCCTTCAATGACTGTGGGTGGTGACTGTCATATTTTAAAAGAGTGTTGCGTGCCGTTGGCTTAGTGAATGAGGTGGTGTAAAGCGTGTTGTCTTCCCCTACCTTAATTGAGATGTCGAGAAAATTCATACATTGATTGTTAGAATCAAGTGTGAATTGCAGGTTTGGATTTCTAGAATTGATCCATTCATGGAATTCGGTAAGTAGCTGTTTACTGCCTTTCCAGATTAAAAAAACATCATCTATATATCGTAACCAACTGGTTATGTTGGCTGCAAAGGGATTGAGTGGATCGTAGACCGACTGGTTCACGCGTACAAAACACCACAACAACAGCTTGTTGATGGTATGCAACAAATAATACCTTTAGTGGGACACCATAAATGTGGCAACTGTGCAGCATGCCCTAGTACCATCAAATTGAAATCCTTTGATCTCAATGGATATACTGTAGCACTCAAATCTTTCTCTAACTGCAACACCAGAAACGTGGTTTATTGCATCCAATGCCCTTGTGGTTTTAACTACATAGGAAAGACAACCCAGATGGCCAAAACACGCATCTTACAACATCAATCTAGAATTAGATGTAAAGTTGAAAATGCCCCACTTGTTGATCACTACACACGATTTCGACATACGGAGAAAGAGATGGTGTGGTGGATCATAGAAGTGGTAAAACCCACAATCAGACAGGCCAATGTTGATCGCATATTGACGATCAAAGAGAACCAATGGATTTGCAAAACTGACAATATCAAAAAAGGTTTGAACACGGCAACTGAGTGGCATACGCTGGCTTGCCTCACTTAAATCTTCACTCTTGCAGCCGTTAAACTCCATTCCTTATGATTCCTTTCTGTAAACACTATAACTTTAACTGAACCCGAATCGTGGTAGTTTGTAAAGAATTGTATGTTTTTATTTATACATGATGTGTACAACAGACTAGTGTCCAGCAACTCTGAATTCAACTACTGGATGACATATACAAACAATGAATGTTCTTTGAAATGTCTTTTCTGTTTTGATAGATAACCTTCTTATTGACTACTTTAGATGCTTGTCCATGATACGTTTGAATTTGCTGTAGTATCATGTATCTTCTAATTGATATGTTGTACATCAATGTAGAGTAAGTTAGATTTTCTTTTTTAAGATTTGTCAATCGGTTGTAATACAAGATGTTTCATCTGTAGCATCTCTATGTTCCACTTGCCACACATTGTTGTATATTAGGTCAGCAATATTACTGGCACCATGTATAAGAATTGATATGTGATAATAATAATGTCTATTTTGATTTTTCTCTCTCTCTTTACTCACGATTTCTTTTGCTTTTCACTGTGTTTTAATGTAATCATGAAAACTTTAAATAAGTGCACATCTGATTATTCAGTCATTCTAAGCTATACAAATTCATTAAAACAACCTTGAGACGTGACACGAATCACCTTTCCAAGATGTCCGCCGTTTTCGTCAATTATTCAACATTTCGTTGACACTGTCACTGTCAACCATAATACATTTTATTGTAGTCCTAACATCCCATGAAGGCCTTAACCTCACGGTAATACGTGAAAATGTTTAACAGAAACCCTTATCTTGTAAAAAAACCTCTTACAAGATGTCCGCTATATTCACGGCAGTTTTGCCTTATCCGGTCCGTGCTTTAATTACAAACAGCTGTGGCCACTTAAACGCCTTTAAATAAACGCCGATGAACTCTGCATTGTGCTCGAGTTCCTATCGACGGACGGTACCTGAATCTGCAACAGGTCTGACAAAATCGTGAGTAATTCACACAGCATTCCTCGGTTTACCACGTAGTTTTAATCTGAGTCGTGGTTTTGATAGTACAACCAATGCTGGGCGCTTTGTCATGATAACTGGCTGTGTTTTACTAATAACACGCTACCCTCTAGCATTTAGATAAGCTGAATTCCCTCGCGAGCATATCTTCAAATGTGGGTAGTCTAATGCACACGATGTGCCTCTGTTTCGCAATCTGTCTTCGAAGCCCCTTACAACTAAATTCCCTTACTATGCAAGACAACCTATTATTGGTTTGCTCTATTTAACTAACAGCATGTTGAATCTTCGTTTTGTAGATCTCTCTGAATCAAGACACCTGTCAACGAAGGACCAACTGGCCTTCCTTGTCACACAAGATCAGAATAATCAGAAAACTGACTTCCATTGTTGCCCATCTCGTTACAGGCATTCATATGGTATATACTTACCCAACTAAGACCGGGTATGTCTCAACAATATAAATTAACATAAACATTCGTTTTTTTTATTTAAAGGCCCAACCATGACCACTTTTTAATTGTTTTCTGCCTTATAGATGAAGTATAATCAATCATCAATGAGGAAGTGATAACTCCTCTATTTGAACAACAACTCATGAGTAAGCGCAGCATCTCTTTGTCAGTCTCATTGAGCTACCACTAATAACAACATACTCTTCTCACCCTTTCACTGAAATATGCGGTAATGCTACAATGCTGCCCGAATCTTCGGTATAAGGTGTTTCTTCCACAAGGATTTCCTTAAACAAGATTGCTTTCTCACACACGGGCTATTCCTCTGCCTTCTCTATCTATTATGAAGAGAATTTTATGTTCTATTTTTTGTAATTAATTGGTACTATATTTATGCAGGAGTCTTCATTTGAATTTTTCAACTGTCCTGAAGATGGTCTGACTGATTGACGCCCTAACAGACCGAAACGTCGACTGTATTATCCATTTCCACAGCATACATGCACAGTTGATTGTTCTCTAAATATGAGATAGATCTCTGTTTATTTCATTGGATTGGATATTTGTAATGTCATGAATTGTGGATAATATTTGGTTGTTTTTTCCCTTCATGTCACATTATACATTTATCTGTTTTCTGTACTCCTTTTTATCAATTGTTTCTATATAAAAAGCCAGTGATTTTTTCACTTTAAAAAATACCCCGTGTGTGTTGTTATATATCTTTGACTGAATTTAATTGAATAGCGTTTGGTTGAGTATCAGTCTTGAGCTCATATAAAAAGTTTTTTGCTTTGCACAAAGAAATTGAACCTTCCTAAAATAAAATCCCTTGTTGGCATTCTACTATTACAATTACATTTGCCCAAGCCCTCAAGGGTGTATTGGGTGTTACCCCTGGATTTAAGTATTTTAAGCGCAGACAATTGTCTGCCTCGGGTCACTTTTTCAAGTGGTATATTAGAATAGTGTTTAAAGATCACTTATTCTCAAACAACAGTGTTTCCAGCCTCATCCATGTCTGAAGCTGAAACCCTATCATACACCGATGAATACATGTTGAAAATAGCTGCAGGCCCTTCGCTGCTAGGCACCCGAGGACCTATTACATCTTCACCCTTCGAAACTGATCTCAATCACTTGGAACGATTGAAAAAAAATTAGTTCGTACTGAACTACATGCTAAGTTCCTCACCGACTGCCTAAATGCGAATATAATTCCAACGGGACTTCAGATCAAAAACATCCCTATTATCTTCATTGAAGATGAAGATTTCAAAATAGGTTTCAGCTTTGCATCCAACAAATGCTCTCGCACTTGGATGGTGCTCAGCATAGAAACGGCAATCAAACATATCAAACTACTAACTAAGGAAATAGAAAGCTTGGAGAATAAGATCAACACCGACTCCAGCATCACTAATGCGAAAGCATTACTTGATAAAATTGCCTTAACCATAAAAGACTTTGAAGAATTCAACTCACATAAAAAAACAGATAAACTACAAAAAGATATAAGGAAATACAGTAAGGAAAGAACTTATCCCTACCTAAACAAAGACTTTTATCAAACACAGGGGTCTAACCAAGGTCCTAAAAACCAACAACGTAAGAAAGTGACTTTCTCTGATACTACTTCTGATACCGATAGTGATCAGGCATCAGATAACACCCATAGACATTCTTATGATCAACAACCCTCCACATCACGACAGCCTTTTTTAGGACAGGATCGGAGAGGATCTCCTTACCCACGGAGGACACGAGCCACCAGGAGAGGATGGTTCCGGAACCAGTATACACCAGGTTATCGTCAAACCCGGAATCAATTTTACGAGTGGTAAATCCCACTCAAACAATACCCATTTTCAATTTATCTAAACACCAACTATCGGAGGTACAAATATCAGTTCTCTCAGCAGGACTCTCTTTTGTCCCCACGAACAAAAACAATCTCTTCCAAACTAAACTAGAGCTATTTAAATTCTTCCGCTCAGTAAGATTAAGGAATTTTTTTGCTAACAAAAATATACCACGCAACTCTGACACAACTGGACTACATAATCGGTCCACCTTCTTCCCTCCCAATACAATGATAGCTAAAGAAATTATCACCTTCGAAAATGCTATCCTCACGGAAATTGACAACCTCTTCAATACACCAGCTCGTGTTAAATACAATCTCACCAAAGATGAACATTCGGCACTTAAGAATCTCCAGGCACTGCCTGAAACGATCATAAAACCGGCCGATAAAGGTGGTGGCATTGTCCTATGGGACTCTGTAGCATATAACACCGAAATAACTAAACAACTTTCGGTTGAGGCTCATTACAAAAAACTGTCCAGCAACCCCACTCCTCGACTTGAGAAAACAATTACAGAACTAAGCAAAATGGGTCTGGAAGGAGGTTGGCTTAGTGAAAAGGAAGCAGCATTCTTGATAAACAAATCCCCCACGGTTCCGGTAATTTATATATTACCAAAGATCCACAAGAATACCTCGACACCCCCCGGTAGACCAATTGTATCGGGCTGTAATTCAATTTTAAAACCCCTAGCTCAGTATGCTGACTTCTTCATTCGACCCTTTGCCACAGAAACAAACACATATATCAGGGACACTACAGCAGTCATCAATGTAGTAGATAAACATAGCTTTGATCCTAAATGCGAGCTCTTGGTATCCATGGATATCGAGAGTTTGTATACAAACATCCCACAGATAGAGATCTTAGAGATCATTGAAGACTTATTAAACAACAGACCCAGACCACATGCGGTACCAACTGAATTTATTGTCGAATGTATCAGAATTTCACTGTGTGAAAATTTCTTTCTTTACGAGCGTACATTCTACCAACAACTTAAAGGTGTCGCGATGGGGGCAGTTTATGCCCCCGACATAGCTAACATCTATGTCTCTGATTTCGAACAAAGACACATCTACGATCTACTCAATCCCTTTGCAGCCAACATAACCAGTTGGTTACGATATATAGATGATGTTTTTTTAATCTGGAAAGGCAGTAAACAGCTACTTACCGAATTCCATGAATGGATCAATTCTAGAAATCCAAACCTGCAATTCACACTTGATTCTAACAATCAATGTATGAATTTTCTCGACATCTCAATTAAGGTAGGGGAAGACAACACGCTTTACACCACCTTATTCACTAAGCCAACGGCACGCAACACTCTTTTAAAATATGACAGTCACCACCCACAGTCATTGAAGGATGGACTCCCATTTGGACAGTTTCTCCGGTTACGGAGAAACTGCTCCAAAAGAGAAGATTACTTTCTTGAGGCTAAGAAACTTAAAGAAAAACTGCACTCACGAGGGTACCCAAACAAACTACTTAAGAAATCTCTAAAGAGAGCCTGGTACAATGACCGTAATGCCCTGCTTGAAGTTAAACAAAAGACACCAGATCCAATGTTAGTTTGTGTTACCACCTTCGGGACTGCCACAAACAAAATAAAAAAAATTGTAAAAAAACATTGGACGCTTCTGGCATCCTTACCTGAGTTGTCAGACCAACCACTCTTTTCGTTTAAAAGAGGGCCCAATATCAAAGACCGACTGGTTCACGCGTACAAAACACCACAACAACAGCTTGTTGATGGTATGCAACAAATAATACCTTTAGTGGGACACCATAAATGTGGCAACTGTGCAGCATGCCCTAGTACCATCAAATTGAAATCCTTTGATCTCAATGGATATACTGTAGCACTCAAATCTTTCTCTAACTGCAACACCAGAAACGTGGTTTATTGCATCCAATGCCCTTGTGGTTTTAACTACATAGGAAAGACAACCCAGATGGCCAAAACACGCATCTTACAACATCAATCTAGAATTAGATGTAAAGTTGAAAATGCCCCACTTGTTGATCACTACACACGATTTCGACATACGGAGAAAGAGATGGTGTGGTGGATCATAGAAGTGGTAAAACCCACAATCAGACAGGCCAATGTTGATCGCATATTGACGATCAAAGAGAACCAATGGATTTGCAAAACTGACAATATCAAAAAAGGTTTGAACACGGCAACTGAGTGGCATACGCTGGCTTGCCTCACTTAAATCTTCACTCTTGCAGCCGTTAAACTCCATTCCTTATGATTCCTTTCTGTAAACACTATAACTTTAACTGAACCCGAATCGTGGTAGTTTGTAAAGAATTGTATGTTTTTATTTATACATGATGTGTACAACAGACTAGTGTCCAGCAACTCTGAATTCAACTACTGGATGACATATACAAACAATGAATGTTCTTTGAAATGTCTTTTCTGTTTTGATAGATAACCTTCTTATTGACTACTTTAGATGCTTGTCCATGATACGTTTGAATTTGCTGTAGTATCATGTATCTTCTAATTGACATGTTGTACATCAATGTAGAGTAAGTTAGATTTTCTTTTTTAAGATTTGTCAATCGGTTGTAATACAAGATGTTTCATCTGTAGCATCTCTATGTTCCACTTGCCACACATTGTTGTATATTAGGTCAGCAATATTACTGGCACCATGTATAAGAATTGATATGTGATGTTAATAATGTCTATTTTGATTTTTCTCTCTCTCTTTACTCACGATTTCTTTTGCTTTTCACTGTGTTTTAATGTAATCATGAAAACTTTAAATAAGTGCACATCTGATTATTCAGTCATTCTAAGCTATACAAATTCATTAAAACAACCTTGAGACGTGACACGAATCACCTTTCCAAGATGTCCGCCGTTTTCGGCAATTATTCAACATTTCGTTGACACTGTCACTGTCAACCATAATACATTTTATTGTAGTCCTAACATCCCATGAAGGCCTTAACCTCACGGTAATACGTGAAAATGTTTAACAGAAACCCTTATCTTGTAAAAAAACCTCTTACAAGATGTCCGCTATATTCACGGCAGTTTTGCCTTATCCGGTCCGTGCTTTAATTACAAACAGCTGTGGCCACTTAAACGCCTTTAAATAAACGCCGATGAACTCTGCATTGTGCTCGAGTTCCTATCGACGGACGGTACCTGAATCTGCAACAGGTCTGACAAAATCGTGAGTAATTCACACAGCATTCCTCGGTTTACCACGTAGTTTTAATCTGAGTCGTGGTTTTGATAGTACAACCAATGCTGGGCGCTTTGTCATGATAACTGGCTGTGTTTTACTAATAACACGCTACCCTCTAGCATTTAGATAAGCTGAATTCCCTCGCGAGCATATCTTCAAATGTGGGTAGTCTAATGCACACGATGTGCCTCTGTTTCGCAATCTGTCTTCGAAGCCCCTTACAACTAAATTCCCTTACTATGCAAGACAACCTATTATTGGTTTGCTCTATTTAACTAACAGCATGTTGAATCTTCGTTTTGTAGATCTCTCTGAATCAAGACACCTGTCAACGAAGGACCAACTGGCCTTCCTTGTCACACAAGATCAGAATAATCAGAAAACTGACTTCCATTGTTGCCCATCTCGTTACAGGCATTCATATGGTATATACTTACCCAACTAAGACCGGGTATGTCTCAACAATATAAATTAACATAAACATTCGTTTTTTTTATTTAAAGGCCCAACCATGACCACTTTTTAATTGTTTTCTGCCTTATAGATGAAGTATAATCAATCATCAATGAGGAAGTGATAACTCCTCTATTTGAACAACAACTCATGAGTAAGCGCAGCATCTCTTTGTCAGTCTCATTGAGCTACCACTAATAACAACATACTCTTCTCACCCTTTCACTGAAATATGCGGTAATGCTACAATGCTGCCAGAATCTTCGGTATAAGGTGTTTCTTCCACAAGGATTTCCTTAAACAAGATTGCTTTCTCACACACGGGCTATTCCTCTGCCTTCTCTATCTATTATGAAGAGAATTTTATGTTCTATTTTTTGTAATTAATTGGTACTATATTTATGCAGGAGTCTTCATTTGAATTTTTCAACTGTCCTGAAGATGGTCTGACTGATTGACGCCCTAACAGACCGAAACGTCGACTGTATTATCCATTTCCACAGCATACATGCACAGTTGATTGTTCTCTAAATATGAGATAGATCTCTGTTTATTTCATTGGATTGGATATTTGTAATGTCATGAATTGTGGATAATATTTGGTTGTTTTTTCCCTTCATGTCACATTATACATTTATCTGTTTTCTGTACTCCTTTTTATCAATTGTTTCTATATAAAAAGCCAGTGATTTTTTCACTTTAAAAAATACCCCGTGTGTGTTGTTATATATCTTTGACTGAATTTAATTGAATAGCGTTTGGTTGAGTATCAGTCTTGAGCTCATATAAAAAGTTTTTTGCTTTGCACAAAGAAATTGAACCTTCCTAAAATAAAATCCCTTGTTGGCATTCTACTATTACAATTACATTTGCCCAAGCCCTCAAGGGTGTATTGGGTGTTACCCCTGGATCCAATACCCCCATAGCACCTGTAATATAATTCAAAATGGAAGAGGGAGGTTGGGCGCTACTCTGCGGTTTAGGCGCCCCACTTGGATGTTTCCTTTTTCCCATGACCAGAGGTAATAGCTGAACCAATTCGGTAGAACTAACCGCTATTAAATTGCAGAAATAAACCACTACAAGCCCACAACAAGTCCCCCAGTGTCAAAATATCAAAGTCAATAGAAAAATATCAGGAAGTTCAGGCGAGACAGATCGACAGGAGGCACCTTAACTGCCAGGCAAGAAACGCACGAGTCACTTCAGTTCCTTGTGTCGTGAACCAAGGCTAAGGGGGGTGCGGTCGCGGAAAAGTGTCCTGTTACACCCTAGGACTTGTAGTCCCACCAGGGTGAGGTGCAGGCTCAAGGGAATGTGGGCGGTAGAGAGGAGGTGCTCCCTGGGACTACGATCCTGATGGAGCGGGTAGTACTAAATTTTGTATACCCCCCCCATTTCTGCATGTTCATACTAATTAGAATAATCTATTAATTGTAATAATATTAATTTGTTTGAGTGATACCTAATCAATCTTACTAATGTATGAATTACACGTGGGATTTGCATTTTGCATGGCTAAAATAATTTGTAAACTAATATACGTACACATACTAATACTAGAAAATAGAATATTGCATGATATATGTTGCTTTTGTGACGTAATTGTAAGTTGCACCAGATGACATCATTGGGTGAATATGAATGCTTTAAATGTCGCTATTATGCTAGATAATTACATACACATAGGGGACTTAGTGAGGGTTAAACATTTTATTCGTTATTTCCATGTTTTAATTACTTTTTGTGTTTGTTTCGCTTAAGTTTATCGATTGGGCCTATGACAAAATGGCCGACCAACGTACACGACGAGACAGCTACCATTCCAAGAGGTTTCAGAACAAGTGTGCATGTCCGAGACTCCTGTACCAGTGGCCTCAAGATGACCTACACACTCTGTACCAGAACAAGGTTGCGACTGGACTTCGGCCAAGAGCTTTAACAATGGACAATTTTAAGAACCGGATGAATCATGTCTGACAGTGTAACATCATAGACTTTGAGAAATCGAAACGGACGATCTTAACCAACCAATCATTAGAACCCAAACTAAGCAAATGTTACATTTTGATATCAATTTTATTATAAAATGATGGTAGACTAGTGAGTTGCGCGAACATTTTCCTTTTTCCTGACGTTATGCTGATGGAGAGGACGGTGACACTGCTGGACAGCTGTTTCTTTGAATCTTTGACGGACTAAATTGCTGCCCAATTTCCTGATGAACTACAGATTTTCGAACATTCTATGGGGATTGATCAATATTTGCACGCTTCTGGTCCTCGACCCAATCTTTGGGACTGTAGCATGTTGCATGACGACTTGATTAACTTAGAGGACAACTAATAGCCAGATTAGGTAAATATGATGTTCTGTGGTTTGAATAACGATTCATTAAAATTTGCATTAATTAGATAAAAAATATTATTGATTAACAAGAAAATGTGTTGGGTTATTTATTGAAAGGAAATAGATTAAGATTCGAATGTAGATTAAGAGGATTAAAATCACTTTTTCCAACTCAACTAATTTGATCTATCGACCAAGTGGAAGGAATATCTTGAGGTTCAGGTATCAGATGTGCTGGACTAAGAATATTTGGTGTATGATAATGTAAAAAAAAATTCTTTAGGTAATAAGGTATTCCTTTCATGTCAGCGTTTGGAACACTCATCTCTCCCGTAAGAACAGATCAATGAAGTGTGAGTGTTGGTGTTATGGGCCCCACCAATGAATGCATTGAGTGAATGTGTTAGTGTGATATTTGGTCTGTGACGAAGGGAGGATTTGAAATTTTCGCCCTGCAACAGTTTTTCTGGTAGCAAGATGATGGTTTTCATTGTTTTGGTTTAGGTGATCATTGCTTGTAAATTGCTTATTGATTATTGATCATTGATTGATTTATGTATTAACACTCTATGTTGAGCCGCGTTGAGTTCTATGTTGTCTGCACGGCTTCTGGGATGTAGGAAGTCAGAAGTTTGTAACAGTTCCGTAGTAGAGCAGAGGTAAGTGCTGCTCTCTGCAAAAAGACGGAATTGTTGTTGCCCTGTAGGTACACAGGGGAAACGTGTAACGATTGAAGTTGCACGACACATTGTCTGGGTTCGATTTGGTAGCATCGTTGTATGTTGCCATTAGAGACATTTTCTGTATGAGAGAAGTGTGTATGATAGCGAAGGTTACCTGTGAAATTTTGGTCTTAGGTACCAGGAGGCCAGAAGGTACTCTGATAACGCTTATCACTGGAAAGGTAGCAGGTTTCTATAAGCTTGTTAGAAGGACAAAGTAGAGGGAAGTGCTACTTTGTTAATGAGTGTCATAATTCTGTAGTAGGACAGACTGTTCTCTGTTCTCGGGAAAGACAGAATTCTGTGTGGATGAACTACATTTTATGTGTGGAAGTGTGTGAATGAAAAGGCATTCCGGTTAATTGTGAAACTCTGGTTTTATTTCTCAGGAGCATTGGGTCTCCAACTAGGTGTCTTAATTCTGGAGAAACAGTTAGCTAATGCTTGCTAGAAGGGTAAGGTAGAGGGATGTGCTACTTTATCAACGGAAGTAACGATTCCGTAGTAGGGCAGAGGTAAGCACTGCTCTTGGGAAAGACGGAATTCTTGTGAAAAGGTCTTTTGCTATTCTTTGGTTAGTGAAGCGGACAATGGTGGTGTTTTTGTGTTGTTACTAACAGATTTGTAAATTCGAAAACGTAAAAAGCTTACCGAGAGAATTTTGTAAAGGAGGGGTCAACAGGAGCAGGAGTAAGAGCAGCGGCTGCTGACGTCAGAAAGACCGCGCTGGGATTGGCCAGTCAGTTAGAGACATAGACGCTCCTGGTTGGTGCGTTAGTGTACGACGCGTTAGGAGTGGAGAATTAAAGGGTGACGTAGACGCTCCGGATTGGTGCGTTAGGGTGAGTCGCACTGGGATTGGAGAATTGCAGAAGTGTCGTAGACGCTCCGGATTGGTGCGTTAGTATAAGTCGCGCTACGATTGGTCAAGAACAACAGTACAGTCGTAAGGAGAGACTAGCGATACACGGAAGACAGAAAAGATGTATTACGATCCACCAGAAAAGGAGAAAAAGTCCTGGTTTGGGAGAATTAAAAAGTGGTTTAAGAAGGACAAACCGATTGTGACTAGGGAAGGACAATTACTTCCTCCACCGAAAACCCCCACATCCTTTATGGTTGCAAAATACGGCTATCATACTTGTATTGGTTAGACAATTGGGGAAAATATACCAAGAACGACGGAGTCTTGGCATTTCCAGAGCATGGTTCATTTAATTTAGCAGTTTTGAGAAATTTGAGAGAGAAAATGATGAATCTAGAACCGAGACCTAGACCGACACAATTTGAAGCATTGAGAGAATGGGAAGATGAGATGCATGACCGAGAAAGACAGAGGAGTGGCGGAAGATATAGGTACATGTTTGGTAGATCATATGGACACGAAAATCATGATGACAGAATGAGAAGGTGGCGGAATGCGAGTATGACTGAAGGTCTAATTCCCGTAAGAACTGCAGAAGAAATTGGAGGTAGAAAATGCACAGAAAAAAGACATAATGTTGAATCAAGAGGGTATGGAGTGAATGAATCGGAGGATGATGTTCTTGATGACATGTTTTATAAAAATCCACCTCCGTATCAACCAGAACCATAAATATTGACGCCAAGTGCCCCAATGAGAGAGACGTTACGAATCATTAAGTCAGAACCAGTGTCCCAAGATTTAGAGAAAAATAATTCCACTAGAGAGGTAGAGAGAAAGTCAGATAGTAAGGTAAATGGTGAAAATTCAGCAGAATTAGCGAAAACAACCGTAGAATTAACTGAGAAGATAAGAGAATTGACTAAAAATCTAGAAGCTGTGACAGTTCCAGTGACGATAGGCCCTGTGATGCCTATTTTTGATAAACAGAAAGATAGCGAACATCGTTTAACAGTTCCTTATAATAGCAATAAACAGGCTGAGAAGCCAAAACAGAGAGTCTGCTGGTGAGCCGACATCGTGTGACCCGTGAGGAGGTGAAAAGAGGCTGCGAAGCTGCGAGGAGAAGGGGAGGGCAGCCGTCGCCTAGAAGCACGGCCTCCTGACCGTACTCAACCAGGCTAGGACTACAGCCCCCAGGGTGCATCCCTGCACACCCACCTGTGGAGACTCAGGGGGAGGCGCTCACATCGCGCCTAAAAGCGCTGCCTCTGCCCCTGTTTGGTGGGAGTCTGCTGGTGAGCCGACATCGTGTGACCCGTGAGGAGGTGAAAAGAGGCTGCGAAGCTGCGAGGAGAAGAGGAGGGCAGCCTTCGCCTAGAAGCACGACCTCCTGACCGTACTCAACCGGGCTAGGACTCTCCTGTGGAGACTCGACTCAGGGGGAGGCACTCACATCGCGCCTAAAATGCACTTTGTTTATTCCGCGGCGCGGGACACGGCGCGGGACGGAGCCAGGACTAAGCCCGGGACCAAGGGCGGACCTGTCTGTGCCTGTCCGTGACTGGGCGCGACTGGACTGAGCCAAACTATTTTGATCACGGTAACAATCAAGCTATTGTCACAAGCTGAGACTAACTTATGTAGGCATTTCAATATTGGACTTGGACTGGGGTTGTTTGTAGTTTAAAAGTTTAAAAAACTTAGATAATTGTAATGATTTTTATCTTAATATAGTAGTGTGTTTTTAAATATTTTCTCTTTATTCTTTTATAAAGAACTTAAGTCCAAATAGTAAGATGGGCAAACCCAACCCCATAACCACACGTCCACAGACTCGGCAAAAAACCATCTCAAATGCCTTAACTACCAATCCGACTGCCATTGATAAAATGTTACAACAAGCTATCGGAGCTGTCTCAAGTGCTATTGAGAGTACCGAACGATGCCTCTCAATCACTCCATCAACTTCCATCGCTCCGCTGACACAAGGTCTTGCACTTTTATCACCCCCTAAACTATCGGGCACTACTTACGAATCAGTTAATAGTGAAGCCCCGTGTGCACAGGTTCAAATTGATCTATTATCAACATCCGTGCCGTCTACTGTAAAGGCTCCTAAAGCTAAAGTTAAGAGCTATAAGCGCAAACTAAAACCTAAGAAAGGCAAGCACCCTAGCAAAACCCTAGTTGCAGACAATAAAGTACCAGAGGGTCCCCAGGAGGGCACAGTTCCTTTGAACCCTACATTTACACCTCCTGTTTGGGCAACTTACCTACTAACCGATTTACAGTTGCATCTTGAACAACTTATCAAGACTCAGTTTAAAATCCTGTCGAGCCGGATAGATAAGGTAGTCACATTGCTGAACACAAGGGGTGTGGGAGGTAGTCACTCTATCACTCCAAATGGGCTCAATTCTGATGATATTGCTACTTCTAGTAACAACCAGCCCCCAACAGGTGTTGCTACCCTTAATGGTCCCCATGTCGAAAGGCCAGTTCTGGCACAATCCCGAACAACTTTGTGCATCTCACACCCCACCCCTTCCCAAGCTGTGCAAGACCAACTCTAACGAGGTGACTCGTATAAACTCCTTAAATCACCCACATGGCTTTATCCGGAACCCCTCCGAGCTTCCAGCAGTTCCACAGGGCAATTTGTACCATCAAGGCTTTAGTGAAACTCACCACCAATTGCCCTGTTTGGACCTGCTTCTCCTTATGTAGTGGTACTAGTAGGGGTACCACCGTTAAAATCTGAACGAAGAGAACCCTACGCAGAGCTAAAAAATAAGACCATCTACTGGCGAAATAGGAATAGACCAATCCCAGAATCTGCTCAGGGAGAAATCCTCTTTGTCAGAAGGGTTAGTTGGCTGGGAGTGAAAAGTAAGGACATAGACGGGGACTGTGTGGTGATTAATTTGAGAGATCGTGGTCTAGTACACAATATACTTAATAGGGGTACCAACAAGGAATCTGGTACTATTTATCCACTTCCTTTGGGATACTTTTATCCCCCCGAATTGTCACATGGACGTAATGACTGTTTCCAATTTCGATTTCATGAGCAGGCTAGAGCTAACATTATCTCCCTCGAGAATAGGTACAGTCCTTTGAATTATGTTGATTGACCACCATCAAATTTTAAAACATGGAGGGAAACATCATGCGTCATAGTTGACAGTGATAGAGACTCGTGGGGGTATAAGTCGGAGACCATCCCCTTAGAAAATGACTGACACATCGGGCGGAGGGCACAGACTATACATACTGGTACAGAATGCCCTCTTAGCCCCAGTGTGTGTCCTGGCCAAACTTATACCAGTTTTAGTATGGCTAGGAGCCCACTTACATCGACTGTTTTTCCTGTAGAGGAGGTTAACAGGACTGCGTTCATCTCTTGGAATTTAGCAGGCATTACTTCCAAACTAGACCATACAGAGTGGGAGGTGCTAATTGATCAGTACGATCTTTGTTTATTCCAAGAAACCTGGGCCTAGACACCCCCACACAGAACTGGTTTTGCTTCCTATTCCATTCCTGCAACTCAGGAGTTAAGGGGACGTCCATCTGGGGGATTGTGCACATGGGTGGGTTCCCACCTGGGTTGCACAGTCAAAATGATCGATACCCATTCCCTAGATATCCTCTGTATCCTTCTCTCTTTTACAGTTGGCCTAAAAGTGGCAGTGGTTAATGTCTATTCCCGGCCAACTTCTTCTTCCTTCCCATCCCCCACTCTAAACGACCTAGACCAGTTTCTTTCTACTCTTCCAGCCTCATCATATAAACTTGTAGGGGGTGACTTTAACTGCCACTATGAACCCCTAGATGGTGTCAACACAATTCACCCTGGATGAGGATTCTGCATGGTCCGTTCCAGAATGCACCATGTATCCAACAAAAGGCTGGACCCCACTAACTCTTCAGCTAAATAAGCTCACAATTTCCCACTCTCTTAGGGCCTGCAATGGAAGATTTCCATCTGATACACCAGGCAAACCTACATTTAATAGACCGGGTAGAGGTACAACAATAGATTATATAATGGTAGACATTGAATTTTGGACCTACATTAAGGATTTCAATGTAATTACTAGACACGACAGTGATCATAACCTCTTAGTGCTGGAATTAATTCTCCTGGTGGGTAATAGTCAAACGCCTCCCTCTGAAGAGCTCTCGTCTCCACCAAATTTGATCAGTATAGCTGGTGGTAGACGAGTCAGATGGGGTAAACTTATTCAATCAGGTGACAAGGTAGCTGCATTGTATTCACAAGTTATCCCTCTCCTAGAGACTGCTTCTACATTCCCAGTGGAAAATCTTGATCCTATACATCAATTCGCTATAAAAAATATCAACCAGGAGGAGCCTAGCGCGCACCCAAGATGGCCGCGTAGGTGCGAGGCTCCCGAGGACCTCCGCGACCTCCTGCATAAATCCTGACCGAATCCTGTCCTAGATGAGGGGACTGTGTTTCTGAACCCGAGCTGAGGTGACGCCCGTTTTCCGTTTTCAATTCGGACCTCGGACACCGGCGGGAGCACCGATTAAGGTTTGCGGCCTTCTCCACGCCGGCCCCCCGTACTGGAGTTGTGGGGCGATCCGGCGACAAAGTGAATAACAGCGGCGGGCAAGGCTGGGCGACTCGCGCACCCCGCACTTTCACTTTCGCTTTTGCGCCCTCCTTGCTGCCAGGCGAGGTAGGGTTGCGAAGCGGTGTGCGGTGGTGTGGCCTCGTTGGGGTGCCCTGCCGGCCCGCCGGCTGCGGTCCGTCCTGCGGAGCGGTTGTCGCCCCCCCCCCGGAGCCCTTGAACGGGATTGTCTACCCCCTTTTTGAGGAGATTGGCTCGATTTGGGACCGCGACCATGGCCACAAAACAAGATGGCGACCGGGCTAAGGTGAAGTCGACCCGTCGTGGCGCGGCCCATCAATCCAACAATATGGACCGCTACACCCTCCAGAAGGGATCTCCAGAGGTGCTGCGTAGATCCCCTACGGGCCCGACTGACGCTCCTGCTCTGCCCACGGACCTGACCCTCCGAGATGTCATGGGCGCCATCGCCGAGATGAAGGCCTCGGTGGACCAGCGCTTTGACACTCTGGCGCAGAAGATCGACTCGGTCCTCGTGGACGTGGGCCTCGTGAGAGCCGATCTCTCAAAAACAAATGACCGGGTCGATTCTTTGGCCCACTCTACTTCGGGCCTCACATCCGACGTGGCGGCCCTCCAACAGGAGGTGCGCAGGCTTGGCCAGGCGAGCGCCCTGATGCATCGTCGACTGGAGGATTCCGAGGGTCGGGCCCGGAGGAATAATGTCCGCATTATCGGGGTGCCGGAGGGACGCGAGGCAGAGGCAGCGGATCTGTTCGTGGAGGAATTGGTCCTCACCCATCTCCAGCCTCGGGGGCTGAGTAAATTTTTTGCAGTGGAACGTGCCCACAGGGTCCCCGGGGGTAGGCATAAGGTCGGAGCCCCTCCGAGGCCTCTCATCGCCCGGATTTTCAATTTTCGGGACAGGGACGCTATCCTGCAGACCTCCAGGCTACAAGGGCCGGTCAGACTTGACAATATGGATATCAATTTCTATCCTGACTTTACTCCGGCGGTCTAAAAGCAGCGCCTGAGTTTTCTCGGTGTCAAACGTCGCCTACGGGACCTGAATATCAAATATGCGATGCTTTTTCCGGCTAAGCTGAGGGTGGAGGTGGATGGCCGCACGCACTTTTTTGATCGTCCCGAGGCGGCCGGGGACTGGCTGGACACTCTGCCCGGAGATCGGGGCCGGGGAGGTGGGGGGGGAGCGGTTGGTGGGGAGGGCCCGCCGGATCAGGACTGAGGGACTAATGGTAGGCCTTGCTCTGGACTGTGTTATTGTCACCATTGACTGTTAGGGTAAGTTCCCCTCCTGCGGAGGTCGTGTGGGGTCTCTTGGGGGATCTCCCTCCTCCTCTGGGGGACTAGTTAGTTTTCTTCCATGGGGCGACAGGCACACTGCACTTTGGGGGGGCTATTCGGGCTCATGCAGGGGTGCAGGGTGGGGGGAGTTCTGTTGGGATGGGTGGGTTGGGGTGGGGTGTGGTTCGTTTCTACCGCAAGGCAAACCCTTTATTGTATTGGATTTTTTGAGATGCTCTCGGGGGGACAAATGATGGCTTCTGTATGTGATGGGGGGTAGGGACCTGACTTTGTTGTCCTGGAATGTTAACGGACTGGGTGATAGGATTAAGCGGGGTGTGGTCCTGCAATATCTGAAACGGATTTCGCCTGATGTGGTCTTTTTGCAGGAGACACACCTCATTGGTAACTCCTATTGTGCCATGAATAGACGTGGTTATCGTTTGGTGGCCCACTCGGGCTTCACATCGGGCTCGCGAGGGGTGGGCATTATGGTCAAGACCTCGCTCCCGCTAGAAATAGACGAGGTGCGCCATGATGAGAGGGGACGCTACACTGTCTTGGTGGGGAGAATGGAGGGCAAGGTAGTCGTCTTTGTCTCAGTGTACGTCCCACCGGGGTTACAGTCCACCACCTTTGCGGACCTGGGACGCCTCCTGCTTGACCTTCCGGGGGGGCTTCTGGTGGTTGGGGGGGACTTCAACGCGGTGGCTTCAGGGACTCTGGATCGCTATCCCCCTAGGGACCTCCCCCGGGCACAAGCGTGGCTGTCGGGCCTTTTGGACACGCTGGGATTGGTGGACTGCTGGCGTCTAAAGCATCCCACTCAGCTGCAGTACACCTTCCATTCGGGGGCCCATGGTAGCCTTTCGCGGCTTGATTATGTCCTTGTCCCAGCGGCCTATGCCGGGAGAGTGGGGGAGGTGCGCCACCTGGCGCGGGGTATTTCAGATCATTCCCCATTCCTGTTGCACTTTGATGTCTTCCCGAGGGGGGAGGGCAGGGTAGCTCCAATCAATGCCTGGTATCTGCGCGACCACACTATTCGTGCTGACTTGATTAAATCCTTGCAACGGTACTTTGAGGAGAATGTGGGGTCTGTCCCGTCTGCCATTTCCCTGTGGGAGGCTTTCAAGACTGTGCTTAGAGGGGAGGCCCTCTCCCTTATTTCCCATGCCCGGAGGCGCGCACAGGAGGAGGTGACCCGAGTGGAGGCCGAAATCACTGAACTGGAGGGTGGTCTGGGGAGTGGGGTGACTGACGCTGCGCTGCACGTTCTACACCTTAAGCAGGCGGCCTATAGGTCCCTCGTCACAGAGGCGGCCAGGGGCCTCAGCAGAGAGCAACAGGGGCGATTGTATGATGTGGGTGATAAGGCTGGTAAGTTGATTGCGTGGTTGGATAAGAAGGAGAGAGCTAGTCGTGTGGTCCCGCTGATTGAAAGAATGGATGGTGTACGTGTCACTGAGCCGGAAGGCATTGTCTCCTGCTTCGCGGATTATTTCCGCGAGGTATATTCCCCGGTTTCTCCCTGCCCGGAGGAGGACTCCCATGCCTTGCTGCGTGACATCGCGCTGCCCTCCCTCTCAATGGAGGACAGGGAATTGATGGATGCCGCCCCCACCTCGGACGAAATTGCCCTTGCCATCCGCTCGGTCGCTTCTGGCAAGGCCATGGGCCCGAACGGCATTCCTATCGAGCTGTATAAATTGCGACCGGACGTACTGGCACCCCACCTCCGCGCTATGTTCCTTGCAGCTCACTCGCGGGGCTCCCTCCCGCCGGACCAGCGTCTGGCTACCATCGTGGTTATCCACAAGGAGGGCAGACCGCGGGACCGGGTTACATCCTACCGGCCTATCTCGCTCTTAAACGCGGAGCCTAAAATCCTCGCCAAGGTGCTCGCTAACCGGCTGGTCGGCGTGGTGGGCGACTTGGTCCACCAAGACCAGTCCGGCTTCATTCCCCATCGCAATACGGCCCTTAATCTGCGGCGCTTGCACGGGGTGCTCGCGCGTGTTCCGTTCGTGCGGGAGCCGGCCATCTTGGCGTCCCTGGACGCCACCATGGCGTTCGACACGCTCGAGTGGCCCTACATCTGGGCGATGTTGGCGAAATTCGGATTTGGCCCGGGATTCATCAGTTGGGTCAAATTGTTGTACTCGGACCCATTGGCACAGGTGGTGGTGAATGGTCGAGTCTCGGCCCCATTCGTGCTGGGACGGGGCACGCGACAGGGTTGTCCCCTGTCGCCGCTCCTTTTTGCATTGGCCCTGGAACCCCTGGCGGAGTGGCTGCGGTGGCACCCTTCTATCCGAGGTCTCCGTTGGACCCCCGAGTATGAGGACCGCGTGTCCCTCTACGCTGACGATATCCTTTTGTACCTAGCCTCCCCGCGCAAATCACTGATTGTCCTGGTCGATGTTCTGCGCTCCTTTGGCCGTAATTCTGGCCTTGTCATCAACTGGGCTAAATCCTGTGTCAATGTGCTTTCCGGGGAGGCTCCTGTCCTCCCTCGGGGCTGTCCGATCCAGATTGCCTCGCAGGGATTTCGATACCTGGGGGTTTATATCACGCTGGACCCGGTGGCCCGCTACGAGCGAAACTTGCTTCCCCCCCTCCAGCGCTTGAAGGAGGACGTCGCGCGCTGGCGGCGCTTGCCGCTTTCGCCGCTCGGCCGGGCGGCATTGTTCAAGATGATGTCATTGCCGCGCTTTTTGTACGCTCTCCAGAACACTATGGACTTGGTCCCGGCGCGCTACTTCCGTGAGGTGGAAAGCTTACAGCGCCGTCTGTTTTGGGACGGGAGGCCGCGTATAGCCCTGGCAAAATTGACGCTTCCGTGGTATGACGGAGGGATTGCCCTCCCGGATATTAAGCGGTATTACTGGGCCTCCCAGTTAGCTGCAATTAATCACGGCCTCTATGGGCCCGCCCTAAACCCGGCATTTGAAATGGACAAAATGCTCCTGCCCGGTGGCGACTACAATCGAGCGCTCTACACTAGCGTGCCCGATTCCCGCTTGACGGGACCCACGCGTGTCATGGTGCGAGTATGGCACGCGGCTAATGCAGCTATGGGATGGAAGGACCGTTTGACCCGGGCGTCACCGTTGTATGCGTCGGAGAGGCTTGGCTCTTTGTGGACCTCGAAGGGCTTCGAGAGGTGGGACATGATAGGCATCAGTACAGTGGGAGATCTCTGGACGAGGGGAGGATTCAAGACATTCGAGACGCTGCAGGCGGAGTTTCAGCTGCAGGGCAGTGAATACTTTCGCTACCTGCAGGTCCGTCACGCACTGGGTTCCGTCTTCCCAGATGTGGCCTCCATCCCGGAGTCCTCCCCCCTGGAGGATAGAGTGCTAGATGGTCACGTTCCGGACAGCACGATCTCCCTCATTTATAAGAAATTGATAAATGACCGCTCGGGCTTACTGACTGGCCTCCGCGAGGCTTGGGTTGCCGATGGGCTGGAGTTGGACGACGAGGACTGGATTTCCGCGGTGGCCTCTCCGAAGGAGGTGGCCATCCCGGCTCGCCTTCGCTTCGTCCAGCTTAAGATACTCCACCGGGTGTATATGACGGGGCCAAGGCTTCAACGTATGGGCTATGCTGAGGATGGATTGTGTAAGCGTGGCTGTGGTGCTTTGGCGACTTTTTTACACTTTCTGTGGGAATGTCCGAGGGTGGAGCGATTCTGGCGTGGTGTGCATGAGGTCCTGCGAGCGGTTACACATGTCGTGCTGTTGCCTGAAGCGAGGAGATGCCTGCTGAATGTGTGGGAACCGACTGATTACTCGGTTCCGCAGACGCGATGGGTGACTCTGGGATATATGATAGCTAAACGTGACATTGCTCAGCTGTGGGGATCTCAGAGACCCCCGGCGGTGTCGGCTTGGAAAGAACATATGGATTGGTGCATGTTCCGAGAAAAGGTGGTATACGTGGCGCGGGGTAAGCCTGGGGCATGGGTGAAGATATGGGGCCCCTGGAACGCTTACCGCGGGGGTATTTGCGAGCCGCCGTTGTTGCCTCCCGCTTCACCAGCTCCATCCCCATAGTTGACCCCCTCCCTCAGCCCTGGGCACATTGTTCTCCCAGTCCTGGATCAGTTTCCCTCCCCCCCTCTGGATTTCTTTAGATGGTTGGGGTTCCCCACTTGAGGGGCACATGTCGTCATTTTTGATCGTGGGTTGCCTTGCGGGTGTGGTTTTATGTTGTTGTGTTTTAGAAAACGAAACCGTATTGTGGGTTCAGAGTTATGTGGCCCACGTTGTTGATACCTCCTCCTTTATCGTCTATGCAAAGCCAAGTGCCTTATCGTATGTATGTCATGTGCTTTTGTCACTTTAGCGGCCGGCCGGAAGGTTGTAGGCCCATACTTGTATATATTTGAGATTGCAATAAACGGTTTCAAAAAAAAAAAAAAAAAAAAAAAATATATATATATCAACCAAGTTCTTCTCAGTAAAATAGCAACCTTCTTTTATACAACTTCAAACTTTAAGGCACGACCAATTCGCTCCAATCCCTGGTATAATTCTTCTTGCAGAAAGGCGAAAAGTGCCCTTTTAAAACAGATAAAAAGTGGAACACATATTAATATTAGACTAGCTAGGAGCTTTTATAAGAATTTAATTGCTTATGCTAAGCAAGAGTGGGAGGACGATAGATGGGCTTCCATTAAGACCGCACTTGATAGCCGAGACTTTAGGGCCTTTTGGAATCTAGTTAAAACGGGTAAGGTTGAGGGCTCCGATGCTATAGCGCCCAATTTGAGTGAAGAGGTCTGGATCACACATTTTAAAAACCTGTATTCTTATAATAACAGGCCTCTAGCCGCCTCCCCCATCCTTATATCCAATGAGATAATTCTCCCCTCAGACCCCGGTAGTCCTAATATGATTGTTCCGCCCTGTACCTTGCAAGAAGTAGTAGCGGTTCTGAAGAGTATACCATCAGGAAAAGCCCCGGGCTTGGATAGAATCCCGGGAGATTTATTCCGTAGTGAACCGAAGGTATGGGCTCCCTATATCTGGATTTTGTTTAATGCTATCCTCCAGGGTACGGAGGTCCCGCACACGTGGTTAGGGGCAGAAATCATCCCCATATTCAAAAAGGGCTCCCCTTTGGACCCGGCGAATTACCGCCCGATTAGTCTAATTGATGTCCTCCAAAAACTGTTTGCCCGTTTCTTATTAGTACAGCTCCAGACTTGGATGGACGAATTTCAGATACTAACCCCCCTACAGGCTGGTTTCCGTGCTAAGGTCTCCACCATCGACCAATTATTTAGACTTCAATTATTATTCTGGAAAACCGTGGTTTGGGGGGGGGGGGGTAGCTTGTATCTGATATTCGTAGACTTACGAGCCGCATTCGACCTGGTCCAGAGAGACAAGCTCTGGGCCCTATTGAAAGATATGGGTATTCCCCTATATATCCGCATATCCGCTCCCTTCTACAACGACTGCACCAAGACACCTTTGCAAGGGTACGGTATGGGAAAAAGGGGGAACTTTCAGCGCCTTTCCCAGTGGAAAGGGAGGTCATGCAAGGGTGTGTCCTGGCCCCTACACTTTTTTCTCTCTTTTTGAATGACCTGATTGCTGACCTCCAGGGCAAGAAAGATTTAGATTCTCCACGCTTGGTAGATCGTAAAATACCCGCTCTCATGTTCGCGGATGACACGCTTCTTTTGTCTAAAACACCAATGGGCATCCAGCAAACATTGGAAGCGTTTTCCCAATTTTGCAAAAATAGAAATTTGGAGATAAATTGTTCTAAAACTAAATACATGGTCTTTGGACCAACTATAGCTAACTGCCCTCACCCCCATATAGATGAAATAGCCCTTGAGAGAACTTCAATATTTGAATACCTCGGGGTTACTTTGAATGATCGGATGAATTGGGGGACTCACGTGGCCAAAGCCAATTTAAAGCTGGCCCAGGCTGTGGGGGGCATTCTGAATGTATACAACGATTGCTCCCATAAAACCCTAGGCCCTCCAGTAGAAATCTATAAAACCCTAGCTAGAGGAGGAGCACTTTACGGGGTTGAACTCTGGGGTCATGCAAGTACTAACTCTCTTGTCCTGATTGAGAATGAGTTCCTTAGACGTCTCTTAAGACTCCCACAGAGCACCCCCATCCTTCCCCTGTGACTTGATCTGGGCACGGTCCCTATTTCGGACATTATAGCCAATCGCCCCCTCCTCTTCTGGAGACGGCTCTGGAGTACGCCTGAGCTCTCCAGTTATAGAGAAGAACCTAAGGGTCTGCTTTCTATTACTGGGGTGGGGAAGACCCCTTGGATCATGCATGTTAGAAATCTCTGCTATGCATTAGGGAGGCCAGAGATCTGGCTCCTACCAGAACAGTCTTGTCCTACTATTTCAAAAAAATCCCTTGCACTTGCCCTTAAGGAACACTGTTTGGCTGACCTATTACGAAATAGTTCATTAGGTGCACTGAGTTTTAGATTCCTGGAGCTAAAATCTGTCTATCACTTTGTGCAGTTCCTTGATCAAATCCAGCCTCTTCGAGCCAAGAAACTATATCTGCAATTCAGATACGGAACACTTCCTTTCAGGGCTTATTCTAATAAGTGGAAAGGCGCATTAACTCCATTCGAGGGCTGTCCAGGGTGCAACGTCACTGTAGAGTCTGATTTGCATGTTTTGCTATTCTGTCCCTTATACAAAATGGCCAGAGTGAAATGGATTGTTCAATTATGTAAGAACTTGGGCTACAGGAATTACCTCTACTTTTAAAATATGATACATCCTTTTTGACGACATTCGCCACTTCCAGGTTTCTATACTCTATGTGGTGTACCAGGTGAGCAAAGATTTAAAAAAAAAAAAAACTAGAAAAAGGGAAATGTGTTGAATCTCCTCTCTGCTGGTAGACTTGAATCTTGGGATGTTTTTTTTTTCTTTCTCTGCTGTACTAATGGTTATTCTCTAAAGTTGTTCACATTGCAAAATCCCGACTTCTTATATGTACTGTTTTGTAGGGTTTTAACCTATTTTTAGCATATTTTATTCGATGGTTTTATAATCTTACAAATAATTCGTTTTGAGATTTAATTGTGATATTTTTGGAACTAATGTCGTTTTATTCTTGTTGGTCACATCATTTTGAGAACTGTCTTTTATTGAGTTTTGTATTGCTTTAATGGCCTTTGGGCCGATAATAAAGTTTCATGACTGACAAAACAGAGCCAAAATGAAAATCCATGGAGACAGACAATGAGTATGATCGAACCAAATGTTTCGAGTAACCCTTTTATAGGCTAAAATTTAGCAGAAAGACATACAATGACAGTGGAGTCAATGTTAGAGACACAAAAGGATTCAGAGCGAGGTAATGTAGAGAAACCAGTAGGTCCATCTACAGAAGAATTAAGTGAATGGTTGAGAAGCTTGCAGAGAAAAGACAAAGAATCCCAATCAATAGATGTGGCCAAATTACGAATGGTACTGGAAGAGTTAATAGTAGGAACTATCCCCACAGAGAAATTAAAGACTTATCAAGATGAGGAATTACTATTTTTGTGCAAGAGTGAAACATGGAGAGCGAAAAATCTGCATGAAAGACTAGAAGAAGTAGCAAATGAAATGGGTATAGATATTGAAAAGGTAAAGGCTTTACAAAAACTATATTGAATAGATTTCACTGAAAAACATATTGAAAACTTGAACACCCCAGGACAGATAAGCTAGATTATTAAGGAAATAATTATCTTATTGAGAAAATGGGGAGATGTGGATAAATGGAGAAGCAGGTGGTACCGAAAACGAGATGATGCCCCAGATAAAACGTTTGCAACATTCCCTGTAAGAGAAAAAGTAGTAACAGAATGCCCCATGAGAGAAATTCCAGGAGGAGGTTATGTGCATGTCCCATGGACAAGACAAGATATTTTGTCCTTTACAAATGATTTCCCTCGACTACGCGAAAAGCCTGTTGAGTGGTATAGACAAGTGGACAGATTTGTAAAGTTGTCTAAAGTATTATGGATTGATCTGAATAGCCTATTTGACATACAAGTACCAGCAGATTTATGGACAGAGTGCAAGCTGATGATAAATTGGTCAACACAAGAATACCCTAGGGATCCAAAACAGGGGCGCCAGACCCCGAGGTAATGAAGAAATATGAACAGGTTATTGCCTTTTTGAAAAACAATGTACCTCCTAAAGTGACAGATTGGGTGAAAATTGACAGAACACATCAGGAAAGCAAGAGTCAGTACATGCATATTACGAAAGGCTGATTTTAGCCTTTAAACAGTTCAGTGGTGCTGAAGATCTGAGTGAAAAGGATTTAAGTCATTTTGTATACAGATTTGTATATGGTTTACGTCCAGAGGTTAGTGAAATGATAAAACAACATACTGTAGACTGGCAAAATAAGAAAATAGATGAAGTATTGAGACATGCAAAATATTTCAGTGATGAGATTGAAGCAAAACAGCGAAAATTAAAAGAAAAGGCTATGTGGGCACAAGTAAAGGTAGCAGAGAGGCAGGAAGCTCAATTAGTGGAGCAAGCGAATAATACAGGCCCGAGACAAAAGTTCATTCCTGGGAAAGGAAAGGGATATTTTAATATAGAAGAAGCTAAAAAGAAATTCCCATGTCATAATTGGGGTAGAAAATGGCATTTGAAATCTGAGTGTAAATTTCCCCCAAGTACTAACAATGAAAATGCATCATTGAATCCACAGGTGCAGAATGAGGTGAGTGGTCAACCGCAGCGACAGCAGCAGGTTGTAACCCAACAGAATCAGGTGCCAAAACCGCCTTTTCCACAGAGCAAAAACTCCCAGAAATATAGTAACGAAACAGGATTCTACAACGAAGAACAGGTAAATAAGCTGCCACGCGCTAGCGCTGTTTCGCAGTATTGGCTACAACGCAATGAGAGTGATTCAGAAGAGGGTTATTGACGGTGCCGAAGGGAGGAAGAAGAGTGCGTACTTGGCGCAACTCTAGAAGTAGACCAGACAGGCCCATTTTTAGATGGGAAGATAAATAATGAAAGTATTACTTTCCTAGTTGATACTGGTGCTACTCGATCAACTGTCAGGTCAGCTGATGTTAAGAACCTTCCTCTCTCGGATGAAACGATCCAAGTAGTTGGTGTATCCAACAGACAGATTAAAACTTATCTTACAGAGCCAGTGAAAGTTAGCATAGGGAAATTTTCTGAAATGCACCGCTTTGTCGTGTGCGATACCAGTCCGGTGAATTTATTAGGTAGGGATTTGCTGGGTAAGATGAATTGCACTATATTCTGTACCCCTGATGGGATAGCCTTTGAGACCCCGGATGAGGACGTGTTGTATAAAATGACAATGGCAAACAGGGAAAATGAGGTTACTGAAACCTATGCTGTATTTAACCCTGATGAATTGCCTAAAGAATTGAAACAGTCTGTAAAAGCAGAAGTTTGGGATTTCACAGGAGAAGATGTGGGATTAATGAGAAATGTAGATCAAGTAAAAATAACAGTGAAGGAAGGAGTAAGCTATCCAAATGTCCCTCAATATAAATTGACACCTGAAATAATTGAAGGAGTTACTCCTGTGATTGAAAAAATGATAAAACAAGGTATTCTGAGAGAAATAATGAGTAGTCCATGTAATTCACCGATTATGGGACTGAAAAAACCTAATGGAAAGTTGAGGATAGTAGAAGATCTGAGGAGGATAAACAAAATTGTTGTGTCTTGCTGTCCTATTGTACCAAATCCATCTGTGATTTTGTATCAGATTCCCTATGATGCAGAATGGTATACAGTGATTGATCTATGCCATGCTTTATTTTCCATCCCATTGCACCATGACAGCCAGCACATTTTTGCGTTTCGTTTCGGCGAGCGTATTTTGGCTTGGTGCCGAATTCCACAGGGGTATACAGAAAGCCCCTCAATATTTAATCAGCTATTGAAGAAGTCTTTGGAAAGTCTAGAAATGCCTGAAAATTCAGTTTTAGTTCAATACATCGACGACCTTCTTGTGGCGTCGAAAACCCATGAAGCTTGTGAGATAGACACTATAGACTTGCTGAATCATCTGGCAGATGGAGGACTTAAAGTGTCACAATCAAAATTACAATTTTGCAAGAAAGAAGTACAATATTTAGGCCACAATATTGAAAAAGGACTGAGAAAGATAACCATTGACAGAATCAGGATCATAAAAGGAATGAGAGCAACCATGACACAAAGAGAGGTGAGAATGTTTCTTGGACTGGTTGGATACTGTCGTCAGTGGATCAGCAATTTTTTCGTTGATTGCAAAACCTTTGGTACGATTGCCAAGAAGTGATGTGAGAGATCCCATTGATTTGAACAAAGAAGAATTAGCAGCTTTTAAACGATTGAGAGATGGGTTGTGTGAAGCACCTGCATTAGGTATGCCTGATTATGAGAAAGAGTTTGAGTTGTACTGCAGTGAGAGGAATGGATGTGCACTCTCTGTTCTAATGCAGAAGCATGGAAAACTGCGGAGACTAATTGCATATTTCTCATCAATGCTGGACCCAGTAGCTGTAGCCCTACCTGGGTGTTTGAAAGCAGTGGCTGCTACATGCCGGAGTTTGGAACAAAGTGAAGGAATTGTAATGGGATATCCTGTGAAAGTGTTTGTACCTCATGATCCGGCAATCCTTTTAACAAGGAGTCGCACTCAGTATATGACACATAGTCGGCTGACTAAGTATGAGAAAGTCATATTAGGTGCAACGAATGTAAGTCTCGTGAGATGTTTGAATGTGAATCCTTCAACATTGCTGCCTGATGCTGAGAATGTAGAAGTCAGAAATGAAGCAGATCACGACTGTCTGGATGTACTTGATTTCTGTACAAAACCACGACCTGACATAAAAGATGTACCTTTACCAGAAAGTGATTTCGTCATGTTTGTAGATGGGTCTTGTTTGAGAACAGATGATGGAGTGTTGAGTGCAGAATATGCGGTATGCACAGTTGCAGCAGTGATGGAAGCGTCCTATCTGAAAGGAGTAAAATCGGCCCAAGTAGCTGAACTTGTTGCTTTGACTAGAGCATGCAAGATTGGGAAAAGTGTGAGAGTGACTGTGATAACTGATAGCCAGTATGGCTTCGGAGTCGTACAAGACTTCGGTCAGATATAGCTGCAGAGAGGATTTTTGACATCAAGTGGAACTCCCATTAAGAATACTGAAGTGGTTGGAAAATTGCTTGAGGCGATACAGCTGCCTAGGCAATTGGCTGTTGTGAAGTGTGCTGCCCATAGTCAAAGTGGTGATTACATCGCCACTGGCAATAAATATGCCAATGACATGGCTCAATACTGTGCACGTAATCAGAATTCCATTAACAGGGCCAAGGAGAAAGAGGTGATTTCTTGTTCTTTGATGTTCACTAATATTGTAGGTACCTGGGAAGAAGTGAGACAATTACAGGAAGAAGCAGGAGATGAGGAAATGAAGCAGTGGGTAAAAGCAGGATGTGCACCAAGAGAGAAAGATCATGTGTGGGTCTATCGGGATGGAAGACCAGTTATGCCTGAAAGCATGATGTCTGCCATGGCACGGATGTATCATGGTCAGGGACACGTAGGGAGAGATGCTATGATCAGGTCATTTAAGCAGACCTGGTACAATGCAAAATTCAGACTTGTAGCAGAAAGTCTTTGTCAGAGATGCCTAATATGTCAGCAATACAATCCTGGAAGAAAGACAGTAGTGAGCCTAGGAATAATAGGTCGAGAAGGAAGGCCTTTTACCAGAATGCAAGTGGATTTCATTGAGATGCCTCCCTGTAACAGGTTGAGGTATGTTCTAGTTATGGTTTTCCTGTTTTCTAGATGGGTGGAAGCATTCCCAACAAGAAGAAATGATGGAATGACAGTGGCAAAATTACTTTTGAGGGAATTTATCCCTAGATTCGGATTCCCAGTAACAATTGAATCAGACCGAGGAGGACATTTCCATAATCAGATCACAAAATTGATTTGTGAAGCATTGAATGTACAGCAAAAACTACATTGTGCCTACCGCCCAGAGGCTTCTGGTGTGGTGGAACAGATGAATGGTACAATCAAAAACAGGATAGGTAAAATGTGTTTAGCCACAGGTATGAAATGGCCTGATGTCTTGCCTCTAGTACTCATGACTATTAGATCAATTCCAGACAGAACTACAGGGTTGAGCCCCCATGAAATTATCATAGGACGGGCGATGCGACATGTGTTCATACCAGTCAACAAGCTGTTGCCTATAATTGATGACATGGTGTTGGAATACTGTAAAAGCCTGGCTGACACAGTTCATTCTGTGTTTCATCAAGTTAGAGCGGATGCCACCACCCTTGAAAAGAAGCAAGCTCATGATCTGAGCCCAGGGGACTGGGTGAGAATAAAAGTACACAGAAGAAGAAACTGTTTGGTTCCAAGGTGGGGAAAACCACGGCAAGTCATCTTGACCACAACAACAGCTGTGAAGTGTGCTGGATTGGAAAACTGGATTCATGCAAGTCATACATTGAGAATTCCAAATCCAATGGATAGCACAGAAAAGGAGTATTTTGATGAATCAGAATCCAGTACTGAATCGGATGACGGAGAGACAAAAACAAAAGAAAACCCTGAAAGGGGGGAATCAGAACAAAGTCTAACATTTGTCCCCAGAAGTATTTCCTTGAGAAGAAGGTTACAGATTTCCGATACCAGTTCAGACTCAGAGACTGAACAAGGAACTCAATGTTCTAGAAAAAGACAAGGAAAAGACAAAGAAAAAGGACAGTGAAGAGACAATAAAAGAAATTACTGAAAGAGAAGTTCCAGATGAAAGATTGAGAGAAATTCCACCTGAAATAACACATTTAGATGGACAGGTGCCAGATACAGAAAGAGAGGGAAAGATTACTGCAGAAGACCCCCGAGGAGGTGTAGGGAACTCCAACATCCAGTTAGAAGTAGGGACAAGTAGTCAGCAGGAAGATTGCCTGCCGGAGATACGAGGAGGGACAGAAGTAGGGAAAACAAAAGAAGTAGTGGGAAAAGAAGCTGTTGAGAGTTAAAAACAAGTTGAAACAGAGTCAGAGGAAAGCGAAGATGAAGTACCTGAAGGTCGAGTTGTAAGAAAGAGAGCTTGGAGAACTGAAAAGAATGATAAAGGAAGTAAATTGAAAAGAGCAGCAAAAGACGACGTTTGGCCGAACAAAATAAAAAGATTGAGATATTGACTGACACGAGTAAATTCACCAAGGGCTGAACAGGTGAATGAAGTGACGAGTCAGGAGAAATCAAAAGACGAGGAAATCATTGTAATTAAAGAAAACAAAAGAACAAGGAAACCTAACCAGAAGTATAAGTCACCAGAATGGACGTATGTGGCCCTGCCTGAAGTAGAGGATGAGGCGGATAGCCAAGGAAATCCAGAGGTGATTGTACCGGAAGTGGTTGAGGAGGACGAAGAATCGGAAATCCTGAGAGTTATCTTGTCCGATATTGGAGAAGAAGCGGATGTTCAGGACATTCTGTATTCAGATCACGAAGGAAAAGTTAAAGATCATGAGATGCCAAACTGAATGAGACCAGAAAGCTGCTAATGGAAAGATAATAAAATACAGGAAAAGACAAAAACTGGTAGAACCAAGTAGGTGCTTAGAGCCTTGGGTTAGAAAACTAGTTGTGAAGTAGAAGAGGCTATGTAAAAAGATACTGTCCATTTTAACAAAAATGGCAAACACAGATAGTAGAAAAGGTAGATGTATATTTTTGAGAAGATGGTGTAAAATTTTGTTGTTGTTGTACAGTATTACTAATGCTTCTGTGGAGCATACTTGCTCTCCTGATCTCATTTAAGATTACTATAGATACGATAGAAGGACATAGTGAAAACAAAACTAATATAGAAAAGATTCAAAAGGTAGTTCCGACTAGAATAGATAAAAATTATTTACATAAAGACAGGTCTATAACAGATTTTTCTAATAATGTGTTTTCGAAATTGTTATATGAATATGTAGAGACAATGGACGTAAGGGACTGCTACATTTGTATGCAGTTACCTGCTTCTGTATCGGAGGGAGTGACTTATCACCACCTTCCAGAAACTTATGGAATAACATGTTGTGTAATAGCTAGTTTATTTTATCAAACAGGAAATTAGAGTATTATTTTTCAGATGTAGATAACATATTTTTACAAGTACCATCAATTAACAAACTAAACAAGGTAAAACCTGCAAAAGTATTAGGTGAATTTTTCTTAGAGACTAAAGAACTAACATTAGAATATATATTTAAAAACAATTTGACTAGCAGTTTAAAGAAAGAGGAAAATACATTTTTAGATATGGTTGAAGAAAGGAGACTGAAAATGCAAAGAAAGGCATCTGAAGGAAAGGTGGAGAAGACAGTCTGGGATGTAGAAATGGAAAAACACTTGAAAGGTGAAGCTAGTCCAACTATGGCTTTAGATTGGCCTCAGAAAGGGAAATTGTGTATTAGAAGGAATTAAACTGCATATGATAATTATTTCATAGGTAATAGTGAGTGCCATGATACATACCGAATCATGGGTGGATGGGGATTTAAAGGTAGTAAAGATCCAGTTTTTCCTGGGTTATATTTGATTTGCGGGAACAGGGCATATTATCATTTGACAGACCATTGGTATGGCACATGTTATGTAGGCCTGGTTTTCCCGAAGAGTTTTCATATGGATAGAGGAGAAGATGGTGTACATAGATTAGGTAGTTATTTAGCACGTAGTAAGAGAGAATCTTGGTCAGAAATTGTGGGTGACATCTTTGGAGCATTGATACCAGCAGTGGGAATATCTCTGAATGCAAACAAAATTAGAAGGCTTTCAACAGTAGTGATCGCTTGTCAACAAGCACCGCTGGAGGATTTTTATTGGTGAACACTGAAATGGTTGCCATGCGTGCCATGGTAATGCAAAATCGACTTGCCCTTGATATTTTATTGGCAAAAGAGGGTGGAGTATGTGGAATGCTGAAAGTTCAACATTGTTACATTCCCGATGAAAGTAAAGATTTGAAAATTTATATTAAAAATATAACTGAACTGCATGGCAAAATTGCACCGCTGGAGGTTGAAGGTGTTTGGGAAAAGATTGGAAAGAAAATATCAGCTATTAAAGATTTCTTAGTAAACTTAGGTAGTACCTTTGTAGGTAAAATCTTATTTCCATTAACCTGTGTGATTTTCATAGTATTAATAATAAGATTAGGGTGTATCTGTCGTAAAAAGAATAAAAGTCAGAAAAAGTTAAAAAGAGAAAATTTAAGGAGAAAAGATAAGAAACAAGAGAGAGAATTTGAAGAAATAGAATTAGAGGAAGTTAAGGAGAGTATGTATAAGTCAGCGAAAAGAGAAGAGATAGGGGAAACTGAGTTATGAATGAAAGCAAGAAATCACTTTGAAACTCCATAAAAGAAATACAAAATTTTGATGGTGTGGTGATATAATCACCAAAGGGGGGATTGATGGAGCCGGTAGTACAACATTTTGTATACCCCCCCCATTTCTGCATGTTCATACTAATTAGAATAATCTCTTAATTGTAATAATATTAATTTGTTTGAGTGATACCTAATCAACCATACTAATGTATGAATTACACGTGGGATTTGCATTTTGCATGGCTAAAATAATTTGTAAACTAATATACGTACGCATACTAATACTAGAAAATAGAATATTGCATGATATATGTTGCTTTTGTGACGTAATTGTAAGTTGCACCAGATGACATCATTGGGTGAATCTGAATGCTTTAAATGTCGCTATTATGCTAGATAATTACATACACATAGGGGAATTAGTGAGGGTTAAACATTTTATTCGTTATTTCCATGTTTTAATTACTTTTTATGTTTGTTTCGCTTAAGTTGACCAATTGGGCCTACGACAAAATGGCTGACCAACGTACACGACGAGACAGCTACCATTCCACGAGGTTTCAGAACAAGTGCGCATGTCCGAGGCTCCTGTACCAGTGGCCTCAAGATGACCTACACGCTCTGTACCAGAACAAGGTCGCGACTGGACTTCGGCCAAGAGCTTTAACAATGGACAATTTTAAGAACCGGATGGATCATGTTTGCCAGTGTGACATCATAGACTTTGAGAAACCGAAACGGACGATCTTAACCAACCAATCAGAAGAACCCAAACTAAGCAAATGTTACATTTTGATATCAATTTTATTATAAAATGATGGTAGACTAGTGAGTTGGGCGGACATTTTCCTTTTTCCTGACGTTATGCTGACGGAGAGGACGGTGACACTGCTGGGCAGCTGTTTCCCTGAATCTTTGACGGACTGAATTGCTGCCCAATTTCCTGATGAACTACAGATTTTCGAACATTCTATGGGCATTGATCGATATTTGCACGCTTCTGGTCCTCGACCCAATCTTTAGGACTGTAGCGTGTTGCATGACGACTTGATTAAATTAGAGGACGACTAATAGCCAGATTAGGTAAATATGATGTTCTGTGGTTCGAATAACGATTCATTAAAATTTCCATTAATTAGATAAACAATATTATTGATTAACAAGAAAATGTGTTGGGTTATTTATTGAAAGGAAATAGATTAAGATTTGAATGTAGATTAAGAGGATTAAAATCACTTTTTCCAACTCAACTAATTTGATCTATCGACCAAGTGGAAGGAATATCTCGAGGTTCAGGTATAAGATGTACTGGACTAAGGATATTTGGTGTATGGTTATGTAAATAAAATTTCTTTAGGTAATAAGGTATTCCTTTCATGTCAGCGTTTGGAACACTCATCTCTCTCATAAGAACAGATCAATGAAGTGTAAGTGTTGGTGTTATGGGCCCCACCAATGAATGCATTGAGTGAAAGTGTTAGTGTGATAGTTGGTCTGTGACGAAGGGAGGATTTGAAATTTCCGCGCTGCAACAATCCCACCAGGGTGATGCAGGAGTTTAGCAGATGCCCCCAAAGTCAGCCTAACACAGGTCCCGGCAGCCAGATAATCACAAACAGTGTCCCGTGCTGTGGGGGTGAGGCAGCGCTTTAAGCTCGGTGGTGATGCCTCCCCCTCGTGTGTGGCCGTGGGAAAGTGTCCAGTTGCACCCAGAGACTTGTAGTCCCACCAGGGTGAGGTGCAGGCTCAAGGGAATGCGGGCGGTAGAGAGGAGGTGCTCCCTGGGACTACGATCCCACCAGGGTGATGCAGGAGTTTAGCAGATGCCCCCAATGTCAGCCTAACACAGGTCCCGGCAGCCAGATAATCACAAACAGCGTCCCCGTGAGAGCCCCTCCTTATCCTGCTAAAGAGGGGGTGGGGGGTTCCCTACGCCCCTGGGGGGAAGTGAAGAAACTTAAAATATCCCAACATCTGCTCACTGGTGATGAGCACCTCACAATTTAAAAAACCGAGGGTGTCCTGGGAGGGAGGTATTGGTGAACTAACTGATGATGAGTGATGGAAGGCCAGAATAACCACCCATAAGTCCAACATTGCTTCTCAGTTTCATTTGATTCAGTTAAATTACCTGCACCAAGCATAGTTTACACACCATAATCTTTGGCGTTCTGGCATAGAGCCTCTCCAATGAGCCTTATGTGCAAAACCCAGACAGATTCATTTTTCAATGCAATATGGTCATACAGCTTCATACTGCCCTTTAGGGAGGGGGGTTACGGTACACTGAGAGGGTGTTGGGGTGGAAACCACCAGACAACCCAAGGTTGGCACTATTAAACATAACAATCAACATTGATTCAAGCTGCTACAAATTGGAGTTCCTGTGGTTGGGATTGCTAGTCGCTAAACAGGATATTTGTAAGAACTGGGAAAATCCTGTCTTCAAAAGAACTTCATGATTTGGAAGACTGGTGTAGCTATAGAGGGATTGAAGACGATACAATGAAACCAACAGAAGGTGCACAGTCCGTTCAAAACAAAATAGCAAACCAGTAGTTATTGTGGAGAAGTACATGAGATCCTGCGAATAGTTGAGACACCCCCCCGCAGGAGGTAGGAGTCCATCAGCCCACCCTTATTGGCGGAGCATCGTCATCTGGAACTCCAAGGAATCACTGTCTGAGCCCGGAGTCGCAGATCACCAAGGACTCTGCTTGGTGCACAGGCTAGTGATACCCAGAAAGAAAATGAACTCCTGCCGGGGTGTGTACCCAAGTAATCGAGGGCTCCAGTGATGTGCAGTGCTAAAGAGTGATGTGGGGTTAAAAATGAATACTTGATCAAAAAATGTGTTTAATATGGATCAACCAAGTTTCATGTCTAAAAGAACCTATAGTCTGATATGAATTTTCACAGGCTAATTTTTGGTTCGTGTAGAAAGTGTGGTCAACATGTTTCAGCCGGTGAGGTCACTTGACCCGGCTTTCGTCAGGACCGAAAAAACAACAAAAACAGCTACTGCCAAACTAATTATAAAGTGAAAAAGCTAAACCCATGCAAACCAAATGTGAATGTGGGGTACGATCGTGGCACTTGCCACCCTACCAGAAAAGCTCGTACTTGAGCGTAAGGACAATGTCTTCATTCCTGAAAGAGAATGTACACATAAACCTCATGCACATCAAAACAAAACTACTAATCGCCAAAAGGCAGAGCTTAATCAGCAACGCCTTCTTTAACAAAGAAACTCATAACGATGTTTGAAAATACAGTTGTATGTAAGAAATGAAAAAAACTCACCCAGCTTTATGTGGGAGTAAAGCCTCACCTCACCCGGCTGACTGCTCGGAGAAGGAGGCACCGCTCTGTTTAAATGTGGAGAAAGAAGCCAGACAGATTGCCAATTGATACCCATCTGCTTAAGGCTCAACACACGTATTTTTAAACATATCAAAAATATCAAAAAAGACCCACAATAGTTAAAAAGTCCAAGACCTCGTGACTCCCAAGATATGTCTTGTATTCATTTAGATGATGTCTCTTTACAAACCCCTATCAATCATATGATTTAAACTAGTGACAGGTAAAATCATGAATAGTTGTTACCTGTGTGAGTAGGGGAATGCTATAAACTAGTGAAGGCTAACTCTAGTGGGCAAATGTGTCCACAATTGCTCCACAAATTAAGTCTGGGAACGAAATTGTATCCAAAAGAAATTAATTAGAAATTAACGAGGAGAGTCAGCCTCCTACCTTACCTGTCCGTCGATACCTCGGACTGACTCACAAGCTGTCTGGGAGGTATCGGCAGGAAGGGGAGGATGCTATTTGTAGCGCTTGCGTGTGACGTGCTTATCTGCAATTGAAGTCAGCTGTATATCTTCATTAGCAAAAGCGGGCGTGTAGACAAGAGAACGCATGCGTCTAGATAAAACGCTAGTGAAGTGGCAAATATCAAATGCGCATGCGTCAGCGCTGAACACTCTGATATAGTGTCTAGTCTGCAGAAATCTTGATCACTCCGACAGTAATGAGGGAAAAGCAGATAGCCGCATGATGAAACCGCGAGTGTGTTGATGTAAGGAGCATGATATAGATCATTCCTCAAATGCAATCCTCGTACGTCTATCGCGCATGCGCCAGTGAGTGATGGCATCTACCCACGCATGCGCGATGCGTCGCAACAGTGTAATGAAAGATAAAAAGTAAACAGCTAAAACCACAGATGCGGGTCCATCAAAACGGGATGTCGCATCCGCAGTTTACGCATTTTAGTGTTGTGAGTCAGCGGACTCGGGGGAGGATGAGTTAAGACTGCCATCTTCAAATTGAATATAAATTAGATTAGACAGTCTAGTACTAGTTAATCACCAACTTCAAAGAGAGATTGAATCATGAAAAAAGGTTCAAACCATGAGAAAAGGTTCGGAGACAAGAACCAGAGTGTAGATGACAACCCATGTTAGTATGACATTAAAAGACATATACTCCCAGCAGGGTACGTCGTTATGTCCGTATGAACGAGGCTGTTGAAACAAGTATCATATTGGAAAAATAAAGCAACCTTATCAATGTAAGGCCCACTAATCGATCCTACTAGGAATAGTATTCACTTTAGCCCCTCTCATGCCAGTTGAATACAGAACTGACATCCAGGTTATCACAACGGGGGTCAGATCGGTGTTAATACCCAATCGAGCAGTCCAATACCCAGACAGTATACTGATAAGTTATATTCTCCCTTTAATGAGATCCATCTGAGTCACTGAATTTAACTGAGAACCACAATAAGCACGGGATCAAAAATGGGTGAACATAAAACTTAACAAGTAACTTAACAAGTCAGCAAACCATTGGGTGCTATAATGACACCTGATCAGTTGACATATAAAGGTGTCTTGTTGGGAGGAATGCGACACCTGAACCCTGAAGTTCCCGCTAGGGGTTGAATAACTTATTCCTCAGAATGAGCAACTATAAGTGTTCATTTAGATGATAGCAGTTTAGCTGACTTAAGTATAAACAGAAGCCCACGGTATGTTGTCGTTCAATCCTTTGGTGTCAGTCTTCAACTTGAAAATCCATTTCTGTTCTTTGGCAAATAAGAACTGAGAGACGTCCGTTATGTGTTGGGGAATAAACGGGCGTTCTAGTACAATCCACCTGAGGTCCTCAGCCTTGTGTTTTTTGGATAGGAAATGCTCAGTCATACAGGTGGATTGTCTCATGCAGCGGATGGTACTTTTGTGTTCGCTTATGCGAAGCTTAACTTTACGTGTGGTGTACCCTATATATTGTAGGGTACATGGACAAGTGATTCTGTAAATTACGCATTCTGAATTACAATTCGTATGGTTGCGTAATATCCAGGGACGTTCTGTGCCTATGTCCACTGATGTGGTCTTGATGGTCTGAGGACAGACACTGCACGTACCACACGGAAAATGGCCTCGAACTGGAGGTAATGACCACAAAGTATTGGTCTCACAAGTAGGATGTGACAGCTGTCTTGTGTGGACCAAACTGTCGCGCAAACTAGGGCCCCTCTTAAAAGCAAATAAGGGAGGCGAAATTTTGCCAGCTGCTATGTTCAGTATCGGCCAATGTTTACGTACTGTTTTCTGTATTTGATTGGACACAGTACAGAAGGTGGTGACAAATGTGAGTCTCTCGTTGGTAGTCCTAGACACGTCGGTATCCAGTAGGGCATCCCGGTTGTTGTTTGATGCCCGTTTCCAGGCTTGTCGTACTAGACGTTTAGGATATTGTCGCGATTGTAATTGTGTAGCTAGTACTTCAGCATGTTTATCAAACAACTGTCTGGTGGAACAGTTTCTGCGAATCCGCAGAAACTGGCCAACTGGAAGATTCTCCCGGAGTGCCTTGGGGTGATGGCTGTTGAATGACAACAAAGAGTTTTTGGACATGGGTTTCTTGTACAGTTCCGAACTCAATGAGTTCTCGTGAACAAAGATAGAGATATCTAGGAAGGCCAACCGGTGTTTGCTGTATTCAATGGTGAAGCGCAAATACGCATTCTGTTGGTTCAGCCAAGAGTGAAAGGCATGAATTTCGTCGCCTGTGCCTCGCCATACCACCAAGATGTCGTCTATGTATCTCTTCCACAGCACCAGTTGGTGACGATATGGGTTGCTGTGGTTGAGTACATAGTTCTGTTCGAATAGATGGACATAAAGGTTGGCGAGGCTAGGCGCGAAAACACTGCCCATCGAAGTAACAGATGGGTATTGGACCGCTCGATTGGGTATTAACACCGATTTGACCCCCGTTGTGATAACCTGGATGTCAGTTCTGTATTCAACTGGCATGAGAGGGGCTAAAGTGAATACTATTCCTAGTAGGATCGATTAGTGGGCCTTACATTGATAAGGTTGCTTTATTTTTCCAATATGATACTTGTTTCAACAGCCTCGTTCATACGGACATAACGACGTACCCTGCTGGGAGTATATGTCTTTTAATGTCATACTAACATGGGTTGTCATCTACACTCTGGTTCTTGTCTCCGAACCTTTTCTCATGGTTTGAACCTTTTTTCATGATTCAATCTCTCTTTGAAGTTGGTGATTAACTAGTACTAGACTGTCTAATCTAATTTATATTCAATTTGAAGATGGCAGTCTTAACTCATCCTCCCCCGAGTCCGCTGACTCACAACACTAAAATGCGTAAACTGCGGATGCGACATCCCGTTTTGATGGACCCGCATCTGTGGTTTTAGCTGTTTACTTTTTATCTTTCATTACACTGTTGCGACACATCGCGCATGTGTGGGTAGATGCCATCACTCACTGGCGCATGCGCGATAGACGTACGAGGATTGCATTTGAGGAATGATCTATATCATGCTCCTTACATCAACACACTCGCGGTTTCATCATGCGGCTATCTGCTTTTCCCTCATTACTGTCGGAGTGATCAAGATTTCTGCAGACTAGACACTATATCAGAGTGTTCAGCGCTGACGCATGCGCATTTGATATTTGCCACTTCACTAGCGTTTTATCTAGACGCATGCGTTCTCTTGTCTACACGCCCGCTTTTGCTAATGAAGATATACAGCTGACTTCAATTGCAGATAAGCACGTCACACGCAAGCGCTACAAATAGCATCCTCCCCTTCCTGCCGATACCTCCCAGACAGCTTGTGAGTCAGTCCGAGGTATCGACGGACAGGTAAGGTAGGAGGCTGACTCTCCTCGTTAATTTCTAATTAATTTCTTTTGGATACAATTTCGTTCCCAGACTTAATTTGTGGAGCAATTGTGGACACATTTGCCCACTAGAGTTAGCCTTCACTAGTTTATAGCATTCCCCTACTCACACAGGTAACAACTATTCATGATTTTACCTGTCACTAGTTTAAATCATATGATTGATAGGGGTTTGTAAAGAGACATCATCTAAATGAATACAAGACATATCTTGGGAGTCACGAGGTCTTGGACTTTTTAACTATTGTGGGTCTTTTTTGATATTTTTGATATGTTTAAAAATACGTGTGTTGAGCCTTAAGCAGATGGGTATCAATTGGCAATCTGTCTGGCTTCTTTCTCCACATTTAAACAGAGCGGTGCCTCCTTCTCCGAGCAGTCAGCCGGGTGAGGTGAGGCTTTACTCCCACATAAAGCTGGGTGAGTTTTTTTCATTTCTTACATACAACTGTATTTTCAAACATCGTTATGAGTTTCTTTGTTAAAGAAGGCGTTGCTGATTAAGCTCTGCCTTTTGGCGATTAGTAGTTTTGTTTTGATGTGCATGAGGTTTATGTGTACATTCTCTTTCAGGAATGAAGACATTGTCCTTACGCTCAAGTACGAGCTTTTCTGGTAGGGTGGCAAGTGCCACGATCGTACCCCACATTCACATTTGGTTTGCATGGGTTTAGCTTTTTCACTTTATAATTAGTTTGGCAGTAGCTGTTTTTGTTGTTTTTTCGGTCCTGACGAAAGCCGGGTCAAGTGACCTCACCGGCTGAAACATGTTGACCACACTTTCTACACGAACCAAAAATTAGCCTGTGAAAATTCATATCAGACTATAGGTTCTTTTAGACATGAAACTTGGTTGATCCATATTAAACACATTTTTTGATCAAGTATTCATTTTTAACCCCACATCACTCTTTAGCACTGCACATCACTGGAGCCCTCGATTACTTGGGTACACACCCCGGCAGGAGTTCATTTTCTTTCTGGGTATCACTAGCCTGTGCACCAAGCAGAGTCCTTGGTGATCTGCGACTCCGGGCTCAGACAGTGATTCCTTGGAGTTCCAGATGACGATGCTCCGCCAATAAGGGTGGGCTGATGGACTCCTACCTCCTGCGGGGGGGTGTCTCAACTATTCGCAGGATCTCATGTACTTCTCCACAATAACTACTGGTTTGCTATTTTGTTTTGAACGGACTGTGCACCTTCTGTTGGTTTCATTGTGTTGATTTGGGATTGGAGGTGTTTCAGTCCTTAAACCAAGTCCCCTCTGTTTTTGACCCTCTTATAATATTGTTGTTTGGTTCTGAGAGCAGCTACGGCTGCGGGTCATTATTCTTAGACTCTAGGAATCTCTAGCAGTCACATACCGCTCCCCACTGTCCTTGACCTCGAGTTTCTGCCCCATAATGGCCGACTTTGCAGGCCTCGCTTTTGATGATGAAACCTTGAGCAGTATTCTATCTGACAATCCCAGCATCCTAGATTCCTTACCAGAGATCACAGGGAACCCTAAGGATGACTGGGCTACTTTACTCAATCTCAGGAAGAATCAATCACGGACCGCAGTTCATGGCTTAGTCATGGCGGAATATCTGCGAGGGAAATGTGCCCCCACAGGGTTGATTGTGACAAACGCTCCGAGATTGTTTCTTACAGATAAACAGTTCATACGAGATTGGTCACTCATAGCCTGGCGGTGTACCCGTGACTGGCTAATTCTTATTATCAGCACGGCGAAACGTCAGGCTGATGCAATTCTCGTTGAAATTCAAACTTTGGAAGGGCAGATTAAAACTACCATCACAGCAGCCCTTTTCAAAAAACAAATGGATGAGACAAATAAAACCAAGAAAGAGTACAGGGACAATATCTTGATTAATAAAATCGACAAATTCAAGAAAGATCTGGCCCGATTTTCATGGGAAAAGATATACACCTACACAAGCGACACCTATGTAGCCCCAACATTTAACAACAAGGGGAGACGCTATGGATCCAATTACTCATCGTCCGGGTCCGAAGGGGGATCGGATGAGTCTGATTCGGGTGCGACAGGGGCCCCACAAGGAAGAGGGCGAGGGCAATCCCGGAGATACAACAGAAGGAGGGGTAATCAAAACTTTTACCCTAATCAAGGTCAATGGTGGCCACCGGCACCTTGGGGTTACCAACCACCTCCTTTTCCGCCACACATGCACACCTATCCACCTCAGCAGCAATTCTTCCCTAATCAGTCTTTTTTAGAACAGGGACAGGGACGCAGCAGAGGCAAACGGAGAGGAACTCCAACGGTCCACTGGCAACCAGACCAGACATTTCCCAATACCCGGAGCAGGAGGGGCAATCAACAACCACCAACGAACTCGACCAGCGAGTAAATGACCTCGTAGTCAATCTCAGTTCAAAAATTCTGACGATCGATGAACAAAATGTCCTAAATAGGGGTTTGGGCTTTGTTCCTACACACTCAGGTGATCCTTTCACTCTGAGATGTGAAATTGAGAAATTCTTCAGGAAGATCCGGCTGCATTTCTTCTTTAAAGAAAAAGATTCAGCAGTCCCAACCCTTGACAACGAGATCAATGTTGTGAACACTGGACTGCGTCCTAAAAGCACTTTTACTCCTCTTCCTCACCAGGTCCCCTCACAAGTCTCTACCTTTGAAAAGGCGGTTGTTCATGACTTGATGGCATTGTATGACACTCGGCCCCATTCCTTTTTTAACTTCTCTAAGAAGGATAAAACTGCCCTTAAGAATCTCACCAAAGACACGTCGGTTATCATCAAGCCGGCTGACAAAGGCGGGGCGACAGTCCTACAAGATACTGTCATCTACCGGGCCGAATGCCTTAGACAGTTATCAGATCCTAAATCTTATCGGGCCTTAGAGTCAGACCCCACGCCTAGACTCTCCCTTGAGATCAGACAGCTGGTCGAAGAAGGGGAGGCAGAGGGATGGATAACATCACATGAGGCTAAATTCCTGGTGACCAACAACCCAGTGATGCCCTACTTCTACTGCCTCCCCAAAATTCATAAGCAGCAACGACCGCCTCCTGGACGTCCCATTATCTCTGGGATTGGTTCATTATTGGAACCTCTGTCCAAATTTGTAGACGTGTTTTTACGACCTATGGTCACTGAGATGCCAACATATCTCAAAGACACGGCTGATGTTCTACGAATTTTACCAGAGGTTGAATTCAACTCTGATACCGATCTCTTGGTTAGCCTAGACGTAGAGTCACTGTATACGTGCATTCCGCAGCTAGAGACCCTCGATGCCATCAGAGGACTGTTGGAAGCACGGTCTTTGGACAGCATCACCCCTGTGCCTTTTATTATGGAGTGTGCCAGACTGGCCATGATGGAGAACTACTTCAAGTTTGAAGATCAGATCTTTCTCCAGACATCTGGTACTTCGATGGGCAGTGTTTTCGCGCCTAGCCTCGCCAACCTTTATGTCCATCTATTCGAACAGAACTATGTACTCAACCACAGCAACCCATATCGTCACCAACTGGTGCTGTGGAAGAGATACATAGACGACATCTTGGTGGTATGGCGAGGCACAGGCGACGAAATTCATGCCTTTCACTCTTGGCTGAACCAACAGAATGCGTATTTGCGCTTCACCATTGAATACAGCAAACACCGGTTGGCCTTCCTAGATATCTCTATCTTTGTTCACGAGAACTCATTGAGTTCGGAACTGTACAAGAAACCCATGTCCAAAAACTCTTTGTTGTCATTCAACAGCCATCACCCCAAGGCACTCCGGGAGAATCTTCCAGTTGGCCAGTTTCTGCGGATTCGCAGAAACTGTTCCACCAGACAGTTGTTTGATAAACATGCTGAAGTACTAGCTACACAATTACAATCGCGACAATATCCTAAACGTCTAGTACGACAAGCCTGGAAACGGGCATCCAAACAACAACCGGGATGCCCTACTGGATACCGACGTGTCTAGGACTACCAACGAGAGACTCACATTTGTCACCACCTTCTGTACTGTGTCCAATCAAATACAGAAAACAGTACGTAAACATTGGCCGATACTGAACATAGCGGCTGGCAAAATTTCGCCTCCCTTATTTGCTTTTAAGAGGGGCCCTAGTTTGCGCGACAGTTTGGTCCACACAAGACCGCTGTCACATCCTACTTGTGAGACCAATACTTTGTGGTCATTACCTCCAGTTCGAGGCCATTTTCCGTGTGGTACGTGCAGTGTCTGTCCTCAGACCATCAAGACCACATCAGTGGACATAGGCACAGAACGTCCCTGGATATTACGCAACCATACGAATTGTAATTCAGAATGCGTAATTTACAGAATCACTTGTCCATGTACCCTACATTATATAGGGTACACCACACGTAAAGTTAAGCTTCGCATAAGCGAACACAAAAGTACCATCCGCTGCATGAGACAATCCACCTGTATGACTGAGCATTTCCTAGCCAAAAAACACAAGGCTGAGGACCTCAGGTGGATTGTACTAGAACGCCCGTTTATTCCCCAACACATAACGGACGTCTCTCAGTTCTTATTTGCCAAAGAACAGAAATGGATTTTCAAGTTGAAGACTGACACCAAAGGATTGAACGACAACATACCGTGGGCTTCTGTTTATACTTAAGTCAGCTAAACTGCTATCATCTAAATGAACACTTATAGTTGCTCATTCTGAGGAATAAGTTATTCAACCCCTAGCGGGAACTTCAGGGTTCAGGTGTCGCATTCCTCCCAACAAGACACCTTTATATGTCAACTGATCAGGTGTCATTATAGCACCCAATGGTTTGCTGACTTGTTAAGTTACTTGTTAAGTTTTATGTTCACCCATTTTTGATCCCGTGCTTATTGTGGTTCTCAGTTAAATTCAGTGACTCAGATGGATCTCATTAAAGGGAGAATATAACTTATCAGTATACTGTCTGGGTATTGGACCGCTCGATTGGGTATTAACACCGATCTGACCCCCGTTGTGATAACCTGGATGTCAGTTCTGTATTCAACTGGCATGAGAGGGGCTAAAGTGAATACTATTCCTAGTAGGATCGATTAGTGGGCCTTACATTGATAAGGTTGCTTTATTTTTCCAATATGATACTTGTTTCAACAGCCTCGTTCATACGGACATAACGACGTACCCTGCTGGGAGTATATGTCTTTTAATGTCATACTAACATGGGTTGTCATCTACACTCTGGTTCTTGTCTCCGAACCTTTTCTCATGGTTTGAACCTTTTTTCATGATTCAATCTCTCTTTGAAGTTGGTGATTAACTAGTACTAGACTGTCTAATCTAATTTATATTCAATTTGAAGATGGCAGTCTTAACTCATCCTCCCCCGAGTCCGCTGACTCACAACACTAAAATGCGTAAACTGCGGATGCGACATCCCGTTTTGATGGACCCGCATCTGTGGTTTTAGCTGTTTACTTTTTATCTTTCATTACACTGTTGCGACGCATCGCGCATGCGTGGGTAGATGCCATCACTCACTGGCGCATGCGCGATAGACGTACGAGGATTGCATTTGAGGAATGATCTATATCATGCTCCTTACATCAACACACTCGCGGTTTCATCATGCGGCTATCTGCTTTTCCCTCATTACTGTCGGAGTGATCAAGATTTCTGCAGACTAGACACTATATCAGAGTGTTCAGCGCTGACGCATGCGCATTTGATATTTGCCACTTCACTAGCGTTTTATCTAGACGCATGCGTTCTCTTGTCTACACGCCCGCTTTTGCTAATGAAGATATACAGCTGACTTCAATTGCAGATAAGCACGTCACACGCAAGCGCTACAAATAGCATCCTCCCCTTCCTGCCGATACCTCCCAGACAGCTTGTGAGTCAGTCCGAGGTATCGACGGACAGGTAAGGTAGGAGGCTGACTCTCCTCGTTAATTTCTAATTAATTTCTTTTGGATACAATTTCGTTCCCAGACTTAATTTGTGGAGCAATTGTGGACACATTTGCCCACTAGAGTTAGCCTTCACTAGTTTATAGCATTCCCCTACTCACACAGGTAACAACTATTCATGATTTTACCTGTCACTAGTTTAAATCATATGATTGATAGGGGTTTGTAAAGAGACATCATCTAAATGAATACAAGACATATCTTGGGAGTCACGAGGTCTTGGACTTTTTAACTATTGTGGGTCTTTTTTGATATTTTTGATATGTTTAAAAATACGTGTGTTGAGCCTTAAGCAGATGGGTATCAATTGGCAATCTGTCTGGCTTCTTTCTCCACATTTAAACAGAGCGGTGCCTCCTTCTCCGAGCAGTCAGCCGGGTGAGGTGAGGCTTTACTCCCACATAAAGCTGGGTGAGTTTTTTTCATTTCTTACATACAACTGTATTTTCAAACATCGTTATGAGTTTCTTTGTTAAAGAAGGCGTTGCTGATTAAGCTCTGCCTTTTGGCGATTAGTAGTTTTGTTTTGATGTGCATGAGGTTTATGTGTACATTCTCTTTCAGGAATGAAGACATTGTCCTTACGCTCAAGTACGAGCTTTTCTGGTAGGGTGGCAAGTGCCACGATCGTACCCCACATTCACATTTGGTTTGCATGGGTTTAGCTTTTTCACTTTATAATTAGTTTGGCAGTAGCTGTTTTTGTTGTTTTTTCGGTCCTGACGAAAGCCGGGTCAAGTGACCTCACCGGCTGAAACATGTTGACCACACTTTCTACACGAACCAAAAATTAGCCTGTGAAAATTCATATCAGACTATAGGTTCTTTTAGACATGAAACTTGGTTGATCCATATTAAACACATTTTTTGATCAAGTATTCATTTTTAACCCCACATCACTCTTTAGCACTGCACATCACTGGAGCCCTCGATTACTTGGGTACACACCCCGGCAGGAGTTCATTTTCTTTCTGGGTATCACTAGCCTGTGCACCAAGCAGAGTCCTTGGTGATCTGCGACTCCGGGCTCAGACAGTGATTCCTTGGAGTTCCAGATGACGATGCTCCGCCAATAAGGGTGGGCTGATGGACTCCTACCTCCTGCGGGGGGGTGTCTCAACTATTCGCAGGATCTCATGTACTTCTCCACAATAACTACTGGTTTGCTATTTTGTTTTGAACGGACTGTGCACCTTCTGTTGGTTTCATTGTGTTGATTTGGGATTGGAGGTGTTTCAGTCCTTAAACCAAGTCCCCTCTGTTTTTGACCCTCTTATAATATTGTTGTTTGATTGAAGACGATACCCCTGATGACTCTGTTCAAGGGTGCGACAGAGGGCATTATAGGGTTGGCAGCAGAATAACATGGTGTAATTTCAAATTTGTTTTTGGGAGGCGGGCAGCACACAATGATGGAGTGAGTGAGTGACTGTACATGTCATGGCATATTTTCTTTGTTGCATTGGAAGGAAAAATATAAAAACACAACAAAATGTTTTATAAAAAATAATATGCAATCATTGCATAGTACGGGTACAACCAGCTAGACAAACATGCTCAAAGTAAACATGTAACACATTGAATACTACAGTCTGTCCACTTGTATTCGTTCAATAAATGTAGGGCATGACAAGTCAGACTTCCCATTTATGCACTAATGCTTGGGCACTAATATATGGTTAAAGTATCTTAAGGACATCACAAGTCAGACTGTTGGTGTGTATGCAGATATTGCTTGTAAAATACTATTCAATGGATGTACCTTTCGGTGCAACAGGTGAGGCTACCCCAGGTAACAGGGATTGGGAGTGATCCAGTGAAAAGGCTTAAGCTCAGGGTGGTTTTATGCAGTACTCTCAACCATACCTGTTTACAAAATTACAATGAAGATTCTCTAAAATATCTTGCAGCACAGTAATAAGAATTTACATCCAATGGGATGATAATTTTGCACACATAATAATTATGTCAGACAACTTTTCTGTAGAATATATACTGACATACAAACCATGACATGCGTGCCACCTACCCAGCTTTGCTGCTAGGCTCAGCTTCTGCTGATATGAATCATGAATGCATTCAGGGTCCACCTCCCATCCATAAGTGTATGTGCCCATTCTAATCATGTTACTGACCTGCAAAGATTGCCCATTCATTATCTACTCACATTCTTGTATCAAACCTATAAATAAAACACCCTCTACAGTTTGTCCTCCAGCCCACAACCACATGATGTAACAAACATTCTATATGCCTCTTTGTAACAGGACTCATTTCAGTGCACCACCAATTCCTTGCCCTACATCAACTGCTGCATGCCCCAATTATTGTGCTGTTACGTTATTGTAAACCTCCCACAGTTCTACTTGTAGAGATGAACCATTAAGGCTCTTGCATAAAGCACCCATTTGGTGTATCTAAACACCATTATTTGGACCCCTTCCCAGGTACATGGAGCAGGGCATTTGTAAGATATTGGGTTACTATTTGAGACGGGTAAGTACCCACTTCAAGTAATAATCACAGCCCTTGTCAGGGTGAACCACAAAAGCCACTAAAAAGCCATAAGCTCAACCCCCTGGTAGTCGGCATAGAGCTGAAAAGCTTCACTTAGAAGCAATGTGTGAAGTATTTATGCAGTACTAGAACAGTAATAGAATCGAAATGCAAAACAATAAAAATCACAAAACGAATTAGGAGAATAAAGTACAATTTAATTAACCAAATGACACCAAAATGACATTAAATCCCATAAGGGGAACCAGAAATATACATTTTTAAAGTTTTAAGTAGAAATAATGCCATGTAGCACAAAGTGCCAATGATGGTCAATGACCACAGTAGAACAAGACCTAGATACAATTTGACGCTGACTGCTATGGAGTGTGGCTTAGATAAACTAACCAGGTTTATCCTGGTCAAAAAGTTTACATTCTTACTTTAGTCATTAAAGTACCAATCTATCATAGGAGTATACTTCTAAAGTCCTTCAGGACTCAGAGAAGGCACATAGTGACTCACAGGGTGACAGGCAGAGGCCAACAGGAGGGTCCAGTCCCGGTCCAATTGCCACTGGTGGGCTGAGCAGTTGCAGAAAAAGGTCTCCGGTAGCTTGCTGCCTCCCTGTAGCTTTAGCATGAGGTCAGTCTTATGATCCTTTGAAGTTGACTTCTTTGTCTTGGACACAGGAGGGAGCACAGGCCCAATCTTCCAGGCTTTTCTCAGGTCTCAGACAGCAGGTTCAAACTCATTCTGATCTTCCACAGGTCCAGGAATATTCGGAAGTTGGTGCCTGAAGGTGACACGTTGTTTTTTTTAAAGTCTTTTTATGAACCAGTTGCTTAGTACACATTGATATATATTGTCAATACATGCTGAAATAGGACATCCTGTTAGTTTAGATAACAGTACCATTACAAACAATGAGATCTCACCTTATCATCTTAAGCAGTAATCCCTTCAAGGTTAGCAATTCCCCGACTCCAGTGCTTATTAACTTCTTATTTTTCCCATCAGGTCCAAACTTTCTCCCATTTTTTGGGGCATCCTCTATTTGCATAAACCACTCTTTCAGCCTGTTGACACCAGTCTAGGTTTCATTTCCAGGCCCCCTCCCTTGGCGGTTCAGCCGCACCCCATGCTCTCGCTATCGTCCTCTTTGCAACTCCAGAGGCCAGTGCCAGCCATGTTTTAGTATGTTTGGGCCAGGTTAACACCCCTGTCACGCCCAACAAGTGCCGTCTTGCCTCAACGGGAACCTGCATACCCACCACTGCTGCCATCCCGCAAAGATGCCACGTTTATGCCTGGCACAAGCTAGTGGGTGGGAATGACCCCTGGGGATTCCATAACCAATGAGGTAAAGGTTCTCTGGACTAACCCTACCCACTTTGGGCATTTTCAAGATGGCCGAATGCTTTGGCCACCCTAATTTAGGCACCGAAGGCTGGGGTTGTGTGAGGGGAGTGTATTATGGTATTCCGAGGGGCCTCCCATATCTAATACTAAAATCCAGTTTTTGGCAGCCCCTCTACCCCAAAGTTCTTCTGGGGCCTTCAGGCAGGGTAAAGGTAACTTTTTAAAAGTAATCTTTCTAAAATATTTATCACAAATCCAACTTCACCAGTGATTTGGGTTTGTAATAAATATTTCAAAAAGTCTACATTTTCTTTAGCTATTTCCTAACCAGAGATAACTTTTATTAAACATAATATTTTATCCTAACGTTTCCCATGGTACAGCCAACCCTGCTACTGTGAAATTGGCTTTTTTACTGCAGGGACATGTTAAGGGTTTCTTGGTTTCAATTAAAAACAATTATAGCTGATAAAACAATGCCCAAGGGAATATTTGGTTTTAAATACAAACAAGAAAACTATAATTTTGCTGAACCTTGACTGCTTTGCGGCCCACAAGTGTCAAAAAGTAAAATGTAGCCACTACCTCTAAGCACTTTTCGGAGATGGATGATCCCACTATGACCCACTTTGGCAATGCTAAGCCATTTAATTTGTCCTTGTAGACATCTGCAAGAACCACAAGGACCAACATCCACTTCCTTTTTGGGAGCATGTCTCACATAATACGGTTACAGTTCACTGTTTACTGCATGGTACTGCCTAGTGGCCAGCAGGTCTGTAGCTCAACTCTCAGCAGTGTCTCAGTCCAGGACAAGGAGCACCTCCATTATTCCATCCCCCCTCATTGAGAGCTGGACAAAGCTTTGCATATTAAAAGCTCAGGTGTCAGGATTGTGGCAACAAAGATCACTGCGAATATTGAAGGCTCCAGAATGAATGTCCTCCCATAAAAAACTATGCTGCCCAACACTCCTGTTATTAGGAGGATCAGGAGGGGGGAGTGGCCAGGAGGGGCAGCATGGCGGATGTGTTTTAGAGGTGCTCCGTCGTATGTCCCCTTGGTCCGAAATAATTGTCCTGCACTGCTGACATCTGGCGCGAAAGGGCAGTGGGTGATGCCCTAGTGACACCCCCGGGAGCCAGTGGAAGTCTTCACGGGGTCCGGTGGGTGCACTGTCCATGACACTACGAGATGCTGGCGTACAGCAGAGGAATCGAGGCCTTGAGTGGCGGGCAGGGTGTCGGTGACTGGGGCTCGCTTTTCCGGACCCGGACAGCGGTATGTGCCGTGCCCTGACAAAAAGGAGAAGCGGGGCGGCGTGGGGAAGAGCCGGCCTGAGATACATGGTGCCCCTGATGGACTGGCCGTAGGAGCCGGGGGGCTCCGTTGCATCCAGTGGAACGCCGGGAAGCGACAGAAGGGCCGCGGCCGCAATCGGCCGGATGAGGCGATTGGGCCTGGGCCTTGCCCCCCAGATCGGGAGATTTGCCCACATCGCACCCCCACAGGAGGGCGGAATGGGGTGACGTGTGAGGGAGCTGGGCCATGGCAGTGAGGAGCCCGTCCTGGGTGTGACCTGACGGAAGCGCGCACCTAGGCCACGGCCTAGCTGGGATGTGTGCTGCTCCCCGATCGTCGTAAACAGAGGTGCAGGGACGATTGCAGGCAGCCGGAAGCTACACTGGTGGAGGGAATCCCCTGTGAGAGCCTCACAGACACAGGGGATGGTGCCAGTGGCCGTCCGGAGGTGGAAGTAGCGGAGAGAGGGCTAGGTAGGCCCGCACCGAGCTTTAGGGAAGGAGGGGGGGCCCTGCTGTTCGCCCAGTTGAGTCAGCAGCCTGCACTCGGACGGCCAGTGTGTGTTGAGGAGCATAGGTGTGGAACACTCCAGATAATCATGCTGACACAGCCACGTCCAGAAGCGGTGGCGCTGCGAGGGAGTGTGATATCAGTGGGACCACATGTGTGACGTACTTGGCAAAGAACACTTGACGCAAGGGAACAGCGGTGATACACTGCTGCACAGCAAAGCAGTGTGGGACCCCGGTGCCCCGGTGATAGCAGAGCGAGTGAAGGAGAACCCCTCCTGGCACCGCTCGGGGTGGCGAGCGGTGAGGGACCAGCGGGGGGCCATCACTTATGGTCTACGAAGGTGCAGACTGGTGTTGGGTCGGGTGACGCTGCGGAGTGACCCCGTGAGAAACTCTGGTGGTACAGTGGACGTGTCTGGGGTGCACAGGACAATGGGACGTACCAGGGGGCGGGATCGAGGGCCTCCTCACAAGCGGCAGAGGACTGCGACACAGACCCACCACAACCAGTGGGGGAGCGGACGGCTGCTGATGATCACCTGGAGGCTATACTACAGGCCATAGAGCACTCTAGTGCATCCATGGAAGCCAAACTAGACAAGTTGGCTCTGGACCTCAATTTGCTACATGTGGTCCACTGGAATTTGAAAGATCGGGTCATTGCCGTAGAGCAGGAGATTGCTGAAATGAAGCCAGCCACGGAGTTCAAAGATAAACAGCAAAACACCCACGAAGTCCAGATCCGGTATCTTGAGGACCGCATTGAGGATGCAGAGGGCCGCTCACGGCAGAACAATGTCCGGTTGATTGGGATGCCGCAAGGTGCGGAGGGCCAGGATCCGGTCACCTTCCTGGAAACCTGGCTTAAAACCATCATGCCAACTACCGTATTCTCTCCGTTCTTCCCATAGAACGGGCACATTGTGTACCTGGCAGGAAGCCGGCCCCGGGTGATAGAGCGCGTCCACTCATCTTCAGGCTCCTGCATTTTAGGGATCGGGACATGATCCTCCAGGAGTCCAGAAAACTCGACGATATCCAATATGAAAACGCCTAGGTGTTGTTCTTTCTGGACTATACTATGAAGGTCCAGCGTCAGTGGGGGTCTTTCTTACCAGTGAAATCCTAGCGTCGGCAGCTCAATCTCTCCCATTCGTTGATGTTCCCGGCCAAGCTCCGTGTCGTCTCAGATGAGAAGTACAGGTTCTTTGACACACCTCAGGATGTTTAGGACTGGCTGGAGACATCAGTTCTGTATTCTTGCCCGAGGCCCACTGGCACACTAAGACATGGATTGGGGAAGTTGGTGGCAGAGAAGCTCGGAGACGGCTGTCCGGATGGCAGTTCCGGGGTCAGCGGCAGTGCCTGGCCCAGATCCATAAGGAGCGGCAGCAAGTGGTTCGCATTGCTGAGAAGATGGCAGAAGCAGAGACACCAGAAGACAAAGTGGACACTTCCTATCATTCATCGGGGGAGGGAGACTCATCTGATAAAGCATCCATGAGAATACTGGACGTTACACCCTAAACGGCGGATGGTATCGTATGAAACTGGCTGTCCTGAGATTACTTTAAAGGGTGCTGTTATTTGTTTGCTTTAATGTGGGGAATTCCTAATGTTCCTGGGGTCTGTGTGTTATCATGAATCAGGGTGGGGTCGGCCCGGTGTGTACTGGGAGTGTTGCCGTGCTTGTCTTTTGGATCTGCGCTATGGCAATGCATTATCAACTGTCTTTATTTGTAAAAACACTTTTTCTATCGGGACTTATTGTATTGTGATATATTTTGATGGGTGATGAATATCGCTCATTTTTAGAAATCATTTGTGATAATTCTGGGTTTGTGTGCTCCTTTTATGCTCCTGTCTTTATGAATATCATATCTACATACCAATGTTGGTTTAAATAGCCATATCAATTCTTGTGCTTTTTAGTCGTCTTCCCTTTACTTTAAAGAATTTGGCCTATGTCATTGCAATGATGCAAATGAGCTTTACTCTTTTGTGGAGTAATATTTCATCTGGTTCTTTTGTATGTTATGTTACAATATTTTTATGTATGTGTTTTAAATATTGTTTTGTCTATTTGTATATGTTTTAGCCCTGAAGAAGTCCGCATGAGGACAAGACGCATCGGCGATCATGAATTTTATGAATTTGTATACCAATAAAGAATAAAATAATTTTTGCATCTGCAATCAAAATCTGTCAGCACCATATTTCTTTGATTAGGAAGATCCTAATGGACTGCGTTTTGTTATATTGTGAATAAGGTTTATTATAAATTATCACTCACATGTCATTTATTTGAGTGCTGGGCCAACCTCTGCTTATCTTGTTTAAGTGACTTGTATGTCATTTCTTTAGGGCACATGGAGGTCATGCCCTAGGCCCTTTGCACCAATCTCAAAATAGGAAACAGAGGCTAGAAAAGGTACTTTGACTGGTGCAGGATCTTTTGTCCTGGCCTCCCTTTTCATGTTGAGCTTTATGTCTTTGCGGGGACTTTGAGAGTGTACCCTGCATGGTTGCACAACCCCCTTATCTCCCCAACCTTTCGGGGCCAGTAGGACAGGCAGCTAGGTTGCTGTATGTTGTGTTTGGACGACTCCCCGATGTTTTGGGGGTTGCCCTTTTATGGTTTTTTCCTTCCCTAGTTGGTATTTCCCATTTCCCTTTTGTTGCGGGAGTCTGGAGGGGGGATGATGAAACTGTTGTTGTGCATATCAGACTGCTACACATGAAGTTCCGGGACAGGGAACCACTGTTCACTGTTGTGCGCTTCTCTGAGCTCTGCCATGGATCACGTGATACTTACCTGGAATGTCCGAGGTCTCCGCACGCCTTCCCGTAGATATGCAGTGTACTCCGATTTAAAACGCCACATTGCGCACATAGCGCTACTGCAGGAGACACACCTAAACGCACTAGAGACTACCCGATTGCAGCGTAGGTGGAGAGGTAAAACATATACCACGGATTACTCCCTGTTTGCTAGGGGGACCCTTATCTGGGTACGCCCTGGGACACCCTTTGCTGTGGATGAGGATCTTACGGATAAGGAGGGCAGATATGTGTTGGTGAAGGGTAAATTGGATGGACGTCTTATACTGCTGGGGAGTGTGTATGCACCGAATGTGGACCAGGCCAGTTCCTCGGTCAGCTGTCTCTTGCCTTGGGGAAGTGGTGTGAGATCCCATGGTTGTTGGGTGGGGATTATAACAGTGTCTTAGATGTGGGGACAGATAGATTCTTTCCTCCACTCAGGACCACGGCCGCCACAACTAATTCTGTTGTGCTGAATGGCTGGGCGCAGGGCTGGGGTCTGGTTGACGTCTGGAGACATCATCATCCAGGGTAGAGGGTATATTCCTTTTTTTCTGCATCTCATAGCCTGCACGTCAGGCTCGATAGGTTCTTTAGATCCCTCTGTCTCTTCCCGTAGGTTTTGAAATCGGAGTATTTGGGGCGCAAGCACTCCAACCACAATCTGTGTTGTGTTGGCCTGGGAGAGCGGGATTCCGGGAGTCCCCACATGGAGGATGCAACCGGCCATGCTGGAAGACTCGATGTTTCGGGAGGCGACTGGTGAGGTGGAGTGGGCGGCCATGAATGTCACCCTGAGAGGGAAGTGTTTGGGGCTGGGCTGTGGGTTGCGACAACAGGTGGCTTTGGACCTGCTTGAGGTGGAAGGTCGCTTGCTGCTGTTGGAATCTAGGTCTGTGGGGGATGCTGGGGGATTGGCCAACCTAGTGGAGGCACGAAAAAAACATGCGGAGCTCCTTGAACAACAGCGTTGCCTCAACTTTGCAGCGCACTCCGGCCAGTACACGCTAAAGCAGATCGCTCGGGCCCCTTCTTGCTTGGCTGATTAAACAAGAGCAGCCGGGTAGGCTAATTATGACTCTCCGCTCCTCGGGTGGAGAGCCTCGGTTCACACAGCTGGAAAACCATGGTGAGCTGTCTGCACATTTCACACGGCTGTATAAAGCTAGTCCACAGGCCTCAGAAGAGGCAATTCAGCCATTTTTAGAGGGACTCGCATTCCCAGTCCTGTTGCTAGAGCAGTGGACGGAATTAGATGCCCTGCTCATGCTTGACGAGGTTCGGGGTACGATGATGACTTTGCCTTCTGGAAAGGTTCCTAGCCCTGACGGTCTTCCTCACAAATTTTATAAAGCATATGCGGGTCCCCTGAGCCCTAAGCTGCTCACGGTATACATGGAGGAGCTCAAATCCCTTGCCCTCCCTGCCTCGATGATGGAGGCTACGTTGATCATGCTCCCCAAACTAGGTAGGGACCCCATTTCCACAGGGGCATATTGTCCCTTAGCGCTCCTAAACGGGGACTATAAGATTTTGGCGGGCATTCTGGCAAATGGACTGGCGCCGCTGATTCCCCAACTGGTTCACAGCACATCGCTTAATATACGGCGACTGTTCAGGGCGATGCGCTGTGCTACAACTGACTGGCCGACGGCCGGTTGTGTTGTGCTGGACCTGGAGAAGGCCTTCGACATGGTCGAGTGGTCATTCATGCTTGCTGTGCTCCATCGATACGGAGTTGTGCCCTACATTTTAAGCCTAATAAGGTTACTGTACGAGGCTCCCACGGTTCGTTGCGGTTGGGGTCTCTCTTTTCTGAACCTATCTCGATAGAACGAGGGACTCACCAGGGGTTTCCCCTCTACCCCCTAGATCTTCCCCCTGGTGATTGAACTGTTAGCGATGGCACCTATACACCTTGGAGCCGGAATGGGGGATACGTCTTGGGGATGGCATGCATGCTATTTTGCTTTATGCAGACGACATTTTGTTGTACGTGCAGGATGTTCTGGTGATCGCACAAGTCATGCCCGCTACGGTGAAGTCTTTTGCATCCCTGTCTGGACTAGGGGTGCACTGGGGCAAATCTTGTCTCTACCCTTTTAATCCTAGTATGGAGGATCTGGGTTGGGAGTTGGACGGGACGGTAGTGCAATTGCAACCAGTAGTGTTCAGATATCTGGGTATCCGCATCTGCCACAACACTCAAGATCTTATGGATGGCAACATCATGAAGGTAGGTACAGCACTCAAGTCTCAGATTGAATTTTGGAAGACGCTTAATCTTTCGGTCATAGGTAGGGTGGAGTTAATCAAAATGGTCATGTTGCCACGCCTCCTTTATTATTTAGCTAATTTACTGCTCTACCTACCCGTGTCCTTCTTCCACTCTCTGGAGAGGATTGTTCGGGATTTCATCTGGAACAATTTGCGATGCCAGGTGGCACTGACGAAGTTATACCTCCCTCACTCGAAGGGGGGGCTAGCTCTGCCCAACCTGGAACACTATTTCTTGGCATCCCAAATCCTATGGGTGGCAAAATGGGTGCAGGAACTACACTTATCGGACTCGGCAGAGCGTGTCCCCTGTACTCTTTAGACAATATCCTTTACCTATTCCATACCGGTAACAAATCAAATGAACCCTTCCCTTTACTGGTATTAGCAGCGCGGAAATGTTTCCGCAGGGCACTTCGTCTTACCAGTCATGTCATACCATACTTGCCTGTGTGCCCATATTAGGTATGCCGACCGTGCGGGTACGCGTTCCGAGTCCGGACCTTATCTCTGGGTGGATGCTGGTATAACCTCCCTATGAGACTTATAGGGAGAGGGAGCATTGCAGCAGTTCGTCGATATCACAAACGAGGATGGTGTCCCCTCAGGTCAATTTCAAGGCTGAAGCGGTCACCCTGGTATGGGAGGATGCATTGGGCTTGTGTAAATTCCCCATCTTCGCTGAATGGAATAATATGCTGTGTACTTTACAGGGGCTGCTGGTGCCAGATGATCCACTGGATTTTCCCATTCATTTTTAAAAAAAATATCTTTATTGGTCTTTTCTTATTTTTTGCCTTCTACACATTACATGACAATACAAAATTATCACCATGCAGATCCACATATCACAACATCATTAAAATATTATGTAAATCAACACTATATGTTACGAGAGCATGTTCATAACGTGCCATAGCGCACAAGTGCAGCGCCAGAAAGCAGTAACCTATGTACCATTGTGACTGCCTGCCCACACTACTGCGCCACTGTTGCTAGTTCTCGATTTAAATCGCTAACTCTGTATACTAGCATGATTTATCGTAAGCAATGCAGTAGTACCTAGCGTACACGCTGTCAGTAGACATAGAGGAAATCAATGCACAGTCGTTTCAGTATCGCAACAGTGGGATTTTGCAAAAGAAAAAGATAAGGATAAATGGAAATGCGCCAATAAGACATATATTATCTAATTAACATCTACTAACAACATACTAAAAAGGGCTGCCATTAATAAACAAATAAAATAATCATTGCATGACTGTGTGTGGGACGGTGTAGCCTAAGCTTCACAGTGAGGTGGTTTGCCAGGGTGGGACATGGGCTCATGGGAATGCTGAGGATCTGTCGTGGAGTCAGTGGTTAAAGAACACGAACTTGCCACCAACCTCGGAAGGAAGCCTTTGGGAGCGATGGAGCGTGGTTTATCCCCCCTCGACCCCAAGGCGCAAACCCTTACAGAGTTATAATGACACTGCTGCGCGGGAAAGCCCCCTGGGGAAAAGAGAAGTGGATAAAATAAGAAAATGTTGCTGGCGGTGAGGTATCTTCTAATCCTGCGTCTCTGAGGGGATCTGGGACTCAGCAGAGGAACCTCCCAGGAAATAACTATGGAGGAAAGATAAGCGACAGTAGATCAATACGCGCTGCCCACCCCCCCCTGTCTACCAAAGTACGTGGTTCCCACAGCAATTGCGACTTACTAAAGATAATGGCAGCAACAGCACTACAGAGTCATCTATAATTGCGCAAGGGTAGAGCGCGAACGTGTCACTCAATGCTGGGCTGTAGGAATGTCAATCTCCCCAACTGTTACGTCACAGGATTGGGGTTCGAGCGATAGCGTCTGAGTGCACCAACTGTTCAGACGGGTACTCTTTGGCAGCCGGTTTCTAGGCACAGGTAAAGGGTCCGTAGGGTAGCTCGGAAAATGTACAGTCGATTATAGTTCTACCGCATGGCCATGCAAACAAAGGGTAGTGAGCAAGATACTCGGGAAGTGCTACTCACTGTTCTGGACCGGCATAGGACGGGAGTGTCTGTGAGATATCCTTGGTGGGTTAAGGGCTCCGGGTGACATGAAAGCGCCGACTCCTCGGCTTTCTGAGTTGCTGCTAAGCGTTCCGCTCGGAGCTTCGCTGCAAGTCGTTCCGCGCAGAGCTTTGGAAGAACGGATCCAGCGGGGAATACCATCCGCCTCTCGAAGATTGAAAGTATTGGCAAGCACTGAACCCTGGGAGAGGGAAGTGCTTTATCGTATTCTTGCCGCATCGCCGGGAACTACTTCCGGTTCGCCGTCTGTGGGCATGCTGGGAGTTGTAGTGCCCTGCGCTTGTGCCTGCTAATTCCTACCCTTACGCGCTCTGTATAACGAATCGCGCGCTGTGATCTGGAAGCGCTGGGGGTCAAATACATGGTGCACGCTGCGCCCTGGCCTTTCACTGCAGCAATCGCGACAGAGCCCCCTCTCGAGGACTGCCGTCTCGGCGGTCGGCCTGGTTTCCCTGGATTTTGAGCATGAAAGCGCGTCACTAAAAGAGGGCAGTGTAGGTTACCAGCAGGCTCCCAAGTTCGGTCTTCCACCCCGTATCCTACCCAGTCTATCAGGTATTGCACCCGCCCTCTGACTAAGCGGGAGTCCAGTATGGCTCTTACTTCGTACTCTTCTTGTCCGTCTATTTCAATTGGGGCAGGTTGCGAGGGAAGTCTCATGGAACTAGGACACAGTTTAAGTAAGGAGACATGAAATACAGGGTGTACATGCCAGGTTCGGGGAAGTCACAGTTTTAGAGCGACAGGGTTAATGATTTCTTCTACTTCGTACGGCCCTATGTATTTGGGTGACAGTTTGCCCCCTCCCTTCAAATGTAAGTTCTTTGTGGACAGCCACACCCAGTCTCCTACTTGATACAGTGGTTCAGGACTTCTTCTCTTGTCTGCAAAGCGCTTGTGGGCGTCTTGAGCTCTCTGTAGTTGGTTCTTTGCTTCTGTCAGCACTATGCGAAGATGAGCATGATGTTCTTGAATGGGAGGATGTTTGGAAGCCACAGGCCAATCGAATGGTAGCATGTTTGAATGAAAACCCGAAAGACAATAGAAGGGTGAACAACCCAGGGTGGCGTGTTCAGCGTTGTTATATGTGAACTCCGCTGTCCAAATAAGAGGGTACCAATCGGATGAGTTTTGCAGGGTAAAACACCTCAGGTATTGCTCCAAAGATTGATTTCATCGTTCTGTTTTGCCATCGGTTTGAGGGTGGTAACTGGTGGATAAACGGGCATCTATCTTCATCGTGGAGCAAAGCGCCTTCCAGAAACGCGAAGTAAATTGAGTACCCCGGTCAGTGATGATAACTCTGGGAATTCCATGGGCTCGGACAACATGTTGCAAGAATGTGATCGCTAATTCAGAGGACGTGGGAAGTTTCTTCAACGGAATGAAATGGCCCATTTTTGTCAAATGGTCGATGATTACAAGAATGATGGTATACCCTTCGCTGGGAGGCATTTCAACAATAAAGTCCATAGAGACTGTATGCCAAGGTAGGGGAGGAATGGGTATGGGTCGTAAGAGGCCCGCTGGTTTCGAATGACAGGCCTTGCTTTGAGCACACACTGAACAAGTACGTAAATAGTCTTGCGTGTCTTTACGCAGAGAGGGCCACCAAAAGGATCTTTCTAATGCCGCCACCGTCTTCTGTTCTCCCAGATGACCTCCAAGGGTGGAATCATGAACCCAAGCCAGCGCTTGTTTTTGGAGGGTGACCAAGGGGACATACAAGGCATGTTTATGATACGCCAGATGTTCGTGGATTAGCCGATTTTCGGGGTCTTCGTCGATCCACTGTTGGAGATTTACGTCAGTCAATGCCGTCTTGACTTCGTCAAGGAAGTTCTGTGACATTAACGTGGCACCAAGTGTCTCCGAAAAGGCTTGACTGGGTAAGATGGAAGGGGTTTCCGTCACTTCTTCTGTTGTTCCTTCTACTGTTTCGTCTTGTCTAGACAAGGCATCCGCCTTACCGTTCTGAAGACCGGGCTTGAATTTTATGACAAAGTCATAGTCCGAAAAGAAAAGGGACCAACGGAGTTGTCGGGGCGTCAAAGCTTTGGCTGATTTGAGAAATAATAGGTTTCTGTGGTCCGTATAGATTTCTACGGTGTGGTGAGCTCCCAGGAGATAATGCCTCCACTCTTCGCAGGCCCTCTTAATGGCTAGGAGTTCCTTGTCCATGATCGAGTAGTTTACTTCACTGGGGGTGAGTTTTTTAGAATAGAATGCGACTGGGTGGATTTGCCCTGTAGTCGGATGCCGTTGCGACAGTACCCCGCCCAAGGCGTGTTGTGAGGCATCTGTTTCCAGGATGAAGGGCAATCGGGAATCTGGATGACGCAGGATGGGAGCCTGGGTGAACCTCTGCTTCAAGTCCTCAAAGGCTTGGTCTGCTTCTGCATTCCACATGAAGGGAGTATTCTTTCTCAGAAGACGGGTTATGGGGTGGATCACTTTGGAGAAATCCTTAATGAACCTTCTATAGTAGTTGGCAAAACCAAGGAAGCTCTGCACTGCTTTAACATTGAAAGGGGCTTTCCATTGGGTTATTGCTGAGACTTTTGCCATATCCATCTGGAAGCCTTGGGCGTTGATGATGTATCCCAAAAAGGCGACTTCCTGCACATGAAAAAGACATTTCTCCAACTTGGCGTAGAGAGAATGTTGTTGTAGGCGTTCCAGTACGGTTCTCACATGATTGATGTGCTCCGAGAGATTTGAGGAATAGATGAGAATATCATCGATATAGACGATGCATATGGAGTCCAGTAATCCGCGCAATACTTCGTCCATAAAGAACTGAAACGCTGCTGGTGCGTTGCATAGTCCGAAGGGCATCACTTGGTATTCGAACAACCCATACTTAGTTCGAAAGGCAGTTTTCCATTCGTCTCCTGTCCTGACGCGTACCAAGTGATATGCCCCTCGAAGATCTAGTTTGGTATAGACTTGAGCACCCTTCAATTGGTCAAGCAAGACGGGTATCAAAGGCAATGGATACCTGTTTTTCACGGTGATTTTGTTGAGGGCTCTATAATCAATACACGTTCTCAACTCGTCACAATCCTTCTTAGTTATAAAAAAGAGAGGAGACGAGGCGGGAGATGATGAGTGTCGTATGAATCCCGACGCTAGGTTTTCTTCCAGGTACTTTTGTAGATACAGATTTTCGGGTTCGGTAAGGGCATAGAGACGACTACAGGGAATGTCTGCTCCTGGTAGTAAATCTATGCGGCAATCGTACGGTCTATGGGGTGGCAGTTGGGTGGCCTTTTGTTTATCAAACACTGTCTGGAACGACAAGTATTCCTCTGGAAGTTGGGCAGAGCAACGCGGGGCAACGGCTTCCACCCCCGACGCTAGGTACTCGGCTTGAGTATGTAGAGTAGACTCGTGGGACGTAGTATGTTTCGTGCAATGAGTTCTGCAGAACTCAGAGGACAAAGAAATAGTGCGATGAGCCCATCGTATAACAGAATCGTGCAGCGTTAGCCATGGCATACCCAAGATCAAACGAAAATGAGGGGCGTCAATGAGATCGAAGCTTATGGTTTCGTAGTGCTGTTCGGTAATCTTCATCTCTAAGGGGATGGTCTGGTATCGTACGGGCCCCGAAGTCAACTCCTTCCCATCTACCGCCCTTACCAGGGTAGGCGTCTTTTTCTGTATGTAAGAGACTCCTATATTCTTTGCATATTGCTGATCCATGAAATTTCCCGTTGCTCCTGAATCAAGCATAGCAGGTACTAGTATGGGCGTATCGGATGTCACCCACAGCGTGACGTCCACATTCAGGTGGGCAACAGAGGGCTGGATGGTATTAGCCAAGACAAATGGGATCGTAAGCTCTTCAGAACCCAAGACGGAGATCCCGTCCTGACTTGGGTTTAGAAGTTTTCCGCATCCTGTTGGGTGGCGGCTTGTGACTTGAAAACAGATCCCCTGTCTGACCCTTTGGTTCTGGCCCTACACTCTCTTATAAAGTGTCCTCCTTTCCCACAGTACAGGCATAGCTTCTGTTGTCTCCGTTTTTCTCTTTCTTCCGGGGTCAAAGGACCTCGAAGTCCTCCAATTTGCATGGGTTCCGACCCATCTGTTCCTTTGGGGCGTTCGTCCGCCGCCGGACGGAGCCGAGGTAAAACCAAATGAGGTTCTCCTCTACCTTTATCCCCTTTTCTCTCTTGTAACCTATGATCCAATTGAACTGTTAGCTCAATCAATTCTTCACACGTCGGCGGCAGCTGGACTACCTGAGATAGGACGTCTTTTAATTCTCCCCGAAGTCCTTGATAGAATAACGAGGTACGTTTTTCTTGGGGCCAGGTCGTTTCCACCAGGAGCCGGTTGAAGGTTGTTATATAGGTGAGGAGGTCCTGAGACCCTTGTCGTAGCGTCATAAGTTCTTGATCCAAGGAAAGCATATGAGTTTTTCTATCGAAAAGTTTTCTCAGTTCCCCACAGAAGTCTTGGAAATTGTGAAGCACTGGGTCGTTCCGTTCCATTAAAGGTATTGTCCAGTTCGATGCGTTACCTCCCATATAAGACATCATGAATGATGTTTTGGAAGCGTCCTCTTGGAACACCACAGGTTTACACAGGAAATGGAGACGGCATTGGTGCATGAAGGTTTCGAACTTTCTTGGGTCCCCATAGAAACGTTCTGGGGCGGCTAGGGGAATTCCGGGGTTCTGTATCACATGGACTGTTGGGATGGGGTTGGTACTTGATGAAGAAGCTACTGGTGTAGCAAACATGCCTGTTCCTTTGGGCCCTTCCCCTTGGGAGGAAATGGGTGGGGGTAACGTCCAGTCTCTAATATAGGAGCCTCTCCCTGTGGTTGCGGGGGTACTGGTTCTGGAGAGCCCCGCTACTTCTCTACGAAGTGTTCCCATTTCACTCCTAAGCTCTTGGGTCTCCCTACGGGACGTCTGTACTTCTTGCTGGAGGGCGTTTAGGCTTTCCAGTAGTGAGGACATGACCGCTGCCGTGTCCATCGCTCAGGCAGGCTCGTTCCTTGGGCTTGCCAATCTGTCGTGGAGTCAGTGGTTAAAGAACACGAACTTGCCACCAACCTCGGAAGGAAGCCTTTGGGAGCGATGGAGCGTGGTTTATCCCCCCTTGACCCCAAGGCGCAAACCCTTACAGAGTTATAATGACACTGCTGCGCGGGAAAGCCCCCTGGGGAAAAGAGAAGTGGATAAAATAAGAAAATGTTGCTGGCGGTGAGGTATCTTCTAATCCTGCGTCTCTGAGGGGATCTGGGACTCAGCAGAGGAACCTCCCAGGAAATAACTATGGAGGAAAGATAAGCGACAGTAGATCAATACGCGCTGCCCACCCCCCCCCCGTCTACCAAAGTACGTGGTTCCCACAGCAATTACGACTTACTAAAGATAATGGCAGCAACAGCACTACAGAGTCATCTATAATTGCGCAAGGGTACGTGTGATGCTTGTTGGTTTCCTCTTGCTGTATAAATTAAAAAATAAAGACTTAAAAAAAAAAAAAAAAAAAAGGGTAGAGCGCGAACGTGTCACTCAATGCTGGGCTGTAGGAATGTCAATCTCCCCAACTGTTACGTCACAGGATTGGGGTTCGAGCGATAGCGTCTGAGTGCACCAACTGTTCAGACGGGTACTCTTTGGCAGCCGGTTTCTAGGCACAGGTAAAGGGTCCGTAGGGTAGCTCGGAAAATGTACAGTCGATTATAGTTCTACCGCATGGCCATGCAAACAAAGGGTAGTGAGCAAGATACTCGGGAAGTGCTACTCACTGTTCTGGACCGGCATAGGACGGGAGTGTCTGTGAGATTTCCTTGGCGGGTTGCGGGCTCCGGGTGACATGAAAGCGCCGACTCCTCGGCTTTCTGAGTCGCTGCTAAGCGTTCCGCTCGGAGCTTCGCTGCAAGTCGTTCCGCGCAGAGCTTTGGAAGAACGGATCCAGCGGGGAATACCATCCGCCTCTCGAAGATTGAAAGTATTGGCAAGCACTGAACCCTGGGAGAGGGAAGTGCTTTATCGTATTCTTGCCGCGTCGCCGGGAACTACTTCCGGTTCGCCGTCTGTGGGCATGCTGGGAGTTGTAGTGCCCTGCGCTTGTGCCTGCTAATTCCTACCCTTACGCGCTCTGTATAACGAATCGCGCGCTGTGATCTGGAAGCGCTGGGGGTCAAATACATGGTGCACGCTGCGCCCTGGCCTTTCACTGCAGCAATCGCGACAGGATCAGTGTGGTGGCGGTGGATATTTGGGCAGCGGGGATCGAGGGACCCTCTATGTCGGTCTGCATCTATGCAGTGGCTCCTAATAGTTAGTAATTTCTATCCACTGATACCATATCCCCCGTGACCCGGGACCACCAGCATGTGAGTTATGTATCAGCCGGTCGGGCATCGTCGTCCTCCCCATTTCCATCATTATTGAAGGTTGAGAGTATAGTGTCCCAGTGCTGCGCAATGGGAAATTTGCATAGCCCTGCCGTTTCCTCCCTGTGCAGTGTTGTACTTTCCGCCTGTGCTCAGATCGTGAGTGATCTTTTCCAGCTGACCGTTTCAGGGGGGTCTGCATGTTTCCACCGTTTTGTAATTAAGCGCTTTGCAACTATCAATCCCAAGTCTCTGAACCGTGATGTGACTTTGTTTTTCTTGGTCCTTACATAAACGCCCAGTATGCAAACCTCCCATGTGGACAGCAGGGATGTGTCAGTGCAGAGCGCCAGGGCTTCGGTGACTTCTCGCCAATAGCTTTGGAGAGAAACACAGGACCATAACATATGTAGCAGGTCCGCATCAAGCCACCGACAGCGCTGGCATTCAGAAGAGGCAATCTTGAAGTATCTGTTGATTTTGTCGGGGGAAAGGTACGCCCTTTGTAAAATGTAAGTTTGTATTAACTTGAATTTAGAACTTCTCGGTATATAGGTGGAACCGGCCAGGATGGTATCCCATTCCCTGTCAGTCCAGGGTTGACCGCGGTCTACTTCCCAGCGGGCAAGGAGGGTCAGCATTGGTTTCATCGTGTGTGTAAGTAAGGCCATCACAAACCAATGTACTATATGTTATCCCGCCCCCATGACGTGTAAATACTGTATTAGTAGATGCATTGGTGGCTCAGTCGTTAGATCTCCCCAAAAAGCTGATAAAGCTCTCATTAAGGATGGTGTGCAATAGGAATTGCCCTACAGGCAAGCCAGTGTCGTCTACCAAAGCCTCAAATGTTAATAGTGTACCATCTCTGTAGAGGTCGCCCAGAGTATCCACACCTGCCGTGTGTCAATGTGTGAGAGTCTCTTCGGAAGTGCCCGTCTTTCCCCTTGGTGTCCCCAAAAGTGGTAATATCGGGGCATATGGAAGTACCGCGCGGGTGAGATACAAGCTCCTCTTGTAGCATCTATACGCTAATCCCAAATGTAATTAGGATGGACGTGGGGACTTGGCCACTGGATGAAATAAGTGATAGATTTGAATATGAGTCCACGGCTGTTGCAAGGTCGCCGTGTCTTCCAGGCTGTTGCTGCTTAGCCACTTCGTTAACATTGCAGCTGGGATGCTATATAATACAGTTCCATATTAGGAACGGCCAAGCCTCCCCGACTGTTAGGGGCATGTAATTTCCATAATGCGTCTCGGGGCCTACCCTTGTTCCATATGAAGTCTCGGGATAAACGCTCCAGGTCGCGGAAGACTTTGGTTGGGACGTAGACTGGGAGATCCGAGAAGTAATACAGTAGCTTGGGAAGGACTATCATCTTCAGCAGGGTAATATGGCACATAACATTCAATGGGAGCGATTCGCAAAATTGCATTTGGGCCCGTACCGCTGAAATCGCCCTCATTAAATTGCCTTCCAGCAAATCATCAGGTGTCCGATATATAAATATCCCAAGATAGCGAAAGGTAGTGGGGTACCACGAGAGTAGTGAGCCATTAATGAGCACATCTGTTTCCGCCATTTGTGTATTGAAGGGATAAACTCCTGACTTGGCCCAGTTAACCCGGAGGCCCAACATCTCTTCAAAGGCCCTCAGCACATCCGCTTAGACGTGGGGATGTCAGCGATATCACGTACATACAACAATAAATCATCAGCATACAGAGACACAGTATGTGTCCCATCTCCCAGCTGTATGCCCCACTCCTCACCACTGCCACCAAGTAACATCGCCAGTGGTTTCATGGCCAGGGAAAAGAGTAGCGGGGACAACGGGCAACCGTGGCGTGTCCCCCGCCTCACTCTAATAGGATCTGATAGGAGCCTGCCGGTACGAACCCGGACGGTAGGGTGTTGATACAGCAAATGGACCATACTCAAGTAATGATCACCGAGCTCATATTTGTTGAGCACTGCCGCCAGATAGGGCCATTCCAGAGAGTCAAAGGCCTTCTCCAGATCCAGCACCAGGCAGCCAGAATGAGGCCATATCTGCATTGCATACTGTTGTATCCGAAAAAACCTGCGGAGGTTTAGTGAGGTATTCCTAGTGGGAACGAAACCGTTCTGATCTGGGTGTACCAATGTTTTCAGTAAAGGTGAAAGACGTCTAGAGAGTAATGATGCAAAAACTTTGTAATCGGTGTTAAGAAGTGCTAGTGGTCGATAGGAGCCCAGGGACTCAGGATTTTTGTCAGGCTTAAGTAGAGATACTAATAGGGCCTCATTTTGCATATCAGTGAGTGTGGACATATCCAAGGCAGCCTCATACACCTTCAGCAGCTGCGGTACTAATATGTACGCATAAGCTTTATAAAATTCAGTCGGTAAACCGTCCGGCCCTGGCGACTTCCCGTTATTGGATTTTCCAATTCATGATAACTAATGTGTTCGGCCTGGGTAGACCCATGCCCGAGTTGCGAATTGATGTGTGGACTGAAACTCCTGTCCCCTTTGCTGGGTGGTCTTTTCTCCTAGCAGTCTGACTGTGCACCCATAGGGTGAACGACAGGACACTGTTTTGTCACATCAGGAATCCGTGTTTCCCTCCCTCCCTCCCTCCCTCTTTGCGGCTCTCACTTCCCTTCTCACCCCGCTGCCTGATAGTTTTCCCCCATTTGGTGTTTTCTAAAAATGTTTTACTCCATAAACAGATTCATGTGATATGGTGGAGTGAAGCCATAAGAACCGTGATTGTGTAATTTGTTACATGTTGCACAGTAGAAGTTATGATGCATCATAACGTAATTGTACAGCACTCCTGGCGGAGGGAGGAGATACCATGGTTGACGGGATATACCAAAAGATATTACCAGTCATGTTTACGCTCACTGATGTAACCACGCCATCATACTGTTGATTTATTATCTGGACTTGATATCTACCTATTGGCTCTGAATGGTGTTTTCTATGATGCTGTATCGCTCTGTATTCATGTTCACCAAACACAAAATCTTTAATCTGATTTGGACCAATTTTGTCTTTACTTGAATACAAATGATTTTGGCATGCAGTTCACTATGGAATCCAGTCATACCAACATTAGTTTCCTTAATATTGAACTGTATATCAAAGATGATGTACTCAACAGTCGCTTGTTCCGCAAAAGCACGTCTTGCAATGCGGTGCTTCATGCGGACAGCTCTCACCCTGTACATCAAATTAGATCTATTCCATATGGGGAGTTTATCAGAGCCAGATGCAACTGCAGCGAGGAACTTGAATTCCAGAAATGTATCAACGACATGAAAACTAGGTTCAGAGATAGGGGTTACTCATCTGAATGTCTTAAAAGAGCTGAAAATCAAATCTCGCTTGTAAGAAGAGATGACACCTTACGGAATAAGAGTAAGCCTTGTACCACAGACCTTGTGCCCTGTTTGGTAACTGACTTTAACGATCTCAGTAACATCCTGAGAAAGAGCCTCAATAAGCATTGGGGTATCCTTCAAATTGATAAATCTCTGGCTGGTTTCATCACCAACCAGCCTCAGATTACATTTAAACGTGGTAGAACATTACGCTCTAGACTCAGCCCCACAGTCCCAATGTCGAATCGAACAGTCACCTGGCTTACACCACATACGCTTGGTTTCCACAAATGTGGATGTTGTACTATGTGCAAATGGGCCAAGAGTAACATCAAAAATGTCAATGGTCACAACCACAAATCTTATCTTATTAGATCCAACATTAATTGTAAAACAAAATTTGTAATTTATGTAATCGAATGTGTCTGTGGTAAACAGTATGTTGGTAGCACAATTAGACCATTGAAAGAAAGAATTGCTGAACATGTGAGAGCATTATACCAGCAGGATGTCAGATATCCAGTTGCGATACACGCTGCGACTTGTAGCACTCAAGGTCCACACAAGACGTTTAGCTTTTTTGGGATTGATACTGTTAATCCAAACCCGAGAGGTGGTAACAGAGAACTACACCTTAGACGGACTGAAGCTATGTGGATCATGCGTTTGCATTCAGTCGAACATGGGCTCAACTGTGATTCTGAGATGCAATACTTTTTGGGGAACTAATAATTTTGGTGACTGCCTCTGTCACATTATTACAACGTCTGTGTTTGTTATCTTGGTGACCTACATGACGCGTTGGTACATATGTATATCATGCGAGATAGTGGCTTTTCACTTACCCGGCTGGGTAAGTTTTGAATCCTACTATTTAAATCTGAATTTTCATCGTTGTAAATGATTATGTAGCACTGTATTCGACTAGGATTTGGGATGACCGCACAATTGCCCCTGTAAATGTGAATAGGTACAGTTCTCCTTGTACTGTTGTAATAACATACGATTTTTTATTGCTGAATTGTTAAATGACACCATATTTTTTGTCTCCACTTTCCCTCATTTAATGTTTTCTTTTACTCTAAATTTTGTGAATCTGCCTTTCATCCTCTCTCATTGATCTATATGATTGTACACTATTGAATATGTGTGTAATATTGCCCTGATGATGATCTATTTTAATATTATGCTAATCATGCCTTTATATCTTCTTACTGTTGTAACTTCTTATGACTTTTACTGTCACGATGTTATGGGCACCATGGTCTTTGTCTCTACGTTCGTTCTCTGAGTTCTCACTTTTGCTGCCTAATTTTGTTTTACTTCTTTATTCACTTTTTCTGTCTTCTATAATTTTTTTTAATTTATTTTTTTGGCCACTTTGGTCGTATTAGTTTTGCCCTTTTGCTCCTCTAAATGAAGTTATCGAATAGAGGTGTGACTATACAATTGAATTTGAATTTGAGTTTTTCGTGATCATGTTGCCTTTGTTATACATCTATATTGAGAGTATTGGTTTATTGCAGGAGGATCTAAGATATTGTTTTTGTTTGTTTTGATTGTAGAGTTGGTGTGTGCATGATGAGCCTTACTACGTATATGATGGCATTTTGGTAGCACATAGTGATATGAGTCGCTTTTCATGTGGTGTGCTTCTTGTTTTGTGCATCTGATCAGTCTGTTGATTTTGTTCAGGACGCCACGTCACTTATCCGTGACGTTTTGACATCGTGAATTCGTTTACCAGTAGACTCGGTCTAGTTGTTTTCCGAAGATGGAAGTACAAGTGCACTTCCGGAACGCCGGGTTTTTGCACGAGTGATCGTATCGGGACCACTGGAGCACACTTTCTCTACGCAACTCACCTCTTATGGGGGTACGTTTGACACAACACATGTGTCTCCCCCCCCTTTTTCTCTCCCCTCCTCCAGATTATTTCAAGTTACGTCTGTGACATTTCGTCTTGCAACAAGGATTGCGATATTTTATATCCCTATATGGGTTTTATCCTAGTGGCGTGATTCCGTCCTGATACCCCAGATTTCCATTGTCGTGTCTGATTGAGACTCTCGCTGGATACCAAATTTTGTCCTCAATATCTTTTGTGTTGGATATTATCTACAGCCCTGAAGATTCAGAGTTTCATTTCTCTCTGTTGAAACACGTGTCGGCTGGTCGCTTATGCTCAACATATTAAAGAAGAATTGATATCTTCGTTGGATTTATCGTGTCTTTCTCTCAAAATATGATTTTACCATGCATGATATAATTTGTGTGCACTGTTCTGTGTTAGTTTCTATTGGGTGTTAGGATTTCCTGCACCAATTTAGGGGTTGTAGGGTTTTCCCCTTACAGTTTTCCCCTTACTTATAATTGCGTGCTTTTGATATGTATACGTCTATCCTTTGAGCGCCAATTCTTCCTGCATTCTCCAAACCCGTTCCATTTGAGTCTAAACAAATGCGTCAGGAAGGGCAGCCATAACGTATTACTCTTTATTACACATTGCAATTTTCTTGCTCTGCCATAATGGATAGAGATAGAGAAGCCGATGAGCTGTTTGGTAATTTGGCTACAGGTAACCAATCCAATAACCCTTCTACTAGTGGTACTGCTAAACGAAAAGAAGGCCTTAAGGATAAGTTTCTTAAACTGGAGAGACTTAAGAAAACCGAAAATGCAAGATGGTGGGATGGAGCCACCCTTAAACAATATGCTAAACTTAATCGTATACCTAGAGGTTTACGATCCCAGATTTTGCCTACATACGACGAGTTAGATGAGGATCTCTTGGCAAAATGGGAAGAGGCACTGACGAGCAACTCACATACTCTTATGAATATTCTGATTGAAAGTGCAGAGAGGAAGGTAGGCAGGTTACAAATTGAGATTGACATCCTGGAAAAAGAGATCAGGGAACTCAACCTCTCGGAGGCCACTGACAAAAATTATGCAATTTTGAAAGATATCCTTATGAACCATCAGAAGGATATTAAGGATAGGAAGTCTAGACAATTGAGACGTGATGAGTTGGATTACAAAACAGGGAGAATTTTTACCTATGCTAAAAAGTATGATTCTCTGATCCAACCAGGCACCAAATCAGACATCACCCCTAGAGCCGATACCATCTCAGTTTCATCAGGCTCTACTTCTTTGAGTGCTCCTGTCTCAAGCGATAGTGAATTAGAGAGCAACTCAGGCACCAGACAGGTTGTGTCCTCTTTTTTACGAGAGGTTCGGACCATACGCAGGGGCAACAGAACACAGGGTACACGTCCAGGTCCAGATCTAAAACCCGTAGAGGCAATAGGGGAAAACAAAGAGGATTACAAAAAGAAACTCAGGTCCGGCTACGAGAAGAACAAGTAGACACAGCCACATGCAATGTGCAGGTCGTAAATTTGTCATCTAAAACTCTTACACCAGATATGATCTCGCTTTTGAGTAGAGGTCTGAGTTTCAATCCACGAGACTCAGGCGATCTTTGTAAAACGAAAATTGATTTGTTTAAATACATCAGAGTACTTAAATTGATTTTTTTTTTTGCCTGTAATCCAGCCTTGAATAAAGAGATTACTAATACCACCATGAGTGATGCGTATGGTGTTCCTAGTATTCAAGTTATACAAGCCACAAAACTTTTACTTTCTTTGACTGATGTTGAGCAATCTCCCTATACTATGGCACGCTTTCTTGAAGAACTTGATATAGACATGGATTTGTCGATCTCAAGTGGTCTCAAGAATAAATCAAAGTGGGTCCCTACTTTATCAGAGGGCAATGCAATCGACTTGTTTCATAAACATGTGTTGGAGGATCTTAACACACATGACAATAAGCGATCGCCCGGTAAAAGATTTTTTCAAGACAATCTGGGTAAAGGGGAACGTTTGGCTTTGAAAACTCTTAGTAATGACCCTGATTTACTAATTAGAGAAGCTGATAAGGGAGGGAACGTAGTCCTCATGAACAAATCAGACTATAATCTTGAGATCATGTCCCAACTAGAAGATACTACTTGCTATTTACCGTTGGAATATAACCCTATTGGTTCCTTGAGCATACTTATCAATAAACATCTCACAGATTGGCACTCTAAAGGTATCCTTAATGATGATGAATATGCTTATTTGAAAATCTTTAGACCCACATTTCCGGTACTGTATACTCTGCCCAAAATTCACAAGCGTCTACCTTTTCCTCCGGGCAGACCGATTGTTTCAGGTATTGGTGGCCCTACTGAGAAACTTTCTGAATATGTAGACATCTTTTTAGGTCCTTTGGTTCGTAATCTGGCCTCATATATTCAGGATTCCAAACATATTTTGAGTCTTTTGACCGATGTGAATTGGCAACCAGGAATGATTCTAGCCAGCTTGGATGTTGTATCTTTATATAGTAATATACAACCCGAATCGGGCATACAAGCAGTGACTAGGTTTTTGAACAACAGACCAGCGGCACAATGGATGCATAATGAAATGTTAATCACCATGATGCACCTGATTCTCGACAATAATGTCTTTCTGTTTGACAACCACTGGTATAAGCAAATAAGAGGTGTCGCGATGGGATCAAAATTTTCTTCATCATTTGCAAATCTGTTCATGGGCTGCCTTGAAAAAGACTGGATTTGGGGTACTAAGGGTGCCCTTTGGATTGATCATGTGATCTTTTGGGGAAGATATATTGACGACTGCCTTTTGTTATGGTCTGGTTCACAATCTGATTTGGACCAATTTTGTCTTTACTTGAATACAAATGATTTTGGCATGCAGTTCACTATGGAATCCAGTCATACCAACATTAGTTTCCTTGATATTGAACTGTATATCAAAGATGATGTACTCAACAGTCGCTTGTTCCGCAAAAGCACGTCTTGCAATGCGGTGCTTCATGCGGACAGCTCTCACCCTGTACACCAAATTAGATCTATTCCATATGGGGAGTTTATCAGAGCCAGACGCAACTGCAGCGAGGAACTTGAATTCCAGAAATGTATCAACTACATGAAAACTAGGTTCAGAGATAGGGGTTACTCATCTGAATGTCTTAAAAGAGCTGAAAATCAAATCTCGCTTGTAAGAAGAGATGACACCTTACGGAATAAGAGTAAGCCTTGTACCACAGACCTTTTGCCCCGTTTGGTAACTGACTTTAACGATCTCAGTAACATCCTGAGAAAGAGCCTCAATAAGCATTGGGGTATCCTTCAAGCTGATAAATCTCTGGCTGGTTTCATCACCAACCAGCCTCAGATTACATTTAAACGTGGTAGAACATTACGCTCTAGACTCAGCCCCACAGTCCCAATGTCAAATCAAACAGTCACCTGGCTTACACCGCACACCCTTGGTTTCCACAAATGTGGATGTTGTACTATGTGCAAATGGGCCAAGAGTAACATAAAAAATTTCAATGGTCACAACCACAAATCTTATCTTATTAGATCCAACATTAATTGTAAAACAAAATTTGTAATTTATGTTATCGAATGTGTCTGTGGTAAACAGTATGTTGGTAGCACGATTAGACCATTGAAAGAAAGAATTGCTGAACATGTGAGAGCATTATACCAGCAGGATGTCAGATATCCAGTTGCGATACACGCTGCGACTTGTAGCACTCAAGGTCCACACAAGACGTTTAGCTTTTTTGGGATTGATACTGTTAATCCAAACCCGAGAGGTGGTAACAGAGAACTACACCTTAGACGAACTGAAGCTATGTGGATCATGCGTTTGCATTCAGTCGAACATGGGCTCAACTGTGATTCTGAGATGCAATACTTTTTGGGGAACTAATAATTTTGGTGACTGCCTCTGTCACATTATTACAACGTCTGTGTTTGTTATCTTGGTGACCTACATGACGCGTTGGTACATGTGTATATCATGCGAGATAGTGGCTTTTCACTTACCCGGCTGGGTAAGTTTTGAATCCTACTATTTAAATCTGAATTTTCATCGTTGTAAATGATTATGTACCACTGTATTCGACTAAGATTTGGGATGACCGCACAATTGCCCCTGTAAATGTGAATAGGTACAGTTCTCCTTGTACTGTTGTAATAACATACGATTTTTTATTGCTGAATTGTTAAATGACACCATATTTTTTGTCTCCACTTTCCCTCATTGAATGTTTTCTTTTACTCTAAATTTTGTGAGTCTGCCTTTCATCCTCTCTCATTGATTGTACACTATTGAATATGTGTGTAATATTGCCCTGATGATGATCTATTTTAATATTATGCTAATCATGCCTTTATATCTTATTATTGTTGTAACTTCTTATGACTTTTACTGTCACGATGTTATGGGCACCATGGTCTTTGTCTCTACGTTCGTTCTCTGAGTTCTCACTTTTGCTGCCTAATTTTGTTTTACTTCTTTATTCACTTTTTCTGTCTTTTAAAATGTTTTTCAATTATTTTTTTTTGGCCACTTTGGTCGTATTCGTTTTGCCCTTTTGCTCCTCTAAATGAGGTTATCGAATAGAGGTGTGACTATACAATTGAATTTGAATTTGAGTTTTTCGTGATCATGTTGCCTTTGTTATACATCTATATTGAGAGTATTGGTATATTGCAGGAGGATCTAAGATATTGTTTTTGTTTGTTTTGATTGTAGAGTTGGTGTGTGCATGATGCGCCTTACTACGTATATGATGGCATTTTGGTAGCATATAGTGATATGAGTCGCTTTTCATGTGGTGTGCTTCTCGTTTTGTGCATCTGATCAGTCTGTTGATTTTGTTTAGGATGCCACGTCACTTATCCGTGACGTTTTGACGTCGTGAATTCGTTTACCAGTAGACTCGGTCTAGTTGTTTTCCGCAGACGGAAGTACAAGTGCACTTCCGGAACGCCGGGTTTTTGCACGAGTGATCGTATTGGGACCGCTGGAGCACACTTTCTCTACGCAACTCACCTCTTATGGGGGTACGTTTGACACAACACACGTGTCTCCCCCCCTTTTTCTCTCCCTTCCTCCAGATTATTTCAAGTTACGTCTGTGACATTTCGTCTTGCAACAAGGATTGCAATATTTTATATCCCTATATGGGTTTTATCCTAGTGGCGTGATTCCGTCCTGATACCCCAGATTTCCATTGTCGTGTCTGATTGAGACTCTCGCTGGATACCAAATTTTGTCCTCAATATCTTTTGTGTTGGATATTATCTACAGCCCTGAAGATCCAGAGTTTCATTTCTCTCTGATGAAACACGTGTCGGCTGGTCGCTTATGCTCAACATATTAAAGAAGAATTGATATCTTCGTTGGATTCATCGTGTCTTTCTCTCAAAATATGATTTTACCATGTATGATATAATTTGTGTGCACTGTTCTGTGTTAGTTACAAAATCTTTAATAAACAGATGAAACAAAAAAAAATTAGGAGGATCAGGAGCTTTACCATGGACATGTTCAGTGCCGATGCACAATTGAAAGCGATCAATTAACTATTTTTGGTGAAACTGCTCTGGTTTTAGTAGAATGTTTTTTATGAGTTAGTGTACAAGCTTTAGACAGTACAGCTGGTATTTTCCCTGTACATGTTGCAGTTTCAGCAAAACAGGCGCATGGACGCATTCTGAGCCTGTACACTGATGTTCAACGTTCATTCCTACTGTTTCATATCAAAAAGAAACTTGGAACTTATGGTGCAGAAAGAAAACTTGACACGATCACCTACAGGAAACATAATAATCACCCCTAATGGAAACATACTAAACTGCGCTTGTTCTTTCCCCCCAAGATGGAAAATGCACTATAGCAGTGCACACTGCTCAAAATACAAAAGTAAAGTGCTTTGTGCAAATGTCATAAATGCCAGGCAGGAACACAGTTCCCCAGCTCCTTTAAAAAACAAAGACCTACTTGCACGCTTTGTTAAAAGCAAAGCTTAGGGGGCCATGATGTGTGCGCTGATAAAGTCAGCAGCATCAGAGTGCGGCTCTCGGGCTTGTGCTGAATTTGTCAGTGCTCTTGAGGCTGCAGGAATTCCTGACACTTGCTGAGTACCTCCACCTTCCCCCTCGATAGGGATCCATATTGGAGGCTCATATCCAAACCCAGGGAATGCATCCGCCAGTGCTATCCTGTTAATTAACCCCCATCCCCCTCCCCGTCCTATCACGACGAGCACCAAGATGGCGGTTGTGCTCCTGGTGGAAGCAGAAGGGCTGAGCCCTGACAGTGCTCCACTTGGCCCTCTTGTCATTGGGAGAGCTGGTACTGAGAAACTTGTTGCACCAGAAACCTTAGGCACCAAATCAGTTGGTGGAAGGTAGCTTTTCTCCCCATCACCTTATTCCTGGTGCCATTGGACATCTCGCCCTGCACGGGCCGACATTGCCTGGAGGCTCTGGAGTGATGCTCATGCAGGGCTCTGCTCATCTTAAAGTAATACTGCACCCCATGCACAACAGTCTTGAAGTGGAGGATACCTCTGGCCGCAGTGACCTATGCCACCCTTGAGGGGTAGATTGGATTCTGTATTAACTTGGCTGCCCTCGGCCTAGGAGGGGTGCCAGAGATTGTGTAATGGCAAACTGGGACTCCTGCTTCCCTCTTTTCTTTCCCTCCTTCACGTCAACTAGCTTGACGGACTGGGGCTGTAAAGACTGGGACCTGCTGCCTTTGTTGTTCTAAGTTGAATTTGAACCTTCCTGACCAGCGCTGTAGTGGTACACTTAGAACCGCAATGATTGGTATCCTCTATTATACTCTTTGTGTTTTTAGAACTATATGCAAATGCTCTAAACTATGATAATGTTCTTTGGAAATGGAGGTAAGCCATATGTAAATGTGAACAAGGTGTGTAACTGACCATATTTTTCAAAGGTCCTGTAACATCTGTTCTTTGTGTAGATTTAGCAACAATCCAAATATTGTGCATAAATGAGTAGCTGCCAACATGTTTGTTTGGGGACTCTGTTGCCGGGGAGGAATTCAACTAAAGCAGCCTCTACTACAGTCCACGCCACCCTCTAGCTCATAAGCGCGTTGCGGCCTTGGTAGCTGGCAACGTGAGGACTCTGTTTGTTTGGGGACTCTGTTGCCAGGGAGGACTTCAACACCCAGCAGCCTCTACTGCAGTCCACGCCTCCCTTGTGCTCATAAGCGCGTTGCGGGAGCGCAGTGTGGGACGTGCCCAGGCAAAGCCTGGCCCAATGGTGGGCCAGATCATGCCCGTCATAGCCCGTAAGAGGTTGGCTCGGCCACCCCTCTAATGCTGGGGCTCTGAGTCCGATAAATCTATCAACATTGGAAAAAGAAAGACCATGCAAGTGGACGCAGGCGGGGAGATTATCACAACACTTTATTCTTTTCCGGAAAGGGCTGCTAATGGGCTGTCCAAAGAGATAGATCTGACAGAACGTAGACTGTGTAGGACCTAACAGTGGGGACATCATTATTGCGAGGTCCCGGAATATTGTAGCCATTGACTCCCCGGGACATACTTTTCCTGATCCTCCAATTATTCAGGCTGGCCCAAATAATAGTATTGTTACTCACCTGCAAAAAGGAAAAGAGGGACTTGACAACATCAGCTTTCAAAAGCGAAGAACACGAAAATGGTGACTACTGGAATTGATCAGGATCACATTCAAAGCTCTTTAAATGAAAACACACTGGAAGTGCATATAAAGTGAGAACAACTCTTACTAAATGCAATTCAGCCCTTCATAAAATGATTAGAATTCGTGGAACAATCAATAAGACATTAATAGAGAAGGGCGAATCACTCGAGAAGGCTGGCCTCACCATTATTTTCAATGAAGATTCAAGGGGCCTAAATCCCATCTCAAATCTATCTGTACCAAACCGGGGAGAAAAGATTGAAAATAGGGAACAAAGAGGTAACCAGAAATCCCATAACTGCCCCCTTCATGCGTACAACCCGTGGGCCAGAATAGGGATGGGCTAGCCTCAAGAGAGAACCATACATCCAGAGAGGGGTCTGGTTCTATAGGTATCACTCTTGTACCCAGTGCCTCTAACATTCAGACTAATTTGGTTCCTAGAGTATCTCAAGGGCTGAAGGTTCCTTGTGGAAGAGAGGAAAAAGGGACTCACCCAAGGGACTTGATAGTGCCCTGTAACCAGTTAGGAGAGGAAGGGGAGGGAAACCGATATCAGACCCTTTCCCTTCCACCCTTTGTTCTTATTTTGGTGAATGTTCAGAAATTAAGGAAATCACAATACGAGTCAACAGAACAACTTATGGGAAAAGCACTTTATTGGTTGACTTAATTTGGTAGAGTGGGCATGTCCATACATAGGTATATCATCATGGCTAGGAGAATCTCCTGGGTTGGATCGTCTTTGAAATATATACCAGGAGACTGTATAGTGATACATTTCAATACTCAAGAACTGGTCAGGTACCTATTAGGACACTTACCTGTTGCCGAATCAATAGGAACACAGATATAAGTTCTACCCCTGGGTTTTTTCTACAAACCTCATGATGTCTGTAGGACTCAGGTGGGGCCAAGAGATAATATGACACGTTCCCAGACAGCGTTAAAATCCCAGAGAAGACCTAACGAAGCTATTATTAACAATAGGTTTGCCTCATTAGCGGGTTTAGATGAATGTGATTGACTCTCGGGCCAGGTTAATATAAGAGACAATGAGAGAAAAGGTCGTTCGCCTAGAGAGTATGAGAAGGGTACGGAGGGACAGAAGAAAATGTTAATTTCCTGGAATATAGAAGAGTTCACTAGTAAGAGGGATGAACAAGAATGGAAAATTTAAATAAATAAATATGATATTGTGCGAATCCAGGAAACATGAGAGGTAGCACCGATATCTATGGATTGTTTTAGAACCTATCAAACTTTGGCAGCTCCATCCAGAACAGGTAGAGCAAAAGGTAGTATAGTGACATTGGTGGTGAATACTGTTAATATTAAAGTTTTTTAATGATTCAATATATTTCCATTATCTATTAGTTGAGGGACTGGAAGATTGGGACTTATTAATAATTAACTTTTATATTAACAAATTTGAGGGGTTGATGGATAGTGTGGTAATGGAATTAGAAAAGGAGATTTATGAAATTACCACCCAGCACCCTAAAACATTAGGAATTATTTGGATGGGTGATTTTAATATTAGAGCTTGTCATTTATTGGACAATGCTGTTTGTGGGGTTTCAGATTGACAAAGAGACCCGATTATACATTTTAAACATAGCACCTATGGAGAGGCTCTGAATAGGATCCTAGTTATATGGGACATGGGGGTCGAAAATAATGTCAACTTCACATCAGGAGTTATGGATAAGACTTATGGATCCTCTGATTCTGGTTCTACAATTAATTTTATGATTCCTTCAGAATCCCCAAGAGATAGATTTAGTAGCAAGAAGGTTGATTTTACAGTTTTTAGTGACCATGCTTTCCTGACTTATATGAGGCGGGAGTGTAATTCCTATACACAAATAGAGTTGGCACCAAAACATGTCCTGGCCAGAAATAATGGCTACATACTAAACTGGGATAGGGTGAAGGGACAAGGCCTTCTTCATACTCTGATGGCTGATAACTATATAGAGATCATGATTTGTTTAGATGATAGTGCCCCCACGCCCCAGATCAGTTGATACTAGCATTTGATGAAGTACTGAATGGGATTAGATGACAATTAACACGCCCATTTAAGAAAAGAAATAAGATTCAATATTCATGGTTTGACCACAATTGCACTAAGTGTGCCAACAATTTGCATATTGCTTTGCATGCAGTACCCAGAGATCAGGGTCTTATAAGATCCCTAAGAGCAAGCTAGAAACAGGCAAGGTGGGCTAGACTTAAGGATCTAAAGGCTAAAGCGTGGGAATATCTGAGACTGGCATTACAGAGGAAGGATAGTCGGGAATTTTGGAAGGTGGTAAAGGCTCCCTTTCTAAAGGAAGAGGGAGCTCCCTCTTTAGATACGGATATAGAGGAGAATGGACGGGTCTTACACTTTCACAATATATTAAAAAATCCCACGTTGATCATAAGTAATAATGATAGCGCAGAAGATTAGTCTTCTGCTCAGCTAATTTTTGACGTGGGAGAAATAGATCGTGCATTGGCCCAGACTAACCCTCTGAAGGCGCCCAGCCGTGATGGTGTCCCGGCAGATGTATTTTTAAAAAATGAAGGCACTGTGGGGCCCTGCCTTGACTAATGTTTTTAATGCTGTACCCAACCGAGGTCCGCCAAGTACATGGAAACACTCAATAATTGTACCAATTTATAAAAAGAGTGATAGGGCAGAACCAAAAAACGATGTGCATATCTCCTTAATTAACAGCAAGGCAAAACTAATGGGTAGAGTGCTTTTAAATAGATTAGAGTACTGGGCAAGAGAAAAAAGAATCTTAGCGGAGGCCCAGTATTGTTTCAGAAAAGAAAAGGGCACAACATTTATCATTGTCTAAATGTAACTATGATTATCTCCAAATACAGATTAGCCAAAGAGGGTCAACTTTGTATGGCTTTCATGGACCTGACAGCTGCCTTTGACTGTGTGGCCCATAATAAACTATGGGCAAATCTGGAGGAAATGGAAGTAGACCCTCCAATTACTTGCTTTATCATGCAGATATATACAGGAGCTACAGCAACTGCCCGCTATGGAAGAGATGGAGAATGTACAAGGGCTTTTAACATTGAGAGAGGGGTGAGGCAGGGATGTGTACTTGCCCCTTTCCTATTCTCCCTTAAAACCAACTGGTTGAAGGCAATATTGGGACAAACGACGAAAAATGTTCCCTATGTGGAGACATTCCCTCTACGTATACTCCTCTATGCGGATGATGCAGTCCTCTTGGCAAGGACTCCAATGGCGCTGCAAAACCTCATAGAGTATATAAGATTTATGGCCAGTTTAGACCTATGTGTCAATGTGTCTAAATCTTTTGTTTTAATTGCGGGAGTGCATCCCAAAAAACCTTTTAACTTCCATATAGAGTAGAGAAGGATGGAAGTGGTAGTCACATTCTCTTATCTGGGGGTATTATTCGTCAAGAAATTACCCTGGAAAAATATGGTGCTAAGTAGAAGGCTCTTTCTGGAAAATGGCATTATGGTGCTTGTAAAGCTCTCCTAAAAATTAGGATCTAAACCGATCCCAGAAATGTTAACTATCTATCTAGCACAATTTATATGGCCGCGATTTGCGGTACGATAGAGCTAATTCCGCTCCAGCATGTGGAGGATTATTTCTGTTAAAAAATTATTTTGCCTCCTGGTACATGTGCAAACTATTCTACCCATATGGGATTGGATCTACCATATCTTGAGGATGCAATTACATTAGCTCCTTTACTATTATGTTTTTTTCATATGGAAAATATATGGAAAAGGGAGAGTGTACTGCCAAACCAGGCGATCCTGAGAAATTGTTTAAAATTGGATCAGGTTCAGAGGATCCCTTTGTTAAAGTATGTAGAGAATACCGTGTCAGTTCTGGGACTTTGTGCTTTATTTGATTCTCCAATGTTATGTGTTAATTTTCCAAAGACTAAACTAAAAAAGATTTTTCTAGCAAAAGCTGCAGGGGACAGATGAGAAAGGAATGCAACAAAAAGCTCAATAATTGCCAATAGCTTGCTTCCTCCAGTAACAAATGTATTGTCCTTTGTACAGAACTCCCAGCACCTGTACCTCTTGGCTATGTTTCGACTGAATTATATTCCTTTAATGTTTGGTTTTCCGGCTGATACTCATTCGGTGAGCGATTTTCTGCCATGCTCTTGTAATGGGAGAGCAGCCCAGTCACTTTTACATATTTTATTCTTCTGTACATTTTATGGTCCTCAAAGGAAAGCCTCTGTAGTCCCTATGTTGTGTAAATACAACTTTGTTCAGGGTAGACCTGCACTGCACTTCATTCAACCGTTGGCAGATCCCTATGTGTGTTATGCTCTTGCCTTCTTCTTATGGCCAGTGGCTATGCGTAGACGTTTAACCCTTCAGATGTTCTAATACATTTTTACTGCGGTCGCCACTCTGAATATCTGAATGTAGGAAATAACTTTTTTTTAGAGATGATGTATGTTTTTAGAGGAATTTTAATGGATGTAATATATTTTAACATATGTTTTTACTTTATGCATTGAAATAATGTGAAATAAAATAAAGTACTGATATTGAGTTGTTTAGTTATGAAGGCATTAGGCGAATGTGTATATAAATTGTAATAAGCAAAATGTGAATTAGTTTATGTACGTCGTTTAGTGAATTCTGCATAAAATATGGATGGTGCCAGCCTATGAAGTGTGTGCAAAATCCACCCTACCCGCATACTGCTTTCAGAAACTTCATTCCTTCACCTTTTAGGTTCAAAGACGTGTAGGGTCACAAAAGACTGGTGCAAAGTCCCTTCGTGAGTGTGCAGTAAGCAGCCTTTGAAAGGTAAGTGGAATAGGAAATATCTCCACCACATCCAAAATGTTATACAATGAGAGTGGTAGGCCTCATAGTAGTGAAAAGCACATTTAGGAGTTTTTCTACACCATGGAATTTAACACTTAAAAATGCATGCCCAACTTTGTAATTACACTGCACCCTGCCCTATGGGCTGTTTAGGGTCTACCTCAGGGGTGACTTATATGTATTAAAATGGAAGGATTAGGTTTGGACAACTGTTACCTTTGGCAAATCGGTTTGTAATTTAAATACGCCACACAGCCTGGAATGGAAGGCATGAGATATGTTTTAAAGTGCTAATTAAGTGGATGGCAGTATAAGTGCTGCAGGCCCACTAGTAGTATATAATTAGGGCTCCCTGTTTTATGGTGTTGGTTTTTTGGGCATTTCAATCTGGATTTATCCATATATTGTTTGCTAATTGTATCTGTATTTATTCACATATATTTTGGGGGTTGCGAAAAAATAAAGCTGAAACTGGAATATTTCCACTTTTACTTACCCAATAAATGTACACTCTTACTTGAACGCCCAACAGGTTCCAGGGGTATAAACGCCTACATATGAAAAATCAATGTACTTATATGAAAACATGCTGGTGTTAGTAACAACTGTGTGCATACCTACTGCTGTTTAAGCCTCATTAATAAAATTTATTTCTTTTTACCCCTTCACCCTCATTCCTGTTTTTATCTATATTTAAAAATAAATACACACAGGAAAATAAATGGTTTTCTGTCTGTATTTGTCTGTAAAAACCAGTAAAAACGGAAAACAGGGAGTCTTTTATGTATAATTTACAGGGTCTCGGTGCATGTAGTGTGACTTTACTAGAGACTTCTAAGTAAACTAAATGAACCAATTGGGTTAAGGCAATATTAGCAGGTTTCAAGAAGAGTACACAAACACTTCAGCACTGGTTAGAGATGGTAAGGTGCACAGACTCATGAAAGCTGTCCTAAATGGGTTGTGAAATCTGGATGGGTAAAGCAACAAGTTTTGGGATGAGCAATCCGAGAGGGCCAAGTCCAAAACTTGTGTAATGAGATATTCCAGAAGGGAGGACTAGTGTATAGTTGCTTGGTGTGTAATATATTTATAGGCTTGGAAACAATCAGTGCCCAAAGTCCAAGATCAATGACACCCATAATGACACCATAACATACTCCTATCAATAAGTAACCCATATCCGTCACTGCCTTCTATGTATACACTTTGAATAGTCCCAGTTAATTACTATCCATGTACAAAAGCAAATATTAATCCCGACCCCCCTGAAATTAGCTGCTGTACATGATTTATAAGTTATGTAGAACATCTTTTTTACATTTGAACCACAATTGATACATAAAACTTGTTTTTTTCACATTCTAGACCAATATAATTTCTATAACAACATCAAAGCCTTCCCATACCAGGAATACTACATCATTATGAGGTATGAAGTATGTGTATGATATTGCATAAAAGGTGGAGTGATGCACATAAATGACACGTGTACATAATTGTGATACTACTATATGAAGGTGACCACATAAATGGTAATGTGATAGATGAATGACAACATGCTAAGTGACCTCCTGTGTTTATGTGCCTAGCATATGTGGTAACTACACAATTGTGAATGCTGTGTTAAAAAGGATTGGAATATTGGTGTTGAAGCGTGGTTTCTGTTTTTTTAGCGGTCAGCTGAAGGTTTGGGACATATGTGTAATGAAGGTCGGTTCTTTGAAACTGACACAACGGGTGACAAGGTTTTTTATAATTTTGTCACCACTTGATTTTGACTTGGTCACAGTTAAAATAGGAGAAGTATTCACTTGAGACTCTGTGTGTTCACTTGATGGTGGGTTCTCATTTCATGGATAGAGGTGAAGGTCACTCTTTTTCTTTTTAACTTGAAGTTCGGGTTGGAAAGGGAGTGAGAGAATACTTGAAAGTAGATCAACACAAAAGTGGTTGACATGCTATAATACAGTCACTTTACTAACAAGATATATCCTCAGACATTTGCCTTTTGATCATAACCCATCCCTGTACATTGTTATTTTTGTTTGTTTACAGATTGTCCCCCGAAGAAGGGACTACGTCCCGAAATGCATTGGGCATGAAAATTAATGTTGTAACTCAAGTTTTCTGATTACACTTTGTAATAATAAATGTGAAAAGAGACATGCATAAATGTTTACCAGCTTGATGAAATTGTTACAAATTGATGATACATATTTTTTTGTGACTTGTGCACACTTGTTTCAAGTTTAGCTACTTGATTTTTTATATATTTAACTACACATAAAACACATAAATTAAAGTACACTTGATGATATGTGAATAGATAGATAAGTGCTTAAAACAATCATATTGTTGAAATATTGCTACAGACATGAATGTAAGTCCTAATGTTGATAATGGTGGATGGGTTTCTCCATCACAAACGTTCCAGATATTCTGTCAACTGTAATACAAGTGCATTATATCCAATGGTGCTTGTACTATGTCAGCCATCTTACTAGGCAAGTTGGTGACCGAATCACCCATCCACAATCTAAACAAACAGTCACTTACACTTTTACTCTATATTTAGAATATAGAGTGATTATGAGATTTGTGTCATAGTAAAGCTGCATTAATTATTATTTGGAATTGTGCTTAATAAATACTTTATATTCTTAAAGATAGTAAATATAGGTAAATACTTTTTCTTATATGAAGTATCCCGAGCAAGCAAAGGAGATGTTGGCCAAGAAGGTGGGAACCAGGACGTCCCCTGGGAATTGGAAGGTGGTGGGACAGAAACCGAACGACCCAGCAGCAAGGAGGATGATGGGGCTGGAATGGAGGCCACAACATCTTCCAGTTCAGAGGCCTCCACATCTAACCAGCCCCAAGCGGTGGTGGACCCGAGACCATCTCATGGACTTACTACTTCAGCCACCACCACTTGCAACATTATCACCCTTCCTCCTGCTCCCGTGAATGTAAGCCAAAACCCAGCCCCTAAAAAGGCTACTCAGCTCCTGCCCAGGTTCACCCAGAAGTAATGTCTGAAGAGAATCTTGATTTGTTGAGAAGGCTCTCTGTAGGGCAGACTGCACTGTTGTGTGCCATCCAGGGGGTAAGTCACTAACTAACTAACCTATTTATTGGTGGTCCAGGATGGCATACACAGTGCATCAGGGCCCCTTCAGAAATCACTACTTCCCACCCACCACCACTTGCCCCTTCCTCTCTGGACCTATCCTCTTCCCATACCCATCCTACAACTACCATTTCCCACCAACCACCTCTGTCGAAACAACTCCAAAACCAGACCCCAGCTACTCGCCCACACTCAACAGACAAACATACAGGCACACACACAGACACTCCCACTAAAATCAAAAACACACACATATACACATACAGACATTCAAACTACCACCACTCCCTTCACCACCACTGACACATCCAACACACACACAGACTCACATCCACCCATGCATCCACCACTAATCACTAACATCATACTGAGACCCACAACCACATCCTCAAAGAAACTCACACCCTCAGCAAAACACACACTATCACCCACAACCACACCCTCACTCAAGCATACACCCTCTGCACAACACACACCATCACCCAAACCAACAGCTCCACACAAACCCACACCCAAAACCACAACCTCAACAAAAAAAACTTCTTCCAAAACCTAACTCACACTACAACACACACCGAAACACACATCCAAATCCACTACCACACATGATGCAAACACAACATACACACACTGAACCTCACAACAACACACACACACACACTTCCACAACCACAGCCACCATCCAAGCACCCCTTACCTCCCAAATATCCACTACACCCACCCCATCTACTTGTACTCCCCCCTCCCAAAAACCACTCCTCCCAAACCACTAATAAGCAACCGCTGGCCCTAATAATTATTTGAGGTGTCTGGCTTCCACCAACTCATGGAGTGAAACAAGCTCCTTTAGGCGGAGGATTTCTTACTAATTACCTTGGACATGGGTAGCTGTGATGCTACCAAGCACAACAGTGATTTCTATTGTTTTTGTATTTTTTTGGTTTAAAAGAGAATTAATATTTATGTTGAAGAAGATATCTCACTTTGTAATAAACATTTCATTTTGCCAACATGTTTCAGTTTCTGTTTAACCCAAATCCAATGTACAAATGCATTTGTTTTTATTTCAGTAATAGTTTCTACATGGTGTGAATGTTTCCTGTAGTTAACATGAATGTTTTAGATATACTCTTTCACCTACATTCAAATCTCATAGGAAGTTGATTTTAAATTATGCGTCTAATGTTTGCAATAATAGAATATTAAAAAGGTTAATAAGAAATTGGGTTATTGGTTGAGGAGATTGCAACTCCACTCCAACAACAACTACAATCCCTTTTAGGGTGAACCTCAAATACCACTAGATTAACACATGCTTAACCCCCTGGTAGTTTGGCACTAAAGCAGTAAGAGGCACTGTGTTACATATTAATGCAGCACTCCAACAGTAATAAAGTCAAAATCAAACACAAGAAAAATCTGACACAATTTAAGAGAACTAGAGTAAATTATAATAAAGACAATGACCACAACACAAATTCAATCCAATCAATAAAACTTGAGTTATGAATTTTTAAAGTTTAAAGTGAAAAATAAGGCAAAAAAAGAAGAAAGGGCCAAACGCAATATCGGGTCACGCGAGACCTGGGTAAAGCCGAAATTTTAGCCTGATTGCGAAGGAATGCAATTCGGCTACACGGAGTGGATTAAACCCAGTCTTGGCTTACCTTCAGACTCAGATGAAATTTACAGAGAAGGTAAAGTTTAGCTGGAGCTAACATGAAGTCAGGCCAACCAGCAATCCACCTTGTGCGGATGGGCAAGCAGGTATGTCGTGTCTCCTGTCGGTTGTCATCCACTTTTGAGCAGAAAATGTTCTGTACCAGGTTTTAGAGTTAGGCTGGTTTCACACCTTTAGCACCACTTGGAAGGGTCCAGGAGTGGCTGAAGACTACTTTGGGGGTCAAGACTCACTTCAGGCAGGGTCCAGGTGTGAGTTCTAGGTCATTTGAGCTTGTTATGTCTCTGTAGCCATGAACAGGAGTCCCCTCTGGGCTGTTTAGGGACTACCTTAGGGGTGGCTTCTTTGTACTAAACTTGAATGTTTAGGCTCAGCAAAAGCTTTATTTTGTGCAAGTTGAATTTCAGTTTAAAACTTAAAACAGGTTATTATGACAGACCTGAGACATGTTTTCAAGGGCTACATAACTGGGTGGTATAGTGAGTGCTGCAAGCCTAATAGTAGCTGTTGGACTAGGCCCTTTTTGCAGGGTCATCCCTGAACTTTTTGCCTTCCTCCTGTATTTTTTCTGACCTGTTGTTGGTGGTTTTATGACTCTGGGCACTTTACCACTGCTGATCAGTGCTAAAGTGCATATGCTCTCCCTATTGCAAATTGATGTATGGACTAGTGACTCCATGAGTGGCTTATTTGGTTTACCTGTCAGACCCTAGTACAGTGCACTGCATGTGCCCAGGGCGTGTAAAACAAATGCTGCTGGTGGGCTTGTGGCACTGATTGCCACCCACCAGAGCCGCTTGTAAAGTGTGTTTCAGGCCTGCCATTGCAGAGCCTGTGTGGAGTCTGATTCTGCCATGGTGACTTGGCAAGTGCACCCACTTTCCAGTCCCTAAACCTTCCCTTTTCTACATGTTAGCCACCCCTAAGGTAGGCCCAAGGGCAGGGTTCATTATATGTAAAAGGTAGAACATGCCCTGATGTGTGTGGCATTTTTTCTTTTTTTTGTACATTTTTTTTGTTCTCATACTACAAAACATGCTCTTAATTTGGGAAGATTGAGCTTCTTAGACCTTATTATAGCCCAAAGAGAAGGAACATCTACCCCCGGTCTCTTCTCGTTGAAGGATGGGTAAATTTGACCCCCGGGGGAGGTGTCTTCAGAAGAGGCTTATCCAACATGACCAAAACTCCTCCTCTTTCAAAGGGCATTCACTCCTAGCTATAGCTAGCTTCCCCTCATCTCGGCCCAATGAGCAAGTTCATAATCATTGGACTAAAGAGTGTATAAATTGTATTTCTTTACCTAAATAAATCCAATAGTAGATGATAAATAGCCAGATCTATACAGATCAGAAGATGGTGGAGAAAAATCAGTACACATAAAGTTAGTAACTATGGGTTGTAAATATAAGTTGTAAACCAGTTATCCCATAAATCCCAGAATTTGGTCTTTTTAACCCTCTTACTTGCTCGATCTAGAGTTGAGATGCGCTGGACTGAGCTTATCCATTCAGATTTAGTAGGTGGAATAGATAAGATCCACTTTATAAAAATGTCCCTACATACCAGAAGGATCAAGACAAAAAGAAGTGCCTTCTGATTTCTTGATGGAGCCAAATTGTCTATCCCCCATGGAGTTACCCCAAAAATGACAATAAGTACTGTTAATCTAACCTCTTTTCCCATAATTTCAGATATGATCTTACTCATGTGTTCCCAGAAGAGCTCCAACGAAGGACACTGCCAGAACATATGTACCTCATTTACATTGATTTCATCACACTTCGGGCACTTCTTTGTCGCTCTATTCCCCAATTTAGATAATTTCAGTGGTGTCCAGTAAGCCTTGTGGACAGTAAAGAGATGATTTTTTTTTTAGGGGGGCAGCTTTCACGTATGACCAAAGAAAAGACATAGATACTTGCCCGAGAGTTTCAAGGTCCTCGCCCGGCATGTCCTTCTTCCAGCTCTCTGTAAAATAATTAATTTTTTCCTCTCCAGTCTCGATCATTAGCCAGTACCATGCTGCTACTTCCTTTGGTGCTGGTCTTGTGCTGATTCCTTTGACCAGATCTCCATTCCTAGCCTTTTCTTTGCTAATTGATTTGGCCCAACTTAGAATTTGCAGATACTTAAATCGAGAAACCGAGTTATTAGTTAAAGTAGAAAAGCACTGCCAAGGGATTAGCTCATTGTCCACTATTGCTATGATTACTTACCGGTAATCCCCATTACTCTTAGTCCTACTCGTCCTCGACCCAGTCATCACTAATGAGGTATTCCACAAGAAAGGAAACAAAACAGGAAACGCTTTTTAGGCTCCACCCACCCTCCCGTCAGGGGCTATAAGACACCAGCCAACCAAAAGCACATCCTGACATACCAAGCAACAAAGGCCTGATCAGGGAGGGCGGGCGGGAAGTATGACTGGGTCGAGGACGAGTAGGACTAAGAGTAATGGGGATTACCGGTAAGTAATCATAGTATTACCTCTACGTCCCTCGTCCTCGACCCAGTCATCACTAATGAGGCATACCAAAGCACCCCCAACAACAGGCCTTTGGCAAACCACACAGAAAACAGAGACCGAACACATAAAGGCGTGCAGCAAAAAGTAGTTTAATGAAAAAACACAAAATCAGGGAGGCGGAACAACCTCCACAGCACGCAACACACCACTACCGAAATTGGGTCGGTCAGACAGAGCACAATTCAAGCGATAGTGCCTCACAAAAGTAGACTCAGAGGCCCACGTCCCATACCCGACAGATTTCATCAAGGGAAACCCCATGAAAAGCAGCCCAGGAAGCAGAAACACCCCTAGTGGAACGGGCCTGAACACCAGAAGGGCAAGGCAAACCAGATCCCTGATAAGCCAAAGAAATAACAGACTTGATCCAGCGACCAAGAGTAAGCCGAGACGCAGCTTTACCCTGACCAGCCAAACCAAAGGTCACAAAAAGGGAGTCCGAGGAACGGAACCCCGCAGACCGTGCAACATAAAGGGATAAAGCACGCCGCACATCCAAAGAGTGAAGCAACAACTCAGCAGGGGAAGAAGGAGAAGGACAGAAAGAAGGAAGAATCAACTCCTGAGAGCAATGAAACCTAGAACGAATCTTGGGAACAAAACCAGGATCCAAAGAAAGGACCACCGCGTCATCCAAGAAACGCAAAAAGGGAGGGGAACAACGCAAAGCAGTGAGTTCACCCAACCGCCTGGCAGAAGTCACAGCAACCAAAAATGCCACCTTAAACGAGAGAAACTTAAGGTCCACCGACTCCAATGGCTCAAAAGGAGCAGACTGCAGAGCACCCAATACCAAAGAGAGATCCCAAGGAGGAACCGGAGAGCGTGAAGAAGGAGAAGACAGAGAGAAACTCCGGAACAAACGGAAAACCAACAAACCATCCGCAGGAGGAAGAGAAGCCGGATCCCGGAAAGCCCGAAGAGCAGCCCACTGGCCCCTCAGAGTAGACAAGGCATATTTCTTCTGAAACCCATCCAAGAAAAACTGCAGAATGGAAGCGATAGGACAAGATACAGGAGAGAGACCAAGCCCCGCACACCAAGAGGAGAAAGAAGCCCAATGTTTAGAGTAGGAGGACAAAGTGGAACCCCTACGAGACCCTTGCATCACAGAGATGAGGTGATCAGGCAAACCCCGGACCCCAAGCGACAACCGTTCAACCTCCAAACCGCCAAGGTGAGAGGGACCAGGAGGGAAGGGGAGGGGGACCTCAGGGGAGACGGATAACGTGGCAGAATCCAAGGAGGGCCCACCGCCAGGCTCAACAACAGAGGAAACCAGGACCTCCGCGGCCAGTGAGGTAAGACCGCCACCACCTGGGCACCCAACCTCTGGACCTTCAGCAAGAAGGCAGGAATCAGGAGGAAGGGGGGGAAGGCGTACAGCAACCAAGGGGGCCATTGAAGAGACAACGCCTCCACCCCCCAAGCACCCAACTCCGGGGCCCGAGAACAAAACAGGGGGAGTTGAGCATCCGCCCGGGAGGCAAACAAGTCCAGCAGGGGAGTCCCGAACCTCCGACAGATCAACCGGAACACCCTGGGGGAGAGACACAGGGAAAGGGAAGATGGAAACCTGCGACTCAAGGCATCCGCCACCACATTGTCTACCCCCCGGATATGCTGAGCCGAGAGAGCCAGAAGATGACGCTCCGCCCAACCTGCAATCGCACAAGCCACCAAATTCAAGGAAGGGCTGCGAGTACTGCCCTGGTGGTTGATGTAAGCCACCGTCACGGTGTTGTCCGACCTCACCAGGACATTGCACCCCAGCAGACGGGAATGGAAGAAACGAAGAGCCCTGGCCACAGCAGACAGTTCCCTCCAATTGGATGAGCGACGGGACTCCATCCGGAGCCAGCGAGCCTGAACAGACCACTGACCCAACGTGGCCCCCCAACCAGCCGCACTGGCATCCGTTGTCAACACCAAAGGGGGAGGTAGGTGAATCCACAACCCCTTCGAGAGATTCGCGGAATCCAGCCACCACTGGAGATCCGACACCACCCCCAAGGACACAGGTACAGACAGAGAATAGTCCTGAACTGGAAACGGCACCCAACGCTGAACATGCCACAGCAGAGGCCGCAGATGAACCCTGGCCCAGGGTACCGTGAAGACAGTAGCGGCCATATGACCCTGAACCTCGAGCCACTGAAGAAGGGGGGCCGCAGCCTGGGACAACAAGATCCGCAACAGGGACTGAAGACGTCGAATCCGAGAATCCGGCAGGAACACCTTGCCCAGGACGGAGTCGAAGATGGCCCCAATGAAAGTCCGTCGAGTGGCAGGAAGAAGCTGGCACTTTGGAAGGTTCACCAGAAAACCATGACTTTCTAGCGTAAGGATGGTCAAAGAAAGGTGCAGAGTCATGACGTCCGGAGAAGGAGCCTGGAGCAGCCAATCGTCCAGGTAGGGGAACACCGACACCCCCCGGAGGTGAAGAAGGGCCACCAACGGAGCAACCACCTTGGTGAACACCCGGGGAGCGGACCGGAGACCAAACGGAAGGACACAGAACTGCCAATGATGACCCTCCAGGCAGAAACGCAGGTACATCTGATCCTCCCGGGCCACCGGCACATGAAGGTAGGCGTCCTGGAGATCCAGAGTAGTAAACACCCATCCGGCCTGAATCAGCGGGACCACTCGTTGCAAGGTCACCATCTTGAACGGGATCTTCTTCACAAACAGGTTCAGACTCCGGAGATTGATGACAAGCCGGAATCCCCCCGTGACTTTCGGCACCAGGAAAACAATCGAATAGGTCCCCAGACCCCACTCCAACCTGGGAACGGGAACAATAGCGTTCTTGAAAAACAGGGCCTGAACACCGTCCCTCAAGGATTGGCGACGGGAGCGGCACAAGGGAGTCGGAGTCCGCACTACACCCGAGGGAGGAGGAGGGGACAGGAACTCGATCCGATACCCCCGGTCCAGGACATCCAGCACCCACTGATCCGAGGTCGACAGACGCCAGGCTGGAAGGAACAACCTCAATCTCCCACCAACCATGGGCGTCACTCCAGCGGGACCCACGAACGGAGGGGCATAGTCAGGAACGCTGCGGCCCAGGACCAGCATCACGAGGAGGTTTCTTCTGGAACTTCCGAGGGAAACCACGACCAGCTCCACGAGAACCTTTAAAGGAGGACTGCTGAAACCGGGAAGGTTGGCGAAAAGACTTGGCCTGCGAAGAGGAAAAATCTTTACGAGAAGGTTCAAAGAAAAGAGTCAGCTTGTATATTATAAGCAAGTGTTAAGGCAGTAAAAAGAGGTGAGTAGGTCTGACTATCGTTTAAAAGTTGGCGTGAATTCTTAAGATGAAAAGCACAATAGTAAAGATATAGATCAGGAGTAGCTATTCCACCCTTAGATTTTTTCCTCCTGAGTTTCTTTTGGGAAATTCTAGGATTTTTCCTACCCCATATAAAGGAGGAAAATAAGCCTTGTACCTTCTTAAACCAACTTTTAGAGAATTCTAAGGGAATAGTATCAAATAAGAAGGTGAATCTAGGTAGAATTGACATTTTCAGCAGGTTGGATCTGCCTACGATAGAAAGAGGGAGAAGGTCCCATATCTGTAACTGCTGTCTTACACTTGCGACCGTTTTATCAAAATTTAACTGAGCTATCATATCTATGTTCTTAATAATTTGAAGCCCAAGGTATCTTATTTGATGTTTTACCAGATCGCTTTTATAAGAGGAATTCCATATCATTAGCTCAGTTTTCTGCTGATTTATAGAATATCCCGAAACTTTCCCAAAACTCTCCAACTGATCCCAGATCTCAGGAAGTGCTTGTTCTAAATCTTCTGTTAGGACCACAAGGTCGTCCGCATATAGACCTATTTTTCTTTCCCAGCCCATACAACCAAAGGGGGAAATATTATAACAAGATCTTAATTTGCATGCCAATGGTTCGATGTACATATTGAAGAGAAGGGGAGAAAGGGGGCAACCCTGTCTAGTCCCACGGGAAATTTTAAATTGTTTTGTTAGGGTCCCATTAACGAGAATCCTGGCAGAAGGGTTATTGTAAAGATCCTTTATTGCTGCTACAAAGATTTTACCTAGATTGAAGCGTTGGATTGCTTCTATTAGGAAGGGCCAACTAACCCTATCAAAAGCTTTAGCACCGTCAAATGTTAGAACTGCCAGTGGAATCTCATATAAGTTTGCTAGATCTATTGCTCCGATAAGGTCGTGGGTTAATTCATGCAATTGTCTCCCCTTCATAAAACCCATTTGATCGGGGTGTATTATGGAACCAGCGACTTTATCTAGCCTCTTAGTGAGGAGTTGGGTATAAAGTTTATGGTCACTATTTAAAAGGGAAATAGGTCTGTATGATTCACAAAGTTGTGGATTCTTATTAGGTTTTAAAATAATTGTAATTGTGGCCTCATTCCAGGAGGCCGGCAACTCCTGAGCCAGGGAAAACACAGAATTAAAAAGTTGGAGTAGAAAGGGTGTTAGCTCTTCTTTCAAAATGATATCAACTTCATTCGGGATGGCATCTGGGCCAGCTGCTTTCCCTTTTTTTAGATTTTTGATAACCTGCGACACTTCTTCTAACCTAATTTGATTATTTAGACTATTGCTATCAGCAGTCGAAAGAATAGGGAGTTGAAGATCTTGGAAGAAGGCTTCCAGGCTTTTCTTACTCGGGGTTAAGTCTTCAGAGTATAAATCTAAAATGAAGCGGACGAAAGCCTCCTCAATCTCGGAATCCTCTTCAATAGTTGTCCCAGTACTTGAACATTTGAGGCTCTTCACTATATTTCGGACGTAGTCTGATTTATTTTTCCATGCTAGGAATCTACCGCAACCCTCTACGTACTCACGATGGGCAAGTTTACTTGCCTCCCATTTCTTTTTATTTATTGCCTCTAGGTGATCTATTAACTCATTCTTGGCTAGAGATAGTTGTTGTCTTCTATTTGGATCATTTGGCGCTCGTTGTAATGCTATTGTTTTTTGAGTTATTTTAGCTTCCATTACCTCAATATCCTCCCTTGCTTTCTTATTATATGTTATAGAGAGAGAGGTCAATAAGCCTCTTAAAAAGGCTTTATATGAATCCCAGACGATATGATGGGCAGCTGAATTTACGTTAAATATGAAAAATTCCTTTGTGGCTATTTTCAACCTATCAATAATAAAGGGATCAAGGAGTATTGCATGATTCAGAGTCCACCTTCTTGGTAGAGAGCGCTTTGGTAGAGCAACTTCCAGGAGTACCGCTGAGTGGTCGGACAGATGTTCTGGCAAATGTGTGACTTTGGTTGTATCTTTACTGGTGGTATGATCCACCAGAAAGAAGTTGATCCTTAAAAAGTGGCCACATTTCCTATTATGAAAAGTAAATTTTTCCCCTGCAGTCCTTGATGTAGATCTACTTTCACCCCATATATCCAAAAGTCCTCCCTCAGTCATTAGTTGTTGTAGGGCTTTACAGGTTTTTGATGTGGCCCCTGCGGCTCTTTTAGACGTAGAATCATAATTAGGATTTAAAGCTACGTTAAAGTCTCCGCCCATAATGATTCGATCATTTACATCTCCCAGATGGAGGAACAGAGATTGAAGATGAGTTGGGTCGTCAGTGTTGGGGCCATAGTAACTGGCAAACGTAAACAAAGTTGCATTCATTTTTGCCCTAACGGTTACCCACCTACCATGAGTGTCTGCCGTTACATTCCCGATAGCTGCTCGGATATTTTTCTTAAAGATGATAGCTACACCTTTTGTCGGCGTCTTTTGTGTTGAATAGAAACAGTGCTCTATCCATTTATGCTCTTTAAGTATTCCAGCCCACTCTTCCTTAATAAGATGTGATTCCTGAATGAGTATGATGTCGTGATTAGTAATATGCAAATATTCCAAAACTTTCTTCCTTCTAGCAGAAAACATAAGCCCATTCACATTCCAAGATAGGATTTTTAAATGTTGTACTCTATCCATATTTATCCATACTTTATCATGAGATCCATTAAGAGTATCTTCTTACCTACGATATTGTGGTTTCTAGAGCAGTATTTTGTGACTGAGGACGTTTTTTTAAAAAAAATTCTCCCATATGCTTTCCCACCCTGTGGTAAAAAAATAAAATTCTGAGTTTTGTGATTTATGTGCTTTCTCTTAAACCCCCCCACCCCTTCCCTCCCTGGGGAACCCTCCCTCAACTTTAGAGACATATTAAGTCTCTTTCCAATGGGCTCACACCCTCCCCTGACGGATAGGATAGAATTTATGACTTAATCATTTATTAATTGGACGGGCCTTTAATGTGATTAATCCAAGTGCTGACTTCCTCGGGGTCTCTAAAATTAAAAATTTTGTTGTCCCACATCACTTTCAGAGAGGCAGGGAATTGGAGCTTTGCAGTGGCTCCCAAGGCCTTCAATTCATCTATCTGTTTTCCCAGTTCCCACTGCCTCTCCTGTGTGGTGCGTGAGATATCCGATCTAATGCGGAAAGACCAGTCCCCCTTATTATAAACCCCCCTTTTTAACCCTTCTGAAAGAACCTTTTCTTTTATGGAATATGTTTTAAAGTTTACTAGTATTTTCCTAGGGTTTTTCCTTCCAGGCTTTTTAGTAAAGGGGTCTCGGTGAATTCTTTGGATATCGTTTTCTAAAATCGACCTCCCAATTTCAGGGTGGAAGTCATTTAGGAGATCGATTACAAAAGTTTTTATGTCTCTTCCCTCAAGATCTTCTGGAATGTTTAGAATCCGAAGGTTATTCCTTCTAGCGCTGTTCTCCAAACTCTCCAGTTTGTCCGCAAATGCTCTTTCTTTTGTTTTTAGTCTCTTGATCTCCACTATGTTCTCCTTAATCTGCCTTGAGAGGTCTTCAACTGTTTCTTCTACTGCTTCCACTCTACCCATTACTTCATTGATTCTCAATTCAAGCGACTCGCAGGCCCCCTGGATCTTTTGCTGGTTTTTTTCAGATGTCGTGAATTTTTCTCTCATCTCAGAGATCAGGTTTAAGAGTAGATTCTCTGTGGTGGAGCTAGGCCCTGTCGCCTGTCCTCCTGCTCCTCCTCCCTGCTCGGCTTATTGACATGGCAGTTTATCTGGGGAAGTACTTATAGCAGGAGTTAGAATTAAACTGGAAGCAGAAGTGGAATTGGAGCTAGCGCTAATGGTTTCTGAATTTTGCTGGGCTGAATCTTGTTCTGCGATGCTGATTTGTGGTGCTGCTAATGCGTCCTCCATATCTGTTAAGCTGGAAAACCTATTCTCCAGCCGAATCATGTCATTTCCCTGCTCCATTGCTCCCAAACCACCGTTTATTCTCTCATAATCGTGATTATGTGGGGCCTGGGCAGTTTGGACACGGGTCTGGGCTTGAAGTTTAACGTAAGTGCGGAGAGATGGCGTAACCCGAGTACTCACTTGGTTAATTAACTTGGGTTGATTATGTTTCGTTTTTAAAGATTTTATGGGTTTTGTATTTTTTTTCTCTATTACTTGAGGTCGGATATTCGTTTTCTCCACTTGTGATATATTGAGTGGCGCTTCAGTGCAAGACAAGTCCTGCTCCCATAGACCTCTCCGATGCAGAGTGTATCTATTAAGGGTGCTGCTACTCCCTTCTATACCTACAGCCACAGAGCTCCCTACACTCCCTAAAGACTGTTGAGCACCAAGATTTCCACTACCGCTACCAGCTTAATTCCCTACATTTCCACCCTCTAAGTGCAGCCCATGTGCCCCCTTCTTCTTTTTTCTTACCGGGGTCATTTGCGAGGGGCGCTTCTTCTCCTCGGCATTTTCCCTACCGTTTTCCGGGGCAGTTACTTTTTCGCCGGCTGCCACCGCAACTGAGACCGTACAGGGGCTTCCGCATCCGGGAAGCTGATCCTAGCTGCCGCGCGACGACGCCTGGCAATACGTAACGCCGCCTCTGCCCAGATCCCACCTCTCGGTGGAGGATCGGCGTCTCTAACCACCGCGGCCACAGCGAAAATCGTCCCAGCGGCAGCCGACCTCAAAACGCGGGCCAGAGACAACCGGAGAAGCCGATGCACACATCAATCCACGATCCACAAACTATTTGCGCTTTACCCCCGAGATCGGCATTCCGAGGCTTCGTCCATCTATAGTGCAAATTTTTCCTTCCGTCAGGAGAGGGGGAGACCGCGACCGCCCGGCACTAACTAGCGGCCGCCATGTTCCTCCATGTGTTGTTATTCAAAACCTCTGTTCCCCCATGTGTTGCTATTCAAAACCTGATGTGTGTGGCATGTCCTGATAGTGAATTACAGCCATTTCCGTTTTTCACTATTGCAAGGCTACCTGCTCCCATAAGCCAGAATGGGCAGTTTGATTATAACACCTTATAATCCTAACTGACCCAGGGAACATGGTAGAAAAAATAATTTAGTATGCCTGAACTCAGAATGATAAAATACATATTTTAGTGAAGTTGGTTTTAACATTCTGTGTTTAAAAATAACACTTTTAAAAAGTAGGCATTTTCTTGCCTACCTATCCAAGCCTGCCTCTGCTAGGTTGTGTATTCCATGTCTGGTTTCTAAGTAACAGGGGCTGGGGGGCTCCAGGAGACAGGGTGAGTCAGCACAAGGCTGAATAGACCTATCTGCATGAGGAGTGGTGGGAGGAGTAGCACCTGGGCCTGAATAGGGTTGTGCCTGCCTTCCACAATGCTGGCTCCACCTCCTGTGGTGCGTCTGATGACCCTGGCCCACACTGTCAAAGGAAAGAAGGAGTCCTGTAAACAAAGGGCTCCAGGACTGCACAGAACTGGTTTGGACTAGGTACAGAGACAAAGGATTTTGGTGTATAAAAGGGGGACCCAGACCCCAGAATTTTAGATCACTTCTGGGAATCAAGACAAACCTTTGCTGAAAAGAAGAACCAGGAAGCTGAAGGAGGAGACTACCCATGTGCTGTGTGTTTGGGGGTTGGCCTGCAGTGGTTGCTTCATTGCCAAAGAAAGGAGAAGAGGACTGAGTGTGCTTTTCATCAACTTGAAGAATCTCCAAGGGCTTGAACTTGCGCTCAGGGATACAAGACTTCACCAACCACCTCCCCCTGAATTCCCTTGCTGAGAATCGAAGTGGCTTCTGTTGTGCTGGGCCTTCTGAGAGACTGCGTGTCGCTGGGAGCTGGATGCGTGACTCAACGACGAGAAGCGTGTCGCTGCTGCAGCAGTTGTCGTCGCATCGCCAAGGAAGCGTACCGCCGCTGCCGGTATCGCCATCGCATCACCAAAGTGCGTCGCATCACCGGAGAAGCGTGCCACCGCAGCAGATGTCGCCGTCGCATCACTGAAGAAGCTTGTTGCAGGGCCTGTCACCGCTCCAAAGATCATCGAGTCGCCGCACGGCCGTCGGGTGTGCACACATCGCATCAACGTTGTCACATCGTAACCAAGACGACATTTTGTTGCATCGCACCGGAGAGAAGTATCGCATCGAGGCACCATCGTGTCGCATCGTACCGGAGAGCAGTAACAAACCGACGCATCACCTCCCCACACAGTAAGGAAGTGAGCATCAACTCCCCTGCGCAGCAGTAAGGAACCGACGCATCCACTCCCCTGAGTGTAAGGAACCGACGCATCTCATTCCCTGCGACCCTTTTGTTTGCTTTGTGTTACGCATTTAAGGTACTTTGAGTGTAAAAGTGTTGCATTTACAATCTTAAGAGAACTGAGCTATTTCCTAATATTTTAAAGTCTATTTTTGAGTACAGTATTGTGGATTTTTGTCGTTTGGCCTTGTGTTAAGTCTATATAAAAATACTTATTTTTGTAATACAACCTGTCTGGTGTCCATCTGTAGTGTTGTCACTGTATTACTGTATGTGTTCACAAATGCTTTACACACTGCCTCTGAGATAAGCCTGCCTGCTCGTGCTAAGCTACCAAGGGGGTGAGCAGGGGTTATTTTAGGAGTGTAGCCCCTTACCCTGACTAGACGCAAGGGTCCCTATTTGGTCAAAGGTACCTACCTCTGCTAACTAGAGACCCCCAAATCTAACAGTAGCATTTAATTTACAGGCCCTGGGTACATGTAGTACTACTTTACTTGGGACTTACAAGTTAATTTAATGTGGCAATTATATGTAAGCCAATTTCACCATGTTTAAAGGAGAGAGCACACACATTTTAGCACTGATTTGCAGTGATAAAGTGTGCAGAGTTCTAAAAGCCAACAAAAACGGGTTAAAAAAACAGGAGGGTAAAGGCAAAAAGGTTGGGGATGACCCTGCAGAGAGTGCCAAGTCCAACAGGAGCAAGTAGGAATGTCGAGTTTGGTGTCTAAAAGATTGCAATTTAAAATCCTCTTTAGTGGTAAAGTCTGATTTGAAGTCACAATTCTGAAAATGACACTTTAAATCATTCGGTGCCTGTACCTGGGTCACATGACTAGGTGTAGCTAGCAATTGATCGTTATGTATTGCTCCCAGACAGTGAGACAAAGAGTGACTAGGTATTCGCAACATAAGCCAACTCTGACTTGATGAGAGGGGAGGAGCTGTCACCTACCACACTTGAACACTCACAAAGTGTTGGACACTAGACTTTTGTGCCCCACCCCCAAGCCAAGCTGGGGCCAGGGCAGGAACTTCCAAACACCTCTTCAAAGCTGTCACCAGGTATAAATATTGGACCTTCAGACCCAACTCTTGAGTACACCTCCGAACCTGTGGATTACTCAGAAGGACTGCTGTGCTGCTCTGCTGAAAGAAGGACTGTTACCCCGCTGCCCTGCTGCCTGAGTAAGAGGTACTGCACCTGCATTTTAAACCCAGGACCACCAGAGTGGCTCCAAGGGCTAGTTGGCTGGCCTCCTGATCTGAGCCTCAGATACAGAAAAGTCTCCAGCCTCATTGTACTGGAGTCTGTCTGCTGTGAGTCCTACCCCTCAAGTGGTACCACCCCAATCTTGATCTGTATCTCCTCGCATCCTCGCATGGGAACCGTATCCCTGATGCAGGACCTTGCATCGCACCCCCTCAGAACCGCTGCTGCGCGACGCATCCTCGCCGCTGGTCTTTGCATCACAATCCTTTCATAAACGGCATCCTCGACGACGGTGCAGGACCTCGCCTCGCAGCCCTCACTTAGGGCCATATGTATCAACCCCCATTTTGCGAATCTCAATTAGCGATTTTTAGTGAATCGCAAGTTGAGAATCGCAAAACGGGATGTATATAAAAAATCGCAATTAAATAGCGATTCCGTCAAAATCGCTATTTATTAGCGAGATGTGAAATAGCGATTCCTTATCTGAAAAAATTGCGAAATTCGCAAATTAGAGAATCGGAAACTCAGGTGCAGCATGATGACATCACAACCAGGAAGTGTTACTATCCATGCTGCACCTGAGTTTCTGAAGCACTGTGTGAGAGAAGGAGTGGAGGTGAGGAACTCTGCAGTGCAAGAACCAATGGCAGACACTGGAGACATGGCCAGCCAGGAGAAACAGCAGCAGGGGGAAACAGGCAGGAAGAGAAAACATAAGTTTTCAGAAACTGAATTGGAGGTCCTGATACCGGAAATGTTGGTAAGCCACGAACTGCTCTTTGGGAAGAAGTCCCTGCGGGTGCCGGAGACACGCAAGCGCCGGATCTGGTCAGACATCCAGCGCAAAGTCAATGCAGTAGGTGTCACCCACAGGAGCGTGGAAGATCTAAGAAAGCGCTGGTATGACATGCGCCAGCGCTCCAAGGAGAAGGTGGCTGCCAGGTTGGAGCAAGCAAAGAAGACTGGTGCTGGGCCCTCCACCGCCACTGACTCCACACCACTTGAGGAACTGGTTGAGGGGACCCTGCTACCAGAGAGTGTGATGGGCGTGTCCGACCTGGATAGCTCAGACCCTCCGGCACCAAGACAAGGTAAGAAGCATGCCATCACCCCCCTGATACTCCCCAACTACCCCCACACACCCAGTAGCGACCCATGGGCAGAATCAGACAAAAACTCCAGTGCAGGTACCCAAGCACACACAGAAATGCATTATGGGAGATGTAGTCACATGCACATTACAGTGGTGCATTTACACCCAGCCAGTCCCTAACAGCATATGCACATCAGGAAAGGCAAAATACAGACTGACAGTACCCATGCAAATCCAAACAGTGAAATTTAATGCATGACAAGTGCAAGTCTGGACAGAAAATTAATGTATGCATTTACGTCCACAGCACCATCAGAAACACAGGAACTAGCCAGAGGAGGAGAGGACGAATCCCAAAACCCAGAGGCACCAGGGCAAGAGGAGGATACGGAGGAGGAGGACAGCCCAGTAATCCCTCCAAGACGCCGCAGGCGTATTGTAGTGCCACCACTGCCCCCATTGGAGGATGAAGGCCAGGACACAGATGGTGATGTAGTACCAGTCCCAGCACAGCCAGAGCCACAACACCGTGCTGATCCTATCACGCCAGTTCCAACAAGTCGCAGGGACGTCCATCCACCAGTGGAGCAGCCCCAAGAGAGGACACAGTCTTCGGCGGGCTGGAGGGCCAAATGTTGGCGGTACGGCGCCTGCAGGCAAAAAACATATGCACATTACAGAGGGAGGTCAGGGCTGGCTTCATGGGCATGACGGGTGCCCTGGAGGCACTCTGTGCGGAACTGAGGGAAGATCGTGCAGCTAGGCACAGGGAGATGCAGCGCCTAGACCTGTACACACGGGCAGTTAACCGGCTGGCATCAGCAACAAATGTGCTGTCAAGGCGAAGCATATGCATGCAGCATGAGGTGGCACACAACAGCCAGGACGTGGCAAGAGCCCTGGTACAGATCACATCTGCTGTGGTTGAGCTGCAGGCAGCTCGCACTACAGGACCAGGAGTCCTCACTCCGACCGATGAGGACGCACAATCAGCCAGGAGCAGCATCACCCCCCGCCCCCCTGGAGAGGCGCTGTAGTGGGCGTCACAGCAGGGCAACTGGGACATGTGAGGAGGGCACTGTGCACCCCCTGCCAGGGGCTCCGGGACGACAGCGCCGCACTTGAGGTGTACTAAGTTGGACCAGGAGTTGGGTGCCTCGACACAGTTCGCATGGACACTTGCTCTGGATTGTGCTATTGCACTGTGATAATAACATGTGCTGTGCATTTGACTATACATTGTTGGGAACACAGGCTGTGTGCCATCATTTTTCCTGAATCAAGGAAATAAAATACTGCCTCCCAACTGATATTTAGCATTGTGTCATATATTCTTACCTAGAAATAGTTGCGTGTAATCTCATCCCGCCTCTGGCGCCCAGCAGCTGCACCAACAACACCGGCTGGCATGCGTCCTGGCGCTGGCCCCTCATCATCGGATGAATCCGATTCACTGAGCTCCACTGGGGTGCCTTTCCTGGTGGCGATGTTGTGCAGCATGGCACATGCTACCACTATCTTGCAGCAGGTCTGGGGGCTGTATTGTAGTGCCCCTCCACTCTTATGTAGGTATCTGAATCTGCTCTTGAGTATCCCGAAGGTCCGCTCAATGGTACTTCTGGTTGCTGTGTGGGCACTGTTGTACCTCCGCTCCCCAGCGTTGGCAGGATTCAGGTAGGGAGTCAGAATGAAGTCACGGACCGCATACGCATTGTCACCTGTGGGGTGGGAGGAATATGGTTAAACACTGTCCTGACAATGCTATCCTTTACTTGTGTGTCCTTTGTACAAATGCATTTACCTAGTAGGTATCCCTCACCAAACTCCCTACGTGCGAGTCGACAGTGTATCCCAATGTGGCGGAAGATGAATGCGTTGTGCGTGCTGCCTGGGTATTTTGCGACTATGTCGGTGATGATGTGCTTGGCATTACACACCACCTGTATGTTCAGGGAATGGTAGGATTTGCGATTCCTGAACACATACTCATTCTGGGAAGGGGGGGATATTGCGACATGTGTCCCATCTATGCATCCAATGACGTGGGGAAATTGTGCTATTTGATAGAACTCCTGCTTGGTCTGGTCTAGTGCCTGTGGTGTGCTGGGGAAGTGGATGTGGTGATGCAGCCTCTGGAGCATGGCATCAAGGAACGCGTGGAAAAAGCACGACAGTGTACTCTGTGAGACCCCTCCTGCTGCGGCTATCATCCCCTGGAAGCTACCTGATGCCAAGAGATGCAGTGAGCACAGGACCTGTATACGGGTGGGGATGGTGTGTGTCCTCTGTGTGCGGTGTTCAAGGATAGGTTTGAGCTCCTCAATTAAATCAAAGATGCTCTCTTCATCTAGCCTATAGTTTGTATGGGTCTCCTCCACAGTCCGCTGGAACGGGGTTATGCGCGCACGAAAGATCCTCTCCTGGTGTCTCCTCCTCTGTGCAGCAGCTCTGATTCGCAGCCTCCTGGCTATCACATACAGCCCAGCCATTTTGGAAAAATCTGTTGCATTGTGGACCTCCATAAATAGTTTGTACCTGGTTACCACCTGCTCAGACTTGGTGGTAATTGCGATTCTCTAAATTGCGAATATGATGAAATCGCAATTTGCGATTATTTCATACATTTCATTGAGATTACCAAAATTGTGAATTTTCAAATTGCGATTTTCGCAAGGAGCTAATCGCAATTTTGCCATTCGCAACATTATTCGCAGATTATCTGTTTTGCAGTGTGATTAATCGCTACTTTTGCGATTCCTTATATTTGCGATGCGAGAATTTCTCATACATCGCGTTAAGCAAAATTTTTGTCGCAAATACTGTTTTTTGCGATTCGCAGCATTTGCGACTAAAATTTTGCTTCTTAAATATGGCCCTTAAATCTTTAAAATTGCATATCTCCAGTTCTGCTGGAAAGAGTTTTGTTGTTTTGGTCTTAAATAATTTCTTACATTTTACTCTATATTTCTAAATTGGTGTGGAAATTTCTTGTGGTGTGTTTTCACTTTATTACTGTTTGAAGTGCGGCATAAAGACTTTACACATTGCCTCTAAGTTAAGCCTGACGCTGTTTGTCCCAAGCTACCAGAGGGTTGAGCACAGGTTAATTCAGGGTTTGCTTGTCTTTCACCCTGACAGGAATTGTTGTTGTTGCTTGAGTAGTCAACTAGTAACCCAATTTCCTGCAGAGCTCAATAGGCAGCAAAAATAAGTTGCAGCAAAAAAGGCAAAGAAATCTGGGATGACACTGCAGAAAGGGCAAATTTCCAACCACCCTATAATTTTGAATGCAAGACGAGTCGCTTACCAGTCCAAAGACACCTGTCTGTGTTAGAGCACAGTGCCTCTCAATCCTATGTGCCTCATATCAGCCCACCATCTATTTTTCTGCCATATTATAGTAGATTTTCTATTACTCCTAATTTAGCAATATTTTAGATAATAATATTTGGGAAACAATACTTATGTTTAATTATATTCTGACAGCTAAAGTCTAGTACCGTCCCATATAGACAATGGAACATTTTGACATTTGGGAGCAGGGTTACAGGCTGTATTGTAGATGGAGGTTTGGGTGCTTCTGTCCATTGCTCTATATTTATGGGTGTACCAGAGTTATAGAACAAAATGGGCAATACCTGCATTGGATATGAGGGCAAGGTCCAACAGGGCCATTTGGCCCACAATCAGCTTCCTCCTCTTTAGAGCAATTGTGGCCCTGCATTATAGTGGTCTAAAAACTAACTGCTATGGGAATAGGAGGAGCCAATAGGCCAGATGCAAGCACCCACTTTCACACAGCTACTGGGTACAATTACTGAAAGCTACTGGGAGAGCCGCAGGATAATAGCAAGAGGTGCAATAAGTGGCAGGAGGGATTGACACAGGCAAACTCATAGGTTTAAGAACACAATGATGGGCATTACCAAGGGGTGACGATGACATTGAAGGCCTTCACTCTCTCTTCGTCCACAGTCACTGCCCTGCCTTTAAGGCAAAGGTAGAGGCCATTCCTTTAGTTGAGGTAGCTCCGCCCACCAAAAAGGCCACCCTACTAGCCAGGCTACAGAACTTCAAGTCCAACCTCTGCTGACACTGAATCTGGCTTCTCATAGCAGCTATGGCACAGACCTCAAGATGTTAAAGGTGAAAGGCGACACAAATTCAGCGGACGCCTTTAATAAATTAGGGATACCACGGTGGGGCTGGGTAACACTCTGGAGTGGCACATCCCACTGGTGGTCAATGGAAGAGTGCGAACAAGGAGTTTATTCATGTATTCCCTATCCTGCAACACCTGTGGAAGTGGGATGATACAAAGGAAGGCACAAACAAGAAAATGGGTTTGGCAGTGCAATGCTTTGTTAATGGGCCAGAAGCTATTGCATATTAGGAGGGAATATGTGGCCTAAGGTGCATTTTACCAGCAAATGGAATTTACACCGGATGGTGGCTCAATGACGCTTGCCACACCAGAAGAACAAATGTCAAATACACATCGTATTGATACACCACAACCTTTTTACTCTGGACATCCATGCAAGTTTACACAGAACAGTTGGTATCCAGTCAGTTTACTAGCAGGTGAACTAAGTGCAGGAGCAGTAGAGTGAGGGAGAGTAGTGGAAGGCACTTGAGGAATGGTTCAGTGTGGGGGGGGTCATTCTATAACACGTAATGTTAACCTGTGGCAGTGCGGCTTCTACCTGGAAGGATAGGTGCACAGCAGAGGTGCGGAGCCTGCAGGCAATGATAGCCAGCGGTAAGTCATGCCTGAACTTACAATGTTAGTTTATTATGTTTGGTCCATAACAAAAGAAGACCTATTAAAAACCCACTAAGAGTAGGGCACAAGAAAACCAAAAATGTCACACAGGTAAGGGGAAGTATTATTTGGATTATTATTCAACAGTGGAAGAGGTAAATATATTGAGGTATAGCTAGTAAGGGTATAGGTACCAGGGTAAAGGTAATTAGAGAAGTAATTATATAGGAAAGATGAACTGGAGAATAGGCAGGGGTGGAGTTGCAGAAAAAGGATGTATATATTGGAAAGAGAAATAGGGCATAGGCAAAGTTAGCAGTGCTATAGTAAGCAGAGGCTCTATGGTGAAAGGAGTCGCAGAGGTGCCAGGGTTGGGCTAGTGGCACAAGGATAAAAACATTGTAAAGAATTTAGGGTAAAGGTATGAAATAATAGAGTTTACCCAGGGGTTAAGGAACAAGGGGTATAGCTGAAAGCAGAGAAAATACAGAATAGTTAGAGTATGAGGATGAGGTTCAAGGGTGAAGGCAGGAGAAAAGTACAGTAGTAAAGAAACAGTTGAGTAGGGTGAAAAAAACTGATATTGGCTGAACAATGAAGGGAGGAAATACACACACCAAAGAGATAGAAGGCGTATAGACAACGAGGTAAAAGATAAATTATTTCATTTTGGAAAAACAGACTGCATAGATTTTTTTTAACATGAAGTGTATTTTTGTTTTTGACATATTTAAATCTTCACTAAAAAGTCTATGCAGTACCAAAGTGATACCTACAAATTACTGCGCTGCTTAAAAAATGTAAAACCAAATGCAGAGTTCTCCCTAAACTGCCCTACCTATTAATTCTTTAATAAAGTGCTAATAGGTAGGAAACAACAATAAAACCTACTACTTACCTACATCTAAGAACGCAACCAAACTGTGCCAAAAACAGCATGGCTGTGTTTTATGTTTAGTAAACGCAGCAATTAGCCAATTACATACTGCCTTATCATTCCCATGTACCGTAGACTTACCATGGTATACCGTAGCACATTATATAACTAAATATTTAAAAACTTAGGGCCTGATTTAGATCTTGGCGGATCTGGTCCCATCGTCACTTTTCTGTCGCTCTCTCCGCCTTCCTACTAGGCTGTCCACCCACTCAATTTAGATGCTGAAGGGTCTATGAATGATAGTCCATCCGAGTGCTGCCGCCTCTGCCAGAATTTTCCTTCAGCATCGACGGCGCCCATAGGCAAAAGCGGCTGTCGGAGGGAGCTCAGTCAATATTTTAGCCGGGCCAATTACGATGTGCCTTTCTGTAGATGTGAGGCTCACCTGGATTTACTGCAGGGACGAAATGGATGGAATTGATGCTAGGCCCCAGCTTCCCTCACCCACCTCCTTCGACCAACAAGGTCAAAGCAAAAGAGGGAAGGGTGGGGAAGGAGGGAAAACAAAACAAGGAAAGGAAGAAGGGGTTGACTTCACTTGATCTTCTGTTGGATTGTCACCAAGATTCCTAATTGAAAAGACACAAGGTAAGTACGTTTCTGGTGTACAAGTAACTGGCTGTACATATACACCCTACTTTGATAAGATAGCTGTTGAATGAATATACTAATCAAGTGTTGGGGAACAGACTCCCATGAAAATGTAGGACACTCACAGTATCTGAAAAAGAAATACAATTTAAATATTTATAAGGACTGCGAGAGTTTGACAACAAACAAGAGACGAACATAAATATACCAACCTATGCTAGAAGCACCATAGGAGTATATGAGACCCTTTAAGAAATAATCACCCGTTACGCCTAAATTTGGGAAAAAACAAAAAACGTATTTCCCAGGTCAGGAGAGAGCACGGACAAAAATAGGGCAAAAAGTGCAGGGTCAACCGAGACAGGTAAGTGGACTACCTATGAATACTAATATAGTCTCTCTACTTTGTTTGCAGCAAGAAGAGATGTAACATAACCAAAAGACAGCCAGAATCACACTTCTATCATCAAAAGAAAAAAAACAGCAATCAGATAAGTGTGACCTTTCTGCTAAAAAAAAGGAAAATTAATACTTGATACTAAAGAAACTGCGATTTGTTAAACACCTTCCTCCTGTCGTTTCAGAGGCAGGCTGCCAGGATACAAAGGGTTAAAGGAGCTGAAAATCTGAAGGAAACAATGTTGCCAGCCGGCAAGAGAGCTACGTAATGTCGATTGCTCCGGAAGAGGACCCTAGCGGTATCACCAAGAGCCTCTGAAATCAAAGACCGCAGCGACGAACAACTACACATATACTCAGGAGGATTCAGGTAAGTATGGCGCAGTTTCTGTGGACGCCTGGCGGGGTCCGTGCTGGAACGCAAAGCGCATTTCCATAGCAGACCCCTCCCTTATATATGCTTAGGTGCCGCCTTCACCCGCTGACAGGAAATAGGGCTTATTAAAGATAATGGGGTAACCCAGTAACCCTCAGAACCTGGGCGTTTTAACGGAACAAAAAACAATGGTTCTGTTGGGAATCACATAAGCTTAGTTAAATGTGTACTCAATACATATAATTAATGTTTCAATAATCATTCAGTAAGTAACACCGAAACACACACATAGACCAAAGCAAGAGATTCTGAAATTGAATTCGTTTTTACTCTGTGGTATGTATAAAAAAAAAATTTAAGCAAAATATTTACAGGACTAACCAACCATAAGGTACATAGAACGTGAGACAATTAGTGACTGGGCGTGCTCAGTGAAATAGAGTTGACCACAAATTCACATATAACATTATATATGCAACTAGAGCGGGCATTCACCTGGGAAGAAGGTGGTGCCGTCATGGCGATCGCCACAAATTAGTATTTTCAGGAGAGACGTCTGTGTCCGTCTGTGACTCAACAACTGTTGTTGAGTCACAGACGGACACAGACGTCTCTCCCGATAATACTAATTTGTGGCGATCGCCATGACGGCACCACCTTCTTCCCAGGTGAATGAATAACTGTCAAGAATAGATGATCTATTAAGGTGTCTGCTGACATCTCCTTAAATGCGATACCAGGAATTCAAATCCTGTAATACTCTGATACCAGGCCGCCATTCCTGCTTTCTGTCCTGATGAAGACCCGCTCTAGATGCATATAATCCGGCACTACTTCATAGGGTCGAAACGTCGTCGTTGCTCGTCCAACTTGTCCATGCAATCCCACAATTAAAATTAGGAAAATTATATCCTGTTGTGGTTTATGCTCTTGATTTTGGACTTTCTCTGTATAACTGCGTCTATTATTGTATATATATGTTATATGTGAATTTGTGGTCAACTCTATGTCACTGAGCACGCCCAGTCACTAATTGTCTCACGTTCTATGTACCTTATGGTTGGTTAGTCCTGTAAATATTTTGCTTAAAATTTTTTTTGATACATACCACGAATTCAATTTCAGAATCTCTTGCTTTGGTCTATGTGTGTGTTTCGGTGTTACTTACTGAATGATTATTGAAACATTAATTATATGTATTGAGTACACATTTAACTAAGCTTATGTGATTCCCAACAGAACCATTGTTTTTTGTTCCGACAGGAAATAGGGGGCGGGGCTTGCGTCAGCGCTCTTGGGCGGGGTAAAGAAAGCTGCCACAGGCAGGGCCCCTCGTGGAGCCTGACAGTTGACTAAACTGTGGCGAACAAACCTCCATAACTGAGTTGGCGGTATTGAAGGGATTTAAGGTAGAAACGTAGCTTTTTTTCTTTTTTCCACTTCCGTTTCTGTCCAAGTCCTTCCATTGCTGCTGCTACTTGACACCAAAGCAAATCAACTCTGTTGTCGCCAGAACAGCAGGTAAGCTTCTTATTTACTTGTTTTCTTTTGGATTGTGTGTTTACGTTTCTCTGGACTCTTGCATTTTAAAATTTCTGTAACAAGCAATTTCTTGCTAATGTGTAATGCATATGTGTGTATTTTTAAACACACCTGTATTGACACTTGAAAAAAATTCAGTTGTAAAATTACAATTATTTGAGGTAAGTCACTCATGTAGATTTTTACAATTAAAAACAATTAAGAAAATAGGATGTGAGGGGTGTAAATGTGTGGATTTTGGAGGTAGAGGGAGCTGGATTGGCTGATGTGCTTGTGTCTGTATGTTTGGCAGTTGCATATGGGTCTGGTGTTTGTTGTACAGGTTTGGATGTGGGTTTTTTAGGCAGATGTTTAATGATCTTGTGAGTGTGTGCATTTGCTTTTGGTTGGTGTTGTTTTGTGTGTAGATGTGCTTTTGGTGTAAGTGTATTGGTTTTGATGAGTGTGTTATTGGGGTGGTTGTAGTATCAATAGTAGGTGTATGCTGTTTGTATATTTCTTTGTCTTTCTTTGTGTGTTTGTGTTTATGTGCATGTGTGGTTGTGCTGCCTGTGTCTGTTGGAGTGGGTGTCTGCAAAGACGTGAGTGTGCTTGGAATTGGTGTGGGAGTTTGGATTTGGGTTGAGGAAGGGACCTGAGATGGTGCAGAAGGTTGGGAGGCTGGGGTGAGTGAGTAGGCTGCTATACAATATGTTAAAAAAAACATTAGAAACAGCTAATTTAAAAGCAAAAACTACATGTAGATTTAGTAATACATATTATAAAGGTATTGCTTACCAGTCTCCACTCCACCAGGAATTCCTGTCAGGCCTTCAGGATGTAGGATCTGTAAGACCTCTCCTCCCAGGAATATAGTGTTAAGTGAGGGCTGGGAGAATCACCACCAGTCCTCTTGGCTTCCAGGTGATGCTTTGGGGTATGCAGGTGACAACAATTAGCACAAACACATCAGGTGTGTGATGCTAGTATCCACCCAAAAGCCACAGGTATAGTACAATGCTGTACGCGTCCCACGAAGGACTCCCTCTGTCACGAATCCACTGCTAGGAAAATGTCAGCACAAGAGTGAAATCTAAATAGGCTTGGCACAATCCCACTGCCCTGACGGCGAAGGAAAAATGTTAGCCAGCAGAGGAGTCCACAGGGCCCAAGGGCGTGAGCCGCTTACGCGACAGAAAACAGTCTGTAAACACGGACGGAGGATCAGCCAGCCCACATCTAAATACGGCAGGTGGGAATCGGTCAGTTCGACGGAGTACTCATAAAGGCCACCACAGAGGGACAGCTGGAGTCCCGCAAAGATCTAAATCAGGCCCTTAGATCTTTAACACTAGTTACACTATTCACACATACTAACCAAAGTTGCCATTTACACCTATTTATGTATTTTCCTGCCAGATTACATCTACATCCGTTCACACACGTTTGCGCTATGTCTATTTCAATTACCACACTCCAATCTACGTTACTCCACTATACGATACCCCACTATACGCCACTCCACTCTACCCCACTCTACTCTACACCACTCCACTCCACTCTTTACCACTCCACTACATTATTGCATGCTACGCCACTCCATTTTATGGCACTCCAATGTATGTCAATCCATTGTACACCCTGCCACTCTACGCTACTCCACTGCATGCTATTCCAGTCTACGCCACTCCACTGTACGGCACTTCAGTGTTCGCCACTCCACTTTACACCACTTCACTCTACGACACTACACTCTTTGCTATTCCACTCTAAGCTACTCCACTGTATGCTATTTCACTGTATGCTACTTCACCTTACACTATTCCACTATAAGCCACTCCACTTTATGCCACTCCTCTGTACGCCACTCCACTTTACTCTATTTGTTTGGGCTCGTCTCGTCTCTGTAGGGACTTCTGTTTCTGGTTCCATTGCAAAAAGAGGGTCCCCGGTTCCAGGTTTTGATGGTTCTTGTCTGCCCGAGGTAGGGGCAACTCTTTCCGGTAGCTACGGTGCTGGTGACAATGAAACTGTCAGGAAGCAGGCATCGCACGCCTGCATGGCCTACGATCCCCAGAATGCCCGAGGTCCGGAGGGGGAGGAGTGGCGATCATAAAAGCGACAAAACGTACATGTGACGGTGTGCGTAATTCCCGTAAGCGAGTCCGTCATCGAACCCGAAGTGGAAGCGTTCCGGGATTGGTTTCCCGTAGCCGAAGAGGAGACCTTGATCCGTCGGTCTCATCGCGGTCTTTTGCCAACGGGTCCAATTCTCTCCGAAGCGGCCTGTCTGCTGCCTCAAACCGGACGGCAGAAGAACTTCCGGATGACTCCCTCGCTGGATGCCAGTTAAGTGCACCACCCTCCCGGACGAGGGGAGGACAGTCCCAGTACCGATAGCCCCGGCTCCGCCTACCTGGAGCAGACGACTTTTGTATTGTTTTTTTTGCCCCTAGTTCTTTCAGCGGACTCTGTGACAGGAGCGCTGTGGGCTTTCCGTGGGTGACCCCGCCTGAAACTTACCCCGTCCTGATCCCGCACCAGTGTGAGTGGATGTGCGTAGGTTGTTCCGTTGATGTATTGATTCATACATGGAGCGGTGAGGTAACCGCTGATTAAAGACTCACGCAACTAAGATGATTAATTAGGATACTGCTAGAACCCTATAGGACACCGAATTAAAACTATAATGAGGTGATCTAGGTAATCCCTAGTGGATAGAGTTTTGTCCCTCCTGCCGTCCTAAAGACTTTCCAGACCCTCCGCTGACGTAACTAGTAGTTTTAGGGAATCCCTCCTGTCACATCAAATATAAACCCTTTCAGGGAGTAGGAAACAGGGGGGGCTTCTTCCTGACAGTGCTTTGATCTTGTGCCATGTATGAATGTTCAGTGCATGGGTTTGGTTTTGGATTCTTTGCCTGTAAGCGTATGACGCAATATTGCTGTTGCCAAAGTGATAATCAGGAAGGATAGCTCATAGACGTTATCTATGGTTCTAGTGAGAATTCATGAGAGTAGCTTTATCTGCCTCTATGTTTCATTTGTATTTGTGTATTTTTCTTTACAGGTTCTACTCCCCGCTGTCCCCTTCCTTCCCTTCCCTCGCTTGATCACCCTAAACCTTCCGTGCCATTAGTGCAGGAGTTGGGGATGTCAAGAGGTGGATACCCTATAGCATCGCTCGAATCCTGAGGAGTACTGGACTGGGGACGGAAACGTGACAGAAACGCCAAGGCCTTCCAGAACCAATCCTCTAAGAGGAAAAACCCAGAAGGGAAAAAACCTCTGGTTGAAGCAGAAACTCCAGGAGCAGAATGAAGTTAACAAAATCCCAAGGAACAGGGTTCAGGGCAGGGGGCAGGGGACCAGAAGGAAGGAAGATCAAACCAGAAAGTTGGAAACAGGATTTTAGGAAGGAATTCCAACAGGAACAAGGATCCGACAGAGATTCTGAAAAAGGAGCAAAGAAGCACCAACAGGAGCGAGGACAAACCAACAGGAGGAAGGACACACCAGCAGGAGCTGGGAGTGTTGCAACGCAAGGAGATGGAAAATTCAGCCCCTTATATACCAATAGACAGGAAGTGATGCAAAAGGAAATGAGCAGTCACTATCTTGATTTTGGAATCTATAATGAAAAAGATATGGAATGTCGCCATGTTAGAGCTGTGAAACAAAACTCTTCCTGCAGCATTCTGGGGACAAGACAAGCATGAAGATTGGCCCCAGGAGGAAGAATGTCTGCCAGCAAAATTAGGAAGACTGATATCCTGGCCCCCCAGTCACCAGATAGGAGCTTCGCACTCCCTGCAATCAGTGTGGGATGCCACGAGGGGAACCACTGGAAAAACTTCCCACAAATTATTTTGGGGACAGCATGCAGCAGTGTGGTGGTGTTGTGTGTATGTTACATGAACCAAGATACCTTCAGCAATTTGAATTACACCAAGCAGTGCTAAAAGTTCTTCACTCATACAATTTTCTATACACTTCAGAGGTGTCGTGGAGAGCCACAGAAAACTTAAGTGTTTTAAAATTTGGATATATGTGAGTCAGGAAAGGAAACATGCTTGGTTACTTCCTACGTCTAGATCAGTCTCAGGAAACCATCTGGACCAATTCGATTCAGGGACCGAATGATCCATGGTTGGAGTGATGTCCTTCTCCGTTTTGATCACTGTGTTGAGCATGAGCATACCAACCCAGATGTGGACGCTCTGGCTATTTGTTCTTACGACTTCCACAGATGTATGACTGTCACTGACTGGATGAAGGACATCTGTCTCCAGCTAAGCACGGACCAGACGGAGGTCCTTATCTTTGGGAACAGCACCGCACCATGGAGCGACGCATGTGGCCCACTGAACTAGGTCCACCTCCCCCTGCCCCGACAGACCATGCCTCCCACCTCTGCATCATTCTGGACAGGAAGTTATCCATGAAGAAACCGGTAAACAGTCTCATCCACCGGCTTCCACACCCTATGTGTGCTCTGCAAGATCTTCCAGTGTCTCCCAGTTGACACTAGAAGGACCATCACGCAGGCCCTCGTCACCAGCAGGCAGGCTTTACTACGGAAATACACTCTACGTAGGAATCACTCCAGTCGCTGTTTAAACCACTTAATGGGACAAAGACTGTCCTCCTGTGATGGCAAGATGGATCTCATCAATGAAGTTGAAATGTTCTTGCTTCTGATCTTGGGCCTCTCCTGAGCTTTTGCAAAACAGAGGAACACTACATTTTAGCAGCGTGTCTGTCCATCATGTTAGGAGCCTCAGATACCACACTGAGATGGTTCCAGTCCTTCCTGGAAAAAACAATGCCAACAGGTACAATTTGGATCTTTTACATCAGTCAAGTACGTTACATTATGATGCCCCCTGCCGATCATATTTGTCCACTGCCTTTAACAATACAGATCTTCCATTTTCAGTGTTTTTCGTGGGCGCAAGTGTCAGTCTAATATTACAAAAATTACACCCAGCCGAAGAGCACGTTCTCCTACACCCCAACCCCAAGCAGAGACTTGGAGCAGGCTTTAGATGGCATTTAGACCTGGATGGCCACAAATTATCTGCAATTCACAGCTCATAAAACGAAGTTATTATCTTTGGCTGATAGGAAGACAAGTAATAGCTGCCATGCAGAGGCCAAAAATATTATGCCTTGACCTTCGATTTGCGACAGGGTCAAACACCAAGGCTTAGTTTATAGTCTTGCTTGTCATACTTGTCATATCACAACTGACACAGAAAAGAGGAAACCCTACTGATGGTACTTACGTTTCAACTTAACACCTGATGTGGGAGCTCTTTTTCAGCCCCCCCCTCCCGCCCCCCCCCCCCCACCACTGCCAAAAGGAGGAGCTTGTGATCACTGGACACTCACCCTTACTGACTAACTTCAAGAGAATGTTAACGGACTGTTTGTTTGGTGAGAAAGAATTGTAGAACCCCGCCACTCTGTCATGGTTGTCATTTAGCCATCTTACCCAGCAACTCACCTTCAAACGACCTCCTGGAGCCCAACATCCATTCAAGTGTCCTTCTGACTTGGATGCAAGTGTTGAATCACAGACCTTGTGATGATGTCCTATTACTTACCGGTAATCTTCATTACCCCCAGGTCCCTACGTCCTCGACACCGTCATGGACAAATGAGATGTAACTATCTCACTGACAGAAAAAAGAACGAAGGAATGCTGGACATACCCTTCCCCCTCCCACTGGGAGTACTTAAGGAGTACCGTCCCAGCATTCCTCCTGTTCTTTTTTCTGTCGTCCTGACAGTGTGTGGACGTGGCAGGAGCGGGGGCGCTCCTGCATTATGTCTGGACTTACTTGGGGGCTGCTGGTTCTTCCTGGTGCCGGCGGTCCTTTGTGGATGGCCTCTCCCTCCCTGCCGGGCTTGGGGGGAGTGGCGCGGGCCTCTTCATTTTGGTCAGCCTCGCGGCGGTGTAATACCGCGTTGGCTATATCTTGGCCCGATGGCCGCCCTTCCTGGCCTGCCGGGCTTGCTAGGGGGCGTGGCCGAGCTGCTCCTCAGGATTGGTTGGGGCTGCTTCCCAGGCCGGATTTCGTCATGCCTTGTTGCAGGGATTCTGCTTTTGCACAGAACTATGCGCAGGAGACCAGGACGTCAGAGAATTGTGGTGTACCAGAAAACTCCCCTCAGAACCCAGAACCCCTTATCCGACTAGCTTAGTATCCCATTTGTTAGCCTAGGTCTAGCTAGGCGGTCCCAATGTATAGACAAACCAGAACAAGCGACTTAGATATTTCTCAGGAGTGGTGGGAATCCGAAATACCTGTTCGTATCTATTTGTTAGTCCACAACATAATAATACAGACACGGTAAAGTTTAAAGAGTTTATTATATAAACCTCGCGTCCTAAGATGCAGTACTTTGGCTAACACTGGCAGACTAACAGTACAGATCAGAACCATAAGCATTATTACAATACCATACAAAATGAAAGGAGCAATCATACTAATAATGACAGTGGTATACAGCCACACTCCTTTCTCTATAATCTAATACATTATTATTATTATTAGACTATTAGAAGGTCTCTTAGGTTAACAGGGGGGACCCCATACCGTATAGATCAGCTTAGTAGAATCACATCAAAGGATCAGCTAGCTCTCTTATGCATCAGCTCTTCTCTTCGAATGCATGTAAAACCAAACTGTTCTGCAATATTAAAGACGCTTGTCCTTCAGATATTGGCAGCTGTATGTATGATATGTCTAAAAAGTGGTACGATCAATCTAATCACAACACTCTGTACCTTCTAGTGACCCAGACTCGTTCTTTGCATGATGTACAGACCAAGGACACATTTCACTGTTAAGAATGTGAAACAACAGTTTGTTATCCTGTAAGGCAAAGTCGAGTCAGCATTTCTAAAATGAATAACACAAAACAACAGTGTCGTGTGCAGCGCAGCAGAAACGACAAGCTGGCTTGCTAACAATTATCTCGGTTATGCTAACTTAGTGTTGTAAATAGGGCGTGGCTTAATCCATCCTACACCCCCCCACGATCGGAGCACTAACCAATAGGGATACACTTATTAAGAACGCAGAGTTCAAGTGATATAGAACGGAACCAAGGGCATGAATTATAAGTCCGAGAACGAGAAAAAAGTAAAAAATCGTCAAAAAGAAAAAAAAACAAAAACGATGTCTTTAAAAAATTAGTAAAAATTTCGATGAAAAATTAACAGCCCTCGATGCATCCTGGAGTGACAACGTCAGTCAGTCAATCCATAAAGGTATAAGCACCGTAAGTTGCAACAGCTTCCAAGAGGAAATCATTGGAGCGTTCCGCAAAAGTATCCGCCATCCAATTTAACAAGGGAAAGGAACACACGTGTTCATCAAGTATCGGAGCATCCAGCACCATGATAGGACAACTGTCAGCCTCCTCGATATAACTCCTTTCAAGGAATTCAATAGCCGCCTCTCCGATATCCCAGTTACCAAGGACTCCGTGTGCAGCACCCAAAGCCATAAACCCGACACCAGAACAATTAAATTGATGAGCCACTAAGGGAAACATTAGTTCATCAAAATCCGGGTCATGTGACGCCAAGTTTGACAGGCACAAGTCCAGAGCCCATTGGAAGGGACAATCTAGGCAATGAAAGACAGGTTGCACACACGTAAAAAAGGGAAACCGGAAAGACAATCCATACTTGACGCTTAATACCGCCAGTGGTAAGGTGCCGTAGTAATCAAGCATCCGGCTACGAAGATGGAGCAAGCGCAGCATGCTGTCTTGCAACTCCTGGTGTGCAGCCATATCAAAGTGCGCAAATCAACAAGAGGATCCCAGCCACCAAAGCGAGGAGCAAGGGGAACCCTCCGAAGACACTTGAAAAAATAGAATGTAAAAATGCGGGGATCACACCAAAAACAGTCTGGAAAGATGTCACGAGGCCCGAGCCCACAATTTTAAAAAAATGAACAAGACCAGTCGTAGACGAAGCATTAAAAATAGTTTGAACCAAGGTTCCAAAATGGAGGGGGAGGTCAGTATTTAAAAGAGCTTGTACCTCAGTGCGTGTGTTCGCCACATTAAGAAGAAATGTTTCACGGGACGAAGTCAACGCAACCTCTTTTTTAGACAAAAGAGCCCTTATTCTGCTCATCCTATTGAACTCTGCGTTCAAGGTTGGAATCGCTGGCCAGATGGATATATCAAGTCGACCTTGCGGGGGTGGGAAAAGGACGTTATTACAGCAAACTACTTTTTGCGAAACAGTGACTATGTAAGGAATACCCACTAGCATCCCACAGCAAGCTTCACTATTTAAAAGCAAATAACTACCGTTGGCCAGCAGCTTAAAAGAAGACGTTATAACTGGCATTGGAATCCCCTTTAGGACACAAGCTAAATTTGGAGCGTGTATATTGCAAGCGCCATGTAGTTGTATGTGTCTACAAACCACAGAATGATCAAGAGCGGAAGTGCATTCCTCACCTTTTAAGTAAACCTCCTTGCCCTCCCTTACGCATCTGTAAGTGAACGGAAGTGACCAAACTTCGTGCAGGAACGCATCACCAAGTTGTTCATATCTGCCAATGGCATAATGCTTCATGCACGAACTAAATTTGAACAGACTAAAAGGTAAAGTGACTAATCCGTGGATAAGCCACACGGCTGAATTCAACTCAGCTACAGAAAAAGGTAAAGGTTCTAATGTTTCAATGTGCAGCAACGCATAAGTTGCATCTTTCATGGACATGAACTGCTGTTTTTCTGTTAAATTAAAAGGAAGGAACAACGATGAAATATTCATGTAATCCCAAGGGACTTTCCCTGCCTTTAACGTTTGCAATGTCCATGCAAACTGCATAATTGAACGCAACTTATTTTGACCATGATACAACACAGATACATCATCTTGCACAATGTCTACGACAGAAGAAACAATATTATCTAATGTATAAATTCTAGAAGACAAAGTATTAATACTATTATCTATCACCGCCAATACTTTTTCCATATTGGCCTGGTCAATAGCACGCAGTCTAGAAGCAGCTTCAATTTGCGACAATTTCCAAATTTCATTGTGAATAGCATAAGCCCATCGTTTAGACCTGCCATTTGCAGGACCCTTAATAAAATCATTCAAATCTATTTTTTCATTTAATCGTGATAAATGAAGCTTAACTGAAGTTAACGTGGAATGTTGCAGCCACGACTGACATAACTTACCTACAGAGTAGGTAGTCACCATGTGTGAAGATGTAAAACGAGGGTCAACCCTAAGTTGTGTATACCCTGGAGCCAAATCCAGAAACCGACGTTGACAGGAATCTGAGCTTGTTTGCCATACCAACCAACCCTCAGGATTCAATGTTGAAATATTGAAGGTACCATTGGAAACAAGGGACTGCAACATAGTAAGGGACAGATCTGAGTGATTCTCCCAACCAGGATAAGCACCCAGATCCGGGATCGAGGGAGAAATTAATTTTTTAGATATCGCCAATCCAAAACAAGTGGTCTGAAAAATAGACGAATTCAAAAATAATATATGGTTTGGGATAAGACAGGCACGATGCAGAGCTTCTGTTCCTTGTACCTGCCGCGGTTTAGTTCCCCAAACCGATTTAAGATCTATAGTAGCTTTCCATACGTCATAACCTCCAATAGCCAATTCATCCATAAAGGATTTGGAATATAATAATTTTGTGTGTGTCAGTCTGACCTTAGAAATGGGTTCTACTGCCACCTTAAAATAAAAAGAATCAGGGTTCGACACACTAAAATCCGAAAAGTATGTGAATTTTTTCAATAAAGTGGCAGAGCTGCCAGGCATAGGGACAGGACAATGTTCCCATTGAGTGAAATTAACAAACTTTCGAAAAGTATTTGCCCTGTGTAGGAAATGTGTGCCATAATGTTGAAAACAAAATTGCTCATCGTAGTTTGCAGTATTTAAATACAGATCTTCAGCATCAAATGCAGCATAATATTTTAAATCAGAAAACAGTGCTTCTATTGCTTGTACATCCCAATCATCTGAGCGGATGTTTTGTTTAACTACATCACCCATAGAAACACGAAAAACAGTTAGCACATTAATAACTTCGGTGGGACCATGAATTTGAAAGTTCACTGCATCCCAAGCAATCCCATCACGTACAGGCCAGGCGGTGATGTTCACAAACGTCTGGTCTCTTTTCATGATGTGTGATGAGGAATGGGGGGCCAAAGTTCCATCAATTAATTGAATTATAGAACGCTCATTCAGGTAGTGTCCATTGATAAGTCTAAAAAACACTACCACAAAGCCAATTGTCATGAATAAAAAAATACAAATCAGCACCAACCAGATGTAAGTCCAAGGTGCAACCAAAAAATGTCTCTTGAACCAGGCAACAAATATAGAAATTTTGGAAGGGGCAGTGGAAGTCAATGATTCTGTTTCAAAGGAAGAATGGGACTGGGTAAGTGTTGTTGTTTGTAATAGGGGCAAAGGGACTTCTGCAGGATAAGCATACTTAGGATCATCAGGCAAACCACCAGCAGTAGGTGGCACAGGCGGATCATTAACTGTAAGCATCTCAATGGAAACCTCAGGCACGATGATAGAGGGTGGCATCACAACAGAGTTTCTCAGCATCGAAGGGCAGGAAACCGAAGGTGTCATACTATGGAGAATCGGCCACCCTGTGTAGCTTGACATTCTCAATTGAAATGTACCTGTTACCCCTGCGACCAGGAAGTGGGGGTAAAACAACTGTACGTGTACCCAATACTCCAAGCACCGGGACTGGTGCACGATAAGAGGGGCCAAACTCCTTCTTGTTCTCCACCTTCTCACGGACCAGGTCACCAACTCGAGGCAGCCAGTCGACTACTGGAATCAGGAGCGCTTCTTCAGATGTGGAGGGCACGTGTTCCTTTGCCAGAGTGTCTCTTGCTTCTTGTAGATTCTGCAATACAGCACAGTGGTCATCTAGGTCAAAAGGCGCGGCAGCCGCCGCCATGTCTAGACCATCAAGGTCCGGAACAAACACTCTCACTCCAAAGAGCATCATGTACGGGGTCCTCCCACCCAGAGACCTTCTAGGGAGGTTATTAAGTGCACGTTGGACGTCATACAAGTGGGCAAGCCAGTTCCGGCCTGTACCTAACACCTTGGCTGTCAACGATTGCTTTAGGTCACGGTTCATCCGTTCCACAACACTATTGCCCTCAGGCCGGTATGGAGACGAAAATTTGATTTGGACCCCCAAACTTCTCATTGCTTCTTTGTACGCCTTAGAGGCGAACGCCGGGCCCTGATCAGAGTGAAGGGTACCACACGCAAAACTCCCTATAAAGACACGCAATGCTTTGATGACAGTCCTGGCATCAGCACTCCTTTGTGGCCACACCCACAGAAAACGTGTGCACGAATCCACTGCAACCAAGATGTACTTGTACGCAGTATCAGAGGTAAAAGGACCGCAGTGATCTAAATAAACACACGCAAGTGGTTGATTAGATATATGCAGCTGCGTTGGAGGTGGACGCGCAACAGATCAGCTAGCTCTCTCATGCATCAGCTCTTCTGTTCGAATGCATGTAAAACCAAACTGTTCGGCAATATTAAAGACGCTTGTCCTTCAGATATTGGCAGCTGTATGTATGATATGTCTAAAAAGTGGTACGATCAATCTAATCACAACACTCTGTACCTTCTAGTGACCCAGACTCGTTCTTTCCATGATGTACAGACCAAGGACACATTTCACTGTTAAGAATGTGAAACAACAGTTTGTTATCCTGTAAGGCAAAGTCGAGTCAGCATTTCTAAAATGAATAACACAAAACAACAGTGTTGTGTGCAGAGCAGCAGAAACGACAAGCTGGCTTGCTAACAATTATCTCGGTTATGCTAACTTAGTGTTGTAAATAGGGCGTGGCTTAATCCATCCTACAGCCTGACTTCCGTTTTTTGAGCATGTGGACGGAAGTCAGGCGCTTCGAGGTTACCGGCTGTGGGGAACTCGTTAAAACGAGCCATAGGGGTGAGTACCGCATAGCGGTTGTTATCTCTGGCGTTTTGGCTGTTTTTGGTGTGTTGCATACGATGGGGAAGCATTCCAGGAAACGTCATCACAGGGAGAGGTCTTCCTCTTCCTCTTCTTCTAGTGCTTCCAGGTCTCCCTCCCCTGCCAGGTCCAGTCGCCGTGATGCTGGTGGAGATGCGCGTATTAAGCGCTTAATCAGGGAGACTTTGTCTGAGATGGGTAATGTTGGGTCCCGTCGCAAGTGCCCTGCTCCGGTTTCTTCTGACTCTAGTGGCGATGAGTCTGCGTGGTTGGGAGACGGCGATTTGAAGGGCAAATATGTGGACAAGGACGCTATGCCCGGTATCCTGAAGCATGTTAAAGAGAACATGGGGTTCCCTGACGAGGACGCTCCCAGTACCTCTAGGGGCCCTTTGTTGAGGCAGTTTCAGAGTGCTGCCACTGTTGATGTTCATGTTCATCCCTTCATTAAGGATGTTTTGAAGCGCGAGTGGGCTGATCCTGATCGCATTTTGATTCCGCGATTTATGGCACGGCTTTATGCCCTGCAGGATATGGCTTCTGATCTGCCGGATTCTATACCTATAGACTCCTTTGTGGCTAGTTTGGTGGGGCGCACTTCCCTTGCTGAGGACGCTGTGCTGAAGGATCCGGTTGACAAGAAGGCGGATGTGGCGCTCAGGAAGGTGTATTCTGGTTCCCACTTGGCTTTGCGGGCTGGCATCTATGGAACTTATGTTTCACAGTCCCTGTTGTCTGACCTGAAGTCCCTATATCAATCTATGGACAATGCCACGGACTGTTCGGGGTTGCTTGAGCAGATTGAGCGTCAGGTGGAGCTTCTGTCTGATCTCTCTTTTGACGTTGTACGTGCTTCTGCTCTGTCCGGAGGGACTTGTGTGGCTGCACGTCGCAGTCTTGTCCTTAAGGACTGGAAAACTGATTCTGCGCAAAAGGCATGCGCGTTGCGTTTGCCTTTTCAGGGTACAATGTTGTTTGGGGGGGGAGTTGGAGACCAAATTGCATAAGCTGTTTAAGGAGAAAAAGCATTCTTCTTCTTTTAAAGTATCTGCTTCAGCTCCTGTCCCTTCTAAATCTAAATCTTTCTTTCGCCCTGCTTCTCGTAGACAGTTTGTGAGGGGCCAAGGTAGGTTTGCTTCTGGTCACGGTCAGGACCGTAAGGCTAAGTCCCCTCCGCCTACCAAGCCGCGTTCCTGACTCTTTGGCGGTGGTTTCCGGGTTGTTGGTTGGAGGGCGGCTGCGCTTCTTCCTGGAGGCCTGGGTTCAGTCTTGTTCCGACGTGTGGGTGTTGGATATCATTTGCCAAGGTTATGTTCTGGAGTTCACCGTTCCGCCTCCGGACTCCGGTGTTCGACCGACTCCTTGGCCTTCGAATCCTGCGAAGCGGTGTCATCTTTCTCACGGGATTCTGGACCTTCTTCGGAAGGGTGCCGTTCAGGAGGTTCCTCCTTCAGAAATCGGGATGGGGTTTTATTCCGTTATCTTTCTGGTTCCCAAAAACACGGGGGGTTTCCGCTTGGTTTTGGATCTATGGGTCATGAACAAATGGGTACCCCGTCTTCCTTTTCGCATGGAGACTTTGCAGAGGGTGATTCCTTTGGTGCTGCCGGGTCACTTCATGTGTACCCTGGATCTTCAGGATGCGTATTACCATGTTCCGATACATCCTCGGTCCCGCAGGTTTCTGCGGTTTTGTGTTCGGGGGCGTCATTACCAGTTCATGGTGTTGCCATTTGGTCTCCGGGCGGCGCCGAGGGTGTTTACGAAGGTGGTGGCGCCTTTGGTCGCGTGGCTTCATCTCCAAGGGGTGATGGTGTATCCCTACTTGGACGACTGGTTGATCCATGCTCCATCTCGGGTCCTGTTGTTGGAGGCCAGGGAGGTGGTGTGCTCGGCGTTGCGGGCCCATGGTTTCCTGATCAACTTGCCAAAATGTCAACTGACGCCGTCTCAGGACATGGTGTTCATTGGGGCCCGCTTCCGTTCAGATCTGAACCGAGTGTTCCTCCCCGATGCTCGGGTTGTTACGTTGGTGTCCCTTGCCAGACGTTTCAGGGAAGGGGGTGCCTTTCCGGTGCGCCTTTGGTTGCGTCTTATGGGTCTGATGGCAGCGATTGTTTTTACGGTGGCCTGGGCGCGTTTTCATCTGCGCCCCCTTTGGGTATACCTCCTGTCTCTCTGGGACCCCCTGTCCCGCGACTTGGATGTTCTGGTTCCTGTGTCTCTGGTGGTCCTCCCGGTTCTTCTTTGGTGGTCTGTGAGGGGTCATCTGTCAGAGGGTCTTCCCCAGCAGTCTTCTCCTTCTCTGGTTTTGACGACGGATGCCAGCGCCTTGGGTTGGGGTGCGACCTTGGGGTCTCGCTCCCTTCAGGGTCGTTGGACCATCCTGGAGAGTCGCAGGTCTTCCAACTGGAGAGAGCTCACGGCGGTGTCACGGGCTGTGATGGGTTTTCGGGGTCTTTTGCTGGATCGGAATGTGTTGGTGCGGTCCGACAATATGGTGACGGTGGCTTATCTAAATCATCAAGGGGGGATTCGTTCGGCCTCTTTGAATGTGGTGGTGGTCCCCCTGTTTTGTTGGGCGGAGAGCCATCGGCTGTCTCTGACGGCGGTTCATCTTCGGGGAGTGGACAACTGTGTGGCGGATGTCCTGAGTCGGTGCTTTCCGGATTCTCTGGAGTTGTCTCTCACCCCGGTTGCGTTTCGGCTTGTGTGCAGGAGGTTTGGGCGTCCCTTTCTGGACCTCTTTGCTTCCCGGCACAATGCTCAGCTCCCTCGCTTCTGCTCCCGGTTTCTGCAGGAGGGTTGCTGGGGGGTAGACGCGCTGTCCCTGCCTTGGCCGTCGCGTCTCCTCTATGCCTTTCCCCCTCTGGCGCTGGTTCCCAGGTTTCTGGCCCGTCTGTGTCAGGAAGATCGGGAGGTGGTTGCGGTCCTTCCGTTTTGGCCTCGGAGTTCCTGGTTTCCGACGGTGCGTCTTTTGGCGGTTCAGGGTCCCTGGTTTCTTCCCCTGTCTCCGTCTCCCCTGCGGTCTTCCCCGTCCCTGTCTCTTCTCCGGTTGCGGTTGTCGGTGTGGAAGTTGAGAGGCAGGGTTGGAGGCGGCGCGGTTTCCCGGAGCATCTAGCAGTGGCTCTTCAGCGTTCCCGGCGACCTTCTACCCTCAAGGCTTATGATCGGCATTGGGGTAATTTTGATTGTTGGTGTTCGGCGTTGGGAGTCTCCCCTTTGTTCTGTTCCTTGCAGGTTGACCTTCAATTTTTGTGGGAGGGTTTCGAGAAAGGTTTGGCTGTGTCTACTCTGCGTGCCAAGTGGTCCGCTGTTCGGGCTTTTCGTTCCCCGTGGGGGAATCTTTCGGATATTGAGGACTTGGTCTCTCGTCTTCTCCGCAGTTTCACTGTTTCTCGGCCTGTGCCTCGTCCTTCGTTTCCCCTGTGGGATTTGCCTTTGGTCCTTCGGGTTTTGATTGGTCCTCCTTTTGAGCCTTTGGATGAGGTGGATTTAAAATTTCTCACTCTCAAGGTGGTGTTTCTGGTGGCTGTCACCTCTGCTCGTCGTCTGGGGGAATTGGGGGCCTTGATGGCGCGGGCTCCTTTTCTGTCCTTCACGGAGGGTGGGGTGGTGCTGCGCCTGGATTCTTCTTTTGTGCCGAAGGTTTCTTTGCAGTTTCACAGGTGCCAGGAGTTGGTGTTGCCTGCCCTGGGATCTGTCTTGGATTCTCCTGGTGGTCCCCAGTGGTCGTTGTTGGATGTGTGCAGGGCTTTGCGCATTTATCTTGACCGCACTGCGGTGTTTCGCAAGTCGGACTCCCTTTTTGTATCCTTTGGGGCGGCTTCGCTTGGGGGTAAGGCTTCTTCTGTGTCAATCGGCCGTTGGCTGAAGCAAGTCATTTCCTTGGCCTACTCTCTGTCTGGGTCTCCTCCTCCTTTGGGGGTTCAGGGTCGTTCTACAAGAGGGGTGGCTGCTTCTTGGGCGGAGGTTCAGGGTGTTCCTCTCTCTGAGATTTGTAGAGCTGCCACATGGGCCTCTTCTGATACTTTCATCAGGCATTATCGGCTCCTCAATCTGTTGGGGGATGATGGAGGTTTTGCATTGGGGGTGTTGAGCTTTGTACGCTCCTGATGTTTTTTTCTCTATTTCCAATAAATCTCTGGGTTGTTTGCTTTCCTGGTGGTTTATTGTGTTTCTGGTATGAATGCCAGTGTTTGCTTTGGTATTTCTCATTTGTCCATGACGGTGTCGAGGACGTAGGGACCTGGGGGTAATGTCCTATTACTTACCGGTAATCTTCATTACTCCGGGTCCCGTAGTCCTCGACACCGTCATGACTTCCCTCCCTCCCTCCCTGTCTTCCGGCCTTCATTGTGGCTTGGTATTTCAGGAGGAATGCTGGGACGGTACTCCTTAAGTACTCACAGTGGGAGGGGGAAGGGTATGTCCAGCATTCCTTTGTTCTTTTTTCTGTCAGTGAGATAGCCATCTTACCCAGCAACTCACCTTCAAACGACCTCCTGGAGCCCAACATCCATTCAAGTATCCTTCTGACTTGGATGCAAGTGTTGAATCGCAGACCTTGTGATCAGGCGCGTAGCTAGGGGGGGGGGGGGGCGGACCGCCCCAGGCGGCACTATATTTAGGGCGGCTGCGGCGGCCTTCATAATTTATTTAGGGACACAGTGTCACTAAATAAATTATAAAGTCCGCCGCGGCCGCAACGCGCAGCCGGGCAGCCCACTTTGAGTGTAAGCAGCGCGTTGATGACCGTTAATCTTTCCGCACGGCGCCGCCCGCGTATACTGTTCCCAGATCCCAGCCTGCTCCAGGGCCGTCAATCTTGGAGAGCGCGCGCCAGCGCTACCAATGACGGCCCTGGGCTACATTTTTGCCCGGCCCTCGCGATGAGAATGTAGCGGTGACGCGTCGCGCGTCACCACTACACACCATCGTGAGGACCTGGCCTGGGGCAGGGGCAGTCTGCTCTGCTGCATCCGTGGATAATTCAGTGCAGTAGTAGGTAAGAGAATGTGTTTCTTTTCTTTTAAAAAAAATGCGCAGGTCCAGCAGGACACGTACTTCGTGTGCGCTTTATTTAAATAGTTTTTATCATTATCTTGGCCAATGCAGGACAACAATAAGACAATAAAAGATGCCCCAATAACGCTGGTGATTAATGATTCGCTGGAGAGCAATTATTTGTCTGTAAGTAGTTTTTAAATGCAGATGAACTGTATTTTGTGTGGAAGCTCAGTGGGTTGCTGCCTTTGCCACAGAGATCCTTGTGTTACTTGCAGTTCAGAAGTTACAATCCTAACATAGGGCAGTGACCAATGAACTGTCACCAAAGAGCTGCATACAAACATGAATGGTATAGATTTGTTTTGTGATATAGTTAGAACTTCCTCAGTCTTTCATCATTCTAATGTTGCTAAAATGAGTATGTTTGGGCAGAGATACATTTTTGTTTCCCCAGACCAAACCCTCTCAAAATATACTGCCCACCAGTATGGATGACGTGATTCCTACACCTTGTAATCCTCATTGGTTTATGTGACATTCCCTGTAGACTGATTTACATACTTGTATGATTCATTGTCTCTGTATAATGTGTTCGTGGTGTAAAGTGCTGACACACTACACTGATATGAGTAGCGCTAAACAACAAATGCATATGAGAGAGGGGCTACGGAGCGATGAGGGGCACTGGTGGAGGGTGGCAGTGAGGGAATCTGAGGAGGAGGTAGTTGGAGGGGCTGTGGAGCGATGAGGGGCACTGGTGGAGGGTGACTGCAGGGCTCGAGTCGGGGTACCAGGCGGGTGGATGGCGTCCCCTCACTTATTTTAACGGGAGCTCGATTACTGGAGCAAATGGAGCCACACATTTACTCTTAGGCCTCTCTGGGGCGAGATCGGAGCTCATTCAGAACGCTGCTCACACGCTGGCTTCTCTGATGCAATGGCATCTAAGGGGTAAGCGAGGGGAGGCAATGAGTCTGATGGTGCAAGCCACCTTTCGTGACATCACTTGCTGTTGTGATGTCAGCGTCCCCCCACTTCTTTTTTTAGGACTTGTGCCCTGGGTGACAGTGAGGGAATCCGAGGAAGAGGTCATGGTGTGGAGGGGGAGCTAGGGTGAGATGAGGAGCACTGGTGGAGGGTGGTAGTGAGGGAGTCTGAGGAGGAGGTCATGAGGGGGAGGGGCTATGGGGTGATGAGGGGCACTTGTGGCGTGAGGCAATCTGAGGAGGAGGTCACTAGTGGGGCCATGGAGGGATGAGGGGCACTGTTGGAAGGTGGTAGTAAAGGTATTTATGGAGAAAGAGGTTATTAGTGTGGCGCCAAAAAAGACTTTCGCATCAGCGCTAAAGCCGGCCCTGTCATGGCCTTTCTGTTTTTGTTTATTTAATTAGCAGTCGGGTCATAAGGGCTACTGTGGAACATACTTTAAAGTGCATGCTAATTATATTTACTGCTATATTCAATGTTTTAAGTTTGAAGGTGATTTTACTAATGTTTTTACTGGGAAAAAGCAAAGTGGAGCCCGATGGTGCCTGATATGGGGCTGGGGCCCAAGGTCAGATGTGAGATAAGGTGCACTGGAGAGAGGAGTAGTGGATATTCAAGCCTGTAAGGGAGAGCGTTGCCGAGTCCAGGGTCAGGTGGAGGTAGTAATGAAGAGGGATTCTCCCTGAAGGCTCGCACAGAGGGAGCCTGTAAGGGAGTGCGTTGCAGAGTCCGGAGTCAGGTAGAGGTAGTAATGAAGAGGGATTCTCCCTGAAGGCTCGCACAGAGGGAGCCTGTAAGGGAGTGCGTTGCAGAGTCCGGGGTCAGGTGGAGGTAGTAATGAAGAGGGATCCTCCATGAAGGCTCGAACAGATGGAGCCTGAGTAGTATCACTTGCCTGATACTCCCACCTCAGAATCCTCCTCTTCCAATCAAAGGAACATTACATGGAAAGTGATAATATTTAGAAAGAGATTTGGAAAAGAGTGAGTTTTACTGGTCCTTATAAGACTAAGAAGAGATGTATGGTCATTTAATGTCAGCTGTAGATGAAGGTTACATGAACAGTGTCATGTATGTGCATGTTTGCATTGTGTTGAGGGGATTACCAGGTCATTGTTCACGCAGCTCTCTGATGGATGCCACATGCGGTTTTTCTAAGTCCCCAGATAGATCATGCAGTCTGTGCGTTCTCTTTTGCACTGCCAGTCACCGCTGTATTCAACTGTGTAGCCTTGGACCGTGTCATGTATGTGCATGTAAGTTGCATGATCAAGGTAACTACGGCGATATTCTCTTTGAAGTGCATGCCCCCCCCCCCCCCCCCCCCGGGCGGGGGGCGGCAATCTGAGGGATGCCCCGGGCGCCACATGCTCTAGCTACGCCACTGCTTGTGATGATGAACCATGGGTGGAATGTTTGAGTGGCTGATGGAGGTTAGTTGTATTTGAATGTCACTGTACCAAGAACTTTCTTTGGTTTTATATGTTGATTTTAGGATCATTAATTGCTTTGGGTTTGGGGTTAATCTCGATGTAATTGTGGGTCATTATTCTTAACGTTTTATGCTTTGAGAATATATTAAGTACAATTGTTGTAATACACTGTTAATTTGATTTCGGCCTATAGATGGCAGTATTTCTTTATTTACAAGCATACCTTTTCCATCTGCAATTATACCCATTTATTTCATTTATATCATCCCTTTTCTGGTCCCACTGAACAGCGGAGCTGCCTCTTAACTTATGTGAGCAACAAAAAATGTAGTTCTTAGAAGCACTACTGCGGTAGGGAGGGTTGGCTAAACCCGCGTGTTGATTATCTTGAGAGCATTTTATTGTGCAGAAGTTGTATACTTCAACCGAAAGAGTGCTTGATTGACACTTTTACTAGCTCCTGAATAGAGATAGGGAGCCAGCAAATGAAAAGGGGGAGCCGAGCCAGAGCCGAGCCAAGGGCCTGGCTCGGATCTTAGAGTCCGTGCACGAGCCGAGCCCTGAAAATATGAGTTATGTAAATCATACAACAAACAACGTAAAATAAGTTAAAGTGTCTCCAAAGTTGAAAAAAAAAGTTTTACATGTGGAAGGTTAGACATTAATAGGGCACCTTATAGCATTGTACTTTGAAGTGCTTATTAAAGGCGATAGTTTTGTGCAACTGGTTGTTTGAACTCACAAATTCAAAAGTGCTGTAATATGCTACAATAAAGAAAAAAGAAGTTTGGAAAAATAAAATATTTGCCTAAAATCACACAATTTAGGTGTGGAAGCTGCACTGAATCCAGTTTTCTGGTTTCACTCTGTACAAATCAGCCAGTAAATGAGTTCCTATTTGTCGTTCCTATTAAGGCAGTTTTTACCTCTAAGTGCATTCTTCTGCAGTTTTTAACATGCAGCACGAACTGGACCCCATGGTATTGGAGTGCTTTATATGACCACCAGTTACATTACACAAGACCCCATGCATTGTTTGTAGGCACTGGGGAAATTAAGTGATTTGCAGAGAATCACAGGATGTTGAGCCCACGTCGAGAATCAAACCTGGTTCCCAAGTTCCTCAGTCAGCAGCTCTGGCCCTAACGCCACATGCTGCTTAGGGGGGAGAGTGGCAGGCAGGAAGTGACATGAAAGCTCGAGCTGAGCCAGAACCAGGCTTTAGGCTCGAGCCTGGCTTGAGCTTTCAGTGGCTTGTGCACCTGTACTCCTCACTTAATAAACGTAAGGACAAGACAGCATGCTAGGGAAACTCTCGATCATGATGTAATGGTACTTGCTGAGACGGTGTTCTCTTCATCATGCCATGTGAGCCAGAAGAAATATAGCTTGGCTGAACACAACGGCCCACATTTACTAACCCTGTGCATTCTCCTTGCGTCGACAAGGCGCAGCAAGGCAACGTAAAGGCTTACAAAGCCACGCATAGGGTCTATTTATGCAGCCGTGCGTGGCTTTATAAGGACGTGTAAGGCAATTGCGTTGCGTTAGATTTCTTAGCAGTAGGCATTCCGTTGGTAGAGCATGGGCATTCCTGTGCAGCCACCCACGGAATTATGACGCAATCCCAGACCTTCTGAAATCAGTAAACCTGGGATTCAGCTAAAATGGTGCGCCAACACGACCATGGCTTAATGAGGAGAAATGCATTTTCTTCTCTTTATTACTTCCTCTCTCTGTGCACTCTGCACCACGCATAGAAAGAGGAAATTGCCTCCATTGTTTTTGTGGAGGAAGGAATGCGTTGCTGCACAAAAACAATGCTGGCCGTAAAGAAGACAACTTGCATCATGGTCATGGCTCAAGGGTGACTGCGTTGGCACAAGGTAGCCTCTGCTGCACTAGCGAGGGGGAGATCTGAAGAGTGTGACATTAATGATATGGCTCTGTTCAGCTTTCTCCCATTCAAGCAACACAGCACCTTTGCTTGCTTGCTGCCTGCGTTGAGCGATCTTTTAGTAAATGTGCCCCAGCATTACTTACCCCACACAGCAGGGGAGTACTGCAGCCCCTGCAGCGTAGGTAACCCCCAAACCTCATGGGGCCCGCCAGCCCTTCAGAGAGGCCCATTCAGGCCAATGCCAATACATATCCTTGAGACTAAGGGGCCCGTCTTCACATTCTGTAGGGAGGGGCCATTATTTTGGGGAACGCGGCGACACTGCCTCAAAGAAGCAGTTCACACAAAAAATCCATAGCTTATGTTTTCTACAGCGCACATTATCTGTTGCCCACAAATGATCCTGTTGGAAGTGTGACTTCACTCCAGTCGCCCGCTTCCTCCCCTTCGCCTGCCTCCTCCGTCCTCCCACAATACCCGGAAACCCGGACTCGAACCCCCGGATAGGACGCTTGCTTAACTGCATTTCTATTTTCGCTTCTCCTTTCACCTCCGCTTCTTCGGGGCATAGGGTCAGGCTGTTGGATTGAGCAATTTCTTGAGTTAATCACACATTTGCTTTTCTATGGCATCCCGCCCGGTACTGGTCAAACGAAGCCAGCCGCCAGAAAGCCAGGATAGGCTCCTGCGGGGGTTTACAATGTACACTTTATGCGTAATGGAAAACTGAAGGCGGCGGGCATTTCCCTATGCAAGATTTATATACAGGTTGTGTCTGTCACCTCTGCTACTTCCGACAGTGTGCACCCACTTCCTCCCCCCTCCTTTCTCAATGCTTTGGCTCGCAGTTCCAGAAAAGCAGACTGTTTGTGGTGTAGGGCTGTAAAGTGAGCTTGATTGACAAGTATGCCGATGTGCTTTGGAAACGCTGGACAGCAGCGCAGAGGGTTAAGTGCCTGCAGTTAGGAGAAACGTGCTTACCCATTTTAATTTCAGCACACCAGAGGTCAAAGTGCACTAACAAAAAGTTGGGGAACTGCGATGCTTCGCGCAATGAGGACGGGGAAAAGGCATGGCTAAAAACAAAATATTCTGTTACTTTTTTCGGTCTTTTACCTTCAAGTAAGGCGGAGAAAAGGCACGGTTAAGAAAACAAAAGATTCTGTTACTTTTTTCGGTCTTCAACCTTCAAGTATGTCCACATAAAATGCACAATCGTACATTATGTGGCCGATCTAATTAAGGGCGTCGCTTAAAAAAACGTAGGATAACAATCTGTGCTTAGCATAGTGTGCCGCCCGACTTGTATTTTGCTGCTTCTGTCATTGCATCCAGTAACATTACACCTACAACAAGCAAGGACATTTGTCTTTTTCAATTGGTGTTAGTTGCATAAGACAAATAAGCAACAACTATGGCTTCGTTGTATATAATATTGAAAATGCTTCCGTTCTGGAGTGATGAGACTGGGAAAGTACTACAAAGAGTCTCTTTGAAGACACACCAAAGGCAGTTAAGGGTGGCACTGCTGCAGAGTTCAGATTTTTTGTCACTCTGATGGTGAGAGCAAAAATGGAGAGCCCGCCAGGGACCCGTCTCAGCACTTGCTTTTTAGGTCTCGCCTAGCGACGCAGTGCGAAAGCGCTGTTGCTAGCGAGATCTATTGTTACTGACATGCTTCGGAAGGGAGACAGGAGATGTGCACGCGCAGTCCGGACTGGAAATGTGAACGTGCCCGTGAACACGCACGTACAGACACGCGATGTGCACAACTCCTGTCCCCTACTCCGTAGGCGTGCACATCTCCTATTCCCGCGTGAACACAGCGCGCCATGGCTTGCTTTCACTTTCCCCCTCCCCCAGACGCAAAGCATGCTACTTCACGGGAACTCACTGCGCGCTGCACAACATGCTTCCCATGGCAGGGGGGCCTGTTCACCCGGTCACTGGCGCAGCAACACACGGGGCTCCATCATGCTCACAGGAGCCCCGCCTGAAATCCTGAAGCGGCAATCACGAAGGCGGGATGGGCTCCCGCCGGACTTCTCTCTGCGGGGTGGGCTCCTTCACGCGGGTTGCAACACGCGGGGCTCCCTCAGCTCACGTGAACCCCGGACCCTTCCTGCCGCGATCTCGATGCCCCGCCCATGTCCCAGGCAAGGTTGCCAGCACGCATGCTCAGCTCGGGATGTGCTCAGTACGTAAGAAATGCGTGTGTGCACGAGTCGCTGTTGTGCCGGCCGCTTCCTGTGAATACGCACTCCCGGAGCTTTTTGTGGAAGGTAAGAGTGTTAGGGGTGCTTCTTAAGTCCTCTGGCATTTGATTCCAGAATTTGTGTGCAAGTCGCAAAAAGGCAATTCCTGCAGTTTTGCTTTTTTAGCTGTAGAAGCAGCTTAGAATAGTTTATTCCCTTCTTGTTTACAATAGTCAGTGCCGCTTGTTCACATTGTCAGCGCCTTAAGGACTGGAGGATTGACGAGGCGCGTGCCACTTGGGATCAGCCCATAACTCAGGATGGTTCTTAACCTTAGGGTCTTTTTATCCGGCCCTGCATGCTTAGGACCGAAGGCGCCCGCTGCACATTATCCATCTTGTTTGTTGTAGTCACTTGGAGGCGGAGGGATTGTGGTGGGGGGTATCGTACAAACAGCTTTCACGCCAGAGGATTGTTGCATTTTTGGGAACCAAGGGCAGACCAGCAAAGAATAAGGTAAGAGCTGCTATGGTGTTATGCGGCAAGGGGTGGTTGCCAGCAGACTCATCCGGGAGAGGTAGGCGGGCTGGGCTCACGGGTGCATGTTTTTAAAGGAGGTCTGTGTTCAAGGAGTGGCCTACACCCCCGGAGTCAGTGCTTCCTTCCACCTGTCGTGTCCTGCTGGTGGAGGCCGTTGTTAGCTTCTTTAACCGTAATTACTCACCACAGTGACCGGCGACACCATTTCTGCTCCGCCAGTGGGGGAGTCTGCTTTTTGCAGTGTTCTATCCTCCCGTTCTCTTCACCGGCGAATACTGTTTGTGTTCTTTTTTAGCACGGCGTGACGTCACGGGGGAGGGATGCACTGTTGTGATGTCAGAAAGGGGCGGGCTTGCAGCAGCGTTGTTCTGGACCAGGACCTGTCAGCCTGAGCGTGAGAAGGATTCAATGCACCGAAGCATCCAATCAAACTTTTATTTCCAGGCTAAAAACAACAGCCATTTGTCCTTAGCGACCTAACGGCGGTGGCATGGGCTCTAAGGAAAGCCCAGAAAAATGGGTTCCCCCATGCTCACTGGTTGAATAGTAAAAGACAGACAGTAGACATCAAGAGGGTGCCGTGGGCGCTAGTGGCACTGCAACACACCACTGTTAATAACAACGTCCCTAATTGTCGCAGTTCCAGTCCTTATTCTCAAACCGACTAGTATCGACATCACTGGTGTCTCCGGTGCAGGCTTTGTATTTTTTTTTTTTGCAGATTTTTTCAACGCGAACTCAACACGGTAATGGAGCGCTTTATATCTGCACCAGTTACGTTACACGAGGACACCTTCATTTTTGGGAGGCAAGAGTAGATTAAGTGATTTGCACAGAATCACAGGATTCTTAGTCGATGTCGAGGCTCGAACCTGGTTCTCCAGCTCCAAAGTCGGCAGCTGTAGCCTTGAGGCCGCAAGTATTAACTTTACGAACAAGCATTTTCAATGCAATAGGTCTCGCATTTACGCGAGTTTGAGCTATTGACATTGCAAAGAACAGTGCCTTTTTTTTTTGTTTTCGTTTTGAAAACATAAATAAAAGGCATTGTCATTACAATGCCAATGGCTTAAACTCGTGTAAATGCAAGACCTATTGCATTGCAAATGCTTGTTAGAACTCCTAGTGCTGAGCATGGGCAGGACCCGGCCCCCTTAAAGCCCTGCTCCGTTAGTCAATGCACTGCTGAGGTCTGCATGGGTAACCATAGAGCCACAGAATTGAAACCTGGTTGGCCCATCGGACAGGGTCGGATTGGGATCAAAATTAAGCCCAGGCACCAAACAAAAAAGTGTCCCACACTTGTGGACAGTCACTTTTCATAAAATGTTGCTTAGCCTTCCCTTCTTCTCTGCACGTCTCACTTTTCCTTGTGTCTCCACACTGGGCTCATTCCATTTTGTTACTCCCTTCCTGTTGTCATTTTGTCCCAGGATGAATGTTTCTCACATTAATGTTGTAAAAAAACATTTTTTTTGGTGCTCAATTTGGTTGTTAGCCTTTTTTAAATATTCTCTCACTAGAAAACGGGAGCCCCTCGCAATTTTGAAGACCACAAGGGGGTAACAGGCCCCTCAGGCTCATCTGTCTGCTGCTGGAGACAAAAGTAGAGTCTCTTAAAGGTCCACTGTTTGTAATCTGCCTCCTTGCATGCACAACCCGATTTCACTCCACCCTCACGTACAGGGCCGGACTGGAACCACAACCGGCCCTGGCAACGTGCTCGGCCGGCCCCTCCCCCCCCCCCCCCAGAGGGGGGGTGGGGGGCACCGAGCTCTTTGCCAGGGCCGGTTTTCGGCCAATTTTGTTACGAGGCCGATTTTGCAGCTATGCTGCAAAAACGGCCCTGTAACACAAAACGGCCCCCAGGGGCCCAAAATCGTCCCCTACCCGTGCGGCGCACCGGGGGATTGCCCGGTGCCCGCTACGGCCAGTCCGGCCCTGCTCACGTAACATTAGTGCTACCCAGGGCCGGACTGGGAACCAAAACCGGCCCTGGCAAAGAGCTCGGCAGTCCCCACCCCCCCTTCCAGGGAGAGGTGGGGGATTGGAGGTGCCGCCGAGTTCTTTGCCAGGGCCGGTTTTCGGCCGATTTTATTACCGGGCCGATTTTGCAGCATAGCTGCAAAAACGGCCCTGTAACAAAATAGGCCCCCAGGGGCCCAAAACCGGCCCACACCTGTGCGGCGCACCGGGGAATTGCCCGGTGCCCGCTAAGGCCAGTCCGGCCCTGGTCCTACCTGTGATGCTCTGAAACAGCATCGCCACTCCCCGAGGCCACATTGTCATGCTCTGTGACAGTGGGGTAATGAAACTCGAGGGGGGGGGGCTTCAAAGTACATGGAGGAGTGCCCCGCATGCTCCGGACCCAGTCAGGAGCTCTCAGGTAAGTGGCCCACTGCCCTTGCATAGTACTGGAGGGGGTCCCCTGGAGCTTGCCCCCCCCACATCGCTGGGGCTGCGGGGACTTTTGTTACGCCACTGCTCAGTGACTCCTGATGGGAGAGACCCATCACATGCTGTGCCTGCTCGGTTTGGCCCATGGTCCTACTGCACACGACAATTAGCACTCAGGGTCTATACTCGGTCATACTGAGGTCTGAGCTCTGCTCTTCGCCTGCAGCAGCTTTTCGGGTTGTGTGCCAGCAGCCAAGATATGTTGGGAATTTATTTGCAGTTTAAAAAAAAAAACGGTCCACCAGCTGGCCTTTGCCACAGGCCCCTCAAGCAATGGCTGATTGCCCACCCTGCCAATCAAACCCTGACAGTGGAGACTAATGACTTGTGTATGTTCAATGCTAAGAGGTTGGTCTGTGACACAATGCGCTGTGAATATGTAAATCATCATTTTAAACTTGCATTGCACACAATATCATTGATAGGCTGCTATAAAATGCACAAAAAGGTTTAAGATAAAAAAGTGCTTCTAAAATATACATTTCATACCCTTTATTTAGTGGAAGCACAGACATGAGTTTTTCATTGATACGTTTATAATTCATTGGCAAAGTCTTATCATTAAGCAAGACAAGTGAGGCCCAGACTAAAGCATCTTACAATTGCCAATGACACAGGTGCTAAGTTCAAGAGCCAAGACTATCACAGAAGAAGCGTAGACCGACAACTCCCCAGAGATCTGCCATCTTCTCTGTGAATCACAGCAATACAGTGACTGCAGAGAACATTGGGCAGGAGGAGATCAGGAAAGACAGTCACGTATCAAGTGAAATAACACAATCATTTGGCACTTGTTGTTCAAACAATGAGCCATCAAGGGAATATGCTTCAGACTGGCTCCCATATTACCACCATTGTTCATCTTTATCCCTCGCCAGGTGCACAGGAGCTGCTGCGGGTACTTTTAAGCTAAAACTTGACTCATTGAATGTCAAATTATGATGAACTGTTTTGCATTTGTGTTTTTTTGTTCTCTAAACAAATAATATTCAGTTTGGTCATTTACATATGCAATATATGCAAATTTAGTCTACTGCTTGGAATGTATAAAGTTCCAATTAACTTTCTTGGATATATGCTGCTCTTAAATAAGATCCTTTAAGAAGAATAGTCAGATCCCATTGGCCTTCTCACATAGTCACTGATGGAAACTTTCTTAAATATTGACAATAAAAACACAACTTGACCTTATTTCTTGAGATACTATTAGGATTGGAGAAAAGTCTACACTTTTTAAACTGTGACACTCTGATGATGCCTTTGCAAAAGATGTTTTTTCAACACAGCTCCTCTATTCACAAACTGGACCTCAAGGCTTGGAAGACCAATTTGTTGCTGCTGTCACAACATACCTCAAAGTGAGATGGTCGGAAGAGACCAACTATGAGGTTTAAAAGCTCACCTGCATCCCTCATCGCCAGAGTGGTCTCCACCTGCTGAGAAATGCAGTTTCCAAACAGAAAAGGCATTTGCAAAGGATCACAACTGCTGTGTACTATAATAGTCTTCCAGTCCTACGTCAGTCATTCAAAGATGAACATGCTACATCCGATGGAAAAGAATCTTTGTTAAAATATGCATTCAGTCTGTTATTACAACTTTTATTCAGTCCTGTGTGCAGTATTTCTTCTTTCAGCAGGTCACATTTTTCAGCACATGCTTAGTTCTTTATTTTACCTAGATGTCTATAAAGGATAAGCCACCAGAACGGTGTACAGTGAATGGACCATTGACTGCAACCAAGGCAAACGATTACTCTAAAACTCAATTTTATTGCTCTGCTACAACAGACCAACATCAGTATCTTTCAGGTCTGTGCCTTGGCCTTCATAGCCTTTCATCATGCTTGCCTGTTGCACAATCACATTGTAGTCATAGATTTCACTGTGCATCTCTTACGTCACAGTTAAATGTTTCAATAACTCAGATATTCATGCCCCAATGCATTATGGGTATTGTAGTAATCCATGTGGAATTACATTTCCTCACGTCTTGCTTCAGTGTAACACATAACAGGTATTTTGCTCTGTTCAGAGAGATCAGAGGAATCTAACAATGCAGCCCTGTAAGGAGTTAAATGCTACAATTGACAAAAGGCTACTTTGGCTCAATCAATGGGATTTTGTCAAATGCAATATACACTGGATCTGAAAACTCTGACATTTCAAATTTGTTGGGATCCTCAAAAAAATATGTACAGGAATAGGGAGGGGCGAGGAGTCGAGCAGGTTTACTTCCTTATGCAATATCAAGGTTGCTTCTGTCATTGGATTATCAACTTTGACTAGTATTAAAACTTCAACCTGTTGTAAATATGTGCTTGTCCTAACAAAACATACAGTTTCACCTCGGCTAAGGCTGAACCTAAATCATATATACGTTCTTCCTTAATTTGCCCCTGTAAAGATCAACTCAGTGCAGAACTGGCTTATAGCTGCATCAGTACAGGTAAGTGTGTTTTGCTCCATCTCTTCAGGTTTGTGTGCTGTTTTGCTTTGCAATTAAGTTACACTGAATTGTTTTATTTCCTTTAGTTTCCCATTATCTCCTGACTTCCCCTTTGTCCAGTAGCCAGATGCACTTAATTCCATTGTTTCCTATATCTCTATGACAGGCCTAAATATAGCCTCACTTAATGTCCGACGATTGAATCATCCAGTTATAAGAAATACAATTTTCGATTATTGCAAAAGTTTATCTGGAGTTGTGGTTCTACTTTAAGAGGCGAAGATAGCTTTTAAGGAGGCTCTTCTTATGAGGAAAGATTGGGTTACTGATGTTACTTGTTCCGAGTCCTCTGGGGAAAAAATGGGTTGGTTACCCTTATATTCAAAAGCTCTGGTTTATCTATTGTTGCTGCTGACCATGACACCAGTGGTAGATGGCTAATGGCTCAGAAGATCTATATATTATGAATTTAGATGCCCCAAATATTGAGGACCCACTTTTTTGGCGCACCATTCACAAAAAACTTGCTGAAATTCTACGGAATCCTAGAACTATTATTGGCGGGGATTTTAATCTACCCCATGAACCTATTTTGGATAGACATTCTGCGTTTAAATTTCCACTCCCTAGGGCGCATAAACATTTACTCAACATGTGCTCGTCTCATCATCTGGTTGATGCATGGCGATTGCTTAATCCTACTGGTAGTGACTTCACTTTCTTCTCCTCGCCACATTTTAGCTTTTCCCGCATTGACCATCTTTTGGTGGATGCATCTCTTTTAAAACATACTATCAATGTCATGATTCACCCAATAGTTGTTTCTGATCATGCGGCATTCTCTTTAACGATTCTTAATCTCACAGATACGAGAGGTCCTCGTAATTGACGTCTTAATTCAGACAATTTGGACGATGATAATGAGGTTAAAGAGCTTAATGTAGAAATGGATAACTTTTTGAAGGATAATGAATCTTCGGTTAATTTCCCAGTAGTTTTGTGGGATGCATTTAAGAGTACTATACGAGGTCATGTTATTAAAAAATGGTGAAAAGGAACAGTGACATTAGAAACTCCCTTCAATCTTTGGGAAATAATATTAAACGTAAAGAGGAATTATTTAGACATTCAAACGATAAATCACTCCTGCAGGATATAAAAAATCTGAAATACTCTTTTAACTCCATTGTCACTAAAAGAGCTTATATTGGTGTACATGCTCAAAAATCTCATCACTTACTGCTATGAAATAGAGCTGGTAAGCTCTTGGCTGCCACATTAAAATATCAAAACACGAACGTCAATACTACTCACATTTCTCATAATATTGATAAAAATTCTTCAAAAAAATGTAATACCCAAGATTTTTATGAAACGCTGTACACTCCTAATAATCAAGCTACCAAGACTACCTGCCAACAGTTTCTTCAGTCGATTTCCACTACCACTATCTCTCATGCTGACATGAATGAATTGGGAAAACCAATTGAGATTGAAGAGATCATCCGGGCTATTAAGGATAATTGCTCCGGTAAAGCTCCAGGACCGGATGGTTTTCCTATTGCCTTTTAGAAAACATTCACTCCTTCACTAATCAAATATCTTAAGATGATTTTTAATGATTATGTTGCTTCTGGTAAGGTTTCTGGTTCGGCTGCTGAGGCTACTATTGTAGTTATACCAAAGGATGGTAAGGATCATGCTGATCCTAAGAATTATCGTCCAATTTCATTATTAAATATGGAAGCTAAAATCTTTGCTAAAGTTCTTGCTAAACGCTTGGAATGTCACATTCCCAATCTCATTCATGATTCCCAGACTGGCTTTGTTAAAGGGAGACTCGCCAGAGACAATATTTGGACCTTTTGTCATATATTGGAAAAAGCAAAGCTTTCGGTTTTGCCTTCAGCGGCGATCACCCTTGACGCCGAAAATGCGTTTGATAAAGTTTCCTGGCCTTTTTTACATGCAGTATTAGAATCTCATAACCTTGGTGCTTCTTTTATTAATATGGTCATGTCTCTTTACGCGCAACCAAAAGCTAATATCAGAATTAATGGCACTACATCTTCCTTTTTAATCTTCGTCAGGGCACTAGACAAGGATGCCCTAATTCTCCCCTTCTCTTTCTCTTATCCATAGACCCTCTTCTTCGCTTAATTAATCTGAACCAGGGCATTAAGGGGTTTCAATATGGTTCTTATATGCTTAAAACAGCTGCATATGCTGATGATGTTCTTATTTTTTCAGAGGATATCGCATCAGCAATCTTCGTTATTTCTGATATCATTAGTGATTTTTCGGGGGGGTGTGGTTTCGCGCCACGAGAAGATGGCGGCGGACTGCTGAGCTCCGCTCGAACGCGGAGGTCTCTTTCTATTTTCAGCCTCTTTTTCCCGTCATGGACACTTTATGCAGCTGGCATGTGAGTGATGAAGGGTCGGTGCGGTGATTTTGCCCGTTCCGACCCTATAATTTCCTCTCGCGGACCCGGTGGCTGTAGCGGTGATATCTCCTCAGCGCTGGGAGTGTAGCGGCCGCCATTTTGAGATGGCTCTTGCGGCGTTGCTGAATATTGTGAGGTAATCTGGCGCTTTGATACTTCAGCGCGCGGCAACGTTTTTTCATCGTTTTTTCTGCCTCTGCTTTTTATTTTTTTTTTGGCCACAATGCCTCATAAACTGTTTCTTAATTTTCTACCATTTTTTCCTCATGGTTAAGTTTTCTGCTCCTTTCTTCAATATCGCAGGACCCACATGCAGCTTGTCATTTCCAGTTGAATTCTCTTGGATGGCAGTGACAGATGTGCTCACCTTCTCGCTTTCCTTTTCCTAGTCTTGTGGTGACTTATTTGGTCTATTTGCGAGACTGTTCTTCTCATAAGTGTTAACTGCCTCTAGTGTGCTGACAGAAGGTGACGTCTTCTTCTTGGTGTTTTTTGACGGATGGGCAGACAGAAGTCGTTGTTGAAGATCACTTCTCGTCTACCTTATCGTCTCATGATGGCCAGTGAGGCTTCTACTTCGGCCAGAGCAGTATCTTCGGGTACCAAGCCCAAAAGAGCCAAAAATGACCCTCCATCTCCCATTCTTTCTTCTCAACACCCTGTTCTGGATACTATTTTAGATGAGGTGAGGGGTCTTAAATCTTTTATGGCCACTACTAATGAGAAGTTACAATTAATTGAAGACAGATGGATCTCTATGGAAGCTAAGGTCTTTGATATGGAGCAACGTATTAGTGATATACAGGATATCTCTACTAAAATTCCAAGTTTGGAACAAGACATCCAACGTCTTAAACTTCACACTGAGGACCTTGAAAACCGTAATCGGCGTAACAACCTACGCCTTTATGGCTTGCCCGAAAATTTGGAAGGTCCTGACTTACTTCTCTTCCTGAGGAAATTTCTGACTGAACTTTTAAATATTGCCCCGGAGCCTGTTTTGAATATTCAACGTGCACACAGACTTGGTTGTTTTCAACTTAATGCTTCTAAGCCTAGAGGCATCATCATGCTGTTTTTGGAATTCACGGACCAAATGCGTGTTCTCTCCGCTGCCAGATTGAAGCGTCATCTTACTTGGTCCGGTCATAATATTTTTATCTCACAAGACGTCTCCAATGCTACTAATGCGAGAAGGAAGGAATTTCTGGCACTTCGTCCTCTCATGAGACCGTTGAATATTCGCTATGGCATTCTTCATCCGTGTCTGTGTAAAATCACTCATGATGGCTCCACCCGGTCTTTCGATGACCCTCTTAAACTGAAGTCTTTTCTTCAAACCCTGTCTTCACGTTCTGCATCTGGCTCTTCATCTTCTACTTAATGTTTTTATGTCCTTTTTCTATACTTCTTAATGCGGCTGTTACTTGGTGTTCTATTCCTGTCTTTTTCTCTGTCGCTCCGTCTCTTGTTGGTGCTGTTATGCCCCATGCACCTGTCTTTATCGTTGTTTTTCTTTAGATCTGGATATCTTTCCTTGATCTATCTTCTTATTCTCCTTTTTCTCTCCCCTATTTTTGTCTTTGCCTTTCTATTCTTTTCCTCAGTATGTCCTTTTATTATGTTGACAATGTTTTGTTTATTGCGTATGTTTTTTGTAATTATGTGCTATCCTATTGTATATTTTTGTTCCCAATCCTATTTTGATTCATTTTGGTGTCTCTTTTTTTTTAGACGTCTCCCTGAAGTGTATCATCTCATTTCGTATTGTTCCCCCCAGATCCCTCACTATGTGTGAATTTGTGACTTGGAATGTTCGTGGTCTGGGCAACCCTGTCAAAAGACAAAAGGTACTTTCCCATCTATCTAAATTAAATTCAAAGGTGGCTTTCATTCAAGAGACACATTGTAATGAAGCGGAATCACTTAAGCTAAAACGACAATGGGTTGGTCAAGTTGTGTATTCCCCTGCTTCCAGTAAAAAAGGGGGTGTTGCCATATTGTTTCAGAAATCTTTATCTGTGCAAATTGTTTCTACACAAAATGACACTGAGGGACGATGGGTAATGGCCAGGACGGTTATACAAGGCAAGGATTTGATGTTATTGAATATTTATGGCCCGGTCAAGCCTGACCCCAAATTCTGGCAAGATTTCAAGGTTCTACTCTCCTCCATTGATTGCCCCAATATTGTTATTGCTGGTGATTTAACCAATGGTTAGATCCATTTTCAGATAGACAATCTCAATCTAAGTTTCATCCTGACAAATCCCATAAACCTTCCAATTGGCCATTGCTTCTCGTCCTCTATTTGATGTTTGGAAGACATGTAATCCAGATTCTCTTGAATTTACGTTTTTTTTCCAATGTTCATCATACACGTTCTAGGATTGATTATATTCTGGTTAGTAAATGCATGCTCCCATCTATTCAATCCGCGGAGATTGGGTCAATTTTTATTTCAGACCATGCACCAGTCCTTTCTGTTTTAGATTTGTCATTAGCTTCCCAAACATTTTGTCGTTGGAAACTTAATAATGTTTTATTATCGGATTCTACTTTCATAAAAGAAGTTAATTCCTTTGCTAAAGAATTCTTTATGTTTAATGACCCTCTAGCAACCTCTGTTTCCAATAATTGGGATGCTTTTAAAGCTTCACTTTGGGCTTTTATTATTTCTTTTGTCTCCAAGAAAAAGAAAATTGCTCGTAATAAATATTTAGCATTGCTACAGCAGCTTATGAAACTGGAGCATAACTACTTCACCTCTAAATCACCTTTGGTACTTCACGACCTCATTAAGGCCAAGTCTGAGCTTAATAAACTTGCGACAGTGGAAGCATGTAATATTCTCCTTAAAATTAAATCCAAATACCATGGTGGCCAAAATAAAGCTGGCAAGATGTTAGCCAATTATTTAAAAATCAAATCTGAACGTAAAAATATTGGCCCTATTTTAAATGAATCCACTAACCGCCTAGTGTCCTCAGACGATGATATTGCTAATATATTTCATAATTATTATGAGGCCCTTTACTCTGATGATACGAACCCATCCAATCAAAATTTTGATATCTTTTTTTCGGGCCTTCCTCCTCCCCCATCCTTGCCATCTGAATTTGAAGCCTTGGAGGATGCTATTACTGCTCAAGAAATTAATACTGCCATTAATTCCCTAAAAAAATCAAAGGCTCCAGGACCGGATGGCTTTTCGGTCGAATTTTATTCCGCCTTTGCATCGTTTTGTGTCCCTAAACTTCTGACACTGTTTAATTCCTTTATTAATGAGGCTAAGGCCTCTGGTTCCTTTATGGATGCCTTAATAATCATTATCCCTAAACCTGACAAGGATCATTCACTGTGTAAAAATTACCGCCCTATTTCTTTGATTAATTATGATTGTAAGATATTCGCAAAGATTCTTGCTTCCCGTCTTGAGAGTCTTCTCCCACTATTGGTTAAGACTGATCAGGTTGGTTTTATTAAAGGTAGATTAGCAGCGGATAATGCTCGAATGTTTGCGAATGTTATTTCATATGCACAGAAATTTAAATCTCCTCTTGCGGCGCTATCTTTAGATGCCGAAAAGGCCTTTGCCCGTATTAATTGGCAATTTATGTTTAGAACCCTTGGGTGGTTTGGCTTTGGTCCAACTTTTATTTCTTATATTAAATTATTATACTCCTATCCCCACGTTAGTTTTTTTGTAAATAACCATTTTTCTAAGCCCTTTCCTTTATCTCGTGGGACTCGTCAAGGCTGCCCTCTATCCCCTTTGTTATTTGTTCTTTGTCTCGAACCCTTCCTTGAGCGTATCCGGGTTAATACTCACATTTCTGGTTTTACCCACAACTCGGTTGAAATTAAATTATCAGCTTATGCTGATGATATATTGATTTATATGTCTAATCCTCTCTCATCCCTTCCTCCCTTCATGGATGAGGTTCAACTATACTCCAGCATTTCTGGGTATAAGCTAAACCTTACTAAAACAGAAGTTCTACCCCTGAACCCGTTATGCTCTCATTATATGTTTCATGATACTAATTTCACCTGGTGCCCTACAAAAATTAAATACCTTGGTATTTGGTTTTCTGCGTCTTTACCTGCCACAATAAAATTTACTTTTGCAGCATTAATTCTTAAAATTCAGTCGCTGTTACTCTCATGGTCCCCGTTGTTCCTTTCTTGGTGTGGAAGGTTAGATACTATAAAAATGATGATTGTCCCTCATGTCCTCTATATATTGTCTATGTTACCCATTCGTATCCCCCTTAGGTATTTTTCGCAAGTCAATTCTATCTGTGTAAAATTTTTATGGAATAAGAAACACCCACGTATTGCCCTTACAAAACTCCAACTCCCGAAATCCGAAGGTGGAGTACGTTTCCCCGATTTCAAGGCCTATCGCTCAGCCTTTCTCATCAAGCAATCCTTCGCTTTATCCTTTGACTTTGCACATACTCCTATCCCGAGATGGATTGTTTTTGAACGCTCCTCTTTAAAGGATTTTTCTTTTCAAAATGGGATTTACATGTCTAATTGCACTTTTATTTCCAACAACCCGATTATAAAATACTCCCAAAATTTACTATATAATACGTTTACAAAAGGTTTAACTCCATTTCAATGTTTTCTCTCCTCCTCGATATGGTATAATAAATTTCTTCGATACAAGGGCAAATCATTCTATTACAAACATTGGAAGGAAAAGGGTATTATTTTTGTACACCAATTGATCCTTCAGCATTCTGTTATTTCCTTCCTGGATTTGCAAACACGATTTCAATTACCTGACACATATCGTGCTGAATATCTTGTAATTTCAGCCGCTTTACAATCACAATTATCGTCCTTTGACGCACCTTCATCAACTCCTTCCCTTACGCCTCCCACATCTATAAATTGTTGCTATCACATTCAAATGAGAGACCTAAATCCCCCAATAAACTTGCTTGGGAATTAGATTTATCCCTTTCATTTACTGTTGATGTATGGGACAAGCTTTGGGCTAAGTTATTTAAAGTCTCTGCTGCTGCTCGTATAACACAATCCCTATACTTTATTTACAATAGAGCGGTTATTACTCCAGTGTGCATATCCAAGTTTTCCCCCACCTCGTCTCCTCTATGCTGGTCTTGTTCTAATTATACTGGCACTTTGAGACATCTTCTGTATGATTGTTTCAATGTTATGAAGTTTTGGAAGTTGGCTTGGGCAAAATGCATGAGCATCTTTAATTGTAACTTAAGTTTATCATTTCATAATGTTATGCTTGGTTCCTCATCACCTGAACTGGATGATTCCACTCCTATTTCTTTATTGTTTGATCTTTTTATTGCATTGGCATTCAAAGTTATTTTATCTTCATGGAAAGACAATTCGCAAATTTCGTTATTAACGTGGTGGAATTTCATATGTGATGAACATCGAATTGCCTCTGTCTCCTCCCCTCTCCTTTCACAAAAAATCAAATCTGATCTCCTCTGGTTACCATTTACTTCCTATCTTTCTTCATGAGCTCATTTGCTCTAACTTTGATCTTTCTTCTTCTATTTGGTTGCATACTTCGTTTTAGGACATTTCTATTCTTTCCTATTCCGTATTTTTGTTTTCATTTCTTTCCTCCCTCTCTTTTACTCCTTTTCTTTTATCGTCTTTTCTTTTCTCTTCCTTTCTGTTAGAATTTTTGCTTCCATTACTTGTTTTTTTATACTATGTAGGTATAATTTTGAAATCCTGATTGATTGTATTATTATGTATTTTTGTGTTTTGTTCCTTTCTGAAAACTTAATAAAAATTCTTAAACAAAAAAATTAGTGATTTTTCACTTGTCTCTGGATACACTCTTAACAAAGAAAAGACGGAATTATTTCCTCTAATCGCTTTGTATTTTCCTGCACACATGGGTGATTCAGGCTTTAAATGGCAATCGACTCATATTAAATACTTAGGAATTTGGTTTTGTAAGAACTTGTCAGACTCTATCACTTACAATGAAGCTCATATTATATCCAAGGTTAAGGACCTATTATCTTCCTGGTCTCCTAAATATATTTCTTGGTGAGGAAGACTACAAACTCTTAAAATGATGATTACACCAATCATTAATTTTTTATCCTCCATGTTACCTATAAAACTTTTTTCTGCTTTCTTCCACGAACTTGACTCAATTGCTTCAAAATTCCTATGGAGTGATAAAAGAGCTAGAACGGCTTTCAAATATCTCAGGAATTCTTATGAGTTGGGTGGTTGGAATCTTACAGATTGGAATCTATATCAAACTTCTTTTCTAGCATCCCAGGGTGCTCTTTGGTTCACACCAGATTTACAACATGTACCCCCTTGAATTTATATTGAACGGGAACTTTGTGCTCCTTTTTCCACTTCTTCCTTTATCACAGCCTCTATGCTTATTTTTGATCACTCTCAACGTATTATATTAGACACGATCAATGCAATTAAATATGTTGAATAAAAAGTTTCAAAGCCTATACACAAGTCAAGATGGTCTTCCTTATGGCATAATCCTAAACATTCTACTTACAACGATCCTAACATAGCCTCCTTGTGGGCTGCCAAGGGCATTAGACTGGTAAAAGACTTTTACAGTCTTTGCAACATGGACTTTTACTCTTTTTTTAAACTAAAGGTTAAAATAGCTAAAATACCCCTATCTACTGACTTGAGTGTTATCTCACTTCTGTCTATGTGGTTACGTTCAGGCCATACTGCATCTAAAATGTATAAATTCCTATCTGCTCCACTTCAATCTACAATTACTTCTGTTAAATGGTCTCATCACTTTTCAGATTATATTTTTAAGCATATTTCGCAAGACACTTGGTATTTGATTGGGAAACTATCCCTACGTAATAAAATAGCTCCTTCGCTTATCCAATCCAAATTTTTTACATTAAATCTTTTGCATTGTACCCCGGCACGTTTACATAAATTGAAATTACGAGATAGTGACCTATGCTGGAATGATAACCTTGCACCAGGCACCCATCCACATATATTTCTTATTATTAAAGTCCTTTTGGAATCCAATACAAAAACATTTATCTTTAATTTTCAATATATCTATAGTGCTTTCCTTACCTATGATCTTACTGGGTCCTTGGGATACAGTTACCTTTACCTATTGACTATGCGGATCTGGAACTATTGGATTTACTTCTATCCATAGCTGTTAAAATTATACTAACAGAATGGAAGTCTTTTCATCTTTTGTCTTAGCATACCTGGTGGGCAGGGGTCTCATACTTATGTGGAGCTCATACATTTGTCCAGAAAAAGCATTACTCGCCTTCCATCTCTAGTAATGTATGGCGGACCCTAGATAATTATATGAATTTATCTTCTCAGGGGTTGGTAGCTCAGTATCCTTTTGATTCCACTTTTTAATTTCTTTTCTCCCATTGTAGCAGACGTCCCTTCCCACTTCTCTCTTTTCTCTCTTTTCTTTTTTCTTTGGTACTTTTTCTCTTCTCTTCTTCTTTTCTACTTTCTCCTCCGATTGATCGTCTTTCACTCTTTAGGCAATACAAGGAGTATATGTTTGACATGATATTTGCAGCTGTTTTCATTGTTTCATATTTTTGGGATTTATACTACCTGATTAATTTTGCAACATCTAATACTGGTCATGATATTTATTTGCTTACTATTTTTAAATGGTGATATATTTACCATGCTTCTTATCCCAGTCTAATGATTTTTGCTATGATCTCTTTTTATTCTCAAATGTGCGGAGCTAAGTTATTTATATTTTAATCTATATTGTTGTATTGTTATTGCATCATAAATGTATTTCTCTTTTAATGTACAATAAAGACATTTGAACAAAAAGAAAAGACAAAAAAAGTTACCCTGAATTGTGGGGCCATCCCACAGATTGGTATGTGCTCGCACCTGATAAATGTACTTATTGGGTAGCCATTGCTCTTGGGAGCTGTAGTTACATTGTGTGAAGGACCATCCTGGGTAATACAAATACCAGGATTATTCTCATGCATTTCAGGAAATGATCTCAAGAACACATAATACAATTATACTAAAAGGACAACGATCTGCGAATAGGAGGAAGTTGCATTGGATCTCAATGCCTTAGGGTTTGAAATCTGAATGACTGACCTTTAAGAATGCTGTCAGCTCCCGGGGAAAGTACATTAAATCTTTGAGCTGCAGGGTATCACCTCCTAGCGGGTAATCCCATTAAATGCAATAGCGGCGGCTCCTCTGCCAAGGCAGAGGAGCGTCGCCCTACTGCTTTGCAGCAGCGCCAAAAAGGAAAAATAAAATGATAATAACACGATGTTATCATTTTATTTTTCAATGCGAGCCAGGTTATTGTGGGGCAGGGCTGGGCTGTCAGGGCAGGGGGAGGAGCAAATATGTGCACTTAAGTGCGCATGATGGTTTCGCCGGCCACCTTGAGCCGGCCAAATAGTCATGCACACTTAGCATGTTCTCCACGGAACTGTATTACACAGCCTGGGTGGAGAACATGCACAGGCTCCCACTCTCTCTCTGAGTGCCAAACCAGGAGCTCATCTCAACCACGGCGCTGCTGTCATGCTGGTGACAGCAGCGTCGTGATTGGCTTAGGGGTGCCTGTGTGCTTCCTGCTTCCGGGAGTCAGGAAGAGAAGCGGTGGAGAGAAGACGGAGGGGAGACAGCGATCATGCAGAGGTAATTGTTATATTCTCCCGCCCTGCCACCCCGTTCCGTACCAGCTACCACTGCACAGAACATTAGACAGCAAAAAACATTCTTACCAACTCATTTTTCTTGCCCACAGTACTGAAGCTTGTGGGAGCATGAATTTCAAAGTGAAGAATATGGAAGTTATGAATGTTCATATTACATTTTAATCAACGTTTCTTTAGGTTTTGTCCAAAATGAAAGTCATGCTGTTTATAATTAGGAATAATAATACTCAATAAAATAAGTTTAAAACAACTATCTTTATTTCAATATTTGAGGGGCGTTAGATCCCACCAGGGAAAATTGGCAAGAAAAGCAAAGTATATGTAAGGCTTAGTTATTAGACTTCTGTTTCAGGGCAGAGTGTACATAAGGCTTGGTTATTTGACTTCTGTGTCAGACTAGAGTATATTTAAGGCTCAGTTATTAGATTTCTGTATCACACCGGTGATTGAATAAAATAGTGAGCTCCTGATACAAGAAATCTGTTTGGGTTGAGTAATATTTCTTTATTACCCCCTTCCCTCCCCACAACAATATCAAAGTGATAGTTGATCCCCTTCCATAGAGTGGCTTAACATACCATGAGCCCCCCTCCGCCCCGTAGATTGTGGTGAGTGTTGTGTTTCGGGAAGTGGGTCAGTCCATTCCACCTTTCCCTGCAGGGGAGTTCAGTGGGTAACCCCTCCCCTGTCAGTCCCAATAGTCACAACCCGTGACGTAGGGACAGGGGTATATGATAAACGGGCTCAAGGGCGTTGCTAGTATACCACCAACCAAGACTGCAGTGTGATGTTCGTTTCATACGGCCTTAGAGTATACAAAGCTGGCCGCGTGACAACCGCGCATGCATATACTTTCAACACCCACACAACACTGGCTCAGCGGCCCGCTGCTTGCTGATGCTGTGCCAAGGGTCCACTGTGGAGGATATCTGGACCAGTCTCGGTGTTGGCGCCTGCTGGGACTCACAATGCTGTCACCCTGACGGCTGGTTAACATGCACTGTTCCGGGTGTACAGTGCTTCCATTCGCTAACGACTGAAGGACTGTCTGCTGTGCGGGTCAGAGCCAGTGGGCTGCGTGATGTACGTGCCTTTCGCTGAAGGAGCCCTGCCATTCCAAGAGGCGGGCGTGTGTCGTCGTTGGCAGCAGGTGTGGCTGTGTATAGAGGGAGGATAGGCTCCGGTCCTTCCTCCAGCATTTCCGGGTGTTACCCGACTGCCACCAGAGAAGAAAAACAAAGACATTTTTTAAAAAGTGGAACGGTGATGGAAATTAAAACGAAAGTACTGTGAAGCAGGGCTGAATAGTTATCAACATTGGCTGTGCCCACATTGCAGGGGCTGTTCTGAAGGCATCCCCCTCCTTCACTGGGTGACAACAGTACCTCTCAACTGCCCCAGGTTGGTGGCTTCTTGGTTATTTTTCTCTTCTGATGGGAGGTACACATGGACACAAGGAATACTGAGTTTGGGACATAATGATTGACACTCTGGGCTGAGTGTGGCACACATAACGAGAACTGTGAGATAGTATCTCCACCATCAAATACCTGACAAAGGAAGATGCTACCTGTGCCATTTTTACCCTTCATAGCCCATATACTCGTCTACTGGTGCATTCACCATGTCAGATATAGCCCCGGTGAAACCATTTCTAATTGATAGCCCCCCATCTGCGCAGGCAGCAAAATGGAAGGATTGGGTGGAGCGCCTCGAAACCTACTTCGCGGCCATAGACCCTGACAATGAGAGACACCGCCCTATGCTCCCACACCTGGGTGGGCCAGCCATACACAAACTGGGAAAGTCAATTGCAGAAGGAGGTCCCTCTCACATGTATGACATGTTGAAGCGGGCCCTAACTGCCCATTTCGAGCCAGTGGCAAATCTTGACTATCAACGGTTTCTACTGCATCAGGCCAGGCAGCGGCCTAAGGAAGGTCTATGTTTTCTACGCCCACCTGAGAGACCTAGCAAGCACCTGTACCCTGCCCAACGGAAACAACATGATCAGAGCCCAGTTCATTCAAGGATGTTCCTCGTCCAAACTCCAAGAGAAAATTCTTCACGTCCCAAGGAATGTCTATGGCAGACATGTTGACCATGAGTAGGTCAAAGGAGCTGGCCAAGGTGCAAGACGCACACATGGAGGCTGCATTACAGCAACAGGTCAAGACGGAACTAGTCAACGCCATTGGGGTGAAGACCCCGGACAAGAGAAAGACACGTAATAAATTACATCAGCACCAAGAACGTGCTACAGATGCGGAGCTGCGTACCCCCCATCACGGAACATGCCCTGAGCAAGGCAAGCGATGTCCGTCATGCAACAAACTAAACAGCCTTACAAAAGTGTGTGGTTCATCAACACACGGTAAATGTCCTGGTTGCGTCAGACGTACCCGTGGATCAGGGTGACATGGATGGCGATGACGTCGAAGGTGCCGTCCACGTGATCCATGCTTTGCAACCGGAAGGATACCCTCAAACGCACATCCTGAAATGTACCATACTCCTGGGTGGCCACCAGGATTGACACTGGAGCCACCATACACATCATGGCCCAGTCCATGCTACTTACCCTACCGGCACAGTGTACCCTGAGGCCCACCACTACCAAGGTATTCCCCTATGGATCAACCTTTCCCCTCCCATTGGCCGGGGTATTGATAACGGAAATCGCACATGAGTCTCACTCTGTTTGCACCAAGGTTTACATCACCAAAGGAGGCAGCAGGATGCTTTTAAGCTGTCGAACGGTGGAACACCTTCAGCTTGTTGCATTTGCCCTCAGCATACACCAAAAAAATGTAGAGAATTTTCTGGCCCAGTTCCCATCCCTGTTTGAGGGCATAGGCTGCCTTAAAGACCGTCCAATACGTCTGCACAGAGATGACTCAATTCAACCGGTGGCCCTGAAACATCGACGAGTGGCGTTCCACGTAAGACCAAAAGTGGAAGAGGAGCTGTTGAAACTGGAACAGGCAGATATCATCGAAGCAGTGAGTGGCCCAACCCCATGGGTGGCCCCAATTGTTGTAGCCTGCAAGCAGAAGCAACCTGAGGAAGTTCAAATCTGTGTGGACATGCGCCTTCCCAACATGGCGATCAAGCGCGAGTGGCACCTGACACCAACAGTGGACGACATTGTGTCAGAAGTGAGTGGATCTCAATTTTTTTCAAAAATGTACTTTCAAGCAGGATATCATCAACTGCTTCTGGACCCTGAATCCTGAGCCATTACCACCTTCTCCACCCATGTACCTTTGAGGAGGTACAAGCGCCCTAGTTTTGGCATCTTCAGCGCCACCGAGGTGTTCCAGGACACAATCAGGAGAGTCCTTGCTGGGCTAGAGGGTGTCATTGATGACATTCTGGTCCATGTCCCCGCACTAGAAGACCATTTTGATTGGCTGAAAGCTAGGTTTCAACACCTCCAAGAAAATGGATTGACACTTCATAAACAAAAGTGTGCTTTTCTGCAAAAGAAGTTGGCATTCTTCGGATACCGGTTTGCTCAAGAAGGAGTGTCACCTGATACAGTTAAGGCTCAAGATATTCAGGCTGCCCCGGACCCCACCACAGTCTCTGACATGAGGAGTTTTCTTGGGATGGTGACCTATTGCGGCCGTTTATCTGGAATCTTATAGATCACACTGCTCCTCCCAGTTGGAACTGGGGACCGGACCATGAGAAAGCCTTCAAAACCATGAAACTGGCCCTGGCCGCGGATACAACTTTGACATACTTCGATCCGGCAAAGGAATCTGAACTGTCGGCTGATGCCAGTCCTACAGCCCTAGGGGCGGTGTTATCACAGAAACAGTGCAACAGTGATTGGGCTCCGGTGGCTTATGCCAGCCGTGCGCTAACAGAAATGGAGCAACGCTACTCCCATATTGAAAATGAAGCCATTGCGGTGCATTGGGGGTGCCGGCATTTTCATTTGTGTCTATATGGTCAACCATTCATAGTCCACACAGACCACAAACTTTTGATCCCATTGTTCACGAGATCATCCTCCAAGCCTCCACCCCACATCCAAAAATTGATTCTCCAGTTGTAGGAGTATCACTTTTCCGTGGTCTTCTGTCCAGGGACCCAGAAACCTGCGATTATTTGTCAAGGCATGCCCGGCCCGCTACAATGAGTGAGGAGCTGGACGCAGAGAAAGTCTAGGAATATGTTCAACTGGTGGTTGAGCGCTTACGACCACTCCCTATTTCACTTGAAGAGATCGTCAAAGCCACCTCCCTAGATGAGTGAATCCAGGTCGGCATTTCAGCTGTGCAGTCTGGATGATGGCATCACTTGGTCAACTAGGCCTCCTATTGCACGGACGATGCCAGACAGACATTGGCCTTCCTGCACAACGTCCGTGAGGAACTAGCTTTCTCCCCTGAAGGTTGTCTCCTGAGAGGGTCGCATCTGGTCATTCCAAGGGTGTTGCAACAGCGGGTGGTTGATATTGCGCATGTGGCCCACCGAAGCGTTATCAAAATGAAATCTCGTTTCCAACCTATATACCCTGGTAGAGCAGATGGTCCGTCAGTACTCTCTATGTCAAGCGACTGGACGGGCGGACCCGCCGGTACCTATTATCGCTGAAGACATCCTGCCTTTTCCCTGGCAAAGAGCCAGTGCAGACTTTAGCAGGCTCCCCGATGGCAGACACATACTGGTGATCATTGATGATTTTTCATAATATCCTGAGGTGGAGATAATGGAAACCACCACTGCCAACCAGACTATACCTCGTCTTGAAAAGATCATGGCCACTCATGGAATTTTCAAAGAACTGCGTACCAAAAATGGCCCTCCCTTCTCCAGTCAAGAGGTAATGGAATACATACAATCTTGAGGTGTTCACCACAAGAAGATTACACCACGATGGCCTCAGGCCAACGGAGAGGCAGAGCGCTTTATGCATACCCTCAGTAAGGTGCTCAGAATTGCCATGGCCAATGGACGGAATGTGGACTGTGCCCTCCATGCTTTTCTAAGGGAATATTGGCTGACTCACCATTCCACTACTCAAGTCAATCCGAGCTCTCTGTGCATGGATCGCACCGTGGGTGATGTTTTTCCTCAAATGGAAAAAAATCAGGACTGCAGGAAAAGGCTGCTGACCAGTTACAGTGGCGTCGATCAAGGAATGAACATATCTCCAGGACTTGCAGAGCTAGACCTAGTTACATCGGTGTTGGTGACCTAGTGATGGTAAACAATAGACATCCCCAAGGGAAATTAACGCTTCCTTTTGAGTTTCGTCCATGGAGGATGCAGGCGGTAAAAGGAACCATGATCACAGCCCAACGAGTGGGACAAATCATCACTAGAAATGCGTCATTCTTCAAGCGATACCAAACTACTGAGAATGGATCAGTAACCCACCCTTGTGTGAGATCGGAGATTGAGGAGTCTACGGAAGATGAGCGGTTGCCGCATGGCAGTTTTGCTCATTCCACACACCTGTGTTGTCTGAGAGTGAAAGAAGTTGTGCCCCGGAAAGACGATCACCTGGCTCACCTGGTCTCTGTCTGGTATCAGGGACTGATGATTCTGACGAGAGGAGAAAAGACGTGAGTCGTCAAAGGACTGGAAGGTACCATCTCCGCCCCCATCCTGTGAGCTCCACCAGATTGAAGCATTTTGTAATGTTATAAAGACTGGAAGAATCATTGCGTTTTGGTCCAGGATGGTAAAAAGTGTTTGATGTTTTGGTCTTTGTTTTTATGTTTTTACTCTCTCTTTCTCTTTTTCCTTCCTTTCTTTTTCTTCTTGTTTTTTTTTTTTCAAGCTATTGCATTCTATTCAGGTTCTGGTATCTATTGTTGGCAAAGAAGAAATGTTGTGATTCAGGAAGTGGGTCAGCTCATGTCACTTTCCCCTACAGGGGTTCGGTGGATAACCTATCCCCTGTCAGTCCCGATAGTAACGACCCATGACGTAGGGACAGGGGTATTAAATAAACGGGCTCGTGGGCATTGCTAGTTGAGCACCAATCAAGACTGCTGTGTGGTGTTCATTTCTTATGGTCTTAGAGTGTACAATGCTGATCGAGTGACAACGCGCATGCATATACCTTCAACACCCACACAACAGTGAGGTGCCCAGACACAAAGACCTTGGGATGAATGGGCCCCTTTGGAGAGTATTCCCCGCCCTTCCTGATGCCAGGGCCAGGCTGGGAACCGAAACCGGACCTGGCAAACTGCTCGGCCGGCCACCCTGCAGGGGCTGAGGGGGTCTGGCCGAGCTGTTTTCAAGGGCCGGTTTCGGCTGATTTTAATTCAGGGGACCGATATTGCCAGCCCCTGAAAACAAAAACAGCCCCCCTGGGACTCAAAACCAGCCCCCACCCTGGTGGCCCACCGGGGAAATGCCCAGTGCCCGCTACGGCCAGTCCGGCCCTGCCTGAGGCCGAGGGACTGCAGCGGCCTGCTTTACGTCCCTGTCCATAGCGCCAACGTGTTTCTGTCTCTTTGTCAGTCTCATGAGTGTTAAATAATATTCTGGCCACGTACTTTGGGATTATTCCGCCCACCTCTAATGCCTAGATGGAGAAGGGAAGGACTTACTGTACTGTCAACAGCAGAGGTCGAAGTGGGCGGGATCTGAAGGGCAGGACGTGTCCATATTTTCTTCATTTGAGAAAAACTGTTCCCCCTACTTTATGTTAAAAGGCAACCATCCTGGTTAATTCTAGCATTCAGTAGCGGCCCGTGGTGGGAGTGCCGCCGGGCTCTGACCTGGGGAGGGGCAGGGTGGGTGGTAGTAAACTACAGATTATGGCCGATTACAGGTAAGTAAACATAAAAATAAATAAAACGAATTTCGTTGCGAAGCAGCACACGCAACGAAATTTGTTTTATTTATATGTAGAGAGGTGTGGCTCACTGGTTAGAGGCGGCAGACCCGTAAGCAGAGAATTGGCCAGGGACCAGGGTTCAATTCCCGACGCGGCAGGGTTGTGGACCAGGGTCAAAACGGACTCGATAATTCTCGCCTCGGTACCTACTCTAACCAGGAACACACTCGGCAACTCTGGGCATTAAGCTTGCCTCATCTCTACAACGGCCCCCCACAGATGCTGGGGATGCCTGGTTTCACCTTGGAGATACCCAGAAAGGGACCATCTCACAGGGATAGCCAGGACGGGTTCCCCAGCAGTCTATAGCGCCGGGACACCTCCTCGTGAGGTAGCTGTTCGCGCTTTACAAATATCAGTATTATTATTATTGGTTAATCTGCAAATGTATAGGTTACTTTGAAGCTGGTATTGGTTTTAATTGATTGAGTACTTAAAAAGTATTCTTTTTGGGAGTTATTGTAAGGTGAGCTGTGGAATGTGTGCTTTTAATTGACGGTCATAAAAAATGTTAGCACTAGGGACATTATTCAGATCTATATTTTGGAAGTACTTTTTTGTCATAAAACTAAATCTTTGTTGCGGCCTATCTTATACTGTGTGTAAAGTAAGTTTAACATTATGACACATTTTAAGGCGCTTTCTATCACAGGTTTGGATCTCATCACACTAAAAAAACACATGACTATTCCCTCTGCATCAACCAGAATTCAGTTACGCGGCTCTCTGGTTACACACAGATCTCTGTAGTGACTGTATTAACCAAAAGAGGTTTCGCAACGTAAAATAGTGCATCTCTCACTGATTAGTTTAACCTGAAACGTTATTTTAATTTAAGATGTGTGGTCAGCATGCAGTCAATTGAAAATGAAAGACCAAGAAAATAGCTACCAAATATGTTTTTTCTAGCCACGCCTTTGATCACCCCTCCCCTCTCCCTTCCGCATTGCACTCATGATAACAGTTCTCGTACGTTTTCTTTTAATGAACTTCGACTGCTGGTCTACAGATCTATATTTACTGTAAAGCGTTTGTAAAGCTTGCTGTTTCAAGTCTAAGGTGGGGCCGATCAAGGCTTCGTCCTTCCTAGGTCGATAGCATGAGCATAGCCTACTACCTGGCTCCATGGGAAAATCTAGCTTGTCGCGCGCGCTGTGTAACGGGCCAGCTTCATTCAGTAACATCTACAGCCAAGGGTCAAAGTTTACTGACTAAAAGTAAACAGACTCCCGTGCCAAACACTCAGAGCCCGGGAGGAGGGTTGTTGAGAACTGCGTGTGGGAGTTCCAGAGGCACGCACGAAAATATACCATGAGCGTCATTTGTAAAGTTCGCGTCCCCTATAGATGGCCGACCCCGCCACAGGATGAGTGAATGCGCGTGCTGCGATGGAATGCAACGATAACTCTCAGTCCACATCCAAGCACCAAAAAAGGAGGATTTAACAAGCGAAGAAAAACTTCATTTGGCAGCCACGCGATTCCTTACGTGCGACTTTGTCACTGCAATTAATTATAAGAGCAATTTACATTGTACAAACAGAGAGTTCTTTTTAAACATTTGGAACCAGTTAAAGCTGAGAAAATGGGAAAACTGTGAAATCTAACGCTAGAATGTGGGGTGAAGGTCGCAAGGATGCAGGCTTCTTTGCGAGGGAGTAGAGTCTTAAATTCAGGGTCTTTCCCTATTTGAAAATGAGATTATACAGCCACACGGGGTTCTTACCGGACTCTTTTGCTGGCAGGTTTTTTAGCAATGCATGCGCTATTTTCTATAGAAAATATGCGAGTTGCACGCCAGTTAAAGCCTCGAACCTTCACCTACTGTTTGTCTCAGTCCACCTGCAAGCAGAGATATGAGACTGCCCTCTAGTGGTCTTCCCCGGCCAGATCAGACAGATTTGGCCTGCCACCGCTGACACCTGAATCCATCCTTCTGTGATGGTATTGTTTTGATGACAACTTTTCTGTGTCTAGTAACTACAGTAGCCATGTCCCCAACCCCAGTTTCAAATGCACGTTGTTCAGTGGAAAGGTCACACCTCTCAGACATCTGTTCAGGCAGGGTCAGACTGGCCTGTAGGGGAATCAGGCAGTGCCACAAAGGCTGGTGTGATCGTGCGGCTGGTATTTTGGCTGTTAGTGGGCCTGTTTTATGGCCTGATAGGCCTGACCTTACTGATGATTTCCCTGCTAGTACCACAAACATGTGCAAACAAGCACACACGCATGCAGACATGCATACCTTGCAAAACACCTTCACAGCATGTCTGTACACGTTTAAGCTGCCCTGTTTGCAAATGTGGGTCACTTTTTAGCAATTTGATTCGCAAATTGAGGCAAAAAAGTTTTTGTCGGGCTTGCTTTTTGTCCCAGTCAGACTCTGGGTTAGCCCACAACTTCAACTTTTGGCAGGTCCAGCACAGTTTCTATCCTTCTGAATTTTAATGCGCTAGTTTTACATAACCCCTAATATTAAGGGGAAATTGAGCTTGTGATGTGATCTATAAATAGTTCTTTGTCTTCGTTTAATCACTATTGTTATTTTTGCGTTTTTACCATTATTAATAAAACAAAGAAGACTAATATTTTTTCAATAAAAATAGGGGACAGTTGTTTTTTTTTTTTAGGCAAATGTGTTAACAATATCTCATGTTGACCTTTGCTGCTGCACCTTGTGCCACCTTAAGTCCACGTGGGAGCAAAACACCACTGTTCTACTGTACCCCAAAATTTGGTTCAGCCGTGAAGATGGTTCTGTTCTTGCACCATTGATTTTGCGATAGGAGACACCACCCTCCTGAACATCAGACCCAACATTAGCTTAGCAGAGTTATAAAATAGGGACTGGGCCCACTCAGTACCTGAGTTCTAGATCAATGAAAAGTTAAAGGGTTTTATTACAAAAGTCTCTAAATAGGCATTTCAGAGAAATGCTAAATATATGTCATGAAGGCCCAGATGCAGAGTACATAGTCAGAAATCAGAGTTGTTCTAAGTCCCAATAAGCAACAAAAGCATAAGTGAAATGGACAGAGACCCTAGTAAAAAAGAGAAATTATGCATTCAGTACACAAAAGAAGTTACATTCATAATACATGCTGTCCTTTCTAAGGAAAATAACCAATTGAGTCACAGTGTCCTGTGCTGTGGGAAGACTGTGGGGAGAGATGACACACAGAGGGATATTGATTGGGAGGGGTAATGAGCAGGAGCAAGATAAACAGAACACCTAAAACAGCATCTATATTAATAAAATGGTATCTGCAGAAATGTGGCATCACTAAACTACATTAATAAATACACTTTTAAACACCTCATAAAAATTGTATCAAGTGCAACATTAATCATTTATCAGTTACAACTATATTCATCATAAAAATCATTAGCAATCAAAAATGATTTGCCTCCTGAAATTTCACATTTAGAAAAAACGGCCACACCCGCCTCATTCCCAGGAACAAATCCGCCAGGAAGGGACTAGAATCCCTAAACTGGCTCCCTATTGAAAAACGCATTAGTTTCAAATCACTCTGTATGGTTCATAAATCACTGCATTCTCCCTACCCATCAAGGTTAAAGACTATGTTCAATTGGCACTCCCCTAACAGACCCTTGCGTTCTTCGCTCCAAATGCAATTGGTCGTACCAAGAACCAAAAAGAGGAAGTGGGGGGACAGAGCATTCTCGGTGGCAACAAGTAAACTTTGAACTCCCTCCCCCTTGCCCATAGGTCTATCCCTCTTCTGCTCCCTTTCAGAAAGGCTCGTAAGACCTGGCTTTTCTTGGTCTAGCATCTATCTGGATTTTCTTTTCCCTTTTCATCCTGCTTATGGACGGCTGGTCTCTAGCACCTTGATGCCTTAGGGTGATTGTTGCGCTCTACAAATTACAAATCAAATCAAAGAGATGAGGGGTGTCACACAAATGGAAAGGGTGAGGGGCTAGAGGAAACATGGGAAAAAACGAGAGGAGTAAGGAAAGATTCTTGCGAAAGATGCAATGTTCCCAAAGGTGATTACTCTGACAGAAAACCAACTTCCAAATAGGCACAACCTTTGCACTATGTGAAGGAAAAGGAAAGAGAAGGAAGGGTGAAAGGGAGAAGAACTTGTAAGGGGAAAGTTGATAGAGAAGAGAAGAAGAGAACATGTGAGAAGAGGGAGAAACATTTAAACAGTCAGTGGGGGTAGACATAAGTCAAAGAGTAAAGGTAGAAGGTGAGTGAGAGAAGATTGGAGGTGAAATCGATGATGGTAAAGAGATGGTAGAAGGGAAGGATAAGGGCAGAGAAGGTGCTGTGACAACTTAAAGACACCTACCATACTTACTACTAAAATGTATTCCAGTAACCCAGAGTCACAATGTTGGAGAAAACACTTACATCATGAAACAGGAAATAGAGAGATATTGAAAAGAAAAATGAGGTAATTTATTTTCTTCATTGACTAACATTGAAACAGAGGCAATTTTTAGGCAGGAGACAGCTAATATATAGCCATTTTTAGCTTTAGAAATCATGAGTCTTCTATCCAAATCAGGTTTCTTGACAAGAATGGAAACAGCACATTGAAAGCGCATCAATAAATTCTATTTTTGCTGTTTCTGAGTGATTTACCAAGACTTAAATCTTAGTGTGTGACTTTTAAAAAAAGTTCCCCTGTAGCCAGGGTTCTCCAAAAAATGTGTATGTACCTTGTTTGGAGATGTATCACAGTAGATTGAATACAGATTCTGCTAATGGAAGTTGTAGAACTGCTCACCTGATCAGGGCTAGCCTGGGAGCTCAGGCTTAGCTCTTCTGGTTGAATATAGCCTGGGGCCGAACAGTTAAGTCAACACAACTCTAGCCAGGTGATTTTGGGCGCCCTGTGACTCCTTGATCGACCCTGCGGCTGAGGTCACCAGATGCCCAGCGGCAATCCCTAGTGTTTAATGTCTCATCCAGCATCCAGACACGCCTCTGTTCATGGACCCACTTGCAAATATTCAGAGGGTTAGCTGAGGTATTCAGACAAAATATCGAGTCAGTAATATCGACTGACACTATTATTGAGTTAGAAATATTGTGACACAGAAATATCATGAGCAAGAATATCATGGATAAGTATATAGATTTTAAGGTATGTAATATCAATTTTTAAAATATAGAAGTCATTAATATCATTTGCAAAATATAGTAGTTTAAAATATAGTTTTTTAATTAGTGTTATGTATTTTAGCCTATAAATTTAAATCTATGTGATGTAATTTTTTTGTGTAAGTATTGTTTATGTGTTTTAATATGTGTGTTACATTTTTAGTTGTTATTAAATTAAATGTATTTACATTTTGTGTTTTTTACTTCCATCTAGGGTTGTGGGTTTATAGGGAAATAGCGTGGGAAGTAATTTAATTAAAAAAACAATTGATGATCATTTTTCATTTAATAATATTTATTTAATTGATATTTAATAGTATTAATTGTGCTTTAAAACATTTTTGGGGTGAATATTATGTGAGGGTTGTGGGGTTTATAGGGGTAAAAGTTGGGAAGTAATTTATTTTTAATTATTTAATATTTAGTTGTTAATTAATATGAATTAATGTATTGATAATTAATTATTGTAATTGTGTAATTTATTTTAGGTGCGGGTTGTGGGGTTTATAGGGGTAAAGGGTAGGAAGTAATTTATTTTTATTTAGGTAATAATTAGTTGAAAATTAAATGTAATTTATTCATTGATAATTAATTATGTTAATTGTTTAATTACATTTTTCTGGTGTGGGTTTTGAGTTCATAAGGGGTAAAGGGTGGGAAGTAATTTATTTTTAATTAATTGATAATAAATGTAATGAATTAATTGATAATTAATTGTGTTAATTGTTTAATTACATTTTGTTTGTTGTGGGTTTGGGGTTTATGAGGGTAAAAGGTGGAGAGTAAATTAATTTTAATTAATAATTAGTTGTTAAATACTATTAGTTATTTAACTGTAAATAAATATTTTTAACTTTGTATTTTTTAGTTTAATTTTTGGTGGGGGTTGTGGGGTTTATCAGGGTAAACAGTGGGAGGTTAATTAATTGTGATTAATTTAGATTTCGTTTTTAACAAATAATATTTGTTTAATAGACAATTATTTTAATTGTGCAATTATTTGTTTTTTATTTGAGATGTGGATTTTGAGCGGTATTGGGTGGGAAGTAAATTAATGTTTAGTAAATAATAATTATTTTTTAAGTAATATTAATTATTAATTTGATCATTTATTATGTTAATTGTGTAAATCATTTTCTGGTAACTTTTATGAGTGTGTTGTGTTTTGAGGGGGTATACTGTGGAAAAAACATGAATTAAACATAATTAATCATTAATATTTAAATAATTATATATATTTTTATTATTAGTGTACATAATGTTTTGTTTTAGTTAAGTTTTAGGTGCAGGTTGTAAGTTTTGTGTGGTTATGGAGTGAGAAGTAACTCAATTAAATGTATGTACTAAATTCTGTAATCTCTGCTGATGTGAACTGAACCCCATTGATAGTGACAAGGCATTCCCGGTGACCCTCTCGACTGGAAATATCCTTGAGAAAATCTAACACTATATTTGTAGTAACTTTCTCAATGATCATCACCTCTGGCCATTTGGAAGGATAATAAATCAACACAATGGCATACTGCATATTGAAAGGCAAATTTCTAAACAGACCCGCGATGTCTAGCTCAACTTTTTTCCAAGGTACAGTGGGCCATGGAACATTCTGAATGGATGGTACACTTGTTTTGCATGACTGGTCGCAATACAAGCAGAAGGTACAGTCTCACAAAACGTTCTGCTTCCACATCCCTACTTGGCCACCAGAAATAACTTCTCAACAAATTCTTCAGATAGCACATTCCCATGTGTCCTTGATAACTTTCTCTAATGATAGATTCTCTCATCCCACGTGGTAGAACACACCTACCATTATGAAACACCAATTCGCCTTCCACACTGAGTTCATGAGCTACTTGAGCAAAAGAGTGCAGTGAGCCTTTCAAGCTTTTGAGATCAGGCCATCCCACTCTCACATATTTCTTGACTTGGGATGATTCTTCATCCTTTTTGTCTTTGTGGAACCACATTTCCTCATCTATTCCAATTCCATTTATTGCATAAACATCACTTACGTCTGGAACCCATTCAAGAACATCATCAAAAACTCAAATCTAGGTAACCGAGACAAACAGTCCGCTGGCTGCTTGACAACACCAGGAATATGCATGATATTGAAATTGTAATCTTGAAGTTTAGAACAAAGTCTTGCTATGTGGGCAGTGCTGTTCATCCCTCCTGCTGGTGACAATATAGGCATAAGTGACTTGTGGTCAGTTTGATGAGAAAATCTATTTCTCCAAATAAAGGGGCCGATTCCAATCCTGGAAAAAGGCTGTACGAATCGTTGTACGGAACGTTTTTTCCGTACGACTCGTACCCGGTAAACTTTCCGTACAACCTAGGAAGTACCATTCGTACAGAAAGCCTATTTCCGTACGATTCGTACAAAAAACCGTACGGGTAAAACAAAACTACAAATCGGATCCGGAACAGCCTGTACGTGACGTCCGTACGTATTTAAGCAGCGTTTTCCGGCCCAGCAAGTACGATTCGTCCCTACGGCACTCTGTACGGCTCTTTTCTTACGGGAGCCAAAAACAGCCGGAAAAGCAGAGTCCCCAGGGGTACGAGTCATACAGGCATACACCCCCGTGCGTTGTGTATGTACAGTGCGTACCCCCAGTGCGTATGTATGGTGCGTACCCCCAACATGGCGTATGTATGGTGCATACATACGCCATGTTGGGGTATGCACCGTACATACGCACTGGGGGTAAGCACCGTACATACGCACTGGGGGTATGCACCGTACATACGCACTGGGGGTACGCACCGTACACACACACTGGGGGTATGCACCGTACATACGCACTGGGGGTACGCACCGTACATATGCACTGGGGGTACGCACCTTACATATGCCATGTTGTAAGGTGCGTACATATGCATGGGGGGCCTGTACGACTCGTACCCCTGTACGACTCGCACCCCGGGAACAACTTTTCCCGGGATACGAGTGTACAAAGTTCGCTGCATAGCGGGTAAAGGCATTCCCTGTGTACGGGACGTTTTCCGTACGGATCGTAAATCGGAAAGCCGGTCCGGATCGTACTAGTACGGTCGGACTGCATTTTTACGATTCGTACGGAAAAGTGTCTGGGTCCGTCTCGTACAACTTTTCCCGATCCGATTCGTACGGATCGGGCCGATCCGTATGTATTTTTCCCGTACGAATCGTACTTCACGGGTCGGACGGGACTTGTACGATTCGTACGGAAAATATTACGGATACGAGTCGTATGGAAAAAAATAAACGGATCGGAATCGACCCCAAAGTGTCTAAAGTCCACTGTCGCCGCCTGACCTCACTACACGGTGGCCATCAGGGGACACATAACATCCTCTTCCCCTCTAAGGTTTGTAGGAATGAGTAGGAAACAGGCAATCTGAAAGTAAGTTCCAAAAACGTCGTTATTTTCTTAGAGGTCAGCACCATTAACATGCAAACAGTCTGCGATTCACATCAAACAATCCATCATTCTAAGAACAGCCAAGTGAGCAGAGCAGAAAGGGGGGGGACAAACAGCGAAGAAAAAGAGGGAGGGGAAATTGAGATATCAAGCAGGCAAAGACGTATGCCTATACATTAAAGGACATTAGAGAAGTGGTATGCAAAAGCATAATACAACATCCCTTTTCACAGGGCTGAAACTAGGCTGGTGTAGTTCTGCCTAAAGCTCAACCGAGAAAAAGGCAACACAGGAAACAGCAGAGAAAATGTTGATTTCGTTCAACCCAGAACCTTGCTGCAATAAGGGTTCTACATGAGAAAGTCAAGCCAGAAAGGGCAGGAGCAAGCATAGGGCACTGGTGACTTCATGAAGGTGGTCTCAGAGCACCACACAAAGCCAACTAAGGCTACCTCCGGATGGGCTGAGCATCTGCATTGCAGGGTGCTAAATATTAAAATCTGAGATAACATATTTTTTCCCTTAATGATAATTAGACAATTTTCTGCTTCGATAGTTTCACAAAACGGAAGCCTGAAAAAATATGCAATTTCCCAGGCACTTATAGCAATGTTCTGTTTACCAGTTATAACAGTTCCATCCATGGTGGCCCCTCAACCTCTAAATCGTGCGTCTCCAAAAGATTCCCAAAGATGCCATGCTAGTTTTTGTTACGTAATGTCCCTAAGAAGTGTTGTTATTTATCCACTGCCTAATTCTTGTTTTATAAAAAATAAAAAGTAACTGCAACTATTCCCTTCAAGTAAAAAGTCCAGAAGAAAACAAGTGCTGTGAAATTAAAGTGTTCTGTAGTTAAAGAACTACAAAAATGTCCAGTTTGCATGTGCTGGTTGGGAACACGTGTTGAGTGGAGGCTCACTTTTGATGTGCTGGGGGATTTTATCCATCAACCCGGAATTTTAAAATCCATTTTAAAGAATCAAGTCAGACTACTATCTAAGGAAGACGACATGAAGGTAATAGAGTCCTCTAGTTGTAACATCGGGCTCTTAGCTGGTTCCGTCCAAGACAAACTGAGACAGCCATACCTTGACTCAGCCTTGAACAAAACAACTTAAAAGCAAATTCTGTCAGTGAGACTCATGGTACAGCCAATAAAAGATATAAATACTAGCTGGAAAACATTAGAGGCGGTCACCACCTGCAGACTGTGTCACCAGTACGAGGAATCTATGGCTCACTTGGTTTGCATATGCCATTGATTAAATCATGCACGTCGCACTTTACTGGAACCTCTGTTTTTAAAATATGGCACTCGTATCTGCATAGATGCAATGAAACGTCTCTTCAATTTGGAGATTCCAATGGAACTGGACAGACTAGCGAAAGAACTTATAAGTAAAGACTCAGCCAAGGATTAGAGGCTGAACACAGCTACAAATTAGTGTATATACATCTAATTGTATTTACCTCTTATTGTTGTGCATTGTGACTATTAGACTTGCTAAATGAAATGATTAAAGTTTTACTCATGATCGAAGAAAGTGCGCAGATGGAGACACCTCACCCAGTCTTTTTGTAACAATTTTAATTAATTGAAACAGTAAATAAATTCATTCATTCATTCATCCATTCATGTGCTGGGGAAAGGAATTCCGAACACCTATAAATGTATCCTGTGGTTAAGTACTCCACTCCACAAAATAGCTTCTGCATTATTAACAGGTTACAAATGTTGAGTTTTATTTTAAGAGATTATGAGTATCTTATATGGCTTGTGTTTACAGTGAGCAGATACCACCTTTACGGCACTGGGTGTTCCAGTCAGGTGTGTCACTACAATGTGTTCATTTGCAACGAAACGGAGACCATAAATCCTACAATGCGCTGTTTGTCAATTGAATGACCAGGATTGGAAAGCTTCTGTTTCAATCAAAAGGGGGTGATCTGGCCATGCTACACCTGTTACACTTGGTAGACAAGGCGACACTCGTTGACTAATTCGGGGACAGCAGTGTCAATGGTAGCGGCACTGTGTGTTTTTCCACACATGAAAATTCCCTGAAAATTCTTCTATCTGTTTGCACTGGGACCTTTAAAACTGCAGGTGTGCACCCACAAAGTACAATCAAACTCCTTTGGGGGGCGGCACTGCATGAGCGACAACTGCATCATGGGGACACCACCCAACAGGTAGAAGGCACCAAACATTGCAGATAACTCTTTCAATAGACAAAAGCGATATAAACAAATGACTTGTAGATTGTGATTTTTTATGACGCATAGAAGATTTAAAACGGGAAACATCTATTACAACACAGTCATTACATCGTAGTGCCTTTACAACGCAGTCAGTGCCACAACTGCGACGTTACCATGAGTTCCATCACAACGCAAGTCACTACAATGACTTGCTACAGGGAATGCAGTGTTGGACTGGTGTTGAATTTTAAGCCCAACACCTTCCCTACTGATACACCAACTGGAGTTGGAATAGTAATTTAAACTATTCCAAAGTCCAGTACTTACCTAAAGCAAGTCGTTGTAATGACTTGTGTTGTAATGGAACTCGTTGTAATGACACAGTTGTGGTATTGACTGCCTTTTTAAGCCACACATACTTTTTGCATTTGTGATAACGAATGCTATTAGTTTAAAACAGATGTTAGGAAATAAAATTACGTTGACCAAGAATACTAAAACGTTTCTGCGTATTTAAGCTCTATTAATACTTTTCTGGTACCTGACATTGTTGAAAAGTTTTAAATTTTCTAAATTACCTATAGTATATCAACATAAATGTTTAAGTCAGTTTGCAATAATGGCTCTCACATGAGATCTAGAAATATCAAACATAAACACATTGAAACTTTAACTCACATGGAGGAATCTGTGGGTGGATGAGTGAGTGAATGTGTGAGTTCTGACAGCGTTCTCACTTAGGTGAGATCCCTCCTCAAAATCCCCAAAGTCCTGCTGATGTCACTTGGAGACCCGCTGTCACTACTTTAGCTCAAGTTGTTATATCCAACAGTCTTGTTGCTGTCACTAGCTGTAGAAACGCCAGCTGCCATTCGAATGCACATTTGTATATTAGCTTTAACTTAAAATACCAATACAGAGATCTTACCTATAGGGTATGGAGGGAGAGGCATGTGTTAAGTAAGTTAAAAGACAATTTGGCAATCAAAATATGCCTATTTACTGCTCTTTTGTCTTCGCCATACATAGTTCTTTCAGTTACTATATCACCCCTCTCTATTAGATATCCCCCTTTCTCTCTATTCACTTTCTACATCTTTCCAATCTCTCAGTTCCTCCATTTTCTCACATTGTCTTTCTCTCTTTACCTCCTTTTCTCTCATGTTCATCTTTCACTTACATTCCTCTCCCTCTTAATCTCTTCTGTTTTTCTCTCCTGTTTCACCTCGATTGGTCTTTATACCCCTTTCTCTTACACTCAAAGCCCTCTCACTCTTCCTTGATGCCTGATTGTCGTTTGCTTCCTCTATCAAAACTTAATATACTATTCATAGTGTCTGTCAGAACGTTCACATATTTCCCGCACTCTCATCCATCCTATTTCTTACTTTTCCCTTCTCTTACTTCCTCCTCTCTACTACTTATATCTCATTCTGCACCACCTAGGACCACCACAAAACTTTTGCCGTAATAGTTCAAGGTACATTTTTCTATGCCACCTACTCCACTAATGGTGCTACATTTGCTGTTGGCACTGGTAAATTGACACCGAATGTCAGTGAAATCCTCCTATTATTCTCTTCCCCAACCGAAAATTGCCCCATATCTATCCTCTGTCACACAATGTTCTCTCTTCTCATAGCTGCTCCCTTGAATTCTTTTTCATCAACCAACTCCCTTTCTCTTCTTCGACTCATGATCCTCACACTTTGCATTCTCACACATTCAACTTTCTGTAGCTCACATCCTCTATTAAGCCGCTCACGCTTTTCATTGTCACACCCATTTCTGTCCATTCTCTGATACCCTCCTCTTCTTATCCTTCTCACTTCCACCAAACTCACCACACAGACACACTACTCTCCCCGATCCTTCTACTCTTCATGATTCCATCTCATACATTCCTTTATCATATCCTTCACTCACATATCTTCTCTCACCTTCCCCTCATACCCATCTCTCAAAGATCCTCATTTCTCCCTGCACACAGACAGCACATATCGAGCAACTGTCTGCCTGCCGACTCAGGACGAAGCATACCTGGAGACCTTCCTTCTTACATGAAGGGGGTTCTCCGTAGGAATACATTTACCAATTGTTTAGTCAATAATAATCACTTCATCTTATGAAATAGGCAGTATGATTGAGCCAAAGGCAATTGGATCAAGTTATAATGCACACATCCATACATCAAGGCATTTAAATATTTACACACTGGCGTGTTCTGTAACACACACAAGACCATTTATGTGCAATGTACATGGATGTGAAAGGATGTGTGCAATATAACTTGATACAATTTTTCCTGGTTGAATGATACTGCCTGTCCAATAAGATTGTATTGTATTGTAATTGCATTTATATAGCGCTTACTACCCCTGACAAGGCGTCGAAGCTCTTTTTTCGGCGAGTAACACACTATTCCGGAACCCAAGAAGGATTAGTGTTGGATTAGTATAGTGAAATCGGAAAGTAATTTGAGTGGTGGCTAGGTTAGTCAGTTATTTGGAATCAGTAGGATAGCGGAGGGATAGAAGAGGGAATAAGGTTTGCATTTATATAGCGCTTGTTACCCCTGATGGGGTGTTGAAGCGCTTTTTTTGGCGAGTAGCACGCTACGCCCGAACCCATAAAGGATTAGTGGTGAATTAGTATAGTGAAATATGATAGTAATTTGAGTGCTGGATGATATGTTAGGGTTCCTTCTGCAAATATATCCAAGACGTGGGTCTTCACAGCCCTGGTGACCCGTGGACCTTGCTGCTTGTTGCCGCTCCCTCGCTGCCTGCAGCGGTCTCGGCTCCCGCCGCCGCATTGCCATCCTACGCGGCCGCAGTGGGGAGACCGGACCGGACTACAACACCCAGGAGCCCTAGCGCTCTTGGACCACGTGACCTCGACCAGCGCGCCAGGAGGCGCATAAATTCACGTCGCTGTTGCGGCAGAGCGGGTTCCTTCTGCAAATATATCCAAGACGTGGGTCTTCACAGCCCTGGTGACCCGTGGACCTTGCTGCTTGTTGCCGCTCCCTCGCTGCCTGCAGCGGTCTCGGCTCCCGCCGCCGCATTGCCATCCTACGCGGCCGCAGTGGGGAGACCGGACCGGACTACAACACCCAGGAGCCCTAGCGCTCTTGGACCACGTGACCTCGACCAGCGCGCCAGGAGGCGCATAAATTCACGTCGCTGTTCCCGCATCGCGGGACCGCGCGCGGGCGGCGCCGGGAGAAGCCCGGGACAAGGGCGGGACCGTCTGTGGCCGTCCGGGGCCGGAAGAGGCCGGGCTGGGCCATATCCCCTTCGCCCTGAGACTGTGAGTCACTACGGTGTTTTATGTTACTGATTCATAGTTGATTAGCACTAGACACAGGCATATGGATAGGCTAATTACCCATTGAGGTACATGACCCTCTATTTACGGACTAGAGACTACTAACTGTTTGGACTGCTATTCCCAACCACTGTTTACTAGTGGCAGAACTAACCCTACATTGTATTTATCTGCTCTATCTGATAAAATAAGGAAATGATGAAACGGGGAAGGAAAACAAATGCCAAAACCCCTGCAACACGGTCACATACTAAGTCTTTAGCTGCAGGTCCCCAGCCACTACCAACATTGACTGCTATTGATAAGATGTTGCAGCAGACCATTGGGGTTGTGGCAAATGCTATCGAGAATACTGAGAGACGGCTCTCCATTACACCATCACTGTACATTCCAAGTCAGGAAAGAGACACTTCGGTCACTATGACTGAAGCGCTGGAGGCTAGCTCTTTTATGACATCATCTTATATAGATCTACCCTCCAGCCAGGTGCCAACAGAAAACTCTAAAGATCCCCGAGATAGATCTATCATATTGGCCTCTCCCCCTGTTATAAAGAAAAGGGTGGATTCATGTAAACCGTGTCCGAGGAACAAAAATAAAAATAATATTGCCCCAACTAAATTAAACAAAAATATCCACACCAATCATGACCTGGTGACTCCATCTGAAAATCTACGTGACTCAGCGCCAGGAATACCGTGTTGGGTCGCTAATATGGTCACGGACCTACAAACTTCCTTGGAACGCACAATTCTCACCCAGCTTAAGCCACTGGTATCAAAACTTGATAAATTGATTTCCATGTTAAACGCCAGAGGTGGGGGGAAAACTGAGGCAGCTAATTCCCAAAGATTGTTGGCCCCTTTTGCTATGGAAGCCCAGCAACATAAAGCTCCCAGCACTTTAGTACCTGGCACTATTAGTCAACCGGTACAGATTGTAAATACGGGAGTGACTTTGGACACCCAAAAACTTACACCCTCTCCACCCCAAGACACTTCTAGTGTTGGTTCTCAGCAAAGAAATAGCCAACCTACAAAAACTCTGGCAAGTAAACCTGATAAAGCCCCGATTAAATCAAAGCAAGGCCAGTTGAGTATCAATACTAGCATCCCCACGAAAGGTAATATGATACCTGAAACTAATGCCCAGCACTTACCCACAATAAACTTACCTCCCGAAGCGCAAACCTTTGTCGTGGCATTGGTGGGTGTTCCATCCTTAAGTGAGGGCAAAAGAGAAAACGAGGGTGAGCTAAAAAATAAGTGTATTCAGTGGCTCACAGTGAACAGGCCCCTACCAAGAGACATCTCAGGAGAAATTTTGCTGGCTAGAAGAGTGGGCTGGATCGGGAGGACCCCAAAGACTGTAGCAGGAGATGTAATAATCCTAAATTTCAGGGATCCCACTGTTGTACAATACATATGTAGTAGTGGCACTTATAGACAAAACACTCAAATATCTGCTCTACATCTCTCCTATTTTTATCCTATCCATAGCTGGGAACCACACTGCCCTAGAGTCAGGCTCTTCAATAGGGGGCATCACCTCCCATCCTGTAATTCGGAAAGTAGAGGAATATATAGAGAAGGCTGGTCCATCCGCACTCCTCTCTACCCGCTTCAGCCACACTGGAATAGATTCAGTGTACTGGAAGAGGTGGATTGACTTAGCTCAGGCAAAAAATTAGGCCACCAACCCACCAGTAAAACCTCTAGCCGGACAAGGGACACAGAGGAAGAAGTACCGCTAGCAGATTGTATAAACAGCTCACAAATTGAGCAGACGAGTGTGAGCAGGGAAACCAATATAAATAGCTTGGACACTGAGAGTTCTGATGATCCGACACAAGGTTGTATAAAATTGGTCTCTTGGAATATAGCTGGCCTTAAAAATAAGTTGGGTACCCCAGATTGGACTGCATTTATGACTAAATTTGATATCTGTCTAATGCAGGAGACATGGGCATTGGAGGATAGCAGTAGCCCGACTTTTGCTACCTACAATATCCTCGCAACATCATTAGGTAAAGGCCGCCCCTCTGGGGGATTATCGATATGGGTAGCTACACATCTGGGAACCCAGGCTGTACAAATACCAACAAACTCGCTGGATTTCCAATGTGTTTTATTACAACTGCCAAATAACCCCCCAGTAGCACTAATTAATGTATATTCGAGGCCAATTAGAAACGGTAAAGAATCAACTACACTGAGTGAGCTGACATCATTTATCTCAGGGCTAGATCCTTGTATTTCTATAGTCCTTGGCGGGGACTTCAACTGCCAGTTTGAACCATTGGGAGGGGTGGATCAGGGCGAGCAGGATGAGGTAGATGCGCTATGGCACATTCCAGACCCTGATATTCCCCCAGTCAGAGCTTGGACACCTTTGGTATTACAAGTACAATCCTTCTGCCTTACAACGTCTCTGCGGGCGTGCAATGGGAGAATGGACTCTGACCGCCCAGCAATAGGAACGTTTAACCGGACAGATAGGGTCTCCATCATTGACTATATAATGATAGAAGCCAAAAACTGGAGTAAGTTAAAGAACTTCAAGGTTGAAAAAAGGCAGGATAGTGACCACAACGCTTTGATTTTAACTTTGAAGCCAGGGGCCTTTGGGCTAAAAAACCCTGACACTCCATTAAATGTGGCAATTCCTCCCCTTGTATTATCTAACAATCGCAGAAGGGTGAAATGGCCTCGGCTGGCAACGTCACCTTCACAACTCGCGAAAATTTATCAAACTGCGATACCCTTGATAACCCGGATGGCTGCCGAAATAGGGCCCATGCAGGCAGTGGAAACTCACAAACAGTTAGTGATGGAATTGGGGGATGTTTTCTACCCGATAGCTAGAGCAAAGAAGTATGTGCCCAAAGCTTTTCCTTGGTTTAATACTAGGTGTAGGGAACAAAAAAAGAACCTTCTCGCAGCAATCAAATCAAAAAATAAACCCAACATACGAGATGCTAGACAAGAGTATAAGAAGGAACTGTCTAGGAGTAGGTTGGAATGGGAAGAAGAGAGGTGGGAAGCGCTGAGGGATGCCTTGGTGACAAAGGACGCTAAACTCTTTTGGGAGCTAGTAAATTCTTCTATAGGAGGCAGGGGGGAATCTTTCCTGCCTAATATTGCTCCCTCAGTATGGGAAATGCACTTTGCCACATTGTATTCTTCCCCCTTGGTCACCTTGGAGCCACTGAATAGGGCTCTGATAATGCAATCAAATGACCAACTCTGTGTTTTCACGGATTTAGATCCTACACACGAGCATTGTCCACAGGAGCTGTCAGATTGTGGAAACCACTCTGACCACCTAAGAATTAGGAAGCAGATGACGTCTGGAAGTGTTGAGGATATCTCAATCAAGGAAGTAGAATCGGCTATTGCCAGGCAGCCCCCTAATAAAGCCCCAGGGCTTGATAAAGTGCCAGGTGATCTCTTTCGTTCACAACCTAAAATCTGGGGACCTTATCTAGTTGTATTATTCAATGCAGTTTTGGCGGGAGCTAATTTACCAGATACCTGGGCAGGGGCTGAAATTGTTCCTATTTATAAAAAAGGTTGCCCTTTAGTTCCCTCGAATTATAGGCCTATAAGTCTGTTGGATACTACACAGAAACTCATGGGCCGGATCATACTAGATAGAATACTCGGGTGGACAGAGGTGAACAAGATATTAAGTACTTACCAGGCAGGGTTTAGAGCAGGGATCTTGACCTTGGACCAGCTCTTTAGATTACAGGTCCTGTTTTGGAAGACCGTAATTTTGGGAGGGGGTAGCCTCTACCTGGTCTTCGTAGACTTACGGGCTGCTTTTGACCTCGTGCCCAGAGAAAGTCTATGGAAGGTCCTGAAAGACCTAAACCTCCCGCCTTACCTACTAGATGTTTTGAAGCATTTCCACAAAGAGAACTATGCCCAGGTACGCTGTGGGAAAAATGGAGAGCTCTCAGAACGTTTTCCAGTTACCAGAGGAGTACGCCAGGGCTGCGCCCTGGCCCCCACTCTCTTTAGCCTCTACATTAATGGTCTGGTGGGTGAGTTAGATAAGGTTAAGAATAGCGATGCTCCTCGGTTGGCATCTGGACGGGTGCCTGCATTAATGTTCGCAGACGACACCCTACTGTTGTCTCGAACCTCTACAGGCATCCAGAGGGTATTGGATGGCTTTGTAAAATTTTGCGCTTCGCGTGGGCTTGAGATCAATCTAGAAAAGACAAAGTTCATGATCTTTGGCCCCCCGAAGCGCACTCGCCCCTGCCCAGTCCTAAATGGCATCCCATTAGAAAGGGTTAGTACCTTTGTCTACCTGGGTGTTACCCTGACTGAAGATTTTGGCTGGGGCCCACAGGTGGTCAAATCTGCCCTGAGGCTCACACAGATAGCGGGGGGTATAAATAAATTCCAAAGGAACACGCTTTTTAAGCCAGTCTCCCCTGGCCTTGAAATATATAAAGCCCAAGCTAGACCTGCTGCAATGTACGGTGCAGAACTCTGGGGCTATACCCGTGTATTGGCCCTGTCTAAGGTCGAACATACATTTATTAGAAATTTGATAGGGCTACCCCAGAGCACCCCGCTGATACCCCTGAGGCTGGATTTAGATCTAGAGCCTATCTCTGAACTCCTGGCGAGCAGACCCCTCCTGTACTGGAGAAGGTTGTGGACAGCACCAGAGCTCGGAGATTACAGAGCTGAGTTTCTAGCAATTTGGGATCAGCTGAAGAGTAGAAACATACCGTGGCTATCCCATATAAAGGCCACATTACACCAGATTGGTCTTCCTCAATTATGGGAGACTCCAGAAGAAGGCTGTATGGCGGTAAAAAGAACGGAGTTGCTAGCTCTAGTTAGACAGCACAATCTGGACCAACTATACCGCCTGCCATCTATGGGTAGGCTGACTACGGAATTCCTGCAAGTAAAACTGACCCCTAGCAGGGAGGAGTTCCTAGATTTGATCCAGCCGCCCAGAGCAAAGAAATTATACATCCAACTAAGGTATGGTTGCCTCCCGATTGGGGAATTGACTTGCAAGTGGGCGGGAAGAGATGCGGGGGTCTGCCCTGTCTGTAATAAAACCAAAGAAGACCTTGCCCATGTTTTATTTTTCTGCACCGCTTACAATGAAATACGCAGAGCCTGGCTAGTGCCATTGTGCCGAAATTTGGGAATAAAGCATTGTGCACAAGCCTGCAGGATTCTACGCTATGACACTTCCCCCCCAATTGTGTTCTCTGTTTCCCGTTTTTTATATGGTATGTGGAGAAGAAGGTCTGCCTTGATAATCTAATCAACTATTTACTTTTAATACAAATGGAATTTAATTGTTCATTGCTGCTACTTTGATAACTGTTGTTTAATAACTTTTTATCTAAAAAACTGAATTATTTATGTATTTTATGTATATGTATATATTTTATCTGTGCTTTTATGGTCATCGACCGAAATAAAGCTATCAAAGTGAAAAGTGAAGTGATATGTTAGTCGGTTATTTGGATTGAGAAGGGTAGCAGAGGGATAGAAGAGGGACAGATGTTTGTGTATATGTATATATATATATATATATATATATATATATATATATATATATATATATATTTATATATATATATACAACGCTTGTTACCCCTGATGCGGTGTTAAAGTGCTTTTTCGGCGAGTAGCACGCTACTTCGGAACCCATAAAGGATTAGTGGTGAATTAGTATAGTGAAATATGAAAGTAATTTGAGTGGTGGATATTAGTCAGTTATTTGGATTGAGAAGGATAGCGGAGGGATAGAAGAGGGAAAAAGGGTTGCATTTATATGATGATGTGATGACTGTTGAATAAACAATTGGTGAATTTATCCCTATGAGGAACCTACTTTCTTCACCGCAGTAGCACTTGCCTAGGTTTTTTGCATTTCCCATATGAAGGGAGCAGGCATTCTCTACACTCTCCTCACGGGACTAGGATCTTTTGGCCTCCACGTAGTCAGCACCACTATCAGTTGGAGAAGTGGTGTATTGTGTTTAGCTGACCTTAAGTGCATTATCAAATATTGACTACATGGAGTACCTTTGATGCAAAGTTTAGGTTGTCTGCTTCAAAAAGACATTAATATGGGGATAATGCAGTTGTGTTGCATTTACTCAAATGCAGGAACATACACACTCGCTTGACAACCAATACTTAACGCATCTTAAGCAAACAACTATAGCAGGTGCAATCAGGGGAAATAAGAATGCGGAGCAAGATTGCTAAAATAGTCCCAGCCAATTTAGGTGCAAAGGGACTTGAAAAAAACACTTTCACTACACCAAAGAATGTTATATAAATGTATACGGTAAAGGATAAACTAATCGTGCCATGGACGAGAAGCCGTTCGGCCAGTGTAAGTGCCAATCTTTTTACCATTTCATTATTGGGCCCAATTCACAAAACTTGCTAGAAGAAAATCAGACATCCATGCTTGTACCCTTGTGCCTTTAATGTACATACATTTCTGGCTTTCTGGAAAGCTCCAAACAATTTGAGGAGCACTTATGAGAATCAGTGACTGTCATAAATACCCAGGAGGAGCTGCATGTTTAAATATTTACACATATGGAAATATAGCACGTCTGCATTTCTGCATGCAGAAACAGAATACAAATGTGGAATTGCACTTTTATTTTTTTGTTCCTTCAACGTGTTTTTTCCCCCTCCCTATAGAGACCCTTTCCCCTGGTGCCCCAATAATTTTGAGTATGATTTCTCCCTTTTAGAACACTGGATAGAGATTTACTCCTGCAATTCGTAGGAAAATTACCTAAAAACTGTGAATACCCTGGAATTTCGAGATTGTTTTGTGTTCACGACCTGTTGCAGATGTCCCATGCTGAAACGCTCACATCCATGACCCGGAGTGGGTTATTTTTCATATTAAATGTTTTGCATTTTATCAACATTAACAAGAAAACGTGCAAATGTTGTTAACTGTGATCTATTCACGTTTAGATTGACTATAGCTTATGTAGACTGTTTACACAGCTAATGTAGACCTGTTTACATTTTCTAAATCAACAATAGTACAGTAAGATAAATGTTTACCTCAGTTTGCCATAATGGCACTCACACGAGATGTAGAACTGTCAAACATAAACATCTCCTTTCATGTCACATACTTCATTTCTAGCAGAAGCAGAAGTACAAATTAAGAAACACGACGAGTCTTTGCTTTGTATCTCATCTGAAAAGTTTTCCTTTATGTGATGACTGTATAATGCCCTAATTAGTTGCTACAGAACACCTGCAGAGTACAGGTTGATCCACTATATTTCATTTTTACAGATAAATTTGAAGAATGCTTAGAGTAGCTGCAGTGCATTGGATCCTGAGAAACCACTGAGCCCTAGATTGTATGTGCATGCTTCAACCTGATTGGAGCATTTCATGGGAACCATGAGTAGGGGTGCCAACTGTTAGAATTGTGTGAGTTAAAATAGTGCTGAATGGGCTACGGTTTAGAATGCATTTGTCTCTTCCCGAGGCAGCTTAGAGCAGAGCGGGGGGCTCTTTTAATCGGAGAATTGATTTATTTAACCTTTTCCGTTGAGATAACTAATTTGTACTCTTACTCATAGGACTTTGATGGATTTTAATTTAATAATTACTAAATACATTCATATATTGATTATTGCCACAAATGTGATGATTTTGAGTCTGTAACCATTTTAACCGTTTAATAAACCTTTATGGTTTGTAATGTAACCACCCTCTATCTCCCTGGTGGAGCCTTATGTGCTGCACATTATTTAAATGTATTGATTTGATGACTAGCCTCAGTTTTAGATTTTGATTCGCCAGATAGCACTTTATGGGCCCCGAATTTGCACAAACAAAAGTGTTACAAACAGTGGCGGCTGGTGCATTTTGGAAGTGGTGAGGTCCAGCACTGTGCCTGGGCCTTGCCAATCTCCGGGGCAGACATTTACATCACACACAATCAGACATGCATACATACACACACAGTTTCAGGCACTCACACAAGTGCATTCATTCATACATACTCATGAAATCCCCAGCACACAGACAAACAAACACAGTTAGACTTTAATTCAGAAAAACGTACCTGAGGCAGGCCCACACTTTCCAACACTCCCATCTCTGCAGCAGCGGGAGGCAGATCCACGAGCTTCCACTCAATCGGAAGATGGAATAGGGTTGAAGGTACCGAAGTAGACCTTTTTTTCTATGCCAGATTCTGATTATGCAAGAGAGCACGTGATTGACAAGTGCTGAAGCTCCATTATCTGACATGCGGCACTGCGTGACGCCAGTGCAGTACGTCATCCACGAGCTTCCACCCAATCGGAAGATGGAATAGGGTTGAAGGTACCGAGGTAGACCTTATTCTCCATTCCAGATTCTGATTATGCATGAGAGCACGTGATTGACAAGTGCTGAAGCTCCATTATCTGACATGCGGCACTGCGTGACGCTAGTGCAATATGTAATCCACGAGCTTCCACCCAATCGGAAGATGGAATAGGGTTGAAGGTACCGAGGTAGACCTTTTTCTCTATTCCAGATTCTGATTAGGCAAGAGAGCACGTGATTGACAAGTGCTGAAGCTCCATTGTCTGACATGCGGCACTGCGTGACGCTAGTGCAGTACGTCATCCACGAGCTTCCACCCAATCGGAAGATGGAATAGAGTTGAAGGTACCGAGGTAAACCTTTTTCTCCATTCCAGATTCTGATTATGCATGACAGCACGTGATTGACAAGTGCTGAAGCTCCATTATCTGACATGCGGCACTGCGTGACGCTAGTGCAGTATGTCATCCACGAGCTTCCACCCAATCGGAAGATGGAATAGGGTTGAAGGTACCGAGGTAGACCTTTTTCTCTATTCCAGATTCTGATTATACAAGAGAGCACATGATTGACAAGTGCTGAAGCTCCATTATCTGACATGCGGCACTGCGTGACGCTAGTGCAGTATGTCATCCACGAGCTTCCACCCAATCGGAAGATGGAATAGGGTTGAAGGTACCGAGGTAGACCTTTTTCTCCATTCCAGATTCTGATTATGCATGAGAGCACGTGATTGACAAGTGCTGAAGCTCCATTATCTGACATGCGGCACTGCGTGACGCTAGTGCAGTATGTCATCCACGAGCTTCCACCCAATCGGGAGATGGAATAGAGATGAAGGTACCGAGGTAGACCTTTTTCTCTATGCCAGATTCTGATTATACAAGAGAGCACGTGATTGACAAGTGCTGAAGCTCCATTATCTGACATGCGGCACTGCGTGACGCTAGTGCAGTACGTCATCCACGAGCTTCCACCCAATCGGAAGATGGAATAGGGTTGAAGGTACCGAGGTAGACCTTTTTCTCCATTCCAGATTCTGATTATGCATGAGAGCACGTGATTGACAAGTGCTGAAGCTCCATTATCTGACATGCGGCACTGCGTGACGCTAGTGCAGTATGTCATCCACGAGCTTCCACCCAATCGGAAGATGGAATAGAGATGAAGGTACCGAGGTAGACCTTTTTCTCTATGCCAGATTCTGATTATGCAAGAGAGCACGTGATTGACAAGTGCTGAAGCTCCATTATCTGACATGCGGCACTGCGTGACGCAAGTGCAGTACGTCAAATATGTTTTGTGTAGGTGATAGGCTGGCCTACAACTGCTCCCGCCTGACAAGTGTGCAAAACAGGTAGTGGAGCCATCTTCTGCTGCCAACCTGACATTACAGCAGTTACATGCAAACAAATGACTCGTGAGATTGTTTGTTTTCATATAAAAGCTGTCATATGCCAGCAGTAGAGGCAGGGGGTCAACTCCCTGGCACCCCCTAGGGGCAGCCGCTGCTGGTTACAAACCCTGAGAGAAAATGTATAATATGAAAAGTCTGCCATTCAACCATATTTGTATTTGTAGGGAAATCCATTTATGAGGGCAATTCACGTTTTGTGAACCACTACTGTGAATTAGCACTTTAACGTTTTTGTTTGTCGCGGTGTCTCTTAGGTGCCCAGAACACCTTTGTAAATCAGGCCGCCGAGAAGGTGTATAACCTTACTCGCATGAAGGTTCTAGTTCTATTTAAAAAATTCAAGCAGAGGGTATACTCTTATCTTTATACAAAATGATTTCCTAGTTTATCTTTAGCCCTTCTTTCCATATGGTCATCAACGCTTACAGTTAAACCGCTCTAAGGTGGCCCTATATGCACATGTGGGGTTTTAGCCATTCTCAATAATATAGAGAACACAGTCTAATGAATACTGTTATCTCCAAGCATAGACATATGTCCTATACAAATATAACGAGTCTAGGAACGTCTGTAAGCATTTTCTGTGCATAATTTCAGCTCAGATGCACAAAGAGAGCCCTCTGAAACAGTGAAGCTACAACTGTGATTCCCAGAATCAGCAATGCGAGATTACATAGGATTACAAATACAGACATTCGGATGGTATGGTGCGATTACCACAGTCACAAACCCAGTAAGAAGCAGCTTTGAATGAATTTGTGAAAGTTCCTTCCTGCAAATGTAGATGAACACCCACAAACCTGTATGTTTTGTTGGTAATCGCATATATGTAAATGGTAGCTATGTACCCCAAAATGCTTGAAAATTGCTACAGGCATGTTCAGCAATAAGAATGTTTTCAGTGTGTGCATGGAGAGGGAACAATACAATATTTGATTGGTGTGTCAGGGAAGGACTTTCTACAGAGGAACCAAGCTATTCCCTGAGGGAAACACAAAGTAAAATAAGCCAAGTGCACATAGGCACTTTAAGTAACAAATTCTACGGGCATCAGTTTTACACAATACAGAGCTCAAGCTTATACTCGTCTGTCAAATATGAGAAAACCACCTGAAGGTTGTGTGAACTTGCTAAAAACACACTTTATTGAACAAGCTTCTTCGTACAACGTCTTTGAAGCCATGTCCTTCCGGGCTTCAATTTTGGGATTGGAGGCAAATGCAGAGAGGTAGTCGGACAGCTGCGATGGATGCAGAAGTGACAGCTCAGTGCTTCAATCTCCTGGTTCTGTCTATGATATTTTTGGGATCAGGATAGAGGGTGACTGACATCTCTGGTGGATGGAGAGTCATGTCTTTTGACATTTCTACCACGCATTCCAATTCAAGATGAAGCTTACCTCAAGTGCTTACTATGGACGGGCACCTAAACCAACTGGCACATCAAGACTACCTCAAGACTACTTCAAGACTGTGTCTTGTGTTTCTGGGTTAGCCAAGGAAGCAGCAGCATTTACGCAATCCCTGCTGTTCATGCAAGAGAGTTGATGGGTTTGATCCACTGTGGCCCCGTACACGCCCAGCTCTTCTTTCCAATGCCCCTTTTCCTGTATTCTAGAGTTCCTTCTTCAGATTGCTCTCAAACTGCTGGAGCTGAACTATGTTACACCTGACCTTCGTGTGCTTCCAGATCACCTACCTGGTGTTCCATTTTCGGCCCTCACCCCTGCATGGAGCAATCTAGGACCTGGCCTTCCTCATATATGGTGGTGGTGAGTAAGATCTGCTTTTGATACCTAAATATGTATGCTGCACGTGCTGAATGTAGATGATACCAAATCTTATTCTTCTGATAAAGACTCCAGACTCAAATAATTTTGTTGAGTTCCTGGTGCGGCAGGCCTAGATGAGGTGTACCATTGGGTGGAGCAGGAGCCAGTGTTTAGGGCACAGAGTCCATATTTGTGCCCTGCTGTTAAGTGACTGGGAGGCAGTGGGCTGTCGACCCAAGCTATTTCTTTCCGAGTACCTAACAAATACATTTATAGAATGCGATAGCTGAAACCACATTGGGCCAGAAGACACTGTCGAGGTTTGATATGATTTAAAGACCATCTTATGGGGTACTTGTATGCCATTCTAAATGGATTGTTCAGGACATTAGGGGCAAATAATACATATTAGAGAACATTGGGTATTGTTATTTGGCAATATCTAGTAGTAGTGGTCGAAAATGCAAGCAGCTAGCAGGCATTTCACACAGAGATACATTCCTAAGTATATACACATTGCCCAGTTCACTAGAGTCCCATTTTGATCTTATCTCTTTAGCTCTCTTTCTCCTTCTGTCCCTGAATCCCAGGCTTTACTTCTCATGCCATCTATCTATTGCCTCTATCACTCTCTGTTGTCTTCTTCCTCTCATATCTCTCTCCCTCCTTCTTCATCTACTCTTTTTGTCAACTCTAGTTAAATTGGGGAAGAATAAAATTGTGAAGAGATTTACATGGCAAACTCCAATGTTTGGAGTTTAATTTGCTTTAAATCTTTGAAATTCCTTTTGATTGTGCCTAAGCTGATCTAACGTTTAATTCTTGGCTCACAGAAGCCTTGGATGCCTTTATTCCTCCTTCTTGCAAAGGAAACTAGGCGCAGTATTCACTCCACACCATGGTATGCAGAAGAACTTTGCGAAGCCAAGCGCAAATGCAAGACTCTTAAAAGAATGTGGCAAAGTCTGGATTCTGGATTACGGAAACTGATACAAGAATACCATTAAAAAAAGAAACGTATCTGTGTCACGCACACAACCTAATATGCTTAAAACTGGATTTCTATAATACCTCTTCCAGTGAATTTTCTCTTTTGTGAAGTTTGCTTTTTTAAAACTATTTTTATTATTGTAAAGTACAGTGACACCATCACAATCACGGTTATTTGCAAGTATAACACAGAGCAATCAACATAAAACATTCTGATAGTTTCTGTATTCATCCAGCCATGTCAGTGCATATACCCTGTCCTTTCCCCAATGGTGTCTGGGTTCCCTTTGTCCTCCCTACTGTATCTTACGTCCTGTCTTGTGATGTCATCCTTTCCTCCCCCGTGGGGAGTCCATAATATCTCATCCAGGGGCCCCATATTTTATTAAACTTCTTCAGGCATCCTCGAGCCATACATGTTGTCTTCTCCGCTGTCATATATAAGTCCATCCACCCTCTCCACTCATGAAATGTGGGCGGTACAGGTGCCTCCTCAGTGTTGTGCCACATCCCTTTTGGCCACTATCATACCTAGGTTTGCTAACAGTAGCTTAGCTCTAGGTATGTCTATTTCCGTGGGTATTCCCAGTATTGCGAATTTTGGGTCCAGAGGTATAGTCTCTTCCAGTATTTCACTAAGTTCTTTCATTATAGTCCTCCATTACTCCTGTATCATTGGGCATTCCCGCAACATATGTAGAAAGACTCCCCTCTCGCTCTTACATCAGGGGCATTCAGATGTATGTGCCCTCCCCATTTTGTGTAGACGGGCTCTATCATAGTATGCCCTATGTAGTATTTTAAATTGTGTTAGGCGGAGGCGCGATTTGATGGTGACCTCATGAGAATGCATTAACGCTGCCACCCAGTCAAGGTCATCCAGAGTTCCCAGTTCTGTTTCTCACTTTGCCCTTAGCCTTATCAGATGTCCGGCTCGGTATTTATAAGTAATTTGTAAGTCCATGAGACTGCCTTTTTGCCAGTTTCCCTCATGAGAAGTCTCACTTCTAATGGAGCATATTCAGGAATATCCTCCGTGTCCAACTCCTGAGTTTTCCAAGCATGGGCTACCTGTAGGTATTTTTAATATTGGTTATTTTGCATATCGTATTGCTTTTGCATCAAGGCAAAAGTAATAAGTTCCTTGCCCTCTAGTATGTGCCCTACTTTTGAGATGCCCAATGTATTCCATGCCCTAAAGCCTCTTAATTTGGCAAAGTCCCGCAATCTCGACCCCTCCCACAGAGGTGTTTCTGTTGTTACTCGATCGTTCCATCACATCTGCCTTCCTGCCCTTTTCCACGCATCTACTGCCACCTGTGTTGCTGGTAACAGTTTCTTTACTCCTTTACCTCCGTATAGATAGTGAGTGTGTGGGTGTGTACCAAATTGGGTTCGTTCCAGAGCATATGTGGGGTGGTCTCCAAGCATGTGTTCCCAGTCGCTAATAACGATCAAATGTGCTGCCCAGTAATAAGCTCTAATGTCTGGAAGGGAAATGCCACCATTATATTGATTTTGCTGCAGGGTATTGAGTGCCACTCTTGGTGTACTGCTGTTCCATAGGAACGTTCTAAGTGTCCCTTCTATCTTGATGAAAACCTCTTCTGGGAATGAGTGGTATATATTTTGGAGGACTTATAGTAGCTTTGGAGACGTTATCATTTTATTAGTTGCTGCTTGCCTGAGGAGTGTCAAAGGTAGGGCTTTCCACCGCTTTACGTCTTTGTTAAATTCAGCGATAACTCTGTGAATGTTGTGGTTAAGGCTTTCTATTTTATTTGCGGACACGTACATGCCCAGATATTTTATCCCATCATTTTCTATTTTAAGTTGTCCAGGAGTGGCACATGGGTCAAAGCTTGGGTTTGCTGAGTATAGGCTGGATTTTTCGCAATTTATTTTGTAACCCGCGTGTTTCCCGTATTTCTCAAATATGTTGAAATTACATGTGTGGGTATATCTAGGGTTAGTTACTAATAAAGGGACATCGTCAGCATAGAGCGATATTCGTTCATCTTCTTCTCTTTGTGCTTCCTCTCAGAAGCCAGAAATCCCTGGATGTGCACATATTATACAAACCAGGGGGTCTAGTATTAGTGCAAAGAGCAGCGGTATTAGGGGGCATCCCTGTCTGGTACCTCGGCCTATAGAGAATTCTTTTTATAGTGTCCCATTCACTCGTGCAACTGGATTTTCATATTGGAGAGCTATCCACTTCCAAACTTTAGGTCCAAATCCATATTTCTGGAGGGTTAGCTTCTGGAAGATCCAGTGTACCATGTCAAATGCTTTTTCAGCATCTAACAACAGTATCAAGTGTGGATCTTTACTTAGTTTAGCCACTTCTTGCCAGATATGTAGTCGGCATCACTTTAGTCTGGTTGACCTTTTAGGCATAAAGTCAGATTGGTCGTGATGGACTTGCGTGGATATGACCCTTGTTAGTCTATAAGTTAATATGAGGGCCAGGGCTTTGGTTTTTGTGTTTAGTAAAGATATGGGCCAGGATGAGCTGCAGTTCGTGGTGGCTTACCCGGCTTATGAATTACCACGATTGTGGCACTTATTTAGATCATGTTGGAGAGTGGCTGTTTCTTTAGCTTCCTGGAATAAGCTTAACAGGTGTGGGCACAGCAGATCCGCATTTTGCTTATAAAGTTCGGTAGCTATGCCATTAGGGCCTGAGGTTTTTCCGGGTTTCAAATAACCTATTGCTTCTCTTATTTCAGCTAGTGTGATTTCCTCCTCTAATGTTTGTACATCTGTTTTATCTAAGGTAGGAATGCAAATCTCTGAGAGGTATTTTTCCATTTGTGAAACATTTGTTAGTGGGTGCTCTGCATAGAAGGTCTCGTAATATTGGGCACATTTGTTGGCTATGTCAGTGGGTGCATTGTATTGATGTACCCCTTCTGAGTCTATCTGTGTTACCCAGCATGCTTCTGTTTCTTTTTAGCTCAGCCACGCTAGCAGTCTCCCTGCTTTGTCTCCGGCGTCATAGAAGCGCCGGTGCATAGCCTGGATTACCGCTTGCGCCTCTCGCTGCGTTAGAGCTTGATTTTCCTTAAGAAGGATTAGCATGGTTTGTAATTGTGAGGTGTTTTCGGGTGTTTGTATCTGACTTTCAATTTGGAGGAGATTTGCTTCTATTTCTTCCATCTCTTTCTTCTCTCCTTATAGGCTATTATGTTCTGCGAACAAATAAAAAAAAAAGAGGGGGGGACCAGGAGCTAATTAGAAATAGGAGGTCCAGTACCGAAGCTCCCAAAGAATTATGTAGTAATCACTCAGGGGTAACTGGTCCTGTGAAAAAAAGGTGCAACCTATTCTAGTAGCTTAGATAGATGTGTTAGAGTTGTCTCATTTTATGTAATAACGGTTGGATATAGATGAAGGTGGGGGAATTCCTCCTTTCGGAAAAAGTGCCCTCAAACAACCTTGTGGGTGTCATGCTTCATCATCAGGCGTTTGCCCTCATGGGGGTGGCACTGCTGTCCCCCACTGGCCCCACAAGAGGGCTCTTTCGCGGAGATCTTCTAAGGAGAGACGCCGCAGTTGTGCATGCGGGTGTGTGGGCCTAGAAATAGGTTTTTATTTGGGGTCCGAGAGGCAAGGTTAAAAAATGAAGGATAAGTAGAACCTCTTTTAAACAAATTCAGTAGAGGGATGAGTATTATCCTGCTCTTCTCTTATCGGTGAGTGGGAGTGATAGTGAAATTAGGTCGACATGTTTCGCGCTTACTTTGGTCCCTATTGGATCCTACTGCACTTCTTCAGGACCGTGGTCAGGGGCGGCTGGTGACATTTGAAAGTGGTGAGGAGTAAAATGATTGGCATACTGCACCGTTGCGAGCGAGCGCAGCGAGCAAGCCCGACCCTCCATAAGGGCGGTTCGTTGCGATTCTTTTCCTATGAAAATTTTGAAAAAAGAAAAATGGTGCATTTTCAAGCAAATTTGAGAAAGCAGGAAGGTTAATAAAGCAATTGTGAAAGTGCCTCTGTGAACTGTCACTTTACCTAACTCTCTCCCAGAATTCACCACCTTCACCTGTAAGTGGCTGCGAGCTGCTCTATCGGCATCACTCTCTTCCAGTGACACTCTCACTTTCCCATCATCTAAGTATCTCTTCCTACCTTATCTCTTTCGCTATCTCAGCATCTCCCCTCCTCTGTCACTGGCTGGGTGCTGCTGACACTGCCCGGTGACTGTCTCTTGCTGCCCCTTCCATTGTTTCGCAACCTCCCATGCTCTCCTCTCTCCCTATCTTGCTATCTCTTCCTATCTTGTTGCTGTCACATCCATCTTGCTTGCTATCCCTCCCTACATCTCAGTATCCCTTTCTCCCTCGTCTCTTTCTCTGTCTCCGCACCTCTATTCCTCCGTCATAGCAAATGACAAGTAGTTACGACAGCACATCTCACACAAGAATCGGATGAACTATCTCTAGACTCTACTATAGCGCCTAATATGTACCGGTGATTGCAGGTGGTGGGCGCTTAGCGCTGCCACTCTTTTAAGGTCCGGCGTCCGGTCCGGGGCGTATTTCTCATCATCGGCCTTCACCCCCAGAGCAAGAGAGAAAAGTCAGTTAACCGGGGAATAGAAAGAGAAGGAAACAGTGACATAAGGGAACGAGGGTGCAGAAAGGAACATGTGAGAGTAACAGAGCTGACCTAATGCCCATTGCTTATATCATTACAAAACGAAAGCAGAATGGTTTAAAAAGACCAAGTTTGTGAATACAGAGCCACAGTATGCATTTTTTTTTCCAATGCACGCACCCAACAAGCAGGTATTTCAGTACCTCCAGGAATAGTGTGCTTTCCCACCCAAGGAAAACATGGTTGTTCAAAGAGCGAGAAGGCAACAAAAGTAGGGCTTCACTGGCAAACACTGTAATGTGGCGCTAATGTGTTCAGGTGTGAAAAAATCAATACGGCCACCTTGCTTTAGTTATTTAGTTATTTTTCATACTTTGAATGTTTTATTTCTCTCTACCCTGAGGCTGCACTTAGAAATCGAAAAATGTCAGCAAAAGACTACGTTTCCAGCAAGTGTTTTTCTTTTTTGGATCCATTTCACAAATTAAGACGAAAACTTACCTGACCGCCTCTGCTCCGCGTTTGCAATGGCGCCTCTTGAGTTGAAACAGGAACAGCACTGGAGTGGCAACCCCTCAGCCAATCCTGGCGCTGCTGCAGCACCAGGATTGGCTGAGGGCACAGCTTACTCTTCGCCCGCCGCCTGCCCATTAGGAGACCGAGGGGCTCCTAAAGGGCATGCGCAAGCCAGTGCAAACACAAGTGCGCATGACTGGGCATGGGCGAAACATTTGCTCACCTTCCCCACTCATGCGCACTTGTGCTGCAGTGCTGCCTGTCCCTGGCTGGTCTGTCAATGCATATCAGTCAACATGACACCGGACCGCCCACGGTCCGACGTCATGCTGAGTGACATGCATTGTCAGTTCTCCCTCGGCATCTCTGAACTTAAGTAAACTAAGTTCAGGGACGCCGAGGGAGCTGCGGGCGGGGGGGGGGCAATGCCCCAACGCCCCAATAGACGCACCGCGCCTGACCGTGGTGTGTGATAAAAATGTTAAGAATAGGAATTAGAGACAACGACACTCTATATTCCTATGGTACCTAAAGTTAGGTGTGGGCGTCTGTGCGCCTAGTGGAACATCCTTTGTCCAACCTGATGGGAAAATAAAAAGACACAAACAAATAGACATATATAAGCAAGGGTAAAGTGAATACATTCATTCACTTCAAATGGAGTGCTGCCAACTGGTCAGCATTCCCATCGCCGAATAATCATAGAGGCATGCTGAGTGTAACGTGCCACTTCCATCATAACAGTGCGCGGTAAAGTAATTATGCTCATTGTAGCCTGTGTGATGGTGCATGCACAGGCGGTGTCACCTATATCTGGCCAGATGCAGCTGGAGGTGACTGGTATCATGCATGGACCACCAGGACACCCTATTCAAGCCCAACAATACCACCAATTCCCGAACCCACTTTTTTACAACAGAGAGAGGGGCAAAGGAAGAGGCAGAAGAAGAGGAGGACTCAAGAATGTGCATTGGCAGGAATCAGAACCGATGACACTACGGAGCAAGACATCAGGACAGAAACGCTAGTAGTTAACCTGTCCTCCAGACCCCTGTCTGAGGGCGAATCCAGGCTCTTGGAGAAGGGCTTGGGCTTCGTTCCGACACCCTGTGAGGATACGTTTAGACTACACCAGGAACTTCACCAATTCTTCCTGAAGGTGAGATTGAGAGCCTTCTTCCAAGACAAACCAGTATTCCCCACCACGGCACCGGTCTCAAGAAGAAGTCCAGGTTCACACCAACAACGGCCATGACACCAAACGAAATACTGACTTTCAAACTGGCCATCTTGAAGGATGTCGCCAGCATCACGAGTAAGCGCCCATTCAATAACATGTCGAAAGAAGAAAGGACCATCTTAAAGACCCTTACTGAAGACACGACCATCATCTTGAAACCAGCCGACAAGGGTGGTGCCATCGTGATCAAGGATGTGGACACATATGACGTGGAGTGTCGCCGCCAACTGACTGACACCAAATACTATTGTAGAAGATCCGACCCCCCGTCACACGGCGAAGATCAAGGGCCTAGTCACTGAAGCAGAAACTGAAGGGTGGATCTCTTCACAGGAAGCAACGTTTTTCATCAATGATAAACCTAGGGTCCCGTACTATTACACACTACCCAATATGCACAAAGGGCACAATCCCCCTCCCAGTTGACCCATCGCATCCTGGATTGATTCTCTAAAGGAACCTTTGAGCAAGTTTTGTGACTTTTACTTCCGCCCTGTAGTCACTAAAACTCCGACCTATCGCAAGGATACAACTGGAGTACTCAACCTGATTGAGAACTTCCCTGCACCAGAAACTGGTAACTTTAGACGTAGAGGCGTTGTACACCAGCATTCCCCAAGATGCCACGCTGGAAGTTTTGCTATCTACCCTACAGAGACAGGGGGTTTCACTCCAGGGCCACCACCTCTTTTAGCGTTTAAACGCACCCAAAACCTGAAGGACCTTCTTGTCCACACACGCCCTAAGAAAACCATTACATCTCTACCTACCCTATGGGCTTTACCCCCAGTAGAGGGTCATTATCCCTGCGGATCATGTTCCGTGTACCCCCTCACAGGAGTGTCCAAGCAGAAAGACCTGGGTCTGGCCAGACCTTGGTATTGGAAGAAATATACGAAGTGTAATACGAAAAATTGCATATACCTCATAACCTGTCCTTGTGACCAGCGGCACGTAGGTATGACAACGAGACCTGTAAAAATTCGAAAAGGGGGGCACAGAAGTACTATACGTTGCAAAAAAACGAGTACAAAACTACTGAGTCACTTTCTTGAGGCAAACCACAACCCTGATAGCTTTAGATGGACCATTATTGAATCAAACCCCAGCTGGACCACAAGTACATTGTTCAGACAAGAACAACGTTGGGTGTTTCGTCTTAAGAGTATCTCAGGAGGTCTGAATGGCGATACACCATGGGCTGAACTGATCACCTAGGTCCACTGGCTATTGCATTGGGTCTTCAGGGACACCCCTGGATAGTGTACCTACCCCATCACACAACAGTTCAGAGATACTAATCACACCTACTCTTCTCCCTGTATATGATGCAGCGTGGAATTTCAAATCCTCCCTTCGTCACAGACCAAATATCACACTAACGCTTTCACTCAATACATTCATTGGTGGGGCCCATAACACCAATACTTATACTTCATTGGTCTGCTCTTACGGGAGAGATAAGTGTTCCAAACGCTGACGTGAAAAGAATACCTTATAACCTAAACATACACTTCATATCCTTAATCCAGTACATCTTAATCCTGAACCTCAAGATATTCCTTCCACTTAGCCGATGGATCATTTAGTTGTGTTGGAGAAATGATTTTAATCATCTTTCATTAATATTCAAATCTTAATCTATTCCTTCTCAATAAATAACCCAACACATTTGCTTGTTTATCAATAATATTGTTCATCTAATTAATGCAAATTTTAATAAAACGTTAATCAAACCATTGAACACCATATTTACCTAATCTGGCTATTAGTCGTCATGCAGCACGCTACAGTCCCAAAGATTGGGTCTGGACCATAAGCGTGTACGCATCAAACAATGCCCATCAGTTTTGAGAGTCCTCAGTTCATCAGGGAAATGGGCAGCAATTTAGTCTGTCAAAGATTCAGGGAAACAGCTCTCCTGTATTGTCACCGTCCTCTCCGTCAGCATAACGTCAGGAAAAAGAAAAGGTCCGCTACTACCAACTCACTAGTCTACCATCTTTTATAATGAAATTAATAACAAAATGTAACGGAAGTCAGTTTTAGGCATTTCTGATTGGTTGGTTAAGATCGTCCGTTTCGGTTTCCCAAAGTCTATGATGTCACACTGTCAGACATGATCCATCCGGTTTGTCAAAATTGTCCATTGTTAAAGCTCTTGGCAAAAGTCCAGTCACGACCTTGTTCGGGTACAGGCTGTGTAGGTCATCTTGAGGCCACTTGTTCAGGAGCCTGGAGCATGCGCACTTGGTCTGAAACCTCGTGGAATGGTAGCTGTCTCGTCGTGTAAGTTGGTCGGCCATTTTGTCATAGGTCCAATCGGTCAACTTAAGAGAAACAAACACAAAAGTAATGAAAACATGGAAATAACGAATAAAATGTTTAACCCTCGCTAATTCCCCTATGTGTATGTAATTATCTAGCATAATTGCGACATTTAAAGCGTTTATATTCACCCAATGATGTCATCTGGTGCAACTTACAATTACGTCACAAAAGCAACATACATCATGCAATATTCTATTTTTCTAGTATTAGTATGCATTCGTATATTAGTTTACAAATTATTTTAGCCATGCAAAATGCAAATCCCACGTGTAATTCATACATTAGTAAGGTTGGTTAAGTACCACTCAAAACACATTAATATTATTACAATTAATAGATTATTCTAATTAGTATGAACATGCTGAAATGGGGGAGGTATACAACATTTTTTACTACCCGCTCCATCAATCCCCCCTTTGGTGATTATATCAACACACCATCAAAATTTTGTATTTCTTTTATGGAGTTTCAAAGTGATTTCTTATCATAATTCAGTTTCCCCTGTCTCTTCTCTTTTCGCTGACTTATACATACTCTCCTTAACTTCATCTAATTCTATTTCTTCAAATTCTCTCTCTTGTTTCTTACCTTTTCTCCTTAAATTTTCTCTTTTTAACTTTTTCTGACTTTTATTCCTTTTACGACTGATACACCCTAATCTTATTATTAATACTATGAAAATCACACAGGGTAATGGAAATAAGATTTTACCTAAAAAGGTACTACCTAAGTTTACTAAGAAATTTTAATAGCTAATATTTTCTTTCCAATCTTTTCCCAAACACCTTCAACCTCCAGTGGTGCAATTTCATCATGCAGTTCAGTTATATTTTTAATATACATTTTCAAAACTTTACTTTCGTCTGGAATGTAAGTACAACAATGTTGAACGTTCAGCATTCCACAGACTCCACCCTCCTTTGCCAAAAATATATCAAGGGCAAGTCGATTTTGCATTACCATGGTACGCATGGGAACCATTTCAGTGTTCCCCAATAAAAATCATCCAGCGGTGCTTGTTGACAAGCAATCCACTACTGTTGAAAGTCTTCTAATTTTGTTTGCATTCAGAGATATTCCCACTGCTGGTATCAATGCTCCAAAGATGTCACCCACAATTTCTGACCAAGATTCTCTCTTAATACGTGCTAAATAACTACCTAAACTATGTACACCATCTTCTCCTCTATTCATATGAAAAATCTTCGGGAAAACCAGGCCTACATAACATGTGCCATACCAATGGTCTGGCATACGATAATATGCCTTGCTCCCGCAAATGAAATATAATCCAGGAAAAACTGGATCTTTCCACCTTTAAATCCCCATCCACCCATGATTCGGTATGTATCATGGCACTCACTATTACCTACAAAATAATTATCATATGCAGTTTGAGTCCTTCTAATACACAATTTCCCTTTCTGAGGCCAATCCAAAGCCATAGTTGGACTAGCTTCACCTTTCAAGTGTTTTTCCATTTCTACATCCCAGACTGTCTTCTCCGCCTTTCCTTCAGATGCCTTTCTTTGCATTTTCAGTCTTCTTTCTTCAACCATATCTAACAATGTCTTTTCCTCTTTCTTTAAATTGCAAGTCAAATTGTTTTTTGATTATATATTCTAATGTTAGTTCTTTAATCTCTAAGAAAAATTCACCTAATACCTTTGCAGGTTTTACCTTGTTTAACTTGTTAATTGATGGTACTTGTGAAAATATGTTATCTACATCTGAAAAATGATACTCTAATTTCCCTGTTTGATAAAATAAACTAGCTATTACACTACATGTTATTCCATAAGTTACTGGAAGGTGGTGATAAGTCACTCCCTCCGATACTGAGGCAGGTAACTGCATACAAACATAGCAGTCCCTTACGTCCATTGTCTTTACATATTCATACAACAATTTCGAAAACACATTATTAGAAAAATCGGTTATAGACATGTCTTTATGTAAATAGTTTTTATCTATTCTAGTCAGAACTACCTTTTGAATCTTTTCTATATTAGTTTTGTTGTCACTATAGCCTTCTATTGTATCTATAGTAACCTTAAATGAGATCAGGAGAGCAAGTATGCTCCAGAGAAGCATTAGTAATCCTGTACAACAACAACACATTTTGCACCATCTTTGCAAAACTATACATCTACATGTTCTACTATCTGTGTTTGCCATTGTTGTTAAAATGGACAGTGTCTTTTGACTTAGCCTCTTCTACTTCACAACTAGTTTGCCTAACCCAAGGCTCTAAGCACCTACTTGGTTCTACCAGTTTTTGTCTTTTTTTTCCGTATGTTGTTATCTTTCCATTAGCAGCTTTCTGGTCTCATTCAGTTTGGCATCTCATCATCTTTCGCCTTTCCCTCGTGATCTGAATACAGAATATCCTGAACATCCGCTTCTTCTCCAATATCTGACAAGATAACTCTCAGGATTTCCGATTCTTCGTCCTCTTCAACCACTTCTGGCACAATCACCTCTGAATTTCCTTGGCTATCCGCCTCTTCTTTCACTTCAGGCAGGGCCACATACATCCATTCTGGTGACTTATACTTCTGGTTAGGTTTTCTTATTCTTTTACTTTCTTTGATTACAATGGTTTCTTCGTCTTTTAATTTCTCCTGACTTGTCACTTCATTCACCTGTTCAGCCCTTGGTGAATTTACTCGTGTCAGTTGATATCTCAGTCTTTTTACATTATTTGGCCAAGCGTCATCCTTTGTTGCTCTTTTCAATTTTCTTCCTTTATCATTCTTTTCAGTTCTCCAAGCTCTCTTTCTTAGAACTCGACCTTCAGGTACTTCATATTCGCTTTCCTCTGACTCTGTTTCAACTTGCTTTTTACTCTCCACAGCTTCTTTTTCCACCACTTCTTTTGTTTTTCCTACTTCTGTCCCTCCTCGTATCTCCGGCACGCAATCTTCCTGCTGACTACTTGTCCCTACTTCTGACTAAATGTTGGAGTTCCCTACACCTCCTCGGGGGTCTTCCGCAGTAATCTTTCCCTCTCTCTCTGTATCTAGCACCTGTCCATCTAAATGTGTTATTTCAGGTGGAATCTCTCCCAATCTTTCGTCTGGAACTTCTCTTTCAGTAATTTCTTTTATTGTCTCTTCACTGTCTTTTTCTTTGTCCTTTCCTTGTCTTTTCCTAGAACATTGAGTTCCTTGTTCAGTTTCTGAGTTTGAGCTGGTATCAGAAATCTGTAACCTTCTTCTCAAGGAAATACTTCTGGGGACAAATGTTAGACTTGGTTCTGATTCCCCCCTTTCAGGGTTTTCTTTTGTATTTGGCTCTTCGTCATCCGATTCAGTACTGGATTTTGATTCATCAAAATACTCCTTTTCTGAGCTATCCACTGGATTTGGAATTCTCAATGTATGACTTGCATAAATCCAGTTTTTCAGTCCAGCACACTTCACAGCTGTTGTTGTGGTCAAGATGACTTGTCGTGGTTTTCCCCACCTTGGTACCAAACAGTTTCTTCTTCTGTGTACTTTTATTCTCACCCAGTCCCCTGGGCTCAGATCATGGGCTTGCTTCTTTTCAAGTGTGGTGGCATCCGCTCCAACCTGATGAAACACAAAATGAACTGCGTCAGCCAGGCTTTTACAGTAATCCAACACCATGTCATCAGTTATAGGCAACAGCTTGTTGACTGGCATGAACACATGCCGCATCGCTCTACCCATGATGATTTCATGGGCGCTCACTCCTGTGGTTCTGTCTGGAATTGATCTTATAGTCATGAGAACCCGAGGCAAGACATCAGGCCATTTCATACCAGTGGCTAAACACATTTTCCCTATCCTGTTTTTGATAGTACCATTCATCTGTTCCACCACACCAGAAGCTTCTGGTCGGTAGGCACAATGTAGTTTTTGTTGTACATTCAATGCTTCACAAATCAATTTTATGATCTCATTATGGAAATGTCCTCCTCGGTCTGATTCAATTGTTACTGGGAATCTGAATCTAGGGATAAATTTCCTCAAAAGTAATTTTGCCACTGTCATTCCATCATTTCGTCTTGTTGGGAATGCCTCTACCCATCTAGAAAACAGGCAGACCATAACTAAAACGTACCTCAACCTGTTACAGGGAGGCATCTCAATGAAATCCACTTGCATTCTGGTAAAAGGCCCTCCTTCTCGACCTATTGTTCCTAGGCTCACTACTGTCTTTCTTCCAGGATTGTATTGCTGACATATTAGGCATCTCTGACAAAGACTTTCTGCTACAAGTCTGAATTTTGCATTGTACCAGGTCTGCTTAAATGACTTGATCATAGCATCTCTCCCTATGTGTCCCTGTCCATGATACATCCGGGCCATGGCAGACATCATGCTATCAGACATAACTGGTCTTCCATCCTGATAGACCCACACATGATCCTTCTCTCTTGGTGCACATCCTGCTCTTATCCACTGCTTCATTTCCTCATCTCCTGCTTCTTCCTGTAATTGTCTCACTTCTTCCCAGGTACCCACAATGTTAGTAAACATCAAAGAACAAGAAATCACCTCTTTCTCCTTGGCCCTGTTAATGGAATTCTGGTTACGTGCACAGTATTGAGCCATGTCATTGGCATATTTATTGCCAGTGGCGATGTAATCACCACTTTGCCTATGGGCAGCACACTTCACAACAGCCAATTGCCTAGGCAGCTGTATCGTCTCAAGCAATTTTCCAACCACTTCAGCATTCTTAATGGGAGTTGCACTTGATGTCAAAAACCCTCTCTGCAGCCATATTTGACCGAAGTCGTGTACGACTCCGAAGCCATACTGGCTGTCTGTTATCACAGTCACTCTCACACTTTTCCCAATCTTGCATGCTCTAGTCAAAGCAACAAGTTCAGCTACTGGGGCCGATTTTACTCCTTTCAGGTAGAACGCTTCCATCACTGCTGCAACTGTGCATACCGCATATGCTGCCCTCAACACTCCATCATCTGTTCTCAAACAAGATCCATCCACAAACATGACGAAATTACTTTCTGATAAAGGTTCATCTTTTATGTCAGGTCGTGGTTTTGTACAGAAATCGAGTACATCCAGACAGTCGTGATCTGCTTCATCTCTGACTTCTACATTCTCAGCATCAGGCAGCAATGTTGAAGGATTCACATTCAAACATCTCACAAGACTTACATTCGTTGCACCTAATATAACTTTCTCATACTTAGTCATCCGACTATGTGTCATATACTGAGTGCGACTCCCTGTTAAAAGGATTGCCATATCATGAGGTACAAACACTTTCACAGGATATCCCATTACAATTCCATCACTCTGTTCCAAACTCCGCAGGTAGCAGCCACTGCTTTCAAACACCCGGGTAGGGCTACCACTACTGGATCCAGCATTGATGAGAAATATGCAATTGGTCTCCTCAGTTTTCCATGCTTCTGTATTAGAACAGAGAGTGCATATCCATTCCTCTCACTGCAGTACAACTCAAACTCTTTCTCATAATCAGGCATACCTAATGCAGGTGCTTCACACAACCCATCTCTCAATCGTTTAAAAGCTGCCAATTCTTCTTAGTTCAAATCAATGGGATCTCTCACATCACTTCTTGTCAATCGTACCAAAGGTTTTGCAATCAACGAAAAATTGCTGATCCATTGACGACAGTATCCAACCATTCCAAGAAACATTCTCACCTCTCTTTGGGTCATGGGTGCTTCCATTCCTTTTATGATCCTGATTCTGTCTATTGTTATCTTTCTCAGTCCCTTTTCGATATTGTGGCCTAAATAATGTACTTCTTTCTTGCAAAATTGTAATTTTAATGGTGACACTTTAATTCCTCTATCTGCCAGATGATTCAGCAAGGCTATAGTGTCTATCTCACAAGCTTCACAGGTTTTCGACGCCACAAGCAGGTCGTCGATGTATTGAATTAACACTGAATTTTCGGGCATTTCTAGACTTTCCAGAGACTTCTTCAATAGCTGATTAAATATTGAGGGGCTTTCTGTATATCCCTGTGGAATTCGGCACCAAGCCAAAATACGCTCGCCGAAACGAAATGCAAAAATGTGCTGGCTGTCATGGTGCAATGGGATGGAAAAGAAAGCATGGCATAAATCAATTACAGTATACTATTCTGCATCATGGGGAATCTGATACAAAATCACAGATGGATTTGGTACAATAGGACAGCAAGACACAACAATTTTGTTTATCTTTCTCAGATCTTGTACTATCCTGAACTTCCCATTAGGCTTTTTCAGTCCCATAATTGGTGAATTACATGGACTACTCATTATTTCTCTCAGAATGCCTTGTTTTATCATTTTTTCAATCACAGGAGTAACTCCTTCAATTATTTCAAGAGTCAATTTATATTGAGGGACATTTGGATAGTGTACTCCTTCCTTCACTGTTATTTTTACTGGATCTACATTTCTCATTAATCCCACATCTTCTCCTGTGAAATCCCAAACTTCTGCTTTTACAGACTGTTTCAATTCTTTAGGTAATTCATCAGGGTTAAATACAACATAGGTTTCGGTAAGCTCATTTTCCCTGTTTGCCATTGTCATTTTATACAACACATCTTCATCTGGTGTCTCAAAGGCTATCCCATCAGGGGTACAGAATATAGTGCAATTCATCTTACATAACAAATCCCTACCTAATAAATTCACAGGACTGGTATCGCGCACAACAAAGCGGTGCATTTCGGAAAATTTCCCTATGCTAATTTTCACTGGCTCTGTAAGATAAGTTTTAATCTGTCTATTGGATACACCAACTACTTGGATCGTTTCATCCAAGAGAGGAAGTTTCTTAACATCAGCTGACCTGACAGTTGATCGAGTAGCACCAGTATCAACTAGGAAAGTAATACTTTCATTATTTATCTTCCCATCTACAAATGGGCCTGTCTGGCCTACTTCTAGAGTTGCGCCAAGTACGCACTCTTCTTCCTCCCTTCGGCACCGTCAATAACCCTCTTCTGAATCACTCTCATCGCGTTGTAGCCAATACTGTGAAACAGCGCTAGGGCGTGGCTGCTTATTTACCTGTTCTTCGTTGTAGAATCCTGTTTCGTTACTATATTTCTGGGAGTTTTTGCTCTGTGGAAAAGGCGGTTTTGGCACCTGATTCTGTTGGGTTACAACCTGCTGCTGTCGCTGCGGTTGACCACTCACCTCATTCTGCACCTGTGGATTCAATGATGCATTTTCATTGTTAGTACTTGGGGGAAATTTACACTCGGATTTCCAGTGCCCTATTCTACCGCAATTATGACATGGGAATTTCTTTTTAGCTTCTTCTATATTAAAATTTCCCTTACCTTTCCCAGCAATGAACTTTTGTCTCGGGCCTGTATTATTCACTTGTTCCGCTAATTGAGCTTTCTGTCTCTCTGCTACCTTTACTTGTACCCACATAGCCTTTTCTTTTAATTTTCGCTGTTTTTCTTCAATCTCATCACTGAAATATTTTGCATGTCTTCGTCTATTTTCTTATTTTGCCAGTCTACAGTATGTTGTTTTATCATTTCACTATCCTCTGGACGTAAACCATATACAAATCTGTATACAAAATGACTTAAATCCTTTTCACTTAAATTTTCATCACCACTAAACTGTTTGACGGCCAAAATCAGCCTTTCATAATATGCATGTACTGACTCTTTGCTTTCCTGATGTGTTCTGTCAATTTTTACCCAATCTGTCTCTTTAGGAGGTACTTTGTTTTTCAGAAAGGCGATAACCTGTTCATATTTCTTCATTACCTCGGGATCAGGAGGTCCAGTTTTTGGATCTCTAGGGTATTCCTGAGTTGGCCAATTGATCATTAATTTGCACTCTGTCCATAAATCTGCTGGTACCATTATGTCAAATAGACTATTCAGATCAATCCATAGTACTTTAGACAACTTCACAAATCTATCCACTTGCCTATACCACTCGACAGGCTTTTCGCGTAGTCGAGGGAAATCATTTGTAAAAGACAAAATATCCTGTCTTGTCAATGGAACATGCACATATCCTCCTCCTGGAATTTCTCTCATGGGGCATTCTGTTACTACCTTTTCTTTTTCTCTTACAGGGAATGCTGCAAACGTTTTATCTAGGGCATCATCTCGTTTTCGGTACCACCTGCTTCTACATTCATCCACATCTCCCCATTTTCTCATCAAGATAATTATTTCCTTAATCTGACTTATTCGTCCTGTGGTGTTCAAATTTTCAATATCTTTTTCAGTGAAATCTATTCGATATGGTTTTTGTAAGGCCTTTACCTTTTCAATATCTATACCCATTTCATTTGCTACTTCTTCTAGTCTTTCATGCAGATTTTTCGCTCTCCATGTTACACTTTTGCACACAAATAGTAATTCCTCATCTTGATAAGTTTTTTATTTCTCTGTGGGGATAGTTCCTACTATTAACTCTTCCAGTACCATTCATAATTTGGCCACATCTATTGATTGGGATTCTTTGTCTTTACCTTGCAAGCTTCTCAACCATTCACTTAATTCATCTGTAGATGGGCCTACTGGTTTTTCTACATTACCTCGTTCTGAATCCTTTTGCGTTTCTAATATTGATTCCACTGTCATTGTATGTCTTTCCACTAAATTTTGGCCTATAAAAGGGTTACTTGAAACATTTGGTTCGATCATACTCATTGTCTGTCTCCATAGGTTTTCATTTTGGTTCTGCTTTGGCTTCTCAGCCTGTTTATTGCTATTATAAGGAACTGTTAAACAATGTGCGCTATCTTTTTGTTTATCAAAAATAGGCATCACAGGGCCTATCGCCACTGGAACAGTCACAGCTTCTAGATTTTTAGTCAATTCTCGTATCTTTTCAGTTAATTCTAAAGTTGTTTTTGCTAATTCTGCCGAATTTTCACCATTTACTTTACCATCTGATTTTCTCTCTACCTCTCTAATGGATGTATCTTTCTCTAAATCTTGGGACACTGGTTCTGACTTAATGATTCGTAAAGTTTCTCTCATTGGGGCACTTGGTGTCAACATTTCTGGTTCTGGTTGATACGGAGGTGGATTTTTATAAAACATGTCATCAAGAACATCATCCTCCGATTCATTCACTCCATACCCTCTTGATTCAACATTATGCTTTTTCTCTGTGCATTTTCTACCTCCAATTTCTTCTGCGGTTCTTACAGGAAATAGACCTTCAGTCATACTCGCATTCCGCCACCTTCTCATTCTGTCATCATGATTCTCATGTCCATATGATCTACCAAACATGTACCTATATCTTCCGCCACTCCTCTGTCTCTCTCGGTCATGCATTTCATCTTCCCATTCTGTCAATGCTTCAAATTGTGTTGGTCTAGGTCAGGGGTACTCATAGTACGGCCCGCGGGCCGCCAGCGGCCCGGCAAGCCTTCCCTGGCGGCCCGCGGACCTTGCAGACATCGTACCTGTGCACCACCGGTTGCAGCAGCGCGGGGCTATGGGGGCCGGGCGATTCTTTTAAAAGCCAAGTCACTTGTTAATGAGACTTTGTTGTATTTCATCTCTTCTTAGCGCCCCTGCATCTCCCCTCTGAATGAGTGGAGATGCAGGGGCGCTAAGAAGAGATGAAATACAACAAAGCCTCATTAACAAGTGACTTGGCCTTTAAAAGACCTGTGAAGTACTTGGGTGCGGCGGCTGTTTGTGTTCCAGGGAAGGTGAGGTGACGGGCAGGGGGAGGGGGGGGGGGGGAGCAGCTAGTGAGAGCAGCAGGTGAGTTTAAAGCGGGAGGGAGAGAGGGAAGACAGAGCAGGAGACAGGGAGGGAGAGACAGCGTGAGAGAGACAGACAAGTTGGGAGAGGGAGGGGGACAGAGGGAGGGAGGGGAACAGAGGGAGAACAGATGGAGAGGGAGGGAGACAGAGAGTAAGTAAATTCCAGCTACTGAAGCAGAGAGTCTGAACAACCCTCTTAGTACTGGCGAGTGTTTTGAAACGCATGGCTTGCAGCTGCTGCTGGTATTGCTAACTCATACAGTATTAGTGGCATTATTTTTTTCTACAGTGTTCAAAGCTCATTCACTTGTGCCATGGGTGCCATTTGATTTTCTATGATGTCACTGTCATGCCAGCTTTCATGTGATGTCATACCAGCTGATACCCTGAGTCTGTTAGCATACAGAATGCAGATGGGACTCACAGTGCAAATCCACTATTTTTATGTGATCTACTTGTTTCCGCAACCTCCTAAAAAGAGAAGGGCAAACTACATGCTGTAATTCAGCCGCGTGCCACCGACGGCTGCAAAAATAACTGTCCCACATGTTTCATGGACAGTTAAAGTAATGCCTGCTGTGATTAACTGCAAGCAGCCAATTAGAAGGCTTCTAAAACGTAGCCCTATTCCTAATGGTTGAAACGGTCCTTGTGTTTAGGCCATTATGATTGACTGCTGGGAATTAACCAGAATTGAAAAGTGTATAGCAAATGTGGAGGGAGAGACAGCGTGAGAGAGACAGACAAGTTGGGAGAGGGACGGAGACAGAGGGAGGGAGGGGGACAGAGGGAGGGAGGGGGGACAGAGGGAGAACAGATGGAGAGGGAGGAAGACAGAGAGGGACGGAGACAGAGAGAAAGGGAGACAAACTGATTGAGAGAGAGGGAGAGAGATAGAGAGAGGGAGGGAGACAGGGAGAGAGAGAGGGAAGGAGAGAGAGGGAGAGGGAGGGAGACAGAGAGGGAGGGAGATAGAGGGAAGGAGCGAGACAGGGGGAGGGAGGGAGACAGAGAGTGAGGGAGACAAACACAGTGAGTGAGGCAGATGGAGAGAGAGAGAGATAGAGGAAGAGAGACAGGGAGAGGGAGGGAGACAGGGAGAGGGAGGGAGAGAGGGAGACAGAGGGAGGGAGACAGAGAGAGAGGGAGACAGAGAGACAAACAAAGTGATTGAGACAGGGAGGGAGGGAGGGAGACAGAGAGAGGGAGGGAGACAGAGAGAGGGAGACAGAGAGAGGGAGAATGATAGAGGGAGAGTGATAGAGGGAGGGAGGGAGACCGAGCTAGATAGATAGATAGATAGATAGATAGATAGATAGATAGATAGATAGATAGATAGATAGATAGATAGATAGATAGATAGATAGATAGATAGATAGATAGATAGATAGATAGATAGATAGATAGATAGAGATGTGTGAATGCCGGGTCTGGTGGCTCAGTGGACGAAGGCGTCTGCTGCAGGGGCCTGTGTTCAACCTCATGGTCACAGTTTTTTTTTTTTGCTCTAGAACCGCCCCCTCCCCCACTGCCCCCGCCCTCACCGGTGCGGCCCTCGGCCACAAACCACACTGTAAATTTGGCCCTCGAGAGAAAGTTTGTGAGTACCCCTGGTCTAGGTCTTGGTTCTAGATTCATCATTTTCTCTCTCAAATTTCTCAAAACTGCTCAATTAAATGAACCATGCTCTGGAAATGCCAAGACTCCGTCGTTCTTGGTATATTTTACCCAATTGTCTAACCAAATACAAGTTTGATATCCGTATTTCGCAACCATAAAGGATGCGGGGGTTTTAGGTGGAGGAAGTAATTGTCCTTCCCTAGTCACAATCGGTTTGTCCTTCTTAAACCACTTTTTAATTCTCTCAATCCAGGATTTTTTCTCCATTTCTGGTGGATCGCAATACATCTTTTTTTTTTTTGTTTTCCGCATATCACTAGTCTCTCCTTATAACTGTACCACTAATCTGACCAATTGTAGCGCGACTCACACTAACACACCAATCCGGAGCGTCTACGTCACCTTTGCAATTCTCCAATCCTAGCGCGGCATACACTAACGCACCAATCAGGAGCGTCTATGTTTCTAACTGACTGCCCAATCCCAGTGCGGTCTTTCTGATGTCAGCAGCCGCTGCCGCAGCTCCTGCTCCTGTTGACCCCTCCTTTACTAAAATTCTCTCAGTAAGCTTTTTTAATTTTTCGAATCTACAAATCTGTTAGTAACAACATGAAAACACCACCATTGTCCGTTTCGCTAACCAAAGAATAGCAAAAGACCTTTTTCACAAGAATTCCGTCTTTCCCGAGAGCAGCGCTTACCTCTGCCCTACTACAGAATCGTTACTTCCGTTGATAAAGTAGCACATCCCTCTACCTTACCCTTCTAGCAAGCATTTGCTAATTGTTTCTCCAGAATTAAAACACCTTGTTGGAGACCCAATGCTCCTGAGAAATAAAACCAGAGTTTCACAATTAACCAGAATGCCTTTTCATTCACGCACTTTCACACATAAAATGCAGTACATTCATACAGAATTCTGTCTTTCCCGAACAGTCTGCCCTACTTACAAAATTATACCATTCGTTAACAAAATAGCACTTCCCTCTACTTTGTCCTTCTAACAAGCTTAGAGAATACCTGCTACCTTTCCAGTGATAAGCGTTATCAGAGTGCATTCTGGCCTCCTGGTACCTAAGACCAAAATTTCACAGGTAACCTACGCTATCATGCATACTTCCCTCATACAGAAAATATCTCTAATGGCAACACACGACGATGCTACCGAATCGAACCCAGACAATGTGTCGTGCAACTTCAATCATCGCACGTTTTCCCTGTGTACCTACAGGGCAACAACAATTCCGTCTTTCCTGAGAGCAGCGCTTACCTCTGCTCTGCTACGGAACTGTTACAAACTTCCGACTTCCTACATCCCAGAAGTCGTGCAAACAACATAGAACTCGACGCGACTCAACATAGAATGTTAATACATAAACCAATACCAATCAATAATCAATAAGCAATGTACAAGCAATAATCACCTAAACCAAAACAATAGAATCCATCATCCTGCTACCAGAAAAACTGTTGCAGCGTGGAATTTCAAATCCTCCCTTCGTCACAGACCAAATATCACACTAACGCTTTCACTCAATACATTCATTGGTGGGGCCCATAACACCAATACTCACACTTCATTGGTCTGCTCTTACGGGAGAGATAAGTGTTCCAAACGCTGACGTGAAAAGAATACCTTATAACCTAGAGGAATTTTATTTACATACACATACACTACATATCCTTAATCCAGTACATCTTAGTCCTGAACTTCAAGATATTCCTTCCACTTAGCCGATGGATCATTTAGTTGTGTTGGAGAAGTGATTTTAATCCTCTTTCATTTATATTCAAATCTTAATCTATTCCTTCTCAATAAATAACCCAACACATTTGCTTGTTAATCAATAATATTGTTTATCTAATTAATGCAAATTTTAATAAAACGTTGATCAAACCATTGAACACCATATTTACTCGTCCTCTAAGTCAATCAAGTCGTCATGCAGCACGCTACAGTCCCGAAGATTGGGTCTGGACCATAAGCGTGTACGCATCAATCAATGCCCATCAGTTTTGAGAGTCCTCAGTTCATCAGGGAAATGGGCAGCAATTAAGTCTGTCAAAGATTCAGGGAAACAGCTGTCCTGAGGTGTCACCGTCCTCTCCGTCAGCATAACGTCAGGAAAAAGAAAAGGTCCGCTACTACCAAATACACTAGTCTACCATCTTTTATAATAATATTATTGATGAAATGTAACGGAAGTCAGTTTTAGGCATTTCTGATTGGTTGGTTAAGATCGTCCGTTTCGGTTTCCCAAAGTCTATGATGTCACACTGTCAGACATGATCCATCCGGTTTGTCAAAATTGTCCATTGTTAAAGCTCTTGGCAAAAGTCCAGTCACGACCTTGTTCGGGTACAGGCTGTGTAGGTGATCTTGAGGCTACTTGTTCAGGAGCCTGGAGCATGCGCACTTGGTCTGAAACCTCGTGGAATGGTAGCTGTCTTGTGGTGTACGTTGGTCGGCCATTTTGTCATAGGCCCAATCGGTCAACTTAAGCGAAACAAACACAAAAGTAATTAAAACATGGAAATAATGAATAAAATGTTTAACCCTCACTAATTCCCCTATGTGTATGTAATTATCTAGCATAATTGCAATATTTAAAGCGTTTATATTCACCCAATGATGTCATCTGGTGCAACTTACAATTACGTCACAAAAGCAACATACATCATGCAATATTCTATTTTTCTAGTATTAGTATGCGTTCGTATATTAGTTTACAAATTATTTTAGCCATGCGAAATGCAAATCCCACGTGTAATTCATACATTAGTAAGGTTGGTTAAGTACCACTCAAAACACATTAATATTCTTACAATTAATAGATTATTCTAATTAGTATGAACATGCAGAAATGGGGGAGGTATACAAAATTTTGTACTACCCGTTCCATCATATACACATCTGAACTGTCTTGAACCAGACCCAGACCACCTCAAGCCTACTAATCCTCATAAGGGTGATAGCATTTTGTCTCCAGCAATACTATACCAACCACAGAGCATACTATCTTTCAATTCCCATACAGCTGCCGTGACCCACTGATAACATGCACACATGTATTTTTGACATTACATGCAGACAGCCTCAGTCCTCCTAAAGAAACCCACACAGAGCAACTGGCTCAGTAACACACTCTAGGTACGCTTGAAAGCAACTGCTGCTAACCATGATATATGGAGTTGACCTCCTTTGTTAACTGACTACTTAATATGTTACCATCAGTACCAAAACCATATGGTAGTATATTTACACGAGGGGTTTCCAACAATAACCATCACATACGGTTCATTGCAGCACTATATCCCTGCTTAGTAATTTTCATTCCATGTATCCCCTTTCAAAGATGGCTGCCGCTTTTGACATCTACGTGAATATTGTCACGTTTCAGCTCCTAGAATCAACCACGCCCCCTTTACTTCTGCTTCTGTCTCATACCAAGGTATATCTCTGGAAGCTCACCGGCTTTCGTATACCGGCGATCCTTTGAGCGGATGGGCAGGTAATGGGCTGTCAAGGAAGAGATTAATAGTGAGTATTCTCCTGCTGCCTTCACAATGAATACAGGTATTCACCCATGTGCGCCATCACCATGTAAGCTGAATCTGGCAAATTATATCCGCAGGTACACTCCTTCATTTCTTCTGGGGATGCAGAGGAAGCCACTCCATCAAAATAGAGGGGTGTGATATTGTGTGTGTGTGTGGGATGTATGTATGTGCATCACGGCCGTATGATCATCTTTCACGCAATTTAACGCTCAACACAAGACTATGTGAGTTCTACATTTTAATGCTAACGGGCTGCCATAATCACCTTGGCAGTGATGCCTAGACATAATGCTCACAGCTCTTTATACTCCGCCTTGTACCAACATAGGGGTACAATATTTTGTTTGTATGGTATTGGTGTATGTACCGCATTGTGGCCATATACTTGTGCTTCACAAAATGTATGCACAATGCGAGCCACACCAGACATTGTGTTTTTCTCTCTGCACATGTTAACGGGCTGCCACAATCACTATGGTAGCGATGCCTAGACTCTATGAATTTGTTTTTATACTTCGGATTATTCAGCAATGGGAATGCTGACCCGTTGGCAGCACTCCATATGAAGTGAATGAATGTATTCACTATATCAACGTAAGCGCGAAACATGTCGACCTAATTTCACTATCACTCACATAGACGGATAAGAGAGCAGCAGAATAATACTCATTCCTCTACTGAATTTGTTTAAAAGAGGTTCTCCTTATCCTTCGTTTTTTAGGTCGAGGCTACAGCAGCGCATGCGCTGTTGCTCGACTTTTAGTAAGTGGGTTTTAAAAGTGCTTCCCACCGGCTTTTGCTGGCCTAATGCTTGCGTTCACGCGAGCGTGAATGTGCACAGCTGCCAGTTTTCTGATTACTTTCACTTTGGGCGATGCTGCGCGCGCACCACTCGCGTGTTTCTAGGGCAATAGATTGTATTACCAGTGCCCTGTCAGTTCAGAGGTGGGAGAACGTGTAGAAGCAGTACTATTCCATACAGAAGGGAGAATTGGTGTGTGTATCATTCTACACAGAAATAATATGTATGCAGCTACAGAGTCAACAACTGTAAAATTATTTCACAGTAATTGCCTACGTAAACTAGAAGGCTGTCTCTGTTACCACTAGAAGTTGGCACTTAACATCTCTCAGGCATGCGCATTGTCCAGACGCAATTTTCCTTTTTATAGTAAAGCAAATACTTGAGCATTGCAGAACTGTCAGAGATGAATTGCTTCACAATGGCCAGTCTTTTAAATTTGCTTTTATTATATTTGTGCCTATCGACTTAAAGTGTTATTCATGATTGTTTGTATTTTGAATAGCCAGAGGGCTAAAACAGCAAATAATAATTGGCAATCACCCTAAAAAATATATTGCTATTACGTAAATTACAGTGAACTAAAGTCCAATAGCCAATAGGTTTTGCCCTTGGGACCTTATAAGTGTTTAGCCATGCAACAGTTGATGTTGTTGCACCAAGGATATTGCACTGCATAGCTAAATACTAAATACTTATAAGATCCCAAATGATAGACCTATTGATTATGCCAAAGCTTGTTAACCTTGCCTCTGGGCTCCCTGAATAAAAGTCTATCTCTAGGTACCGGGTAGGCAATTTTATTTCACGCACACACTTTCTAGGCCCACACACCTGCATGCACAACTCCGGCGTCTCTTCTTAAAAGATCTCCGCCAAAGAGCCCTCTCGGGGGCCCGTGGGGGACAGCAGCGCCACCCCCCTAAGGAGCAAATGCCCGATGATAAAGCATGACACCCGCAAGGGTATGTGAGGGCACTTTTTCCAAAAGGAGGAATTCCCACCTTCATCTATCTCCAACCCCTATTACATAAAATGAGACAACTCTAACACATCTATCTAAGATACCAGAATAGCTTGCGCCTTTTTTTCACAGGAACAGTTACCCCTGAGTGATTTCTATTATGTTCTGTGCCCTGTCTCGCAGAACTGTTTTATATGCCTCCCAGAGTGTGACTGCTGACGATACAGAGCTCATATTTTCCTTGAAGTACAGTTCTGTATCTATTCTAATCTCTTAGCTATCTTAGTATCTCTGAGCTTCCGGGCATTGAGTTTCCAACCCAGTTTTTTCGTCAGGCTTCTCTTACCCAGGGAGAGCCATTAGGGAGAGTGATCTGAGAGGGCTCTAGCCAAATATTCTGTTTTGTCTATTTCTGCCACTTCCCTTGCTGGGGCCAAGACATAATCTATCCTGGAGAAGACTCTGTGTGCCCTGAATAGTATAAGTTGGCCTGTGTCTGGGGGTGGCGTCTTCGCCAAAGATCTGTCAACCCCATAGTATTGAGGAAGCGTCTGAGCTGTGTGTCTCTGTGGGTGCCGGTTACAGACGTGGTATGATCCAGCTGGGGTTTAACCACGTTGTTAAAATCTCCCCCACTAAGTGGATACAGGAACCCGCCTCCAGGAGAATATCTGTGAGTTTTGCTAACGTATATGTCTGTTGGCATGGGGTGCGTAAACGCTAATCAATGTTATATCTCGCCTGTCCCAGATCCCCTTAACCACTACGTCTGTCCCGTTTGGGTCTGTCCACATGCGTTCTACCCTAAACGGGAGGGATTTACTGATCAGGATTGCCACTGCCTAGGCTCCTGTGGAGAAACCTGCATGAGCCAGTGTTTTATATGTCCCTCTGCCCAAGAATCTGCAGTGCGTGCACCTCAGGTGTGTTTCTTGGAGAAATATCAACTCAGGCTCAGTCGTTTGATGTATGCTGCTACTAGGCCTCGTTTCACCTTGTTTCCCAGCACGTCCATGACCAGGAAATGATAAAGTATTTACTGTTATCATGTAACTCTGTGTTGCTCGTTTGGATATCGAATGTCATGTTCTTGGGAATTGACCAATTGCCCTCTCTGTAGTTTCAGCCCCTCATCTGTGTCGCTATCTGTTTTCATCACTGACCTGACCTGCATTTATTTTCCTCTGATCCCCAACTTCTCCCTCACCCACTCCCCCCCAGCAGACCTCACTTCCCCCACGCACCTTCCCCTGTGAGTCAACATGAACAACTGTGCCGTGGGTGGCTTGGAGATGCCTGTCGCCCACCCTACCCCCAGATTTATTGTGCTTTTATCCTTCTACCCCCTTAATACAGAAACAAACAATAACTTAAACTAGGGCTATAGCTGTGAACTAAACTTTTATACCCTTTTTTATTGTGTTAGTAATCTCTATAAAAGAAAAAGAGCGAAGAAGGGGGGCACTCAGTGCCATCTTACTGTCCTTTCGGCCTCTGACTAGCCCAGAGTGTTTCGTCCATACTTCAACCTGTGTCTAGCGAGGGATTTCTTGTGCTGCTATGCCTGGATCTGGTTCCTCCATGCGGGTGATCTTTTGCAAGAGCGGGTGGTCGCTTTCAGACCCAGTCAACAGTTCCAGCTCCGTGGGGTCAGGGGTGGATTGTCTTCTCGGTCAAGTCTTGGAGAGTTTTTTCGAATTTTTAACTTATGGCTGGTCTTCATCTGAGTCCGAGGCCTGGGTTGCTGCTTCTGTGATCCTCCGTGATCTAAGAGGGGTGTCTCTCTTGCCTGAGCATCCTGAGCCACGTTTCAATTTCAATCTTTGCAACCGGGGCCTGTTGCCCGGCGTGCGGCCCACCACAGGAGGATCCGCTCGTTCGCTTTGTTGCCGCATAGGGGGGCGTTCTTCTGTCCAGGTCCATGCTTCCTCCAGTGTTTGAAAGAATGCTTTGCTTTGGAAGATGACCTTTAGCTTCGCCGTAAAAAGTAACATGTATTGAATATTAAGATTTTATCATTTTTCTTCAACCAAGTCGAAAGTTCTCATTTGTTTCCGTACCTCTCGAGAATAATCTGGAAACACCATTATTTTGGTGTTGGCAATTCGGATCTCCCTTAGCCACCGCATCTCTCATCAGATCCCGGTTTTGATATTTCAGGAAGATAGCAATCAATGGCGTTGAGGTTGCTCCCACCGGGGGCCCCAGATCCGGCATCCTGTGAGCACGTTCAATCACAAAACAGGATGAGAACTGTGCATTCAGATGCGAGTCCATGAGCCATTTATGCAGAAAGATTCCTGCATCAGATCCCTCAATGGCTCCTGGAAAACCTATGAATTGCAGGTTATTTCTACGCGTGCAATTTTCTGCATCATCTTCCTTTAGGCGATTTCCTTCATGGATGCCGAAAGAGATGTAACTTCCTTGCGCTTGGTGTGGGTTGTGTCGTCTACATCCGTTGCTTGGCTAACGTGACTTTTTCGGATATGTTGCGGAGGTCTTGTCACAGTAGGGTGACATCAGCGCGGATTTCATCAATTTTACATTCCAGTGCTTCTCTGGAGAATTGTATTGCTTGTAAGAGGATTGCATTATCGGGTACGTCCATCTTTGCCCTCGCTGTCCCTTGGGAAGCATCCATCACTTTTGCGTTTTTGTCCATTTTTCCCTGTCTCTGCGGCTTTGGTAACTTGTCTCTTGCCATCAGGAAAAAATGCATTCAATAGTATACCGGGGTGTTGATCTGGGCTGCGTCTGTCCGGTAGATTTAATCTGAAATTATTCCTTTAAATCACTGCCCCAAATGGCTCTTACATCATGGATGTTGGCCTTTATAGGTGGGCCTTTCCATTATTTCGGCTATTTAGCCCCTCGGTTTCCCGAGTATATCACCGACCTAGATGTCTTCCCGGGTGTGTATCTTCTGTTTTAAGGACGGCCTATCCACCCAGACACAGTCCAGAACCCGTCCTGGACTACACGTTGATGTCTTATCACCAAGGCCACAATCCCTTTTGGGTCTCGTCAAGTCGTGGTAGCGGTTTGATTCTGGCCTCTGGTGGTAGTCTGCCGTGCGTTTTGTGGGTCAGGTGGATTTTGGTCCGGCAGTTATATCTCTAAGCCATGTCCTTGCTGGCGTAGGTCCCCTCTCACCGGGACTTTTGTTTAGGATGGGACCAGGAGGCCCCTTTGATGGGCTGGGATTCGTTGGGCCGTGTATCTCTTTCTGTTGACTCGGCTCACCACACTCGATCCTCCTGAAGGTTGCGATTGTATGTGAGGCTCTGTGGGAAGCCAAGTGCCTCCCCGTCTGGGAAAGGGCCCTGTAGTCCTGTTCCTGGGTCGCTTCTTCCAACAACCCTTTCTCTTCTGAACCGGCCAATGCCGCCGCTACACCCCACCTACTGGGAGGCCACTTGCCTGGGAATCCGGTTGTGTTGCTAAATGTCACTGGGCCTCACCATCCATGCCAGCACACAGCTGTCTTGCCTTCATGATGGGACCTTCATCTCCGGGGAGGCACACAAATTCTGGATGTCTCTTGGCTCCGTAAGTATGTCAGTGCCCAGGGTCAGAGGGTCTTTGCCGCCGCAGCGATATCCACCTGTATGCTGCCGGTTGAATCTCAGCATTTTGGAGCATTCAGTGCAGTGTTGGTTTCATGATGTGACCTCACGCCCTATTTTTGTGTGCATTCTCTGGTGAGGGACCAACTCCTGCCACTGGAAGTTCCTCGCCCGGGAGCTGCCGGCTGGGTCTCAAATGTTCAGGCCCACGCTGTTGCGACTTCCCGAATAGGCCGGGATTCACTGGGGAGGAGCGTTCCAGCCCTGGCCGGGGAGCCCCCACCGATCTGGTCTTTCTCATAGGGCAGGGCGGTCCCTCGTTCTCAGACACTTCAGTCTCACCCGGGCCCCCTATGGCGTTGCAGTCCCAGGAGGATCCCAGGAGGAGACCCGCTAAGCCTCCGGGGGCAAAAGGGACTCCTCCTCAGGCCGCATCTGGGTGGAACGGGCAGTGCCACCTGTGTGCCTGGCCCCCCCGCTCACCTCTCCACGGCGAGTGCTATCTTCATCTCCAAGCCCTGCTGTGCCTTGTGGCTCTCTGCATCCTGCGAGAGGAAGAGGTCCAACCGCAGTCCGGGGCGCCCCAGTTGACGCTGCGATTCCTCACCCAGTTGGACGATCTCCCATTCTCGGATCCATCTGCTGCATCCAGGTCCTCCAGTGGTGACGCACCCCAGGGAGATGCAGGTGATGACCCATCGGGACTCCGGGGGGAGCTGTCTCTTCTCCGGGCTCATCTGGGTGATTTAGGCCGAGCTGTTTGTGTGCCGGGCCTCCTGGCTCACCTCTCTACAACGGGCGTAGTACTACGCAGGTTGCCACCATTTTGTTACTCGCCCGCCCTTTCTGACGAATTCTGAAAGGAGCTCGTAATGTCTCTTCTGGTATTGTTAGCCTGCTATTTCTCTGCCTTGGAGTGTGATGTCTCCTTGGTATCCTCTGTATGTAATCGGATTGCTTTTGAAAGGCAGGATTTTGACAGGATCTATGCTGGGCCGCCGGAGCACCGGTCGGACACGTCTAGTCCACCATGTTGCTGGCCAGGTTGAGGAACTTCGATTTTCGATTGTGATCGTATCGACCCGCCATTTTGTGGTCCGCCGCCATTTTGTATTGCCCTCACTCAGGCAGCACGACGATCGAAGTCTTTTTCTGCAGCTTCGTGTCAAAATAAGCCTTCTGCCTCTATTTGCAAAGCTGGTGTTAGGATTGGCCGAGTACACTAATCCCTGTCTGGTTTTTCTAATCCCCGTCTCAACTGTCTGTTGGTTCACACTATTCTTTTCTGACTTTATCTTATCGTCTGGCCTTCACTGTCCTCTGCTAGCATTCTCTCGTTTCACAACTGTCCTCCAACACACACAAACGTATCTCGCCACCTGCAAGTTAGTTACGAATCTGTTAATGAATTAGTTTGAGGGAGGGGTGACAAACACGGTTGGAGGAGAGGTTTCTTCGAGTCATCTGACACTTTGTTTTCAAATCTTTTCTATTGGTTCTGTCCTGTTTTCCAACTTTTCTTATTGGCTCTTTCTTATATGTTCTGGGTGTGTATTTGGTTAATGTATATGTCACCTATGGTATATAACAGTGGTTCCCAAACTTTTGACTCCTGAGGACCCCCATTCAGTCACCACTGGAAGCCGGGGACCCCCAAGCAATTTGTAGGATTTAAATTTCAAACATTAAAACAGTAATTCGAAAAACATTAACACACTTGTGCACACAAAACAAATACTCTAATTACTATTGATTTTAGGTGCATATTTACAAGTCCCTATCACCATGGGAACATCACTTTTTGAGACATTCCCGTGGCGATAAGGGCTTTGCCTTATTTACAAGGCAGCGTTAAGCCACTTAACGTGGCTTAACGCTGCCTTTTAAATAAGACCCCCTTTCACCCAATGTTTAGCGTGAAACGGGTGGGCAGTGGGTGTTGCGGTGGGTGTTTCCCCTGCAACACCCATTGATTTTGACGCGGCCCCCTATTTACAAGGGCAGCGTAAATCGGAGGCAGCGCCAAAATTAAGACCAGGGAAAACCTGGTCTTAACTTGGCGAAACAAGGAGAAAAGCTTCATTTCTCCTCGTTTTTGCAAAACGCCTTGATTATTTATGTTCAGGAAGGTGACCCTTCCCGCACATCAACAATCTTTAAAAAAATAAAAAAGACATTTTGTAACTTCCATATGTGCTGCATTAAGCAGCACACATAGAAGTGACAAAATGACATTTCAAGATTTTTTATGTGCAGGAAGGGGGACCTTTCTGTAGATAAACAATCTTCCCCTGTTAAGTGTAGCGCCAGCGCAGGGGAAACGCAGGGCTGCACCATATTCTTGTAATTATGGTGCAGCCCTGCGTTTCTGAAGTGGCGGAGTGTGTTGTTAAGCCAAGGAGGCTAACGACACTCTCCGCCACTTCTGTTGTATTTTATATTGAAAGCATTTGCAAGAACATGAAAGAAGTTAATGGAAAGGTTGGTGCTGCATCTCCGTGACTAACTTTTCAATGGTTGGTTTTATTTCGCAGTACAAGGCTCCTGCTCCTGCCAGGGTCAGACAGGAAATCCAAAGCAGCCTTCGCAAATGATTTCAGACCAGTCCCCATACAATGCACACCAAGTGCAGTGAGTGAGCCTGACCACTACAAAGGGGGCTTTGGGAGGCTCTACCCCCAAAACATTTAGGAAACAATGGTGCAGTCTACAACACATTTATCATTATATATTGAATTGTATTAGCTTTTAAAGAATAGTAAATGAAGACCTGACCATGCACCAGAATACGACAATCTTTCTGGGGGGTCTTCAATCATTCCCCCACTATCACCCTCCAACAGTGCTTCTCATCTCCCCATGGCCCCTCTGTCACCTGTATTTGATTTTATATAGCATCTCTCATACCATTGTAGGATGTCTGAGCACTTTACATCACACACATATAGAGACAGTGACTCATGCGTGTAAATCAGTGTATAGAAAATGTTACATAAGACAAAGGGGACTACAAGGTGAAGCATTCACATGTCATTCATACTGGTAGACATTTTTAAAGAGTGCTTGGTCTGGAGAAGCACAAACGCAGGATTCAGAACATAACACAGTGGTTAGCATTGACTTTAACAATAAAAATGTATTTCCACCCAAATAAACCTATTTTAGCAGCATCAGGATAATGAGAGTGGGAAAAAAAAATAAGTCACTAACTTGTACCTTGCAGTTTGCAAGCAGCTGTTTGAGGACAGTTTATAGGTCACTGTGCTAGATTACGATTGTCACTTATGAACTGCACAGTAACAGAAGAATCTCTCTGACAATAGCAGTAACCCACTGACCTATGCATATAAAATACTGTTTTTTAAAATGCATGGTACACGTTCTTTGCAGTAGGCATTTTAACCCTCTGCGCTACATTATATAAGTCAAAGCTGCCACTGGGCAAAACTCATCTCTCTCCAGCAGGGACATTAATCACTGGTGTTATCTTGACACTTTTATTGTTCTTTGAAAACTGCTAATTAAACAAGATACTTTGCAGTGCTTTCAAAACTTCTGCCTGCGGACCCCCTAGGAATGTGTCAGGGACCCCTGGGGGTCCTCGGACCACAGTTTGGGAAACACTGGTATATAAGATTGTGCGCCACGGAGTGAAGTGGCAGTCTCCTAAGAACCTACCTTGTGTACTTCTGGGATAACTGTACTAGCTGCAGCTAATAAATCCAATCTTCTAACGCCTAACAGAGTGTCCCGTGTCTCTGTGTAGCTGAGCAGGAGAACCCAGGAGATTAAGGCGTACCCTGCGCCCCCAGGCCAAAAGGTTCTGGTTCTTCAACTGGCGCCCAATGTTGGGCGGCTTCAGTGGTACCGGTTCTGCCTGAAGGTCGTGAGGAACCCCGCAAGAAAATTCCGGAGGATTCGCGAGCCACGTCAAGCGACCCCTGTATGTCGAAAGTGGTCCAAAGGTCTTTTGCAGCGCGGTTACTCCTTCCTGACCGCTACTGACGACCGCTGCCCTGACTGCCACCCTGCCTTGGCCCTTCCTTTGGTGATGTATGGTAAGGCGAGACGATAGACGGGCCTCTGTTGGCGTGAGAAGACGTCCTTAGTTAGGTATTTCGTGGGTCGCTCCCACAATTTTTTCTTAGTTTTTTTTTATCCTTTTTGTCCTTAGATTCGACTATTGCAATAGCCGAAGCCGAGGGTAAGTGCATTTGTGCTGCGTAAACTGAGTTTTACCCCCTTGAAGTTTGTGAACAGTCTGGTGAAATCATGAGATGCCTGGTCTGACTAAGTTTGGAAAATTTTGTTGCTTTGGTTGTAATAGGGATTCCCGGCTTGAGGACTCTTGTCCGATTCCTTCGGTTGGAACTCCCACATATGAGCTCTATTCGAAACATGGTATTGGCCCCATTGCCTTTAACGAGGTATGGACCCGATACACAAAGAAAGATGGTGTTCTAAAATGGCCAGAAAATGGTAGCTTTGAGCCTGCTGTGCTAGACAATTTAGAAGCAGTTCTATTCAAAAGAAAAGCCCGGCCGGCAATGTTTGACTCTTTCCGCCTTTGGCGTAAGGAAGCCAAACAGAAAGAAATTAAGCAAGCAAAACGAGATAGAAGAGCACAGGGTATGACAATTATACAGGCTGCCCAACAATTTAAAGACGATGAAATTGATAATGCGACTGAAATTTCAGAGAGACAGCATCGTATGGCGATAGATAAATGCTATCCGGTGTTGCCTGTTTCCCCTTCCGAAAACAAGAAAGATATAGAAGAAGATCCCCTAATGTCTCACTTATTGAGATTGCCTCCGTCCTATGCACAAAGTGCCAATGCACCCCAATTGTTACAGCGGTACCTCCGCCTGTTCCGGCTCTTCCGCATTTGCCTCCTCCAGTATTACCGCCTCTGCCAGTTTTACCATTAACTTCAACTTCTTTACCCTCATCTCCTGATCTTCGATCTCCTTTGCCTTCTGCACCTCCTGCAATTATCGGTTCTCCTTCTGTTAGTTCACCTAATACCTTGTCTCCAATTCTCATGTCCAATTCTCCGTCCATGCGTAAGCGACTTACGGACACTGTCACTGGTATTCTATCTCCTTTCTTTGAAGCTTTAAATGTGTCTCCGGCTTTTGCTCGAAGACAATCTCGTAGTCAGTTCCCAGATTCTGAAGAACGAGAGAGATTGGAATCTCTCGCACAAAGATGGATCAAAAAGGGTCCCCAATACAGTGTACTTGATATTATGCCTACCTTCTCTCAATAGAATGCACCCACACAAAGATATGTTTTCGATGTAATGTGTGATACTCTCATTAAAGAATGGGAGGATGTGAATTTAAATTCGGTTCCACGGGGTCTGTTAGATGTTCAGGCTGACTTTGATAAAGGACTTATTGTGGGTTCTAAAGTTGAGAACGCTGTAAGGACACTTATTTCCTTTAGAAACTTATTAACCTCTCAGACTTTCCTTGATTCCGATCCATCGGTTAGGCTGACATTGAAAAATTATCCCATGAGAGAGGTTCCTCCAGTATGGAAGGAAGAGGTTGCAGCAGCAGGTGCTAATCCAGCTATTCCCGCTCATTTTCAGCGTATATGGGTACATGTCCCCTGGAAGAGATCTGAAGTTTTGGCCCTTAAACAGACTCTACCAGATCCTCGTAAAAATCCTGCGGGTTATTATAAAGAATTATCACAGACAGTTGACGCATGCATCATGAATTTAGCTGATATCGACATGTTGATGGGAAATGTAGTCCCACAGACAATATGGGCTAGGATTCGTAAGGAGAATCACGCACAGGAATTAGGTGCTAATTGGGATGTTATAACTGCCACAGATAGAGACCAAGTGGGTGGGGCAAAGCCTGATGCTTTGATTTCAGAACTCCCTGGTAGGATTATTACCTTAATGAAAACGATGATGCCTGCATTGAGAGTTAATTGGGATAAACTAGCGGCATGCAAACAAAAGAAGGATGAAAGTGTCTCTGATTTCTTCACTCGTTTCGAGGAGACATTTATTGATCACAGTGGTCAAGATATGGCTACAGAGGGTGGACAGCGATTGTTTGTGGACAAATTTGTAGTTAATTTGCTTCCTGAGCTGTCACACAAATTGAAAGATTCTGAAAGTTCATGGGCTGTCTCTTCTTCTGCTCAGATATTGGCTACTGCACAATATTATGAAAACAGAGATAAAGAAGAAAAAGAAAAACAAGAGAAAAAGACGAAAGAATTAAAAACAAAGGTTCTCTTGCAACAAGCTTATCCTCCTCGTCATGCTCAGCCTCAATTTCAACAGCCTCCGCAGTTTCAGAGGTTGTATCAAAAACCTGAGCCATACATTCTGCGACCTTTGTTAGGACCTAATCAATGTGCCTATTGTAGAGAAGAAGGTCATTTTAAAAATAGTTGTCCGGTTTTATTACAGCGCAATGGAGCATTGTCTGCTCCACGAGGTCGTGCTGGCCTCCAGTCAGCAAACAGAGGTAGAGATCGAGGTGCGTTGACTCAAGAACAGCGTGCCCTTCCTTCTCCCAATTCCATGAACTACTTTGATCAGCAAAATGTTAGGTCTACACAGTACTACAATGAAGACCATTCTATTGAAAGCGAAAATGAAAGTCTTCATGCCAACTAGGACAGCCATGGACAAAGTAAGGGAGTTGTGTCGGTTCCAGTAGACCAGAGTGGACCTTATGTTAACGTCACTACAATGGGCGTTTTAGAGCCATTTCTTCTAGATACTGGGGCGATGAGAAGTTCTATCATTCATTCTAAACTCCCTGGGGCACCTTTGTCTGGCTTAACGAATGTTTCTGTAGGATTTTCTGGTGCCCCAGTTCGTAATCCGGTTTCCTGCCCTCTGCCAATTTCAATTGGCCCTTATGATTTGGAAGCCTCACTTCTTTTGACGAATGGTTGTGGTGAAAATCTGTTGGGTTTGGACTTATTGAAAAGAATGCATGCTACGATATACTGTTCTCCTTCTGGTGTACATCTTACTTTAGGACAGAAATTGATTTCTCCAATGTATTTGTCCAAAGATCACTTTCCACCTGAATTGCTTTCTCTTCCGGCAACGCTTTAGGCCACGGGTCCGAACGATGTGGGTTGTCTTGAGATTCCACCTTATGTTGTCACTCTTAAGCCTAATGTTGAATTGCCACGTATTCCGCAATATAGAATTTCTACGGAAGGTGAAAAAGCGCTTTTGGAAATCATTCATGATTTGATTCAGAAGGGTGTGGTTGAGGAAACGAGAGGTAACATATGCAACAGTCCTATTCTTCCTGTTCTTAAACGCACTGATCCTTCTCAGCCACCTGTATATCGTTTCGTAATTGATCTTCGGGAAGTAAACAAAATTGTTGTACCACAATTTCCTGTTGTTCCAGATATCACTACTCTGTTGACAATGATACCTTCCACAGCGACTTGGTTTTCTGTTATCGATCTAAAGAATGCCTTCTTTAGTATTCCTATTGCAGAAGAGAGTAGGGACATTTTTGGCTTCTCTCTTGGAGGCCGAAGCTTCCGGTTTAAGCGCGCACCTCAGGGCTATTGTGAAAGTCCCTCCATTTACAGCCAAGCTTTAAAATGTCATCTTGATACTTTTCATTTGCCGTCTGGTGCTGCTCTTATACAATACATGGATGACTTGTTGATTGCTGCTGATTCAGAAAATATTTGCAAAAATGTGACTGTTGCATTGTTACGCCATTTGTTTAGTCTGAATCATAAGGTTTCACCTTCCAAACTACAATATGTCCGTCGAGAGGTTACCTACTTGGGTCATCTCCTATCAAAGGAGTGACGACGATTAACACCAGAACGAATTCAGGCGATTACGCAAATGTCTGTGCCATCCACACAAAGGGAGGTACGTGCCTTTCTGGGTATTACTTCTTACTGTAGGCAGTGGATCCCTAACTTCTCTCTGTTGGCCAAGCCTCTGTTGGCACTCACTTTGAAAGATACACCACAGCCCCTTCCATGGACTGACGAATGTCAGAGGAGTTTCACTGATTTGCGTACTGCGCTGTGTTCTGCTCCTGTATTGGGTACTCCCGATTACAGTAAGCCTTTCACGCTCTACGTTTATGAAAGAGAAGGGTGTGCATTGTCAGTTTTAACGCAGCGATTTGGAGACATACAGCGGCCATGTGCATATTTTTCGGCTACGTTAGACCCAGTAGCTAAAGCATTGCCTAGTTGTTTCAAAGCAACAGCAGCAGCAGCGATTTCAATTCGACAGTCTGCTGGAGTGGTGCTAGATAACACACTTATTGTTATGGTGCCGCATGCAGTGGATACCTTACTAAACCGAACAAAAACGCAGCATCTTACGAGTGCTTGTTTGTCTGGATATGAGTTGACGCTTTTGGCTAGTCACGTGCACATCAAACGATGTAATACTTTAAATCCAGCTACTTTGTTGCCTCTTCCAGTAGACAAAGATGACCAAGAACAACATGATTGTTTCCTCTGTACCGAGGAAGAGACGAAAGGAAGAATTGATCTGAAAGATACGCCGCTAGAAAATCCGGATGGAATTCTATGGGTGGATGGTTCTTGTTTTAAAATGCCTAATGGAGATACAGTTTCAGCTTATGCTGTTACTACTTTACATACAGTTGTGGAAACCGCACGCATCAGACACAATTCAGCTCAAGCAGCAGAACTGATAGCTTTAACGAGAGCATGTGTGTTGTCAAAAGGAAAGAGAGTGAACGTGTACACCGACAGTCAATACGCCTTTGGTGTACCGTTTAATTTTGGGCGTCTTTGGAAGGAAAGGGGATTCCTCACTTCACATGGCACTAAAATACAACATGGTCAGTTAGTGACTGATCTTCTTGAGTCACTTGCCTTACCCACCCAAATAGCAATCGTGAAATGTAGTGCACACAAAAAGATTACAGACGATGTTGGTAAAGGAAATGCATTTGCAGATGAAGTAGCGAAAAAGACAGCGAGAGATACTACAAGTCGAATGTATGTTGCGGGTCCTGCAAATTGGGTTAGAGAGAGAGGAATGTATGAGGATACAGTGGAAAGTGTAAGAGCGATTCAGAAAGAGGCTACAGAGAAAGAATTGAGCAAGTGGAGAGAAAGTACAGGAATGTTGGATGAGATGGGATGTTGGGTGGAATTATCTGAACACCAACGTTGGCTGTTATCAGATGCCTATGTACTCCCAGTGGTCACTATGGCGCATGGTCCAGCCCACTTAAGTGCGAAAGGTATATGCAAACTTCTGGCTCCAGTGTGGCAAAATGAAGGAATCCCAAAGTGTGCAGACAATGTGGTGAAACATTGTATTATTTGTTTGATGTATAATCCGGGAAAGGGAACCCCAACTCCAACAGGTCACTTTGCTCCTCCGACATATCCATTTGAGGTCATGCAGATTGATTATATTCATATGGAGCGATGCAACAACCTTAAGTACGTTCTGGTGGTAGTATGCGCCATCTCAAGGTGGATAGAAGCATACCCTCTAAAAGACAATACAGCCCTATCCACAGCCAAAATTCTACTAAAATAATTTTTCCCTAGGTTTGGTTTGCCGCGCATTGTCTGGAGTGACAATGGGAGCGAATTTGTGGGCCAAGTCATGCAAAAAGTTTGTGCGGGTCTTGGTATCAAGCAAAAGTTCCATGCGGCAAATCATCCACAGTCAGCGGGTTTAGTAGAATGCTACAACGGTACACTAAAGTTAAAACTAGCGAAAGTTCAGGCTAGTACAGGACTCAATTGGCCCGATGCTTTACCATTGGCTCTTCTGTCCACCATAACTGCAGTACACTCTCGTTTGGGACTTAGCCCTTACGAAGTGGTTTTTGGACGCCCGGCTAATGTATGGGGAGTCCCTCGCCCTAAGAAATACTCAGACTTACCATATCCAATGTTGATTGACTACTTGCATGATCTTACGACTAAATTGCGTGTTCTCCATCAACAGGTTCAGAGTGCTTTGCCGGAGGCTTCCACCGACCCAGGTCATTCCATCCGACCAGGTGACTGGATCTGCACAAAGAATTTCCAAAGGACGAAAAATTTGGAACCCAGGTGGAAGGAGCCTCGTTTAGTGCTTTTGACAACGAGAACAGCAGTCAAAGTCGAAGGAAAGAAAAATTGGATTCACGGCGTGCATTGTAAGAAAGTGCCTTTGCCTTTACCTTTCGATCAATGGGTGCGTAGGGGCATTGGTGACTCTGAGAGTGAGAAGGTTCCACGATTCGTACCCTTTAGTGATGCACGCCTGAATGGGACACTGTCTGAGAAAGAGGACAACGACATTCTGCAAGAAGCGATAACACCACATCGTCGCTTGGATACGACAAATCCACGAACATTGTTCCGAGACCAGACTGTACCGGATAAAGAAGATTATAATTTGAGACCTAGACCAAAGAACACTTAAGATTTTTCTCTCTCCTGTGTAGTATTCTGTCCCGGTTGCAAGGTCACGGTAGGAGTCTTAGTCGCGACCTGAGTAGTGGCAATAGGCCTGCAGGACTTGCAGTGTCAGAGGACGGCAGACAATCGTGATTAAGTGATTGAGGAAGATTGCCGTGAGCATCCACTTAGAAAGATGGATACTACATTAGGCAAAAGAGAAAGTAAAGATAAAAAGAATCATTGTAAAGAAATGTATAGTCGTTGTAGTATTGCTTTATATATTATTATATTATTGTGTATTCTTTTCGCGTGTATAAATTGGATTGTTATTGCTCTGAAGCAAAACGTTGTCTCTCCTTCTACTTCTTCGTCTTCTTCTACTGTCTCTCCACATCTATTTCATACACTTCCTCAACATGAACTCACTAGGAGAACTGAATATTATAATAACTCATTTGTCCAGTTGTTACATCAACATCAATTAGTGATCAATACAACTGACTGTTGGGTGTGTGGACTTATGCCACATACCGTAGAAAAAGGAATGCCGTATTTAGTCCTTCCGTTTTCCTATGAAGGTTCTGCTTGGGCTTATTTTGTTATCTTCTCCAATGCCTATCAAAGCAAATTCAGACGATCGGTTAGTTCACATATTGGTGGTCCGGATTTTAGTCATAGTTCGTTGATAAAGAGAATGGTAGCTATGGCTAAAATCATGGAAAATAGTAAGATCTCCGTTGACGAAAGAAAAGCGTACACTAACTGGAACGTCACCCAATACGTCACTAGCCTTAGTGATAAAGTTAAAAAAGGAAAATCTCCACCGATTTGGACTATACCACATAAGGGTAATTTCTGTCTACAGATAAATGATCAGTCTGCTGACACTGTACAAAGAAATAACTGTTCCCACACATACGTCTACTCTTCTCAAGATTCACCGCCTCTAGTACCATCTCAAGGTACATATTTTATCTGCCACAATAGGGCTTACACGTGGTTGCCAACGGGTTTTTCTGGTACCTGCTATATAGCTTTCCTTCTTCCCCCTACATACACCGCTTCTACAAACTATCATCGGAACAGGTATGGCAGAGGGATTATTGATTCAAAAGACACAGCAGGACAAGAAGGAGGAGATTTCCTCAAAGGATTTCTTCCTTTTTGGGGTCCAAAGGCCAACAGCAGAAATATAAGGCAACTGGTCCGTGTCGTAGAGACCACAATAGACATCACTGTAGGAGCCTTAAGTAATATCACAGCAGAACTACAGGCGGACTGTCTTATGACCTTACAAAATCGAGTTGCCTTAGACTTTGTTCTTGCAGACCGTGGTGGAGTATGCAAATTGATGTGGGTCAAGTTGCTGTATTTTCATACCTAATGACGCTCCGACAGTATACCAAGCTATCTCTAAGTTACATATAATCTCTGAGTCGATTCATCAAGACGAAGGAGATTGGTCATTATTGGAGTGGTTCTGGGGACTACTGTCCAAATGGGGTTGGAAGGTATTGACATTCCTTGGAGTAGTTTTAGCCATCGTATTCTCTTGTTGCCTTTGTATGCACTGTGGCCCCGCCATCTGTGACCTTTGTGCTACTATGTGCATCCCTAAACCCAAGTCACAAAGAACAGAGAATATCAGAATGATGCTACAGCAACAGCTCGATGATCTCATGGCCATTGACATTGACTCAGATTAACATGAGTCTATCTTGCCTGAGTTCTGGCAAAAGGAGGGTCTGAGGAACTTCGATTTTTGATTGTGATCGTATCGACCCGCCATTTTGTGCTTTGCCGCCATGTTGTATTGCCCTCACTCAGGAAGCACGACGATCGAAGTCTTTTTCTGCTTTTTCTGCAGCTTCGTGTCAAAATAAGCCTTCTGCCTCTATTTGCAAAACTGGTGTTAGGATTGGCCGAGTACACTAATCCCTGTCTGGTTTTTCTAATCCCCGTCTCAACTATCTGTTGGTTAATACTATTCTTTTCTGGCTTTATCCTATCGTCTGGCCTTCACTGTCCTCTGCTAGCATTCTCTCGTTTCACAACTGACCTCCAACACACACAAACGTATCTCGCCACCTGCAAGTTAGTTACGAATCTGTTAATGAATTAGTTTGAGGGAGGGGTGAAAAACACGGTTGGAGGAGAGGTTTCTTCGAGTCATCTGACACTTTGTTTTCAAATCTTTTCTATTGGTTCTGTCCTGTTTTCCAACTTTTCTTATTGGCTCTTTCTTATATGTTCTGGGTGTGTATTTGGTTAATGTATATGTCACCTATGGTATATAAGATTGTGCGCCACGGAGTGAAGTGGCAGTCTCCTAAGAACCTACCTTGTGTACTTCTGGGATAACTGTACTAGCTGCAGCTAATAAATCCAATCTTCTAACGCCTAATAGAGTGTCCTGTGTCTCTGTGTAGCTGAGCAGGAGAACCCAGGAGATTAAGGCGTACCCTGCGCCGCCAGGCCCAAAAGGTTCTGGTTCTTCAAGGTGTGGCGCAGCGGCCAGGGTGCCCGACTCCGGACCATGGGGTTCACGGTTCGATCTCTGGTACTGGCGGCAGGTTAGCCCAGCACCATGTGATTCGGGGCAATAGCTCACTTAATCTTCCTGACGGCCCCCACCGCCGGGACACCTCTCCGGAAGTAGCTGTGCGCTTTACAAATGCTGGTATTTCATTTTGGTATTTCACGCTCTCTGTGAAGAGTTTTCTTAAGCCCCCAGCCTGCTCCATTAACACTGAGCCATCCCTTTTCTGCAACAATTTATCGTCCTTATCCCCCACTAAATAAAGAATATTCAAGCCAAATTAGAGGAAGGACATCTTTGGATAAATTACCCTTTTTAAATGTTCTTTAATTTGCTGTCCAGTGGTGCCTCACTCTTGGGTTTCCTCCTTTCGATTGCTGATGATGGCCTTTCGCTGACCACCTCTACTAAGTCTGATGCACCTCCTGAACCCAGGGTCTGCAGTTGTCTTCTCTTTGAAATCATCTATTTGGGACAAGCCAATGTGTGCAAACTTTCTCTGTCCTCTGACACCGTGCCTGAAATATGGAAACTGGCATTAGTCATTCCTCTACTCAAAAAACCATTGACCCTGCCCTCTACTCTTGGTAAGTATTGTCCTATTTCACTCCTGTCCTTTCCAAGTAAACTGCTATAATAAGCTGTCAGTTCTCAGCTAACAAATTATTTTGAACACGATATGCTACTGGACCAAGCTTCTGTCCTGTTCGTAATACATGAACTGTCCTTCCTACTGTAATAGATGACCTCAGGCTAATCTTAGACAAGGGAGGTTGCGTTGCACCTGTCATTTTAGACTTACCTTCAGCTTTTGATAGTTCTTTCCTATCTTACAGATCTCAATCTGTTTTTCTTCCTCAGTTTCTCTCTGCTAAAGTGCCAATCAAGTACAGGGTAATCTGGGGAGTTTTCCTGGGTACCACGCTATTCAATTGCTACATTGCGCCATGGGTCATACTTTTGGATTTAATATAACGTCATAGGCCAATTACACACAAATTATCATCCCCACCCATGTCAATATTGCCCGCAGCCATGACTTGGGACATGTGTGCCTGTCCCAAGTCACAATCCAGCTAAAAATCTGCTTAAAACTTAGGGTCAAAACAGACATTATTCTTGTTGGCAATAAACCCTCAATGTGATTGTTATAGATAACAAACTCTTGTGTCATCTCAAGTAAGCCAGTGTTTGTCATATGCTTGTCCATGGTATTACTGCTCAGAAAAGTACTTCCATTTCTTTAAGTAAGACCATTGTTCAAGCATTGATTACATCACTCCTTGACTATGGAAACCCTTTTTACCTGAGTGCTTCAAGAAAATTGATTCAAAAGCTCCAGGTAGTCCAGAACTCTGCTGTGAGGTTCATACTCACTGATCTTCTATTTCTTCTAGACGTACAGACCTCCCCTGGCAGCCCATGCAGAAACATATCCTCTTCAAGCCTCCCTGCATCGATCATCATGCCACTCATACCACTGATTCTGTCTACCCAGGGCCGGCTTTAGAGCAGTGGGACCGATGTGGCTGCACTGGGCACTGACTTATGGAGGGGGCGCTGTGTTTAGCAATAACTTATGAATGGAGAGCTGAGGGGCACTTTTGCCCGGTGGAGGGAGAATCTGAGGAGGCGGTCATAGGGTGTGAGGGCGCCTTAAATGATTGTCGCACCAGGCGCCACCAGCGCAAAAGCCGGCCCTGTGTCTACCTGAGGCAGACATTTCACCTCTGTCCTGCTCCATCACTCCATTCCTGTTCTGTTGACCTGATTATGGTTCCTCGGATCTCTCGCAGCTGTTCTGGTGGCCTTTTTGTCTCCTATCTGGCTTCCAAGTTCTGGACTTCCTCTAGGGTTCAATTTAGAAAGAAGGTAAATATTTGGCTTTTCGGCATCTCATAACTCATTTGTCCTAAGTATCTCCCAGGAGCGCCACGATGCCCTTTAATGGGTTGCAGCGCTCTTTGGAAGCCTCCATTCACTTATAAAAGCAAACATCTTTATTATTTTATTAACTGAGCTCCCTAACAAGAACAATACAAGAGTAGCAACAGTTTATTGAAATTAGAACATATTTGGTTGAAAAAATACCATACCAAACAAATGATTAGCCCCATAAACAGTTATCATTAAACATACAATTGTTTCACACATGCATGAATCAATCAACACTGTAAAACAGAATTGTTGCTGTGTTCGGGTCAGTGGGTGATGAGAGCGGTACCAGGATGCTTGTTTCCGGTCTAGCGAAGACCTGGCTTGGCAGTTTGGGCTGGATTGTTCCCATGAGGAACAGGGTCAAGACTGATTTGCATATGGCTGGCTCTGAACTGGGGTGGCGATGTGAGCTAAAGAATGATGAGGGATCTAATCCAGATCTGTGACTGGGGGTGAGTGTCTGAAAAGTTTCAGCGCTCTGTCCATCATCTCCATGTGTTTGCTTTGATGAGAGCGGAGTTCCAGTCCTTGTCAGTGATACTGTTCCAGTTTCAGCGAGCTTTTCTGACGGTGGTGCGCGTGCGTTGGATGGAGATGGGGATGCTGAAGTTTACAAGGGTGTGGTCTGTCTAGGGGGCTGCTGTGGGCTTGTTGACTCAGATGTTGTTGATGTTTCTTTGTGGATTTGCTGGAATGCATGTTACTCTTTGTGACCTGTAAGTCAATTAATTGCTGTCACCTTATTTCTGTAACTTGTTTGCAACTCATTTCCAAATACACATAGCATAACCACACAGTACACAACATAATAATACTCCAGCACTACGCACATAGAAGTAAACAACACAGAAGTACAAAATCGGCCATTTCTGAGCCACCCAGACAACTGAAGTGATAGCAACATCATCTTGCTTCTGCATTGTTGTCACTTTGTTTGGGGAGTTCACTGAGAGGGTCACCAGCTTCATTCAGGAGGATGTGGAGATAGTGAGGCAAGGTGTTCTGTGTTTGGTGCTAGTTGTTCCTCCCTTGTCATCTCTCTTTCACAGACAATATAGCCCCAAGAATAGTCAGGGGCAGGTCTGGGGCAGGTCACGCACCTGTTCCTCTGTTAACTCTAGGATACC